>NC_140208.1:10037034-10722460 GCF_965226575.1 Pagrus pagrus | reverse complement strand
CGAGCGTGCTTTGTGTGTGCGCTGAATCAAACTGTGGAAGAGTCATTGTAGTTTTCTAACAGTGCCATTGTGGGTTTTCCTTGGGTAGCTGTTGTCGCAAGGCCTCCTTTAATTTATGTGCGTGTGAGTGTGTGCGTGGCAGCATCATGGACACTCCTGGAGATGAAGCGCCCACCCTCCCGTCGCGATCCCACTACTGGGGCTGTTTATCCCGTATAAGGCCCGCCCTTCGCCGGGGGACAGACAGCTCAAACGACGCTTGTCACAATCCCTCGTCGTCTTAAATGGCTGACAAACATCAGGCTTTTTGTAACGGTGGTGCGTCACAGAGGTTCCTTGGTGAGGAACCTGCTTTTTTTTTTTTTTTACTTTTATGTGAACCCGCTCGAAAGAAAGAGAGAGAACAGGGTTCAAAGGACGCTACCGAGACAGACTGATGCAAAATCATTTCCACTGATGAAAAAAGAGACCAAAACCATTGCTATATGATCACTCGTATTATCATTACTGGATCAAGCGAGGATCCAAATGTGATTCAGGTGGAAATGCTTCAGCTCTCGCAGGACTGCCGGGCTCAGGACGTGGTCGGTGTGGCAAATGAACGGGGACACCCAAAGAGTCGCTCCTCTCTCTGGCAAACAGGAGAAGGCAGGGACAGCTTCAAAATCACTTTTCAGACATCAAATAATTAATTGCTCTCCCCTCTTGCTTGCTCCCCCCCTCCCCCATTCCGCTCCCTGTGTCTGTATGGAAGACACAGCTCCAGTCACTTAAGGAGGGTTAACACCCGTCTAAATTAAATATTAAAAGGTGTCTGTACCTGCTGCTATTGTTGCCCCTTGGAATAAGATATAACCTATTTTTGACAAGTTTTCATCCTCAGCCTTCTGCGGCGAGACGCTTGTCGAAAACCAAATCAGCGAACAGGGGGGGAGTGGTAGCGGGGTGTGGGGGGGGTGCATTGATGAATAATCTAGTTCATATTCCAACGACACCCGCCGCTCAGAGAGCGAAAGAAAGGGATGAAGAGATGGGCAGGTGGAGGAAGAGGGAGATGGACGGAGGAGGGGAAGATAAAAGCCGGAGGGGGGGCAGAAGCGAGGGATGAGCGGTGAGGAGAAAAAAAAGGAGAAAAAGAGGGGAAAAAAGGGAGGAGTGGCAGATGATAGGCGACGTCTGCCAAGGTATCACATGACAGTGCTCCTGTTTAAATAATAAAACAGGACGGGGGCTCTAAACAAATCGTTATCTTCCCACCTCCATGCATCCTGCCTTCCCTCTGCCCCTCCCTCCCTTTCCCTGCTTTTAAAAACTTGTTTTAATGCCATTTCTTAATGAACATAATAGCTCGGCGCTAATAATGAAAAGAAAATAAAAACATCTAAAAACGCGGAGGGGCCCCTGAGTTGTCGCCGGCGCTCAATTATTTCCTTGTCAAGTGGGTCTGTTTTTAATGAGGCCCTGTGGGACTGACGTCTGTCAGTCAGCCCTGACTTTTTGACACCATTACAACTTCAAATAGAAGCCGCCGCCACGCTGCCTTCCACCGCTCGCTCGCTAGCTACTGCTCCGCTCATCTGACAGGCTGGGAGGGAGGGAGGGAGGGGAGGACAGGGAGGGGAGGAGGAGGAAAGGTGGCAGGAGAGGTAGAGAGAAAGAGGGGGGAGCAAGAGGGATGGGGAGGGAGAGATAGAAAGAGAGAGGAAGAGAAGAGAGCATATCGGCACGTAGGTAGGCTGCACACACACACATGCTGTGCACTGGGTGAAAAAACAATCACTGAGGGTCATTACCAGATGAGGTTTGTCAAACTGCCAGGGATTTCACTCCCCCTCCTCACCCCCCACCACCTTGCTTCCTTGTTCACTTCCTTCCTTCTCCCTTCCTCTTTTCTTCCTTCCTTTTTTCATTATTCCTTCACTTTAATGATAAGTCTTGGTGGGTCGGCCCCGCGTGGGACGGTCAGAGGCACACTATTTTGTTGGCCATTAATTTGAGGCTTTGAAGCAGACGGCGGCGCTGCGGCTGGTGAGGGCCTGTGAAATGGTGGTCGGTGGGAGGGGGGTGGGGGGTGTGCTGAGGGGGCTCACCACCTCGACACCCCTGCATCTTCGAAAACGAAGAGCGTGGCCCTGAAACAGAATAGCAAATGTCCTCGCCGGGAACCACCACACCGACCACAGGAGACACATGCACACTACTACTCCCCACCCCTGTGTGTGTGTATGTTTGTGTGTGTATGACACCTTCATGTGTCTCAACTTCTGAAAATTCTCCAAATATGCTCTTTAAATTTAGATTTTCCAAGACCCCCCGAAGAATGGCTTTCCCCAGAAGAATTAAAACAGCAGTAAACTCACGCACACGTCTTTTCAAACACCTGCAAATGTATCACATCGTCAGTCGGCGTACAGATAAACACAGAAACAAGGACTGCATCACAACCTTCAGAACTTGACAAGATAATAATAGAAGAAAAAGTACAAGTTCTAAAACGAGTCAGATCCATTTATAAGAACAGAAGAACAAGAAAAAAAAAACAACCTTTAAGACACAAAACTTGAAATCCACACATTTCAGTTGGTCCTGGTGTCTCTGCATCTTAGTCTAATCATTTAACACCAAAAAATCAAGAAACAAAAAGTTGCTAATGTTAATTCTGAATACCTTTAAACTTCATAAAATATACAGTTCTAGCACAGAAACTTTAATTGAAAACTCATTTATGTATTTATAAATAAATAGTAACAGAATCACTTGCATTGAGGGCAAAAAACACTATACATGATGTAGATTTAAATGTTAGTACACACAGTTTCATGTCTATAATTCTCCACAATGATAGCTATGTTTAAAAAGTCCATTGGAATGATATGTGTTCGGGAGGTGCAGGGAGATTGTACCAAATGCGGATATTTAAGCATGTAGTAATTAAGAAGAAACCTTTCTCTGTATTGTGTGTGCCAAGGTTGAAGTCAGGTCCCTTTTTGCATTAAAAGATTTTATTTTTTCAATCTCCAAACTCCAAAATGTTCACATATCCTTTCCTGAACGCAGATAATTGAAAATAAACACTTGTGTCTAAATAAAACAAAACAACATCTTGTTTGACTGAACTGAAGTTGAACCGACCTCAACCTTTTTATGTGCATCCTCTCTTTTCAAGGCAGCGCTACTCGTCTATTTTGGGCTCTGCTGAGCTTTTTAAAGAAGGAGTATGAACAGCATATCTCATCTGAAGGCACTGTCCTCTGTGCTGTGTAGGGGCTACATGACGAACGGGCTGAATCGTTTAATTACAGAAAAACTCTTATAGCATGTGTGTCTGCTATTGGTGTTAATAACAAAAAACACAGTGTGGGCCCCTCGATCCATGTCTGTCACTCATGCACATGCGCGCTACACTCTTATACCGTCTCTCATGCATGCACACACCAATCTTGGATAACACTTGACCCACCTCCATCGCAAAAAAAAAAAAAAAGATCTACGTATCTGAATCTGCAAAAAAAAAATCCCCAGGCCTTGTTCACCCGGGGACAGGATGGGCTGCAGAACCACACCGAGGACGACACCATGAAAAAAAACAACCATCATAAAAACATTTTGTCCCTGGAGATGTGACAGAGAGCCTGACAGAGTGAGGACAAAACTGAGAGGAGAGAAGGAGAAGAAGGAGAAGAAGAAGAAAGAAAGAGAAGGTAGAAAGGGATCGAAAGAGAGAAAGAAACAGCAAACAGGAAAGGAGAAAGGAGATGGAAAAAAAAAGCTCCCTGTCAGGCTTTGGAAACAGTGATTCATGGGGACCATTTGTCCTAATTACAGCAGAACAACGCTTTTGTCGCTATTAATCACGAGTATGTGTGTTTGTATTTGTGTCAGGGGGGCTAGCGAGGGTGCGTGTGTGCGTTTATGTGTGTAGAGGGGGAGATCAGTGGCCTCGCAGATTGAAATAGATGGCCAGGATGATGGTGAGAAGGATGATGGCTCCCAGGATGAAGACCAGGACACGATTCTGGATGATCCTGCAGAGAAACAGAGAGAGAGAGAGAGATCAGGGAGGGTTCACAGAAGTCATATTGTGTCTACAGAGAAAAGTTAAACACGTAAAACAGTCACATGTTTATGTGCAAACTAAATGACCAGCCATCAACTGGAGGCTTATCATGTTTAATAGCTACCATGAGGTCTGCATAAATGGTATTTACTGGTATACAACCACTGGCAGGGGAGCGTTAAACACACACACGCAATATTTCCAAAACTGCGACACTCGGGTCTAAGATTTCTGACAAATTATTTCTGACTTGCATACACACACACACACGCACACACACACACACACACACACACACACACACACACACACACACACACACACGTAGCGTCTGTAAGAAATGTTCATACTGACGTGCGTACACATCCGAACATACAAAACACTTTTATAAACAAGCATGACACACAAACAGACACACACGCACACGAGCTCTAAAACTTTATTTGCACAATAAAGTGGAAAAAGTGGCTCAGTAGTTTCCTGGAGGTAATAAAATCAGTGAATTACTGATGGAATTTGCCATAAAACGACTCACTCTTTTGCACATTTAAATGTTCCCACTGTGACCTAAGTAAACTTGACAAGAGGGGGGCTTTGAACCAAAAAAACACAAAGCTGCAGAGGAGAAGGAGTGGGTGCTGGTGTGCAGAGGAGTTACAAGCAACTCATCTCGTGTGTGTGTGTGTGTGTGTGTGTGTGTGTGTGTGTGCTCCCAAAAATCCTCCAGAGTTTGTTTCGCCACACATGCACGGACGTAGACAAAACACACACACACGAACTCCGAACCCTCCGCTGCTCCTGACAAATGAGAGAATTATCACATTTGCTGACATGTGGAGGGGGTGCAGCAGAGGCCGAGGAGGGGGGGGCACTGTCCACTTCTCTAAGCAGGAGATGAATAGCCCATGCTGTGGCCATTTATCACTGGGGAGGGAGGGGGGGCTGGCTGGTTGCTCAGTCACCCTGCTACCCTCTAAAGACCGAGGCGCACCAGTCGAGCTCCCGGCCTCCTCCGGCTCGGACCTCGACTGGCCACTCAGTTTGAAACCCACGGCTATGGAAGAAAGGGCGACAGAAATGTAACACCACAGTGTTGTCATGTATCACAGCGGTGCTTTTATGCTTACGTCTTTGTATTTCCTTTGTGTACGCTTTTTGCAGAGAAGCGCCTTTTTTGTCTAGTTTGCAACACCAAGGACTCTCCAGCCGCTCCAGAACACATATTTATACCAACATCAGTTGCGCGGGATACATTATAAGCCCTTAAAACTATAACCGATCACTTGTGACACATCATGAATGTCTTTTCAGGAACAAGACACTTTGTCTTTTGCTCTCACTGGACAACACCAGAGAGCTCATTACAACTACTGTTTGTAAGTAGCTCTGCTTTATAAGTAGACAGTTTATCCTTGAACAAACGCATACATTACCATGACAGTGTCAGACTGTATGTAGTAAACCACATCTTGTGCAACGCACGTAAGACTTATGATATATTTTTTATGAACTGCTGCGACAGATTCTGTCTTAAGACATGCTGAGGAATATAAAAAAACAGCGATATAGTAATAAAAATAAAATCATCACGCTGCTTATGTCATACACCCACATGTCTATGTATCAGGGATGCTATGATTGGCTGAAGCCAGCTGGGGAGGAGATCCCACTGAAACACTAATCAGAGCATGCTTAGCAAGGCCACGTCTCCCCCTATTAATTGACATTCATTATTTATGATGATTATTTATCCCATCCAAATACCCAGAGGAGGCACATGTGTGTATGTGTGTGTGTGTGTGTCTGTGTGCGAGGGTGTGTTGGGAGAATCCGGCTCGCTTTGTGTTGTTTGTTACTTTTTCAGCTGGGGAAAAGAAGGAGGAGGGTGACTCGTGGCCTGGGGGTGGAAAAACGAACAGGAAGTTAGTTTTAGCCTCGTGGATGAGGAGCCCTGGGTGCTACGAGAGAGAGAGAGGAGGGGTTCAATTCTGTAAAAATTGCATTCATTAAAAGGGAGTCTGATTTGGTAGCAAACAAGGCTGAATAACTTCAAACACTTAAATGTTCAAAGCAGGAAAGGAATATGACAGAGCTGCGTTTTAACAACTTCTTCTCAGGGGACAGATATTTTAGAAAATACTCACTTTGACCTAAACTGATTCTCTGTACACCAATCTAACAAAACATGTCTTGAAGTCTAATGTAAAGTAGCTGATCTTATTTGTGGCAACTCAGACGCTTAAACAGGAGCTTGATACAAATTTAGCACTGCCCAGTCAAAAACTTTGAGCTGCTGCGGCAGAAATAATATTAAGGCTAAATTCAATCTTGCTACAACTCAAACTCTCAAGTGTGCCTTTCACTTTTCTAGCCGTGTGCTCAAATCCACCGTGAGCCACAAAGGCATCTCTTTTCTAATGCTCGCTATAATTCAAGTTAAACTACAAGATCGTGTGAGGGTTATGAACCAAGGGTTACCTTTGACCAGAAGACCTGTAGGCTCGCAAACACACACACACACACGCATGCACATAAAGATCTAGCCAGACAGATTGGGAGGAGTTACATGTTGTGCAGGGCCTGTTCAGTCATAATACACTTGAGCAATGTTAAAATCTAAAAAATAGTGCCCGTGACACTGTAAAGAGCAACAGTCCTTTCCTCTGACAGCTTGAGGAGCGAGGATATTAATGTCATCACTCTTCTTTAACCACCACAGAGGTGAGAAGCCTGGAAAATCACTACTTATGTTACATTATAGCCCGGGCAGGGAATTATGCTTTTTCTGCTACAAACCAAGCGAAACAAATCAAGAAAAAAGAAAGAAAAAGAAAGTTATTTTGCTCATCATCCATTTAATCTTTTCCACCGGTCTAAAAAGGACAAGGGGACAGATAGTTTTCATAATCCCTTCTCATCTGCATGCTGTCAGATTGTAGATTTAATCTACAGATTTATATTCTTTATCCACTTTTACTCTGAGCTCACTAGTCAAATGAGCTTCAGCAGTTAAAGTTTCAATTCCTCCGGCAACAGAAGCAGCTAAAATAAAACTTACCCCACAAATATAGAACACATGATCCCTCCGCCCCCCCACTCTAAAAAAAAAAAAAGAAAGAAAAAAATCCCCAAAAATTGGGAGGTAGAGGAGTGAAGAACATGGTTTTCCTCTGCCGTATGGTTGATCCCGTCCTGACACGTGGCCAGACAGAACAGAACTTATCAAACCGGATCCATCCTCCAGCTTTGACACTTGACATAGAGGTGGAGGGGTGTGTGTGTGTGTGTGAGTGTGGAGGGGAAGGTTTGGGAATGTGTGAGTGATGCACACAGCACACATACAAGTGTGCAGACCTACATGCTGACCCACAAATACACACCCTTACGCTCACACACACACCTTTGCCATGCTCACTACTACGATACTATTTCTCCTCCCTCCCCACCTCCGAAAAAAATTACAAATAAACAACAAGAGACCAACAGTAATTGCAATGGTAAAATGTAACTAAGTACATTTACTCAAGTTCTGTGCAAGTGCAATTTTGAGGTAATTGTACTTTAATTGAGTATAAGCACTTAATGCTAATGTATACTTCTACTCCACTACATTTAATTGCCAACATTAGTTACTAGGCATTTTGCAGATACAAATTATTGATTAAAACATCAAAGTTATCAGAATTTATGAACTAATATATTATGGTATATTATTGTGGATTAAGCTGCCTAGCAGTACAGAAAAATATTCGAATATGTTACACTTTTTGCCACCAAAATTAGTACTTACATAGTAATGCATCTCGAATTATAATTTATGCAGCATTCTGCATAAAGAGTACTTTTACTTTTGGTACTTTAAAGGGTTACCCCACCAATTTTCTACAATCAAAGTGTGCTTACAGGTCTTGGTGGGTATGACTGTATCTGCGGGAAAAGTAGTATAAAGCCTTTTGTGGCTCCAGAGGACGCTGCATGTAATCTGATAAATTGCCTCCAGTTATGTCACTCAGTGGCTAAGTTGTATTGTGGGTAATGAAGGTGCATGCAGCTTCCTCTGGAGCCACAAAAGGCTTTATACTACTTTTTCACATATGCAGTAGTACTCCCCAAGACCTGTCAACAAAATTTGATGTGTAAAATTAGTGGAGTTACCCTTTAAGTATATTTTGACGCTGATACTAAATTAAACTCAAGTTATATTTTGAATGCAGGACAGTCTTTCCACACTCTGATACTGCTGCTTGTACATCAATAAAACATTTGAGTACTTCTTCCACCTCTGAGTAATAGTAACAGAGACACCAGCCAATAACAGCACATAATACTGGTCGTTCTATTGGCTCCTGATATTCCTTCATCGCAGGCAGCCACTCAGCGAACACCTTACTAGACGGGAATACACAGATATACAGGACTAATGTTGGAGAGGGATAGAGAGACAGAAGGTGAGAGAGAAAGAGTCGATGTGATGAGTGGAAAGGAGAGCAAAAAATAAAGCAAGCAGGAAGGACGGAAATGGACAATAAAGCAGCTGAGAGAGAAAAAGAAGAAGAGGAGGAGTGTGGCGATACAGGAATAGAGAGGTGAAAAGAAACAGGAAGAGTGAAGAGAGGAAGGGAGAGAGGAAGGGAGAGAGAGAAGTCCGTTTACCCGGGGAGGCAGAGCTAGAGGAGAGGCTCCTCGGAGACAGATGAAAATAATGAGGACTTTTCTGTCAGGAAAGATTTACAAAATCGTACCAGTGTTATTAAAATTTAAAATCTCCCGTTTTTTTTTTTTTTCCTTTTTCTCCCTTTCCACCCTCTTCCTCCCTCCCTCTTTTCCTTTCCCTGTTTTTTTCCCTCCTCTTCCAGCAGCACAGCCTTATTACCAGCGCTAATGAGCACCGGGATACACCTCAGCTGTGTGTGTGTGTGTGTGTGTGTGTGTGTGTGTGTGTGTGTGTGTTGGGGTCCAGGTCCCTAGTGCCAGCTCCATCAGCGCCCCAGATTCCCCAGTCCCTTCAACGACACACACACATCTGTGTGCGCCCACACAAAACACACGAGGGTGGGCACACGGATACAAGCTGACACACGTGTACACACACACACGCGCGCGCGCGCACTGCTTTTGATGGCTCTCAGAGGTGGCTGGACATGCAAACACACACACACACACACACACACACACACACACACACACACACACACACACACACACACACACACACACACACCTTTCAGACAGACAGATAACACCCCCCACCCCAAAACAAAAACAGTCTCAGTCAGACAGACATAAGCTGAGTGGCCCAACCCACCTTGAAACACACACACACACATAAACACACACTGTCTCCACTAAGAACAAACTTAGCTGCAGAGTTGCATCTCTCAGGCCCTCCCCTATCCCTCCTTTTTCCACTAGTAGACCAATAAAATAAAAATCAATGGCTGTCTGAGCCATTCTGGCTCTCCTCCCTCCAAACCCTGGGAATATACAGCATGGGAGAGGGGAGAGGGGGGAAGGGAGGAGGAGGTGGGGAGGGAAGGATCAATGTGTTCACAAATGGTTTGAGTGATGGACATGGAGGTGGAACGCTGGTGGGGGTAAGTCCTAACTAATGCATCGACTTGTTATCACAAACTAATACAAATACATGTTTCATTGCAGAAGCACATGCGCACACACACACACACACACACACACACACACACACACACACACACACACAGGTATCGGTCTGGGGCTCACATGCATACATATGACACAACAAAAGGTGGAGACAGGCCTGCTATCAATCCAGTTTTGAGTGAAGAAAGGTGAGAAACGTGCGACGCTTCAATCAGGCGACTGAAACGAGGCAGACCGAGGCAGAACGATCCAGAACAATCAGATCGGGTTCATGTAGCTCTGCAGAGATAATGACTTGACCTGTTTGTCGCAGAGATGTGATCCCACCACGCATGTTCTGCCTATTGTCCCCAAGGGGGTGTTCAAGATAAATGATGATTTTGGAAACACACATAAACACACCCACACACACAGACACACACACACAGCTGGAGTAGGTCTTTAATTGAAACATGTTTACTGTAATTATTCAAAGAAGTCCCCCAACATCATGTAATTCCCCGAAGAAAAACAATGTTTAGGAAGGCGCCCACACCTGAACACTCACACGCTCACTGTACAGTAAACATAAGATCTGTTAGTAACCATGTACAATAATGTCACAGTGTATACATAAATGTCTACGTACATAAAATTGGATTCATGTTTTCCTTGCATGTTGCCTATTTTACATAAAGTCTGTGATCTAAATGTAGCGAAAAAGACCAAAACAAACACAAAACTGGAACCTTCTATCACTGAAACAACTATAAATCTTAATTACTGATTTATTCACAGCTTGAGCTTTTGTTTGAGTCCATGATTTGTAAAGGTAAACATTAGGGGTTCCAACTTACATTTATTGTCATTATTGATTTATAAATCCATTTCTACACTATATATATCATTGAATTGTTTTGTTTACAAAAAACATTAAAAAATGTCAAACACCATTTACAACAGATGTCTTCTTTTATCCAACCAAGTATCAATGATGTAAAAAGTACCCAAAAGTCATACTTGAGAAAGTAAAGATATTGTGTTAAAATATGACTTTGGTTAAAATATGACTAAAGTTAAAGTAGCTGATATTGACTTTACTTTAGTATCAAAAATAAAACTACAAGTATATCATACATATATTTATATGTATGTATATATTGTCTACCATGGGTCGACTCATTCAACATTATCCTGATTATCAAAGTCATTTGTTTTTTTTTTAACCGATTGCTGATAAAATAATTTTAAAAAAAGGCTTCTGCTCTGATGTAGCATGTAATCTGCAAAGTAACTAGTATTTAAAGTGATCAATTAAATGTAGTTGGGGTAAAAAGTACAATGTTTGCCTCCAAAATGTAGTGGACAAGTACAAAGTAGCAGAAACTGGAAATACTTAAGTATTAAGTACAAGTACCTCTAAATTATACTAAGGTACTAGAGTAAATGTACTTAGTTACATTCCAATCTTTCAACCATCTTTTTTTTTTTTTTAAACTTAGGATTTTGTTTTTAACTGCATGAACATTCACTTGATGAAATGTTGTCTTTCAATGTGCCTTTTGATGTTCCTATATGTACTGTATTATATCTTCATATTATCCATGCAGCAGCCAAAGGTACATTTCCATTATTGCCTGGTTTAATGGACAATAAGCTTTAGACAGAAGAAGAAGAATAAGACACAGCTTAAAATGATTTTAAAAAATAGGGGGAAAAAGCAGCAAATTGTCACATCTGAATAGCTGGAGCAAGCAATATTTCCTGGGAAAACTACTTTAATGATTAATGGATTATCAAAATGTACTTTCTGTATATCGACTTATCGATTTCTAATTGTTGCAGCTCTATTACATGAACTTCAAACTCCAATTATGTGTGTTAGGAAACCTCAAATCTATTGGTGACTGTGGCTTTAAATCTGTTTCACTTTGAAGCCACTGAAACGTACTGTACAGTATATTTTGACAAATAACATTTGAACAATAACGGACAGATTTGATTGTTAAGATGCTTTTCACGTATCTAGTAATCTAACAAGCTTGGTAATATTTGTGTTGAAATTATTGATCCCTAAAGAAAAAGACCTTTTTTTGACCCGTATTGATTTAAAAAAAAAAAAAATCACAACTGCGAAAACTCACATAAAAGATGGACAGGTTTTTATTTGGAGGACGTGGTCTGAGCAGCATATTTCATGTCAGCCTGATTCTCTCTCTCTCTCTCCCTCTCTCTCTTTCTCCCACTTTACTCCCTCTCTTTCTACCAACTCGATGCAGGAGAAACAGCATCGGGGCTCTGCAAGTTCATCCATTTTTTATTTGGCGGCTAACAACCCCGGCCAGCAGCAGCCTAGACTGGGACCCAGTTCTCTCCCAGAAAAAAGTGTTGCAGCGAGGAAGAGCAGGGGGAGCAGAAGGAGACATAGAGATGGAGGTAGAAAAGTAGGAGGAAATTCAAGCGTGGGAGGAGAGTTTGTGTATGCAAGTGTATGTCGGAGAGCGAAAAAGGAGATGGAGAGGGAAATGGAGAATAGACAGAGTGGGTGAAGGAGAAAGAAAAAGAGAGGATACATTGCAACTGTGTCTGGAATTTTTTTGTGAACTTTTTGTTGCCGGCAGTGATTTTGTTTAGCTGTGGCAGCTTCAGGTGGCTTTCTGAGGCTGCCTGCTTACCTGCCTGAGCCCCCGCCCCCCTCCGTCTCCCCGATGTGCCACTTCCTGTGTGTCCTCTTTTTGCCTCCTCACACATTCAGTCGCTTCATTCAGCTGAGTTATATTACTTATTTTCCACTCACCTTTTCTACTTTTTCTCATCACGCGGTGCTACTTATTTCAGTCTTGCTGAAAGGGGCGTGGGGATTTTTACTATATTTGTCCTATGTGACTGTCACGTCACTGGTTTATAGTCTACAGGAACTGTCAACAGTCTAAATTTGAACACAATCTCATTCAAGGCTTCTGTCATCACATCAGTTCCTGTATTGTTTTGATACATTCCTATGCAATGTCAACAAAAGACAGCTAAGGAAATATGGTTTAAATATTTGACTTGCAGCCTTATAATTATCATATCATCTGTATTAGTTTTTCAAGGAACATAAACATAACGTGCCATAATATTCTTTTTTTTTGGTATGCTTTTTGTATATTTTTGTGTGTTTTGCTAATGTTGCTAATTTGTTTTATGAGGCACGTCTGTGATATTGGGCTATAATAAACTTTGACATGACTTCATACACAGTAACATAAATATATAAACATGAACAAGACAAAAACAACAAATAAATAAAGATGAAATAGGATAAAAATAAAAAAATGAGTAAACAATCTACTTGTAAGTTATGAAGCATCCAGACCCCTCAGGTCGTCTGGGACAGGTTTACTCAGTGTTCCCAGGATCAAAACCAAGCAAGGTGAAGCAACTTGCTAACCTGTGGAACAAGCTTCAAGACCACCTCAGGTCTGCTAAAACTGTTAGCTTATCTAAATCAGGGCTTAAAACATGTTGACACCGTTAACTGTGGCTTTCCAATGAGTTAGACACATAACTTCTCTTAATCTGTTACTTTTTATTTGCTTGCTTCTTTTAAAAGTCTTATCATCTGTTTTGCCTTTTGTTTTTATTGTCTTTTAAATGCAATTTTAACATTTTCTTAATGTGATAATGTCTTCATTTAATGCATATCTATGTCTCTGTAAAGCACTTTGAATTACCGTGTGTCTGAACAGTGCTGTTTAAATAAACTTGCCTTGCCTGGTTAGAAATTTTACATAAATAAAAAACATTATGAATGAATGAATGAATTAATGAATGAATAAAAAAATACAAGTTTCTCCAAGGGTTACAAATAACCAATGTCCAACTTTGTCCCACACCACCACAACAATTTCCATCCTGCTCCTCATGGAAGAGCATATCAATCATGTATGATCAATTTAATTAATACAAGGAACCCACATTTTTTAACTAGCTTCTGTTTTCCCTGAATGTATTTGGTATATTTTTCCTAAAGATCTACAATCAGACAGTTCTTTAAGCCATTAACCAGTACTGCTCTGTGTTTGCTTAGAGAAATATAGAAATATAGATATAACTGACACCCTCTTTGACTTGGGAATTACAGAATACGCAGATGCAATATTCCCACACCCTGATAACACGACATTCCTCACCATTTCTCCTGTCTGCGAACACAAAATCCCCCTTGTATACATTCTGCGAGGGCCAGGGGCCAGCTGCAGATCCGATTACTGGCCCCAGTGAAAAAAGGCGTAACATTAGCCATTAGAGCCGTAGGCCTCCAAAGCTGTGATATCCATAAATTTTTATTGTTTGTTCAGTATTGAAATCTCATTAAAGCACATAAATCATATGTGCTAACTTTTGCTAGAGGAGAAAAGGAAACGGAGGAGGAAAGAAGGAAGGAGAAGTGGCGCTGGGGTGGTTAGGGAGTATAGGACACCTGAGGCAATGGTTAAAGGCATCTGCATGCTTTGTTACTGATACAACAGTGACACAGATTGGGAGGAAAGACACACAGTGTCTATTAATCTAATTACTGCAAGGCTTGTTCTTAACAGAACTTTTTCAAAGTGTGTTTTTATTGTTATTACTTTTATGGAAAGAAACGGGAATGTTTTTTCTGTTAGCGTTCGTGTCAGGGAAGCACATCCACAGTCCGACACCTAACCTCAACTCTACTGTTGTGAATTTGACTTCTTCAGGCTTACTGATGAAATGCTTGGACTCACAATGTAAAAATAGTCATAACACAAAAAAATTTCATAAAGTTTCTTTGACTGTTTAAACGTATAATTTAAAGATGTGATAATTGGGAAATGACAGCACATCTATTTCCTTATCGTGTCTGCTCTCCCATAGTTATTAGTGAACATTTTTTACACAAGCTGGAATCAAAGCACTAATCTTCACAAGAACTTGTCCCGACAGTTTCATTTTGTGAGGTCTGCTCAAAACAAAACCATTCATCAGATAAATGCTTGAAACTCTTTGGGCTCGAAAAGACGTCTGTTTAGGATTCCGCGACAAAGAAGCGATGAGGATATTAGTGTTTATGTCTGAGTCTTTTTTATTAACTGGTAAGGAAGCTCCTCCGCGTGGTGTTTGTTTGCCATTTTAAATCAACTCTCCAAATATTTGCTTCAAGTCCCGTGTGGTTTTAACTCTGCATCCTGTGTGTCTCCAGATACACATGATGTTGCAAGATTGCCCACCAGCATGCAAACAAACACATATACGCACCGAACATACACGTACACACACACACACACACACACCCACACAAGCTGACCCACTTCTTATACAAATGTGCAAAGAGACTGAACTGGCCGATCCCGGCCACGTTTTGCCTGCAAACATTCCTATACATGCGAGTTAAAAAATAAAACATTTTCCCTCTATAATACTTCAACTTTCTGTGACAAAGTTTGTTCTCTGCTTTGCCCTACTGAGTATAAATGAAAAAAATACAGGTTTACAGATCCATTACATATGAGCAGAATATTTACAGGATTTTAAATGATTGTAGGTAACAGTTTGCATTGTCAGATGTTCTTTTTCATGGAAGTTAATCCCTTCAATGAAGCAGAACATAATGAGTCCTGCTTTTTTTTTAATCTGTCATGCTGATTCTCTGGATTTTAAATGATGCTGATGCATATTACAAACAGTCTGAAAAGAGTAATGTTGACTGATTGATTGATTTTTATTATTGTGTCATGCACAAATAATATGTCCAGTCAAAACAGGCTGTCGAGACACCATTATTCAGAAAAAGGCTCCAGAAACCAAACAACCTATAAGAATAAAAAAAAAAAAAAAACAGTACTTCTTAGAGGAGACATTTATAGGTTCATAATTTTATTTTGGGTTACTTCTAGAATAGCTTCAGCACTTAATTCCCCCTCAATCTGAAACGTCTTAGCTCCTGTCTCTTTAAGCCACCCCCTTAAAGAATACCCAGTCTGCTCTGAGTGGTCAGCTCACACATGCCTGAACCAGTGCCGCTAACAACAACAGAGCAGCTGTGCTGAATCAGTAACTTTCCCCTAAATGTGTTCATGTTCTAGATAAACTATTGCCATTCATATATTGTAATTCGGCTTGAAAAAAAATCAACAGCAGGAAGCTATGTAGCCCATGGAGAATTGTGCAAGTTACTCCAAAGAAAAACCTTCTGATTGACCCTGTTTTCCAACATATTGTGCAAACAATTCCACAGTGCGATCAGTTTAAATTATCACCTTATTGATCCAAGAATCTAACTGATATCAACCCGAACAGCCAAAGTAGGAGCAAATTTATAACAACATTTTCGAATGACAAGTTGTGTAAAATACTTTTTGGAGAACTAAATGCTCTTTTGGGTCAAAATTAGGTCACTGAAAACACTTCAGTTGTTCAAATGGTAGGGGCACCTTAATGTCTTCTTGTGCTCTCTTTGAGAAACAGAGAAGGAGCTATGGAGACTTCCAAAACTAGTGAAATTGGGAATGAAGTGGAAGGCTAACTTCTCTTCATTTGACGTTGTCAATGTGGTTTCAGTCTTCCAGAGATCAGATATCTAGGACAGCATGAACTTTACCAGTACAGAAAGTGACTAAAGCCAGTTTCCGCTGTTGGTATCCAGAGGTTAAAAGTCACATTGGTGGACAGACTGCAGACTAACCGAGCTTGGATTTCATGTCAGGGCCACAGGTGAGCAAGAGAAGAAACCATTTCTTGAACTTGACCTCATGACCGTCAGGCCACTCTTGGCCCTTGCTCTGTCCTGCGGGTATGAAAGGACTAAGCCAGCCAAAGGTCACAGTGTCAGACTATACTTGCATGTGTGTAAAAGATTGTGTAAGGGCAACTTTGCACATGTGTGTGTCCGCATCGAACGAGTGTTCAGTAAAACGTGTGAAAACTACAGGAGCGCGTCTGACAATCTGGTGCGAAATAACACAGAACAATTAAGGATTATGTGAACCGTTGGGTAAATCTTGTTTGGACACGCAGGTACAGATCACTTTATCCAGCAGGTAAGCAGAGCAGAAAGAGAGGGGGAGAGCGAGAGAGGGGGAGACTGGGAGAGAGAGAATGTAGGGGTATAATGTCATCCCACAACCCCCCATTTGACACTACAAGGGAGGCTTTAGTCAGTCTAAATAATCCATGCTGTTCCATTAAATTTGCAGACTAGCTTCCCTAGTCCATGTGTCTAAGCCGAGAGAGCCTGAGAGAGAGGTAAGAGGGGAGGGGTCGAGCTGAGCGAGACGAGAAAGGGAAGTTAGATAATGGTTCAGAATAAAGTCACGCAGCGACCTTTTACATGGAAGAAATAGCCAGTTAAACCTAAGAATTAGATGTCCAGAATGAAGATAAGATGTGGTTTATAAAGAGAATAAAACCGATAGAGAGACAGAGCAAGTGTGCACATCCAGCCCTTTGAGTGACCCTGATTTACTCATGATTGCTTGCCTCATCGCCAAATCTCTCCCCCTTCCCTAACCCATGAAAAACGACCACTCGCTATGTGTGGGGGAAGCCACCAGCGTGACGGGGATTGTTGCAGTAACAGCGTTATTGACTTGTTGCTCCGGCTACATTTGCTTAGTGCTCTGGAGGCCCGATCAATAGACTCTGGGCTCTGAAGCCCTGCTAATCAGGGCCTGCAGCCATGAGAGGTCAAGCCTTCTGCAACAAAAAAAAAAAAAAAAGTCAGATAAAGAAAAGAGGAGAAAGAAAAGGACGACTAAAGTGAAGATGCCAATAAATGGGGAAAACGTAGGGGGCAACAGAAAGAGAGGAAGAACTTTGAGGGCTGATGAGTTAATCGACTAAGAATTCTCCTTTAATTCATTTTCTCTCTCTTCCACTGCTAGAGGTAAACTCATGTGGCAGTCTCTTCTTCTCTTCCTCAGCAGCAGTGTGGGCGTGAGGCACCATGAGAGATGCAGATTGCTGCTTCACCTCTGCTTTCCTGTGAACCACGGTTCAAAAGTCAAGGGGCATCCGGGCTGCTTTGGGACTTTTGGAAATGCAAGAGCCAATCCATATTTGCAGATTCCGGTTGTGAGCTCTCAAGAGGATCCGCAGTGCTTAACACTGATATAGAAGGAGTTAATCTGAAGCATGTTAACATGATTATGCACATGCTCAGTGTTGTGAACATCAAAAGGCAAGATACTCCCTCTGACTTTGGGACATTTGCATCGAGACAAATGACTGTATTCTTTTGTTTGTGGTTGAGTCGATGCACCTGGTCACAGCGGTCCCTGCACTGTGCATGAAGTCCCTTGAATCGCCTCCATCTGTACCCTTACGTTCTGCACATCACAAGCCCACCATAGAATGCTATGGGAAATTCATGGGGGAACTGTTCATCAAATATTAACGATCGAGTCGAGCGATGTGGGTTTTCTTACTGTTTTTTCCCCCCTGGTATCTGTGGTCACTGCCGCTCTAAGAGACTTTCCACAAGAAACGAACCAAAGGGAAAAGGAGAGGATAGAAAGAGAAAAAGGGCAAAGAAGGGTAAAGAAAAGGCTACAATGGTGTATAGGTGTTCAATATTTTCTTTTGAGAGGCCAGAGCTTGGTTAGCTTCAGCGCAAACAGGGTCTTGATACACAGGTCCCACGGTGTAAACACAAACTTGTACACTGTTTGTGTCATTGTTTTTCGCTTTTTCTCAATACTTCTTTCTGTTGTGTTGTCAGCTGTCGAAGTGGGATTCTTGTGCCTGGTGACACAGATGTAAAGCCAAGGGTGTTTTCTCTGACACTGGGCCTTTCAGTTACCTTATTCCAGTCTTTGTGACAAACTAAGGCCAAGAACTCAAGTGTATATTGAATTTATGCTGGATCTGAAAGGCAACATCTAAATTTCTGTGCAAAACTTTATGAGAAGAAAATGAACAAAACTTTCGCTGAGAATAAAGAAAAGCCCTCGCGGCCTATGGCTGCGGTGATAGGTCCATTTGAGAGGATGCAAATTAGATAGCAGGACGAAAAACAATAAAAACAATAAAAAAGAGAGAGAAACCACAGAACAAGGACTCAAACAAAGCTCTACATCCTATTAAAAAGCACTCTGTGATGGAAATATTGAAACTGCTCATCAATGGAGCCCTGTTCTCTGTCTTTGCCACAACTCTCTTCCAACGCCCCCGTGGAATACCAACACCCACCATCACAGCACAAGTGGAAGTGCAGGGTCAGCAGCGTCTCCTCTGGCCTTGCTGACCAACAGATATTCTAATAATCACCTTCCTTCTGTACTGTCAGGCCTGCAACCAATGCATCCCTCGTCCTGCCTTCGCCCTCCATCTCCACTTATACTAGGGGCTTTACGGAGCGGCACTGCTTCGATACATTAAAACTGCTGCCCCATGATCAAACGAGCAAATACCTCCCGGGTCAGCAAAGGGCTACCCCACGTCAGTTAACAATGCAGCATTTAAACATCAGTCGTATGCAAAGCGGCTGGTACACAGGGGAGGAGATGGGCGGCAGGAGAAAGCAGAGAAGCAAGGCCTGGACCGGAGAGATAATGAGCGCAGGAGTACACAGGAGAACATCAGCGGCTATTTAACGCTACCGTGTCAGCTCCTACACAGCTTTATGATGAAAATATAAGATGTGAGGCTCCATCAGCATCACAACAAGGACGAGCTTATCACTGACCGCAGATCTATCTTGGTCCAAATGCAGACTCAATGTATGCCATTGTGTTACACTCAAATACTTAAGTTTGCTCTGCAAGTCACTGGAGATGCAACGATTAATCGATTGATGGATGAGGTGTCAACTATTAAATTACTCTCCAACTATTTTGATAATCCATTAATAGAGAAAGGTATAATTCTCTGATTTCAGCTTCTATAATGTAGTATGTTCAGGTTTCTTTAATCCTCTTTGACAGCAAATTGAATATCTTTGGGTTGTGTTAGGACACATTGATCAACATTTTTCACCATTTTCTAACATTTTATCAACTAAACAACTAATCAATAAGAAAGAAAATAATCAACAAATTGCTAAAAGTTATCATCAGTTGCAGCCCTATAATCACAACTTGCTCAAAAATTTGCCGCAATATCCATCAATTCTGCCCGAAACACTGTAAAAAATACTGCCACAGAAGTTAAAGTCACAGTTTTAAAAAAGAAACCATTATTACCCCCTAATTACCCATTAATTAATGCAGGCAAGACTTCTAACAATAGATCATTATTTTACATACTTAAGGCATGCTTTTGTCAGCACTGGATTACACACAAGGCCCCAATGAGGTGCGCCATCACACAAAATAAACATACAAGCATAGGTCATATTTACCCATTAATTCTTTACACACACTGTGACCCATGTCTGCCCAAGTGTGGCAGGAATACAGTCGTCCAACTGAGAGCTGAAGGCCTACAGAGCCACAAATGGGTTCCCAAAAAACCAAATAACTGAAAATGTGAGTTTTTAATTTTTCAGGAGGGCACATCTTTTTTAGTTTGATGAACCCTTTAATGAAGCTTAAGGGTGAAGAGGTGAAGAGGAGTTTTTTTTCTGGCTTATTCCTCTCTCCCTCTGCCTACTGCTTGGTTAACCGACTGACCTGCTGTCAAAGGAGCCTTTGTGAGTGCGCTTTGGCGGAAGGCCAATCAGATCCTCCGGCTTGTCTGTCTCAGAGAGGAAAATGGCGCCCCTGGTATGCCATCAGCGGCAGAAATGTGCAGACAGTCTGACTGCTGAGGTAGGCTTGGCTTGCTGTGGCCCCTTCCAAAACTATGCCGGAGGAATTACCTGTTTGGCACCTGGCCATGAGGGACTCGTTCTACAAGGGCCGGTGGTTATTTATCTATTTATTCACTTAAACCTCATGCACACGGGCACTCTCAGAAACATTTCAACTCCTTAACACCCACTTCCACAGGTTCCAACAACATTCTCCTTTGAACTGCACAGGTAGAGCGAACAACAATGAGTTATCTGACGAAAGGGTTCCTGTTCCAAAGCATACCTGCATGAACACATTTACTGAATGACTACTACAGTATGTCATCACTTACTGTATCTTCTACTGCAGTAAAAACAGGTTAACCTTTATTTCATACACACTCATATTCATCTTCCAATTCCTACAGTACCTGATTACACTTTCTTCCTGTATGTCTGTATTTTGACAACACTGCGAATCATACTGCAAAATCATTAAATCTAAGAAGTGCTTGTTTTTTTGCACTGACCTAAGTGAATAACGTTTCGAAAGTGTTTTTGGATCACTTAGAGCTTTAACGATTAGTTGGTTAATCAATTAGTTGGTGAAAAACAATTAATTGCCAGCTATTTTGATAACTGATTAATCGTTTCAGTTGTTTTTCAAGCAAAAAAGTCAAACATTATCTGGTTCCAGGTTCTTAAATGTAAGGATTTGCTGCTTTTCTTTGGCATTTATGATAGTAAATGAAGAATATTCGGGTTTTGGACTGTGAAGAAGTGACTTTTGAGCGTCTGTTGGTGTTCACTTTGGGTTTTTCAACTTTCAAGATTTTTTTTAACATGCGCAAGAACCTATATAAAAACACTGAAGCTAAAGAAATACACAAAAAAGCATAATAGGTCTCCTTTAATGGTGATAATTAAATGGTAATGAAAATAAATGTTTATATAACATTTATGCACAACATTCCTGGGCAAGACATAAATGATATAGTAGTTGAGACTATCCTGAAACTAAATAAAAGGTAATATTATTTTTTCTGTCAAGTTTATTGTGTCTGGGAGACTGTTTGAACTCAAAAACCTGAAAAAAAAAAATCAAACACTGAAACAAACACAAACACTACACAACGAGAATACAAGTTCTACAAGGCCCCGGTTTACACTAAACAGAGATCACAACTTGCTCACTGCACAATCCCTGTTCATTTCCACTATGTAAAACCTGCCAGAGACGAATACAACTGCTCAACAAAGTGCCACTTGTGACACATCATCCGAGGAAGCAAGTGTTTAGGCTCCTGCTTCAGAAACAAACTTCTGACAGCGGGAGATGATGAAACAGAGCACATCCAAAATTATTCTCGCGCTCCTCAGAACCTGCTAAACCTGCTGCAGCCTGGAGCATGCCCCTCACCCTCCCCCTGAGAGAAAGAGAGAAATAAAGTAAGGAAAGGGCCACAGAAACTAGTTAAAAGAAGGTAGAAGGGGGTTGGAAGGTGACGCTAGACTATTCATTATTTGAGATTGTAAATTTCCACTGAGCAAACATGAGGCCCCTCTATTGTTTACCTGCTAACGTAAATGTAACGTCAGCAGTCGATCTCTCTTAAGAAAATCCTAAACACACACTTGAATCTACACACACAAACATTTATTCAAGCACTATCACATACTGCACGACCGCATTTCAAATGACACACTCAGCCGATCATAAACTTCCACATGTTTAGACCCAAACAGACACACTGTTCTTGGCAGCGCTCACGTGTGTCTGCGAGCTCGTCGGGTGGGGTGAGGAGGATCGTCGAGACTTGCTCATTTCACACTGTGAGGTGAGCCAGGGAGCAGTAACAGAATCCAGCCATAAAACATGGACGGAGTGGAAAAGTGGGTGAGGAGGGGTGGCTATAGCCCATGGTATAGTACGTGTCCAAATGCCACCTCTTCTAGACTCCCTCCCTTGTTGTTTTCTCAGCAGAAAAGAGTGGCAGCTCTCACCTTGGCTTGCCTCTTGCTGACGTAAACAAAGAAGGTGGGAATGTGGTTTGATAAAGAAAAGCTGAAAAATTGATTACAGGATTGTTTGCACCGGTATTACTCCTTGTGAACTATTCTCCTGTCTTGATATGTAAAGAAGAGGGGTCTAAGGATTCTCCAAATCCACGTATTGTTGCACACCTCAGTTTTTGAGTCACAGTTTAGTTCATACCATGCTTGTTTTGTTTTGTGAGGGAGAGGGCTGAATATGGAAAAACAGGAAAAAAAAGCTAGAATGGCACTCAACAGAACACATGCCCCCGCGAGGCCCAACAATCCCCTTTAATTCAATCAAGTTTAATCCAATATCAAATAAAAGATGTTCAAATCCACTAGTTTTGGATTTTTATTTGGATCTGCATTCAATTACACTCTCTCATAGATGCCAGCCACCCCAAAAATACACCTGATTTTCTTCATCAATATCTATGCATTATTCCCTGAGAAATTTCAAAAATGTCTTGAAATGTTGAGGAAAATTAGAAACATTTCTAGAACACTACCTTTATTGGATCCACACCAATAGTTTATGGGCTCTATTCTTGACCGGGATCCATCCTCACCCAAGTCTCATGGAAATCTGTTCAGTAGTTTTCGTGTTATCCTGCTGAAAACCAACTAACCAACAAACAAAGGGACATAGCTGAACCTCTTTGGCAGAGGTAACAATTCTGGGTTTTATCAAATCAACTACAATTAGGATTTACAACTCTAAAGAAAACTATGAAGTACATAAAGTACATGAAAATAAATCAAAACCTAACTAAACTTTGCAAAGGACTGGCCTTCATATTACTTAAGTGACATGTTTTAGACCTGAATGTGACAACTTTTCTAATTTACCAGTAGCCCCTGAATGCACCATAAAGAGTTCAGTCAGTTGACAAAAGCAGGCAGCTGTAGGTCCAACAGTCTGACAAAAATTGAGATTTGTAGATGTGAAGGGAGTTTTCTGACACGCCAACGTGAGTCAGGTTGAAAGTGAGAGTAAAAGATAAGATACGGTCGACACCCTGGGTTGGTTGGGTGAGTCGCGGGGCTCGAGACCATGGACGTTTCAATTCTTGCATGTTTGCTTCGGTCTCGGTTTCAGAATCTTTACACCCTTAATAAAGATAATTATCTTGATCTTAAAGGGCCATCATTGTTGTCACTTTAAAGTCACTAGCCAACTTTGCTTGGTCAGCTCGTCAAAGGTCACTTGACAACTTGAAAGTGTAAAACCAAACAACTCAATAAAATACGCACAAAAAATGAAAATGCTAACATTCAGTGAAAATGGCTTGTTGGTTTAAACCTGCCAGCCCGGATCTCTTCATATTTCTCCTTCAGAAGTCGAGGCCTTTTGGGTTTTAACCCTTTCAGTTCTGCAGCATTATCAAAGTCTGAAGTTCTCAGGAGGGGGTCCACACCTCAAACGATGGCACTGTCGACAAAAATAACTCTTATCCCGAGCTTCCCCTTCATTTGGGTTAAGTGCATCAGCTCAAGCAGCCCACGCAAGGAGAGGGAATTTGATGGAGGTGAGAAAAGGAGGAGTGGGAGCTCATGGGAGGGAAGGAGGTGGATTTGACATGAGAGCTAAAGTGTGAGAGTAAGGGGGGAAAGTTTTAAATAGCTGGACTATCCTATCAGTGATAGCAAATCCACATAAGCTGGGCAGTTTCACAACATATCACAAGTAAGTAAATCAGGTAAGACTGTCAGATCTTTTTTAACTGAAGAAAATAGGGTGATCAGATAAATCCAGAGGGCACTCGTTGTTCAAGTGTTCCACTGACTGCACCATTCTGAATCTGAAGCGGATTTCACGGGTTATTCTATTCTCGTCTGCAGGCCACAGTGGTGTGTAAAATGAGAGGGAATGCAATGTTTTGGGAAATCTAATTTGAGGCCCGTGTTTGTTTTCCCGGCCTTATTTTGCAACCAGGAGGCTGGCTCCAAAGCAGCACAACTCTCTCTTTTCCCCTAGTTTCACAACAACAATGTCCAACACCAACATCCAACCAGAACCTTTATTTCCAATTGAGGCAAGGACATTAAACTGACATGGGTCTCTTTTGCTCTTCTCTTCTCCCAGGTCTCTCTCAGTTATACCACAGACTTCAGCAGACAGTTAATTGGGAGGTTATTCACCGTGTCACATGAACATATGCACATGTACGTACATATAGACGTATTTAAAAAAACACAAATATTAGCAGCCATCTTTTGGCAGCTAATTGCGACGTGCTCCCTGTGGGAGGAGAGAGGGGTCCTCGGTCGATAATTAATCCTCGTTTGGAAAAGTAAATGACATTCATTAGTGGGGAATCGAGCCAAGTGCCATTATTTACATGGCAATAATCTGGAAGCGTGCTGGTGGTGCTCTTTTAATGTTACACAAATAACTCTGGGACAGGGGACGAGTATAGTTGCTTTTCCTCCCTTTTTTCCGTGTCTTCGCACCCAGGAACAATTAGGCCCAGGCGAACAGATGGGGACGCCTCTGAGTGAGAAAGCTTCTCTGAACGACTCTTCATCTCCTTCTTATCTCACTCCCTCATTCACATTCACTCAGGCATGTGCATACACACACACACACACAAAGCAGAAATAGAGACAAATACACAAACCCAGGCATGCACACACAAATACACTTCAGAAATATGCACGCACACGTTCGGGCACAGAAAAGAGCAAACCAAGTACTGAGCGTACTGAGCTAACTTTTAACATTAACTGTCGAAACAGGAGCCTCTGACAAGAGGCTAAACAAGAACTTAGAAAATGTGGGCACATTGAAAAACACTGAGCTGTGATGGTAAAAACACAACAGCTGACCCAGTGCAGATATTCCCAGAGAAAAGGACACCGGCTTTCAATGGAGATGTAAAAAACAAGGTTCTACATGTTAGAAAATGTCAGCTGTTTTCTGCCAAGATATCTTTGTTTTTCTTTCAACTGTATTATCTATGAATGTCAATTTTTAAGTTATAATTGAGAAAGCATCCTATTCTTTGGTTACTGTAGTTTCACAAGCAGAGCATGCTTTGCACACATTATAATAATCAGGGATTGACTGATTATTATCCTTTTCCCATTCAGATTCAGTGTTTTTTCTGTTTTGTTTTTTATCGCTGATACAATCATTTAAAAATGCTTAACTATAACTATTGATGCATTAATGTGTTCATCACTTTGATGTAGCAGCTGGTAGGTGGAGTCCATTTTAATTGCTAATTATTACTAATTACATGTATATACTGCTGGGTATCTATCATAGTACACCATGATTGATCATTATAGTAGGTTTTTATTTTGTATATTTTACTATTATTATTGATACAATTATTATTATTATTTTATGAATAATCCAAGTTTTCAGAGTAACAAGTACAAGTACCTCAAAATTGTACTTAAATTGAGTAAATTGAGCTTGAGCACATTCCATCACTGCTTATTCTACATTTTAACACTAAGATTTTCATTATTACTGCAAATCTATATTGGTTCTGGGTCCCCTTGACTACTAATAATCTGTATCAGGACTGGCTCTGAACATTACATTAGCTGTTAAGATTGCAGAAGCTGGTGTAACGATCAAAATGTTACACAATGGGTCATTTGTTGTGCAATCTTGAGGTTTTCCACAATGGTACATGCGTATGCACAGTGTACTGTATGTTTACAAGAATGGAAAACTATGACTGTAAAGACAAAGCGGATCAATGATGAATAACAATTGCAAAACCTCAATAACTGCAGACTTGTATTTTAAAAACGAGAACAACAATATGAGAGGATGTGTAGAAGAGAAAACTATCATCTGCTCTTCTTTACGATGTATGTGTATCTTTGACATGGGTCTAATCTTCTTAGTTTTTGCTAGCTTTTCATTTAAAATGCAGCTCTCCAAAACACAAAGCACACTGTGCTATTTAGTTTATGTAGCATGAGTGTAAACATCGCGCTGAAATTATAGTATACTTTTAATATAGACCCCAGGAAGAATAGTTGAAGCCAAGAGCTTTTGTTGACAAGGCAACAAGTAATGGGTCCAAATAAACAATAAACATATTAAACCCAAAATGTGATTAAAACACATCCTTTCCAACACAGCTGTTCTTAATACAATTAGACATGTCGGTATGTTATTTCTGATTATGCAATGAATGAACAAAGAGGAGCTTTTGTTGCTCACTTTTATGTGTTCACGTGTAATTGTCAGTGTTTGCAACTGTAAAGCACTTTGAGCTACATTCTTTTTGCATAAAAAGGTGCTACATAAAAAGAAAGATTTGTTTGAACAACTGATTGGAGGACTTTTATTTGAATAACACAACGTCATACAAAAGCAGTTCAAACCCATTACTCCCTCACATAACCCCTCACTTAATCTCTTTTCAGGATCATTATCCCCACTGACCTGGTTCCTGCCAGGTCTCTCACTTTGTCCAATATCAGGCAGCAGGTCACAGCCATGAAAGCTAACACACCTGTTATTGTGCGACCTGCTACCTATCTTTGTCTCACTAAGTACAATGATTAAGGTATCAGTCCCTGGGGAAGCAAGTGACAAAAAAAAAGAGGAGACAGAATTGAGCGTCACAGCATCACAGTTTCAGCATGCCCTTAGCCTCCATGGACATGGGGGATAGTCCCTGCCCCCTCTGGTCACGCTGCTAGACAGGGAGTGTTCCCTCAGACAGTCTAACCCCCTCCTTTTACCCGTAAGATTAGGTAACATCATCTTGTGTTTGCTGACACTAAGGAAGCAGACCCGAGCCCCGTAGGGCCTCCCGCTCAGTCATATTCTGTTACGGCTCCCAAACAATGGACAAACACTAAATATCTCTTCATCCCTCCTCCCTCTCAAAGCTAAATTTAAATTCATCCCAAAACAAGTTAGATACATGGACAAAACTAAACCATGTGAACTTACAAAAACGCCTAAACAAGGGCATCGGCCATGGATATTTTGGAACTTTGTTTTGCTCTTTGAGTAACTCCAGAATTTATGAATAAATAATGTTGTCCATTCTCCAATGGTTTTCTCCTATTTGTGACCAAACTTAAAATTAAGCCCACTTGCCCTCCTTCCTCCCTTGACACTGACCAGTAGTATGGCTGTTATTTTAGCTATAGGGAGGACTGAGGCCTAACACGACCTTTTCTGAGCTGAAGGGAAACTTCCGAGAGAAATCCAATAAAATCCAGGATGCGGGCCTCGCTAATTCGTTCGTCCAGCTTGCCACACTTCCGCGACCTCTTTTCCTTCAGCCACCCCCCACCAACCCCCAATCGATCTGCTTACCTCCTGAGATCAAAGGCTCACACCGCCGTTGTACATTTAGCCTCGGCTGGGTCCTCCCACATCATGTCTAAATATTAATGATAATAAAGTCTCACACCCATCCCTGTGTCAGGCAATTACAGCCAACATTGATCCTCAGCTCTCTGCTCCAATTAGAACTCACCGCTCGTAATGCGTCCAAGCACATCAAAGGATAACAGCCATTGATCCACTCCTGGATCTTAACGTTTACCGTTAGGAGAGAGGGAGGGGGATGTGGCGTGGCAGTGGGGGGAAGCAATATTCTGACTAGAGAAGAAGAGGAGAGAAAAGAAATCATTTTATCCAGCCAGTCAGGTAAGGAAGTACTGAAACTCAGAGGGTAAGGCATGGCAGAATGGGCTCAATAGTAACAGACATGCTGACAGTTCAGAAGAAAACTAGCATCCGGACCGACTATTTCACAACAGCATGGCTCCACTGAAAACTCTTCTATCTTTGCTTATAACAGAGGTCTTGTGCTTATCTTACGGCCATGAGATCATGAGATGACATGAGATCACTGAGAAGTGACTTGTAAGATCAGCTTGGGGACAATAACTTCTACACTGTTGCCCATCAGCTAACTCTTACTGCCAGACTTTCAGGATTATTCTATATATCGTTGACTGAATGACAATCGAACTCAATAAGAAGGAGGAAAAAACTGGGAATTTCTGATTAGGCTTACACAGTCTCAGTGGGAGGTAAGAGAAGCTTCAGTAAAACATGAGCTATCATGTCACCTCCCACATCTATGCTTTAGGGCAACAACTGACCTTTCTGACATATTAAAGTTTGAGGAAAGGGAAATATATTAAATCAACATATAGAATACACTACAATACACCATCCTATAGCAAAACATGCTCAGAGAGAGAAACAGAATCAACAACAAAATGGTAAAATCCGACCCACTGAGGGTCAATAGACAGCGGCACGTCACCATTAAACCAGGGACATTCCTTGCACAAATGAAGCTAAACAATCCCACTGTTGACACCATTATTTGACAGGGCTTGCTGTTATGCTCTTTCTCTGCTGTACTGATAGCTCTGATAGTCCTGGCTTCGGGCACGAACTAACAGCCGCCTTTGTCACAGAGCTGGAGGAAGGCTTAACCATCGCTCGGGGTTACAATGATACTCTTCAGGGCACCATAATACACTGAAACACTGTGTAACTGGAATGCAACCCAACGGTTTGTTAACCTATGATTAATTGACTGACCGTGGCTGGCTTCTCAAGGCTAAGTTGAAATATGTTAAGCGATATGGTAGCAGGAAAAAAGAAATGAAAGACAAGCACAAAACAACTGCACCAATTTAATTAGTGACAATGCTGTGATCGTGCTGACACCAGTCGTGAATCCTGAAATATATAGTGAATGACAATCAATACCTGGATGGGGAATGTGGACTGCTGTCCTAATGTGTTAAGGTTCATTCAAAGGTCAAGGCAGAGGAATGTGTTAACTTCCTCTATTTTTGTAGTAAATCTAAGTTCTTTTCTCACAGTTAACTAAATGAACAATAACCTTAAGGGTACCTCCACCAATTTTACACATTAAAACATGTTTACAGGTCTACTGCATATGTGAAAACGTAGTATAAAGCCTTTTGTGGCTCCAGACAAGGCTGCGTGTAATCTGATAAATTCCCTCCAGTGATGTCACTCAGTGGCTTTTTGTTGTATTGCATTGTGGGTAATGTAGGCACCAGGTTTTGAAAAGGAAGAAGAATGTGTGGAATTAAAAGGGCAATATCTCTGATTCTGTCGTATCGATTTTGATGATTTGTTTTTAATTGTAAATAATGATTGCAACAGTGTGTTAAAGGAGTGCAACGATAGACCAGCGGACTGCTTTTTAAAACCTGGTGCCTACATTACCCACAATGCAACTCATCCATTAAGTGACATCACTGGAGGCAATTTATCAGATTACATACAGCTGTCTCTGGAGCAACAAAAGGTTTTACACAACTTTTTTCACATATGTACTGTAGTTGTACTCCTCAAGATGTGTAAATACACTTTAATGTCTTAAACTGGTGGAATTACCCTTTAAAGGTGTAGTGTGTTGAATTTAATGGTATGAGTTTGCAGAAGGCAACCGATTAAACAACCCTCGTAACACCCTTCTCTACAGTAGATGCTAAATACGCCAAAAAAGCAAAGGCCATCTCTTGAGCCAGTGTTTGGTTTGTCCTTTCTGGGCTGCTGTGGAAACATGGCCATGCGACATGACAGACTCCATAGAAGAGGACCTGCTCCCTCTGTGGATATAAAAGGCTCATTCTAAGGTAACAAAAACACAACAATTCTAAGTTTTAGGTGGTTATACATACATACATACATACTAAACTACAAAATTAAATTATTGATATAATATTATATTTCTGCCAATTAAATATTCCATTTCTGCCCCTAAATCCTACACGATGAACTTTTAGGATATTCAAACTGCTCAACTTGTCACTTATATCATCACAAACCAGGCACTCCTTCACAAATGACTTTTAAAATGGTAAAAGTCAACCCAGCCATTTTCTAGGCCATAAGAAATTTATAAAAATAATATTTAAAGTCTGTAAACTTTTAACACCTTAAACTTTCCTTCAGTGTTTGTTTGTGTGCAATATTTTTCCCTCTTCTCGACCCACTGTCCTCTGGCTGTGGTATCCCTCACTATTATACGCTCTGCTAACATGGTGCTTTGCTTCAACTCTGTACCTCGGTCTCTACCAAACGATGTAATTAAAGATTGGTGAAATGAAACCAGTGTTTAGAAATGGTTTATGTCAAGTCTGCTCTGAAATGCCATACCACAGGGAAACTTTTAGATGAGATGGGTGTGCATCGACGTCTTGTTAAATAAAATAAGAGTCTTGGCCTGAAGAGTCAGGCAAAAACATCTAACCAACGGAGACTCAGTGTGAGCCAGGTCAAAGGACGAAGGCTGTGTGCAACAGTAATGCAATGGTAACGTAGGAAAACATTTGTTGCTGGCTGGGATATCAGGCTCCTCACATGTGTGTGATACTCAGTGATGCATTCAGGTCAGCTGAGGAGAATGAGGGGACTGGCGGGCTCCACAAACAGGCTGGGAAAGTGACACTAGGATGCTAGGCCAAGACATCAATGTCCTCACAACTTCCCTTTAACACTGAAGCGATGTTACCCCTGGCGCCATCAGAATATGGGGTGGGGTTTAAAGTTTACATGATGGCTGACAGGATGCACCCATGTGACCCAGCAAACACTCAGAAAATAAACAAAGCGGCTCTAAATTTTGAGAGGCAATAGCTTCCAGGGCTTTAAGTGATGGTTTAGAAAGGATTGGATATTTATGTAGGAATGTATCTTTGTGGCTACCAGGCTACGACACAGGCTATGAACAGTAGTTGTGATGCTTCAGATGGATTTTGTACATTGTGTCCAAAGCGTTAGAAGCCTGAACGCTGTCTGTACAGGTGCACAAAGGCCAAGGGTTGAGAGTTCATGGCTTCTTGTTGAACCCAGCTGCATATACTGTATAATCAAAGAAAATAATTACCATATGAACACAAGTGTCATGATTTTCTGCTAATATTATTTAGATCAACTCGGTTAGTGTTTTCTGAATTTTCTAATTTTTTGCTGTTGGATCACAGGAAATAATCCAGAAAATAACATCCAAAAGAGCGATGGGAATGGATTCATAGGTCAGACTTTTTCATCCTTAAAACTCTGCAAGAACTTTGGCAGATTCAAGATGGGCTACTGAACTTTTGGGCTGTGCGGGCAAAGTGTATGTATGTGTGTGTAAATAAATAGTTTGTATTATATTGCACTACAGGGAGAACTCAGAAATACAATAAAAACAGAGCAAAATAAAGTCAGTTGTCTTAAATCCTGGCTTGTGTTGCTGTCCACACAAAAGTGTTGGCTGCTGAAAGGTATGGCAACGAATGGAAATAAAAACAAAACTAAAAATATATATTTGCAAAGTTTTCAGAGGTGTTCTGTGAGCATGGTTTTTGAGACAGATCACAATGGGATGATGTTGACCCTTGAGGTGCAAACTAAGATCCCTGTCGCCACAGAGACGTGAAGATCGTGGTGTGAGCAGGGAAGTCTTCTCTCCAGTTGGCAGCAGGCCTGGCCTAGCACCAGGGTGCTCAGCCAACAGCTCCTCTCCTCTGTCAGACCCCCGCCTCCTCCACCTCTTCCTCCACAGCCTCCTGGATGCCAGTCTGCCTGGCTGGTGTGGGCCAAACAAGCCCCAGCCATCGGGCCAAAGGGGCAATGGAACTGCTGCCAGCTGGGCCAGCACTTCACGGCCGAGCACCACTCTCCAAACAAACAGTGCAGTGGGCCACAAGCCACGGGCAACATGGAACCTGTCATTACCAGCCGTGCATGGCTGGTTCACTCCCCAAAACCCGAGCCAGGCCAAGGACTTGAACGTGTACTGCACTTGACTCAAATTTCTCAGCCAGGGTATGTCATAAGAGAATCCCTTTACAAAATTATTAGATCATCAGCATATGGAGGTATATATGTGTCTATTTACCACTTACCACAAAAAATGTTGAGTGTAATGTCAACTTCTTGAGGCCATTAGAAGACTTGAAAGATTTTCAAACCATGGCAGACAAGTCCAAGATGGTTACATACAAGTGCAAAACTTGAGAGTGGAAAGACGGTGCCTGCCAAACAGTCTCTTAGGATTAACTGCATACCGTCTAATTATACAACATCTACAAAACTTCCTATGGTCCCTTAGCTAAAAATGGACTCTATGGGCATTGGACTTCACTGGGGTTTTCTCCACTGATCAAGGTTCTAAAGACTTTTGTGGCATAACTCTGCTTTGTCCTTACGATTTTGGCTACAACATATGATCGTTTGAGGCATCCATCATGAAAAAAAGGCCTTTTCAACATCACTAAATATGAATCGGTCAGAGGGAAGACCGTTATGATTCAATGTCCAACCACGCGTTTGCTGGAATGCATCACTGGGACAAAGGCATCTACGGAGTAACTTGGAGTCACAAACAAAACAACCTGTGTCACAAACTGACTCAATCCACACATACAGAGAAATAGTGTTTTAGTTTGTTAGGAGCCATGATTCAATCGCCTGCATATACACAAAAGCATACAACACATCTCAGTGGTCATGCCCGAGTCATTGTCAGAGACTACTAATTCAAAAAACTATGGATCTCTCTCTCTTTCTGTGTTGTTTATTTGCTACATGCAGTATCTCATCCAGGACATTCTGACGCAGAATTTCGTTTTTCAAATAACTGAAAAAATCAAAGGAACATCAACACGGATACCAGCATCCCAACAAAGATGAAAAAACCCCCCCACATTTGACCAAAGACCTCCAGAGTCTTGAACATGAATATATTCAGTGAAAGCAAAATGGTCTTAGAAGGTCAATTATACATGTTTTTGATCTTGTTGCTTTTGATATGTCGCATGAGACAGGAAACATTTAACTTTATTTTACATACAGTATCACCCAGCACTGATCAGTTCTACTGAGTCAGGGGGTGCTTAAGTGCACACTGTAGGTGTATACATCTATTTCCCAATGCTCTAAGAAACTATCATAACACTTTTACTACAACTTAAAGTGAGGAATTGGAAGACTAGTGTTGCAGGGCTGACATTCAGCCTATAGGTTGCCGCAGAGGCAAAGCCTCTTTGTATAATGTATAAACATCAGGAAAAAGTGAGAAGAATTCTATTATTAACTTTTGATCTGACTGTCTGTGTAAAAACGAAGCCACCATTTTACTTTGAACTTCTGTCATGTGTTCTTTTGTTATATTTATTACCTCCAAGGACTTTATGTTTTCACCTGTGTCCGTTGGTTGGTTTGTCAGCAGGATTACACAAAAACTACTGAATGGATTTCCACCAAACTTGGATGGAGGATGGGTCTCAGCCCAGACTACACCTCATTTACTTTTGGTGCAGATCCAGATTAAAAGGAAGGATCCAGGGATTGTTTTCTCTTACTTTAACATTGCGAGATAGTGCTTTTTTCAATGTTTTCATTAATTTCTCAGGGAATAATAGAAGCGTTGTAAAATTGGATGTAGAAAACAAGATATTTTCAAATCTCTGTTTTCTACACTTTCTGTCAAAACTGTTGTTTAAGACATGATGTATATAAAAAATATATATAAAATAAAATTCTATTTTTGCATTTTGTATAAAAGTATTTAAAGTTAGAAGTGTTTTGCTTATAAAAGAGACCAATGCACTGTTTAAGTATTTTGACTTTTTTTCAATACTGGTGCCTACATATGTCTTTCCTTATAACCTTTTCACTTACTTGAACAAAAAAAAAAAAAAAAAAAAAGTGGCCCTCTTTTTATTGTTTTGCCCACTGTGATAAAGGAGATCTTTTATGCCATCAACAACACGGCAACAATGTACTGCCTTTGTTTCATTGCACCATCCTGGGGGTCTGCCAGGATGAGATATACAGAGGCGCAGTAAATGATTGATGGGTTAGAAGAAAATATTAAAAAGAAAAAAAAACACAAGTCAAAATTCAGCATTTGTAAATATTTCAAGCTCTTGCACCCTGCCAAAGCGAGATCTAAGGGGCAACAACAATAACAGCAAAAACTATACTTAACCATCTATCCTGACGCAAACACGACTTCAACAGCTGACTTATTTTGCTCAGACTATCGCTGTTTTGAAAAACTACTTCGACGTCTTTGTTAGGAGTAAAACTAGATACAGTAGCAATCTAGAACCTTACATGCTTTCCCATCAGGTTATCATTTGTCATAATTTGGATAAATGCAGTTCAAGAGTTTATGAGGCGGTTCATGGTTGTTTACCACTGTATGTTTTAGCCAATGGACTCTACTGTATTGGCAAGAAGAAGAATTAAATGAGAGCTGACTGAAAGTGTGTAGAAGGTATGTACAGTGCAAGTGTTTGGGCAGGAGCCACTTTATCCTGCCAAGCAATGCAGCCCAAGAGCACCTTATCATGGCAAAGGGATCCCATGTCCTGGCATGGCTAGAGATGGAATCATGCCTGACATGCGCATATGGGTACAGAGTCTATTGTAAAGATATTGGGAACAAAATAACCCTTTTTCTCTCCTTGACACAAATACTGGCATCCAGTAATGCTGTGGCATTCCACAGTATTCCAGGCAGCTGTTGCATAGTAAGCCCAGAAGTATGCACAATGGCTTGCTGGGAGGGAACAACAGTCAGATAAGAGACAATGTGATAGGTTCTAATTGCTTCAAAATGTCCTGAAGAAGACCCCCTATTATCTATTTAAATCGGCTGATAATGGGAGGCTAGGAGGAGGAGGAGATGGAGCAGGGGGAGGAGGAGTAGGAGTAGGAGGAAGAGGGAAGGGGGGGCGACCTAGGCAGAGGGAGAAAGCTATCCTCTGCGCTGCTGTCGCCTCATTATTTTCCGTCTTGACGGACGCCCGCGCTCAACCCCTGGATGAATGGCCCTGTGCTGAATAAGTTATCGCCAGACACACAAAGGGAAGAGTGCCACAAACAACACAGCAGTACTGCAAAGCATGAATCTCTTTTTCCTCTCCTTCTCAGTCTTTCCTCCTTCCCTCAACTCCCGCCCCCCCACCCCCACCCTTTCCCCTGCTCCCTCTAGACGAAAGGCAGGCCCTGCCACAGACTGAGATCTCACCTGTAATTTCTACAGAAGCTCACAGTAGGTGGGGGGGAAAAAACGTAACGGATATAATAAAATGAAAGGGAGGAAGGATACAGGCATCTATGCTTGCTGAAAAGATATATACCTCCATTCCTCCATTTTGTTTCATCTGTCCCTTTTGTTTGTGCAGCTCCTCAGTGAAGACAGGGACCTCCTTTGGACAGCATCTGAAGATGTTTGAGAGGATGTTTTTTTTTCCTTCTTCTTAAAACAAGGCCCACAGCATGATCAGTGAAAATGGTTTGGTTTCATCTGATGTTTATTTTGTTTCCTTTTCTGTTGTTTGGACTGCTGGGGCCTGGCATATCAAATCAAGATCACCTCTATACAATGCTCCCCTGAGGGGGTTTGTAAGAGGGTTTCCGATAGCTGCTAAACGTGAGCTAGGGAATAATGACAACAGGAAAGAGTCCATTCCCAAACAGTTAAGGCTACGGGTTTGCTCCATGGACACCAATCCCTCTCCCGTGCTGTCACTCAAAAGTAGCAGTGGAACTTTTGGACAGGAGAGCCTGTTTCCCCTCTGACCGGGAAATCAGAGGGTGCCGCGGCCCGACAGGCGCTCGACGGCAGATCAAACAGGGCGGGTACCCTTGGAGTGACACCTGGAGCCACTTCAAGGGATGAGAGCGCCACTGATCTCCAGTCATCTCGTCAGAACGACAGTCTGTCAGGGTTAAAGGAGGGGGAAAAAAGAAGCTCTATCAACTAGGATGTATGAGCGAGGTCGAACGAAGCATCACCTCAATGTCGTGGCTGGCTGACCCCAGAGCATTTGGAGAAGTCATGGTGCAAAGAGTGTTTTTTTGTTGAAATGCTCAAGTTCAGCCTTGATGCCCAGTTCAGGGACTCGGTGACAGCTAGATGTGCTTATATCGCAGTTTTACTAAAAATAGGTAAAAATAGTTTTTGCTCGTGCTTTGATTGCGAATGCCATCTACCTCGAAATGAATTACCATTTCCAAAGCCAGCTGTCTCCAACTCTGACATCATTTTACAAGATTTGGGTTTTTAAAAAAATCTTAAGAATTTTTGTCACTATCACATTTGAAATAATTAGAATTCAACTATGTCCTGACCTATGAAGAAACAGAAGCCCGCTGTGCGCTGGATAATAGAGAGAGGGAGATATGTAGGGAGAAAAAGGGGGCTTTGGCAGCCAGTTAAGCGAGTCAATCCTCAACAGACAAATGCATCCCTTATATAAAACAACAACACGTCTTTGCCCTTGTCAACAACCCCTTCCTCTACAGCCCAGGCTTGTGTGTGTGTGTGTGTCTGTTCCTTTCTGCAGAAAACGTCCCATCAGCACTCTCTAATGGGCGAGGTGGAGGAAAAGAGAAAAAGACAGAGATAAAGCAGGAGGGAGAGCGAGAGGGAGAGAGAGGTGGCAGTGGTGCTTGTTTGGCTCAGGAGCAGTGAGTAATGAGGCTCAGGCGCACCCTGTCATTGTCCCAGCAGCAGCCTGTAGCCACAGACACACACACACACACACACACACACACACACACACAGGAACATTAAAAAGTATCTCCCAAGTCCAAACAAGACACTTATGTGACATTCAAAAACAAAAAAGTGAAATATAATACAGTAGTTTGATATCAGGATTTTTTTTTTTTATATTATTTTCTCTTGTAAAAGAACCCCCTCAATATAGAAATTGAGATACTTACATCTCAAATACTGAACATGCTGTCAGATCTCAAATGACATTCATTATCTCTGGATGACCCTTGAGGATGATCACATGGTATTCCCTCTACATGAGTGGAGACTGAAGGTAAGAGTCCTGGCATACTCCATCATGTCCTTGTCCACAAATACGGACACAGCATGCATAGCTAACATGCTAATAGCTGCTAATTTGCTGAGGGACAGCATACTGTACAATCTGCATGATTAGAAATTTGAGTGCTTGGTCCAATCAGATGTCAGTGTGGACACACGCAGCTGACAAAATTATTTATTCATTTATTTATTTATTTATTTAAATTATGTTTGTGTCTTTATCTGACAAGACAGCTTGAAAGGTTGACAAGGACACAGCCTCTGTACATGGGTGCATGCTCTACTACAAAATGTATTTTATTACAGGGAATCTTACCTACGCGGATGTGGAAAGCGTAAATTTACCTTTTGAAACCTATATTTGCTTTTCATGCAAAGCAAGTAGGCCTCAAAGATTAGCCAGGTCGTCCAGAACTACTTGCTCGTCTGCCAACTGTAAGAACCGCCACTACTAACGCCAAATATCTTCCTACAGTAAGCTAACATGCTATTCATAATCCACTGAACAAACCCATTATGTGCAAGCATGCACATAAACACACAACAGCTGCGATCATCTTGATATGTTTAAAGTTTAGCTAGAGGTTGCAGTGTGCGATTCATGCTTTGGCACTTTGCTCTTTTGCCAGAATAATATCAGACCGGACATAAAAAGCACAGAATGCTACCCTGGAGGGGGCAGAAAAGGCCAGGGATAGGACCGACCCAGAGGGACGCAGCAATATGGGGTTGGGGAGTGAGGGGGTTGAGTCGTGTGGTAATGATGCCAGGCTGAACAAATTGCAAAGCAAAGGGAATGTGTTTAAATGTAGTACATGGAATTATCGTGGCAGCAACATGGAGAGGAGATCAGAGAGAGGGGGATCCACTGGGAGTGATCTGCCACTCTCGGGACAGAAAACATGAAGCTCGGGCTATGGCTACTGTGAGTTCAGCTGTAGTAAAAAGTAAAATAAAATGTAAAATAGGGCAAGCATGTCTTACACAATGTCATACACATGCTGTATACGCCAGTATTCTGATGAAACACAGAATAAAAGGAAATATGTGAGCATGTAGGGTTGTAGATGCATGCTGCACATGATGGTAGGTGCAATAGCAGAACGTAGTGTCAGAAAGCCAGCCAATATTCGACTGTGTTGACTCTCCTGACCCCACCACACTGTATTGAAGTATTTCCTCTGCTCTTCTCACCCTAAAACAGGGCAACACAAATAAATAAATTAAAAAAAAAAAAAAAAAAAACAGGAAACGGAGAGGAAGGAAAAACATCTGAACTATAATCTGCCCCATCTTTCAGCTTCAATTAAAAATATCTAATCTTTTTGTTCAACTACATAACAAGACTTCAAGAGGGCCCCAAGACTCCGATCCCAACACAGCTCACTGGTAGAGTTGAATTCCATTAATTATGTGACCTACATATCCCAGTAGTTAATATTCCAGACAGACGGATAGAGGGAGAGAGTAGATATTTGCCAATAATACAGGAGAGAGGCAAAACTTACAGATGTTAGGGAATCAAAAGTTCTCCAGATGCTTTTCTGGGGCCGTGCACTTTAGTCTCTTGGCTCATGACATTGATCGTATCTGGGTTTATTGGGCCAAACAAACAAGGAAGAAACTGTTTTCTGTGAATAACGCAAGCAGGAAACTTTTGATTTTCCGACAGGCAGGATGAGTTATACATATTCTTTTTATGCCAATTAATCATACGGATAGGCTGATTTTCCGTTTCAGTGAAAGATTAAGTGTATAACAGGACTGGAGGGTTGTTTTTACTTAACCGTACCATATTTTAGAGTAGGAGGAAAATCTCTTCTTACATGCATTGCAATTCTTTCTTGAAAGTTCAGAAATTTAAAACCAATTTCTTGACACTATGATCACCTGAAAAGATGTATGACCGGGGAACGCTGAACATTGAAAATATAATGATAAATACCTGTCATCTGTTTATTTCAATTATGGATCATTAAAAATTAGCGATGTATTAAAAACAGAAAGTAGTCATACAGGGAGAAACTAAAATCGATATGCACCAAGATGCATTGACAATAGTTTTATAATAGCATTGTAGTCTTCTGAATCAGAATATAATCACCACCAGATCAGCACTCTTGCTAGATGTGAATATGCCACATGACCAGTTTTAAATCAGACAAATAAACTTGGCCACACATTAAGACAGCTTGTCAAGACACGTCTCAAGAAAGGAAGTTGGTAACAGTGCGTCTTGTGAGCTACTGCATCATCCTCGCCCCAGCTTATGGGCTGATCTCTTAATCAGTGTCCAGAGTGTGCATGAGTCCTCTTCTGAAGGCTGAGGCTCTGTCCATCCTGCCTGCCCGTCGCTACTGCCAGTCCCAGCCATGAATATGGAGCTGTTCTGTGGCTGGGAGCTTGCTTATGTTTTCTGTCTGATATCTAGGCCCCATTCCCATTTCAAAGGGAGGTCCACCCGGGGCCTTGACTTTTTGATCTGCCTGGCGACTGAGTCGACCACCTGCATGTGGGATCAGCTGCCAGCGAGAGCAGACAAACCCTCTGCTTCAAAATATACATCCTCCCCCCTTCGTCCTCCCTGCTTCATTGCCCTTCACTGTGCCCCCTCCTTCCGTGAAGCTGCCAGGAGCCCCCAGTGGTCCTAACTGGGTCTGGAGCTGCATCCCATTCCCAACTGTTCTGACCGTGGTGGGTGAGTTGCTTGAGATGTTCAGCATAGCAGCAGGAAGGCTCACGCTACAGTCACAGGGCCATTTTGTATTTACGAGAAGCCATGGTGTCAGTGTGCCATGGAAACAGAAGCCTTATTAAAAGGTCTTTGACTTGTCTAATCAGGGACAGTGATCCACACTGTGAGCTGTAACCCTTCCCAACGCAGACTTTACCAAACCGGCATCATTTATCAGATTTGATCACAATGGTAGGAAATGAAGACCTATTTGTTGAAAGGAAAATCAACTAACCAGTGTACTTATATAAATCCTACGGCATTAGAGAGTTTAGCTATTATCTAAAAGTCTGATCAAGTCTCGAAGAGTAAAAAACTGAGCTCTCGTTTCTAGGGCCACAACTCCAAATGCACCTGCATTTAGGATATTCTGCGACTGAAATTTTTTTATTTTAGGTTGCTGATGAGCACTACATCTGCTTTATGCAATTAAGGTGCTGTTAAATATATAACGTGACATTTCTCCATCAAACTGTCTAGAAAAATGACTGGACCCTTGTAAGGTTTTGCTGTGTACTCATATTACCCCAAATGTTTTCAACAATGTTCAAACTCAGAAAAATCAGTAATTTGAATATATGTCATGGTGCGTTTCACGTTTTCACAGCAGATAGTGAGGAAGTAAGTTGGAGAACGTGACTTAATGTAACATGAAAAAAACCTTATTAGCTCGTTAACATTTCTGTCCGAGTCACGTCAAATAGATTTTATTCAGGAATGGTGGTTGTTTGACAATGAATGTAGACAACAACTCCCATGATCCCAAGCCAATTCACAGCGTCATATATCTCTTGTTTTCCTTGTTTTGATGAAGAGACCCCTAAAATTACATACTGTGCATTTAATATTTTACATTGCATTTCCCTAAAACACAAAGCATCCGTGAATCCTATAAATATCAAGACATTTACACTAAAAATCAACTGCCTTTAATAAGGAATGCAACCAATCAAAGTTGAGGTGGTGGTACTAAATGGGTACTATACAAGATGATACTAGATCATTTGATGGGCATAGATATTAATATAACATCAAGACTAACTTTATGCCTCATTGGGATCACAGTGTCTGTCACATTATAATTAAAACCCAAAGGATTTCAGAAAATTGAATTAAAAATTAACTAAGAGTGGATGCCCTGGATGCCCACCACTAGACCACTGACATCCACTAAATAGATGAAAAGAGCTGACATGAGACAGACGCTATGATTGTGACTCCAGTTATCAACCACGACGCAGCCAATCAACAGCACCTATAAACAGTGTTTTATACTAATTATTCTCATTGGCAGTGATGAGTTTCACAGTCAGAAATTTGTCAAGATTAATTTTCAAACAAAGCAACAGCTATTTGAGACGTGTGTGTGTCTGAATGTTTCTTAGTATAAGTGATATTCACAGAGTCTTTAAGTTAATTGGCTTTTTTGAACCCTGACAGCTAGCTTAATGAGTGTCTAATTGTTTCTCAGCTGGGGTGATATCCGCCAGACCGTTAAGACACTCCACGACGAGGTGTGAGTTTAAAATAAACTGCATCAACAATGAAAGAAGACGGCATTTATCCAGCGGATCATGATGAATCTCTCACTGAAGTCCATTTGTCTGACCATGGATCAAGGCCAAAGTGTTGACTGTTCATAATCAACTTAAAATTACTGCAGTATTTCTGCTCAACATCAAACTTTAATGGCGAAGACAATCTATATGTTTCTGTGGTACTGATGTATAACAGCTGTCCAGACCTCTTGGCCTGGACACAAATATGATATTGGCTTTCAAATGTGGCTATTCGATGTGTTTCACAACTAAAAAGAGCACAAACCATAGATTTTATCATTCTGTGTATGATAAAGTATAGTATCTGTCCACCTCAGGTTGGTATCACATGTATCTTTTCATTACTTTTTATTTGTACATATTTATATTGACTGATTTACTGACTTAAACTTAAATTTAACTTAATCTAGTCTTGCTTCTGTTTGATCTGTATGCCTACTTGCGATATTGCCTTCCGAGTATCTTCCTTTTTCTTTGTCCGTCAAAGCACTTCTTGAACTGTTTTTATCAGTGCTATAGAGATAAAGTTATGAATATTAATGTGAATATTAATAAGTGCAGAGGTTATAATACATAACAGGAAAGGTTTACTTCGCTCACCTTTCCATATTCATGGAAGTCCTAAAGCAATGCACTACTTCTACAGCTGAGACAAACAAGTGGAGAATGACAAACCAACCAGCCCGCCCAACTCCTACAACAGTGCAAGGAAACTACAATTGCTTTGACATCACACACAAATACACAATTAATCAAAAGGCAGAAAACCGGGGGAGCAAATAATGAAATGAATGGCAAAATGAGGAAGAATTGCCTAAAAGGGGGTGCGGGGTGAGATATCATTGAACCATCCTGAACTTACTTTTCGCTCTCAGTTCTCTATCTCTGGTTATAAATGACTTCAGATTTGACGTTTCCAGTCCACAACCTTACAACAAAAACCCACTTTCTTTTATTCAAACAGCGAAGAAACGAGAAGAAAAAAATGACTTTTGTTATAGAAAGGCGGGGGGGTGCATGTTGTGCTGCTCCCATCAAGCAGAAAGGCGGGCGGTAGTCGAAGAGGCTCGCAGCCGGGCCCCACTTTGGAAGGCCCTCATAAATCCTGATTTGAGCGGGGCGCTAACCAGAGGAGGAGAGGCACGTCAAGAGAGGGGGGCTGTAGAGTGGAGGGGGTGGTGGGTGGCAGCTTGCCTCTTAAAATGCTACGTCTGATTAAGTCTTCCCATTAGGTGACAGCTGAACTTTAACATTAATATGATAATATTGAAATAAGTGTGTTATTTACTTCAGCACCGGAGGGGGGTGGAGGGAAGAAGAGAGGGGAGGAGGAGGGAATGATGAATGATTTCTGGACAGCTTTGGGTGACATGCCAGGCGAGCTGACCCCCCCCTCGATCCTCCTCCTCTTCCCATAATCAGACTTGACAAAATGGAGACATATGCAGAAATATTGGTTACAGTCGGCGTCACAGCCCTTCTCAGGCCTTCCCTCTCTAGTAACTGCCGGCCGCCCTGTGAGCCGCCCTCCAAATTGTCTACGGGCACTGAAGCATCTATTTCAATTGGCACTTCCTTCCTGGCCCCAGGATTTTACATTTAGTCGGTGTCATTTACATATTACTCTTAATCAAAATCCACAGTGGGCGACAGGGAGAGAAAAAAAACAAGAAAGAGGGAGCGAGAAACAAAACCGTGGCGTCACGGTTCAGGGGTAGGCACACAGGCACTTTATGAAATGGAGATGTGACAAGACATTACGGTGTGTGTGTTTGTGACTGTGTGCACGCATGTGTGTGTTAGGTGGCGGGTGCATGAGATAATGCAAGAACTATTGAAATATCTGCGTGTGAATGCCTGTGTTTGTGTGATTGTTGAGGGCTGCCTTGTGCATGAACTAGCAAGCAGAGAGAGACAAAGACTGCAAGTTGGATATGGGTTGTTAGTGCATTTTGTGAAAAACAAAGGCAAAGAGAAGAAAAGAATGGAGACATGTACAGTGCGCACTTGTCTTCTCTAGCCTTTTGCTGCAGGATGCTATGCTGGGTGACTCTTTTCTCAGTCTACCCAGGCACTTAACACTAATACAGTGCATGTAAAAGAGCCGGCATTAAAACCGTTTGCTCGTTCAGATATACAGTCAGAGTTATTAGAGTCAAAACCTCAGAATTATATGAGTTTATACTGCAGAAAAAGTACCTAAATCATTCATCTAATTGCAGTTGTACCTCATTGAGTAGTTGTTTGACAAATATCATTCACATAAATTCAACTGAAGTGGAAAAAAAATCTACTGGTCACAATTTAAATAGTAGCTACAGGTGATACATATCACAATAATATTTAAAATGTAAATATTTTATCCATTCATCCGATTAATTATGTGTTCATTCATTTGTTTTTCCCCCCCTACCTGTGTTCTCGGGAAAAGCAGTATAATGAAAAGCAATGTGGCCAACAGCGACACAAGGTTTAGGACTAATCATAGTTGGAAAGAGAAAGATAGATTTTGATCTAATTATAAACTTTATTAGACGGCAGCACAGTGAGAGCACGATACATACAGAGAAGGGGCAGAAACAAGGTCCCTACCTGCCTCTTACCTTCTCAGCATGCCGGTAAGGATGCGAGAACTCTTGCCCAGGTTGGCGTCTGTTTCTCTCAGCTGGGGGGGAGACAGAAAGACAGGTTTTAGTTTCCATTCTGATCTAACAACTCAACAAAATTAAAGAGTATAAAAATGTCCTCTGATGAAGAAAATACACTGCCACAACAAATGATCATCCTCATTAAACAATTAAAAGACAGAGGAAGAAATGTAATCTCCTGGTAAACTCTTACGTAACTGAGGAAAATGGCAATTAACACACTGCATCTTATATCTGCAACCGTTAATTCAGCTGAAGTCTACTTTATTTAAAAAGCACATTTCATACAGACATGCAGCCTGAAGTGCTTCACACAGCAAAATAAAAACAACACACACAAAAAGGAGCAATAAACGTAGACAACAAATGAAATTCTGCAAGACTTTAAAGGTGCAGCATGTAGAAACTGGCCAATTCATGCTCAAAACAAATAGGGGGCAACATATTACCAGAGTAACCACGAACTGTTGCTAACTGTAGCTTCCGTTAGCTAGTTAGCTCAGTAACCCATGCAGTTAGCGGTTTGGACTGGGGGCTCTAAGATTAGGGAAGTGTAAGTGATTATACAGCTAGATACAGCTAGCACAGGAGCTTTGGACCAGGATGGGCCAGGGCTAGCTGGTTAGCATGCTAACTTCAGTAAATATCTCTGTAACACAACGTTAAAACTGCAATTTATTCACATTCTGTTGATACTTTTAGTTCATTTTTGATTGTTTTCAACCAAAATTCTTACATATCGCCTCTTTAAACTTAACTACAATTCTTACATGTTGCCCCTTTAACAATTATAATAAATAAAACAATACATGTGCGGGATACATAAATGGCGCGGGAACCTACTGAACATATATGCACACATATGTATTTTACCAAAAGTGTCACAACATTAAAGTCATTACAATTATCACAGTACTTCTGTAAGCTTGTGCAAGGCTACACTGTAGAACAGCCTTGTACCACTGGCCTTCAGGCAGAGTACATTGCTAAAGGGCAAGTTAAGAAGGCCCTCTAAGGCTCGACACTTAATCCTTCCACACAAAGTTGTTGGTTGCAAGCTACAGTCAGAGCTCCTTTGATTATATGTTGGCTTTTTTTCCTTTAGGTTACTGATTCACATGTATAGAGACAACCCCTGACTAGACGCCCATTTAAAACACATTTTTAGATCCCCTTTGAAAAGCTGCTACATTTTCCAAAACATAAATAGCTTCCCTGTGCATAAAATGTCTGTTTGCTTTTTAATTTTTAGCTACAAGTTTGCACATAGCAAGCACAGGGACTCCTGAAGGCACGGTTGAAATAATGACCAAGCTATTTGAGGCTAATTGCCTCAAATATTTTCCCTTTTTTGCTCCATCTTTTCTCTTTTCTTTCTCTCTTCAGGGGTCATAGAAATGTTTTCACTCCAGTCCTCTAGTGAGGTACAGGGACTTTCACTGGGAAGGGGAAGTGGCAGAGATTTTGCCAACGAGGTGTGAGTGTGACTGTTAAAAAATGCTGACACCGCAACGAGTGAGCTGCCACTAACGTCTACCTGTAGTCACATTTCTGGAGGATGATGAGGGAGTGTGGGGAAGAATCTTTGCCGAGGTTCTCTCTAGAGTCAGCAGGGAGTCATTTTTCTTCGTCTCTCTCTGAGATAATAACTGCTTTCCCAATAAAGCCACTCTCACTCAGTGCGTTTTCATCAGTGTATTATCCTGTATTCAATTCTATTTTTAATTCCTGACTTTCACATATCTTCTTCCAAGCTTCCTCCTCTCTACAATGGTTCCAGGATCACTCTTTTTCCTGTTTGTTCTGGCTCATGTTGCAGTCATCTCTCTCTCTCGCCTGCATTTCAACCTCTCTTCCCACCCCTCCTTTACTCTTTTCCTCTTCCTCCATCCTTCCTTCCTTCCCTCTGGCAGCCCGGGTTGGTGCGATGCAGGTTGCGAGAGCCAAGGATACATGTGGTACAGGGTAGGAGGTGGGGGACCTGGGGTTTGGGCCCTCTGGCAAAGACAACAAGTCCTGCAGTTGCCTGATGTCTGCCTCTACCCACAGATCTGTCCCCTAGATACTTCACACTTTCTCCCAAAATACATCTCTGAATCATTCCTTCTTTCCATTCCTCTTTCCCTCTCCACAGCCTCTCACCAAATCTCATACTTTCCTCCTTAAACTGAAATGGAAACTGGGTGAAATTTTAGTGCGGTTGAGTGTCTAAAATTGACAGTGTTTGTATACTGTATGTGGTAAGAACGAGAGGAAGGTGTTTTCCCTATCTTTTATTTGAACATACAGCTCCAAAACAGAACATTCTGTACAGATCACTTTCAAGGTTCCAGGTTTCCCATTATGTTACCATTATCATAAAATAAAGTTAATTTGCATATCTGATCCATATCCTTTCAATCTATAGTGCCAAAAAAGGACATTTAGTAACAGAGAGGGAAGAAGTTCAACCTTGATGATGAGAAACGCGAAACGAAGATGATGCATTTTAAAGTTTGTAAGCTTACTGCGCGTTGATAAGGGAAAATAAATTACTCAATTAATCCTCTTACATTAATAATCGAGGCTCTCAATTTACTAAATACTGCCCTAAAAAAACATATTTCATTCCTTTAAATGAATAGCTGAACTAATGTCACTGCACTGATAATGAAGTTATAGCTTGTTGTGGTCAGACTGGATGCTTGGGGAAAAGGTTTTACTGTCGAGGTGCCCTCAAAGTATTTCATTTATAGTGCTTAATTTGTGGCAATAGATAGAAGTACAATGCAAAGATCATGGGTCAAGGGCATGCTACCTACCTACCAGCATGCTTTAGTTATTTAAGGGCAAGAATTATTTATTTTGGGGGAACAAATAAATAATTTATGCACAGAAATTGCTTATTTTGTTCGCTGAAAGTAGTAATTCCTGCCCTCAAATTAGTCATTTCATACAGCAGAATTGTTGATTCAAGGATTTAAAATGCTACCTTTAAGAAACAAACATTAAAACGTTCCTACGTGCTACCTGTCAGGCTCCGTGTGCACTAGCCTGGAGAACGGTTAAACCACAACCTTCAATCCACTCAGTTGTTCAGAGTTGGGAGCATACTGCTTTGACCCAGTGCTAAAACCTTCCACTGACTTCTATTTGTACCATAAAAGCGAAAACAAAAGGCCACACCCCCTGCTGAGCATAAAGGCTTGTGTGTGTGTGTGCTTGCAAGTGTACATTAGTGTGTGTTTTTGTGTATGTGTTTGTATGTTCAAGTGTTGGCATTTATGCTAAAGTGATGCTTCCTTCACCCTTCTTCGCTCTAATGCAGAGGAGCTGTTCTGTCCTGTGTCTTTACATCTTGATTTCTTTCTACTTTATTTTTGCCCCACAAACTGCCTCTAAAGCCCTCTGAGTGTGTGTGTGGATGTGTGTACATGTGTGATGGGAGGGGGGTTCAGCAAAGAAGACTCATGGGAAGAACGGAAAGAGAGAGAGAGAAGGCAAAAGAAAGAGAGAGCAGGTACTCTCAGTAGACACCATGGACCGATTTGAAAGGAGATGTTTGATTTCCTTTGAAATCGCCTGTGCGAGGCCCACTGCCATGTTGTGGTCTTTAAGCATTCTGCGTTCAGGGTGCCGTCAGGGCTGGGCCCCCTTCCTGTGTTTGGTCTTTTTCTGTGTCTGCCTACCTGTCTGTTTGGCTGGCTGGGTGTAAAGAGGGGCAGCGCTAAGGATTGGGTTTGCACTCTCTGAGGGAAAGTGGGAAGGAGTGAGGGAAACTGGAGAGGAGTGCTGAGTAGTAGAGGAGGGGAGGTGAGGAAGGATGGCAGCTGGCAAAGTTAACCCCATTCAGGTGAGAGGGGAAAAAAGCATGGAAAATCACGGAAAATGAGGCTGATTTCATGACACATTAATGCGCTCAACATTTTACCTCGAATTAAACTGAAGTAAAACATTCAACTTCAAATTGTGACGCTCTTAATAAAAATATTTAAGCGCTATAAATAACTAAGCACATTAAGTACCTTGTCAATGCAATTCTGCTGACATAATGTGTGCACAAGTGTCAGCATACCCGAGTGTGTTTCAGTGTTTGTGTGAGTACACGTGCAATCAATGTTACTAACCAGTTGGAACGCCCTTACCGTCTCACAAACACTTGTTAGAATAGACAGATTAGTGTGTGCAGGTGGTGTGTGTGTGCACTCACCCTTTCTCTGGCTCTTTGGATCTTCTCACGGTCGCTGTTCAGGTTGGAAAGAATCTCCTGACCCACTTGTTCTGTAAGAGAAGAGATGCAGTGTCATCAATCACGATTATCCGGTTCGACATAATTGCAATTCACGATATTATCCCATTAATCGTCCAAATGTATTTTTAAATAAAAAATTATAATAAATACGTATTTTTATTCTAAACAAGAATTGCACTACAGACTACATACCAGAATCACTTGAACCTTAAATTTTGTTTGGAAAAAGGGGTTTTTATCTTGTATCGTTTCCATTCCTACAGAGAGGAGTAGTGTCTGAATTAAAAAAAAATTAAATGAACTAATCATAAAACTAATAAATAGATAAAAAGAATGGAAAATGACTTCGACACTTGCAAAGAATCCCCAAAAAACTTTAGGAATTGCCTGTAAAGATTTGTTTTCACTTTTGGACAAGTGATACCTGAAGTGTATGAAGCACTTTATTCTCTGTCTTTCCGACTCCTTTAACTCTGTCTCAGTGGGAACAAATTTGAAATGTATATGAGGTGTTCTACCTGGACTCACTCAGTGAGTCTTTTTAATGGAAAATGCATCCTGTGTGCATCCATTGTGCAAATTTGTGTACACAAACCATACAGTGAACAGAGATAACACTGTCTACTCTAGAGGGAGTGTCAGGCAGGTAGATAGTAGAATTTTGTCGCGATGGGAAGTGTTTTTCAAACCTTCTTAAAATGCAGAGGTAAATAGACATGAAGTTCTAGGCAACAATACCCCAGCATCCTGCCTGCCAGTGGGGTCCACTCAGCCAATGCAATATTCATTAAGCCATTCTTTTTTAAATGCCTCTCGTCACTTGTAGATGTAAACACATTAACGCAACGTTATAAAACATCCCCGACAAGGCACCTGACAAGCTTGTCAGTGGTCACTGTCATTATCCTGTCCCTTGGGTTGGGGACGAGAAAAGAAAGCAATAAAAGATAAACCAAATAAGCCCCCCCTCCACCACCACCAGAAAAAAAACCCACTGGTGCCATCAATGTAGCCATACTGCTCCAGCATTAGCGTTTAAAAATGAGGGAGGTAGACGATGAATCAGGGAAAAAAAAGGAAAAGGAGTGAAGAATCTTTGCATGGATCAAAGACAGGCTTTCAAGCGCACCAAACAAATCCGGAATAAACAACGCAGTTGCTGACTGTATTACACTACACAGGTGCCGCACACCAAAGGGCCCACGTGCTGAGCGCCTGTTTGGGGGGAGCAGTGCAAAAAAATGGGCTACATCTGGCAGCTAAACAAGAGAAGAGAGAGCGAGAAATAGAGAGAAAGATAGAGAGACAGAGACAGAGAAAGGGGATCAGGGAAAAGTAGGAAAAAAAAGAAAAGAAAGCACTGTCAAATGAACGACACTCGTCTCCCATTCATCCCATCGCTTTTACCCCCCTACACTGTACCTGACTCAAATGCGTCTCTTCCTGCCTTCATTAATTTCTAATCTGGGACGAGACAGATTGAAGGATACCCAGATTAAACAGTGCAGTCAGACAGTCACATGTGACAAATAGGGCAGATTAAAAGACTGAGTGCAGGTATTAATAACCATAAAAATACAAGCCCTCCCCCGTCCCCATTGGAGAAGAACAAGGGATAAACAGGAAGGGAGTTGTAGCGGAAATCTTCTGTTAAAGAGACAAATAAGCACATCTATCCATCTCTGTCAGGGTTGTGGCTTTTTTTCAAATAAATGAGTGTGACAAGGACTGCAGCAGCAGGGTGTTTTTCTGATGGCAAGTACATTATTGGAGAGGTTGGTAGAGAGATGGATGAGGTAGTAGAAGAAAAGGCCTGCGATGAGAGCTGAGCTGAAGTACTGAGCAATCATTAGATACATTCTGTTAAGGTTTGTTTTGCAAGACAGTCATGGCTTTTTGTGACAGTCAGGTAACAAAACTGAACCAACAAAAGGAAGAGGAATGCTGTTAATAACCTGGGCAATAAGCGACCTTTCAGTGTGCAAGAACTGAATCGCAGTGAATTCAGGTTTATCTCAATTGAATTATGTTGTAGAGAGCTAACTAAAGAAGGATATAAAACCAAGGTCAAAAGTAGTGCTGTTTTCTAGACTAAGGGATTGTACACTACAGCTGCAACATTAAGTCGCTTCATCTATTAGTCAATCAAAAGAAATGTAATGGACAACTATTCTGATAAACGTTAATCGTCTCAGTCATTTTTCAAGGAAAAATGTGAAACTTTTAAATGCACATTTCTTTAAAGTTACGAGATGGAGATGGAGAGCATGGAGATGAGCTGACTAAAAAAACTTTCATCATAGCTTGTTAAGATAAACATTTTCCTTAGCTGTGTGGCCATTAAGGTCTCCAAAATCTCTCATCATTCCTCTCTGGGTTTACCCCACCGTATTCAGCCATTCGAGGCGTTCACGGCACCTCCCGAGGGAATGTATGGTGTTTATTGTCTTTATCATGAATCTTTCCTTGCATTACTCATTCTCTGGCATGTATCTACATTTCCATTCATCTTATTTAAGTCCTCCTGTCCAGTGGTCTGTGTAAAACTTCATTAGCTACAGGGGGGGAAATGGACTTGTTGGGCAACAAATGGCGCATATTTACTGAGTTAAAAACAAAAAAAATCTAATGTAGAAAAGAAATGATAGGTTGCTTATGTAACAGGCTACTCCCAAAATATGATATACCATTTAATTATCATCATCATGTAGACGAGGCTTCCAACCCAAAACTGTCAATGCTTGTAAAAAAAAAAAGACAATGAACTGTCCCTCCAGTAGTATTATCTCAGCTCATGCTGGTGATGATGTTGTGTAAGAATTTGCATTTTTAACATTACATATTCAAGTTTACACATTATCTTTAACAACACAAAATCAAAATACATATAGAATTTATTAGGGACAAAATTGGGGGGCTATTAAAAAAAAATTCAAAATGAAAAATGTACAGCTGGTCAAAACAAATCAGGAGAGGAGAAATAATTTACTGTTAATGCCCCTGACTTGTTGCTCGTTAGTGTATAAAATATTCCCCTCCTGTTTAAACAGCTATTAACAATTTAAATAACCCTGGCCCAGAGGCCTTGCTCTGACTCACTTGTTAAAGATCCCCATCCCCCAAGGTCCATTTAACAAGCCCATTATTCCATTACATTACACTCACACCAGCTCCAGAGAGCCTTAATTTAACTCATTCCTCTAATGTAACTGTAGAAAAGAATTAGTATAGGAAAGTTGAAGGCATAAATTAGATTGAGGGGGAATTAAACACACTATTGACATTGCGCAGTCCAGCTTGATTTTATCTCAGCTTAACAGTTCACCATTTTGCTAATAACGATAAAATGGACGGGAAATATATTTACTGGACAATTAACTTTACTTGTCCAGCTTGGTGCCGTAAAATGAGCCAAGCAGAGTGTGAGTGAAACAATTCTGTCTGCTCAGACTCTTAAATAGAGCTGCAACAATTAGTCGATCAACAGGCAAAAACTGATTAATGGGTGAAGCTATTTCTGAAGCAAAAATGTCAAACTTTTCCGAGCTCAAGGTTACTTACTACTTTCCTTCTTTACAGTATATATTCTTATACTTAATATATATATTTTACCGTCATATAAGACAAGAAAGTCTTATATGACGGTAAAATATATATTTCCAATGTGAAAGGTTGGTCGAACAACATAATCAATTTGATGACAATCATTTCAGGCATTTTTACTACTATTGGACATTTTACAGACCAAAAATTTAATCTGGAAGATAATTAGCAGATTGATCAAAAATGAAAATAATCGTTGTCCAACAACAGAGAGATTCACTCGTTATCAGGTGCTCCACAAAAAAAGGCTCGACTAATCTGCTGCAACTAACGATTATTGTCATTGTCAATTAATTTGTTGACTATTTTCTTGATTAATCGATTAGTTTGGTTTATAAAATGTCAGAAAATAGTGAAAAATATTTATCAGTGTTTCCCAGATTTCAATGCTGATGTCCTCAAATGCCTTTTTTCGTCCCCGGCCCAAGGATATTCAGTAAGAGGAGTAAAGAAACCAGAAAATTTCCTCTCTACTCAAACAATTATCAAAATAGTTGAAGGTTGACAACTAATAGATTAATCATAGTAGCTCTAAACGAATCATTTCTAATTCTGTGTGAATAGGAAATATCATCAACTGTCCATGTCCAGCAAGCCTGGCTCAGGACAGTACAGCTCAGAAAACCGATTCTGGTACCGACCAATCCTCCACAGCCTTCAACTTTCTCCAGTCCATGGACACATTTAATTGGAGACATCATCTATTTTACAGGAGCTGTTTCAGAGCAGTTACACATTGTCTAAGGGCTCTGTCTCTCTTTCCGTGTTGCTTTTTTTTTTTTTTGCCTTGCTCCCTCCGTCCCCAGAGCTGAAAGGGTACAAGACCTGACAGTGGTGTGCTCTGAGGCTCAGCACAGCTCCTTTTCATTAAGCAGTTGAGACCACTTTTTGAAGGTTACCACACACACTTGTATCCGGACACAAGCCACACACTCCAACAAACGGGGTATGGAAACCCGTGGGAGGGTTGAGGGGAAGTAAGGAGGAGCCTGATAAATGTTAGACCATACATTTTCTCTCTCTCAAGCTCGCTCACTTACACACACAGATACATACACACACACACACACACACACACACACACACACACAGTGCTGCAGTTAACTTATATGCCTGTGACTCCCAGGTGAATAAAGTTACCTGTCTTTGTACACTTCCAGAGAAGCTTTTTTTAAGGACTTCTCAAGTCTACAACTGCCTGGTGACACACTTTCATCACCTCCATCAAAGTTGTACCCACACTGGGATGTATTTGTAATGCTGAGCCCACAGGCCATGAGGCTAGCGCCTTCGCGCTGAGCTGTAGCTCAAAATAAAGAGGTGCCAAGTGCTAGGTCACAGGGGGGGCATGTAGCATCCGGGGGCTCAGAGATGTTATGACAGGATACTTATAATAATAGCAAACTCTATCACATGTTTGTCAGGAACTGTTACTTCGCAGGACGGACAAGGATTGAAGAGTCGAAGTGATTCCTAGTGTTTCATCAGAAGAAATGCATTGTCCTCACATTCAGATTTTTCTATCGTTTGTGTATTAAAGGTGTAATGTATAAGAATTGTCCACCTTTCAAAGGTCACTCCAAACAAATAGGGGGCAGCATAGCACCCGAGTAACTGCTAACTGCTGCTCGCTATACTCTTTGCTGTTTCGATCTCTGACTAAATAGATGCTAGCTGCTGTTGGCTAGTTAGTGCAGTTAGCTGTGCAGCTAGTGACCCTAAGCTGACTGGAATTTGCAGATCAGCTCGGAGCAAGGGGGGAATGTAGTGCCACACCTCCGGCAGAGGAACCAGGCCGAGCAGCCTCCCACTGAAGGTTGGAGATGGACAAAACACAACCTCTGAGGCCAGTTTGTCAGCAGGGAATACAGTGCCGATGTGATTTTCAAGGGCTCTAACCGGCACGAGACACAGCAGTAAAACAGTAGAGGCGCAAGAGGCAGATTTGTCATCACCAGCATTGAAAAGCGGCTTCTAGAGCAGTGAATTAAGGATTTATTTTGACCAAACATTAGTTGGTGATTGTTGTGGAAGGATAAACAATTTCTGGGAGTTTTATTCTGTTTCTGTCTAGCTTGAATTCAGTGCGTTTTACAGTGAGTTCCTGAGAAGAGAGAATCTTCAATTCAGATGATGTACTGTTGTATTTCTCTGTTTAATTAGAAAAACAGATGTAAGAATATTTCCTTTCTTGACATGTAAATGAGTTTGTTTTGTTTATTTAGACAAAAAAAGCTAAGAGAGCTTGTGAAATGTAGTGAGCTCACAAACATCTTCCAGTTAAAACTACTGGGGTCTGTACTGTCAGACAATCGCCTCTTGAAGAACAAAGTGGTATTATGAGTCAAGACAGGCTGGGGCTATCAGCTTAGCATACTGACTAACTATCTCTCACCCAATACATAGACATCCTTGAAATGAAAACTGTTATTTCTTCACATTCTGCTTATATTCTATTTCATATGTTTTAGACTCAAATTCTTACATAGATATTACAAATTGCTCGCTTAACGTTGATTTCTCTTTAACAGCACATCGTAAAGGTGGTTTTGGGATGATTAAATCGGAGTAGGTCAGTGGCCCGTTCTTGCAAGAGCTTAAGCACTTAAAAGGCCCGAAACAAGTAATATTCTGGGCAGGGAGAAGCTGGGCCATAACAGTCCATCTTGACTTAGCCCATGCATCGGCGCTTCCCTTTGCATGTGCATGAGTGGTGGTGGGCAGTCAGGGTGGATTTCTGGGGCCTTTCTTCACTCCGCCAGGCTCTGTTTTATTCATCGCCTGCGCCCTGACCCCGCAGAGCTCCTGTTCTGACAAATCACTTCTGATTAAGACAGATCTCTGTTAGTCAGCCACTCAACTTGGCCTATTCATCATTCCATAGAAAATATCCCTCTCCGCTCCCCCGTCCCTCCTCCCCCTGGCTCGTTTGCCTGTCCGTCAGACCGAAGCAAGGCGCAAAAGAAATTTCCGTTGCTGTTTTAAATGGCTGATTATAGACAATTGGTGGATGGAGAGACGTAAGGGCGTCTTATGGGTGATAAGACGCAAGTTTAATGGGTATAAATGACCGGGCCTGTTGGAGAGCAGCTGGTAATAGAACCATTTGTTTAAAGCTGAACCGGGGTGGAGAGAATTGAAAGCTGCATTTTCCTTCTATTTGAGCTCCCCCTCCTCTTTTCCCTTCACCTCAGCCTCAAAGTCAAATTCTCAGATCACCAGATTTACATTTCTTTTAAACAGCAAAGTCCCCTTCACCCTCATTCAATGAGAATTGATGAGGCTTGGAAAGGAATAGTTTGTTTTACATTTATGAAATTACCCATACCTACATACATGTCCCTGTGGACGTGGCTGTGGATACTCTGACATGGCCACTCGTACATTACAATGCTTTCCGGGGGTTAGTAACAATGTAAACAGAATATTTACTGTAAGTCTAATTACCAATGCACTCAGATGTCTGTGAGCATTCATATGCAAAGTTATGCCATAATAAACTATAGCAAACTCCTTACACTGTGCCAAGGCATCCAGACAGCCACAAAGCTATTGTGTTAAAATTTCTAACAAACAAGATTAAATTAACCTGAACGACAACCCCGCTGGTGGCAGAGGGCTGAGAAGCAGGAGGGGTGAGTGGAGAATGAGGGTTCCTACAAGCAAATTGCCTGGACTTAATCAACCAGTCTTACTGAACCATCCAAATGAAAACTAATGGACTTGGGTGCTTGCTGTGATTGCCCCACATGCAACAATGTGTGGGCAGGAGCATTGCTTTCTGAGGTCTTCAATTAAAAAACTGGGAATTTCTACAGACGGCTGGTCAGCCCATACACCTATTCTACGTGTATCCCAATTGGTCAATTGTGAAGCTCAATCAGAGCGGACTTATTAATTCCATTTCCAGTGCTGGGAAAATGATTTTTTCATGTGCTGATTAAACTTGGTCAAAATCGTAAAAAATGTATGAAGTGAAGAATTAAAACTCATATCAGAATGAGCTAATTTGTGCATGCATTATTCATGGCGCTGACATTTGTGTCACACAATTTTGCTGGCCACATTGCAACTAAAATATTAAAAAAATAAATAGCACATGAATAAAAAAAAATAGCAGTACATCAAACTGTATTCAACCGCAGACTGCCTAAATAATAAAAACCAAAGTTTAAGTGCTTTAGTCTGCAACTTAAATAATTTGATCTTATTATCAGTTGAGTAGCTGCATAAATGATGGTGCCACACCATATGGGCATTATAATAAAATAATGAACATATCTAAGCTAAAGGTCAGAGTTATACAAAAGACATCTAACAAAGGTGCATTCTGTTGCATTAGGAAGACAAACATTGAGCAGATTTGAGCTCTACCAATGATTCCAAGACTATAGAGACTTAAATGTAGGAGAAAACAACATGTCAGTTGGTCCTAATCAAACTCAACATCTGATTTAACAACCTCTGCTGCAACTGACTGAGGAGAAAAGTTTGCCAGTTTGTCGGAAATGGACTCGGTGAGAGATTTATGGAGGAGGAGGGAAGAAGAAAGAGAAAACTTGACGTTCCTCTGGTTCGTTTTCAACAGTTTAGGAGCGTTAATCATCACATTACTGTTGATTAAAGGCTTTTACGTCTCTAATCAGAACGTTGACAGGCAGATCAAAGAGCGAAACACAAATTTCTTGCCTTTTAATTATCTGTACAACACCACACCTCGGGCAGCTCTTCCCTGCCTATCTCCTCAAACTCAGCGAAAGACTGCGAAAGGAGATCTAACACTCTACAACAGTTCATTATCCAATAAAACGGGAGATGGGGGAGAGAAAATACACACACAATTACACACACCCGCACACAAAGCTTTAAGGCTTTATGATTAGTGAAGACCTGGGGGAGGCCTGCAGTCTTCTTTATTAACGTGTCCCGAATTGGAACACCTTAATTATGTTTGTCAAAATCGGACTTGGCGTCAAGCTCATTTGCATGTTTTGACAAGGCCTGTTGGGAGCCTCCTTCTATTTTTCTTCAGAGTGCTTGGAGTATTTAGCACATCTCAACACCTACTGATAATAGGTTTTTGTTGCTAAATGAATGAAATAACTTGTTAAAATGTGCTTGTTGGATTCGCCCCCACCCAGCCTCTACTGTTTGTGAGTTAAAGTTAGAACTGATGCAAACAGCGAGTGAAGCGCACACAAAGAAACGTCTAGACTGTCTTGATCAATGCTTGATCACCACGCCTGTTCAAACTGATGAGGATGTGACGCCTTCGGCAGCCGACTGTTCCTGCCCAGCTGTTCCCTGTCAAGTGGTTTAGACATGAAAAATCTGTACTACTTTTAGAAAAGATTTGGCATCGCTTTGGAGGTTTTCCAAAGTCCTACATGTTCCTTAGCTCATTCGGCGCTACAACAGATTGCTACCTGACTCATGATCACATCCTATTTGAATATAAGAAAGCAACGGACCACTCCCTCCCTTCCCCCATTAACAGCTCGCTAAATGAATCCTCGTTACGTCGGTGATATGTAAAACAAGCATGCTCGAAAACAAACAAACAATCTGTGGGGACACAGGACTGTCGGCAGCAATTTAGCAATGGAGAAAAAGGAGGGCATGAAAGCGAGACATCAAACATTAGGCTGAATGGAAGGCGCAGGCCATTAGAAGTGGTTGCACTGACAGGATCTGACAGTTGGAACCACTTTAAGATTATTTTCCTCAAACTTTGAATTCATTAATACTCATGAGCTGAGGAAGGGCTCCCAAAACAGAGCAAAGAAGGAGTGAGTTGGTGCTGAAGCTGGCTGGAGAGTGACAGGTTGCACCACAGAGGCCAGTTCAACCTTTGTGAATGAAGATCATGTTCTTGGTACCAATTAGTATTATGACTAGTTTCTTGGATACATCTGTTCCGCTTCATCTCTTCTCAATGGGATTTGACGTTGAAATATAAAACATAGTTTGCTCACACTTCACATTTAAGGTTCAGCACATCAATTGATGCAAACTGATGACTAATGATTTTCTAAGAGTGAAAAGAGACCTATTATGTTTTTGTTTTTTTCATTTATTTTCTTTCTTCGGTGTTTTATATAGGTTCTTGTGCATGTAAAAAGATCTTGAGAGTTAAAAAGGTCAAAGTCCACACCAAAAGAAGCTCCTCTCTCCCACGGAAAACATTGCTCCTGAAATGCCTCATCGGTAGTCCAACCTTTAATTCAACCAACTTCGTGACATCACACTACGTCACCATGCCACACATTTGCATAATTTATGCCTAGTGGCTAGTTTTGCAAGTAAGAATTCATTTAGCACAGCTGCTCTGTTGTTGTTTGCGGTGCTGACTCAGGCATGTGTGAACTGACCAATCAGAGGACACTGGGTATTCAAGAGTAGGAGGGGCCTTAAACAGACAGGAGCTAATGAAAAATGAATATGGAAATGAGCATAATATGTCTCCTTAGCCTACTTTTAATACACTACTCAGCTACTGTGTCACACTGCGTACCCCTGACAAGCATCTGACAGGTAAGGAATGACAACTAATATAAAGTTACTCTTTCATGACCACTAGTGGCACCTGGCAAGTGTCGCAGGAATTACACTCTGTCATCAATGCTAGTGCAGTGGGCTAAAGTTAGTAGTTTTAGTGGACAACTCGGCAGCTTAAAGTCACAACCTAAAAAATACTGCATGGTGGAGGAAAAAAGGAGGATTCAAGAAAAACTGTTACTGCATTGAAACTCGGGGAACAGATAAAGTGATCTGCCATATTTGAATTAGGTACTCAAGGAATTTAAAGTTAAATGCCATTATCAGAGCAACCACAAATCCCATTTGCTGGCTCCCTAAACTGGCACTCAGTCCTCACTACTTTGAGAATCCATCGTTAGGGGATCCCAAAAGGTCTTTCGTTTATCGTTGCAGAATGGCTGTTTCCTCAGCAGGAGAACGCATTAGAACCTCTGATGGGACCAATATTGGTGATATTACTTGTCAGAGTCAAACAGTAAATCACTTCTCAGACTTCTCAATATTTGCCGCTTGGAGGCTGGACTAGTGACAGTTAACAAGGTATCTATCTTAGCTAGGTAGCTTGGAATACATTTCCTTTATTTCATCAATAAGTTGTGTGTCTTTGGCAAGAGGCGGTGTTAGGACAGTAAGCACAATCTACCATTTCCACTGCACATTCATAAAGGAAATAGGGGCTGCGTTTGTCTTCATGTAGTTCAAATAATAGATTTAAATACTAAGATTGTGAAATGTCAGGAATTAAGTTGTTGAGTAACCACAACTGATAGGAACGATGGCCAAAACTACATGATAAAAAAAAAAAAAAAGATTGTAAAAACATCATTCTCCTTTAACTTGAAGGAAGAAAGGCTTGTTTAACTTTCTTGGTGACAGAGATTAGAATACAAAACACTCGTCCTCTATTCACTGAATATAAATGCTCCCTTCTTGTACATCAACATTTTATGTCCACATTGATGGCATGCATGTCATTCTTTTAACAATTCATTGCGGAGGCATAGTTGCCCTCTTATTCACAGATGATACATCAAATTCTCGTTAACAAATCTAAGGTGCTCTGACAATTTCTTTTGACCAAGCAACAGTTGGAGCCTGTTGTGAGAACACTGCGTTGTTGTGTCTGCTCTGACGGACAGCACAAACAGAAGTTTGTGTTTTACTTTAGGGTAATACCATCACACTTCCCTGCTCTGGTAAAAGGAAAATAATACTGCTATTATAGGGGGAATACGAAGCACAGAGGGGACTCACAAAAGAGAGACACATCATGCGCCTCATTTAACAATGACCGGGGCCACAGAGTTGAAGGCAGATTATTGTCAGCTTCCACTGTGAATACACACAACATGGCACGACATGTGAGGGCACGCCAAAGCCCTTGTGTACAGTTTACATTGTTTATTTGTGCTTACTTAAATTGATCCTGTACAACATGAAGTCATAGTCAAGAAGCAGCTCTGAAGAATTCAATCTTTTAGGTATTCATTCCAAACCTCATTTTATAAAGTTGTAGAAGGCTTTATATCCAAAATACAAAAAGAAACCAAGAACCTCAAAAAGCAAAAATTAAATGAATTTCTGCATTTCTTTATTCTTTAGGCCAAGGGTGACTCAAGTCTTCAAGTTGTTGCTTTAACTCACGTTTTACATAAACATCGGCCTGCATGCTGCATTAAAATCTAGAAGCTGATACACGAAGAGGACTACAGTATAACCAGAATCTCCTGACCAGCAGACATAGAGGGAACAATGCATTTGTTGAATTCCTGAATCTGTCTGTTAACTGACATAAATGTAATATAACACGGTGTGCCACCGCCGGGCTGACAAGGTGTCTCCTGTTCCTCATCATGAACAGAAACAGGCTTAACTGCATACCCAACACGCCTGCCACCATCTTCCACACTAATGAAGCATATCTAAGTTTTAAGACATGGCAGAACTAATTTAATCTACCTTCTGAGGGACCTCAGCACCATCATATTAATTATTCATAAAGGACATGATATTATAACTCAATTGTCAACTCAGTAGCTGGCCTCTTTTTTTTAACCTTCCCCTGCCTGTCGCTGTCTTTTGTCTTGGACTCTTTCTTTTCAAGCAAATTCCTCCCTTTTAATCTATAACTGAGCAATACACATCAATGTTGCTGCTGAACAAAATTGCTTTTTTTGTTTTTTGAAGTTTGCCGATGAAGGTGACAATAGGGTAGGGGAGAGTTTCTACGATTGGCGCGGCTCCCTGTGGATTTTCACGTTATGCTGATGGGGCCAGCTTCTCCATAGAGAAAAAAGAAAGACGCACAGAGAGAGTCATCAAGTCTGTAATAACACAACCTAAGATACATTTTATGTTCCTCTCATGAATAATGTATGCCATCTGGCAAAGCTAATCTCGCCATAACGTTGCTCAGACAGGTTGGCCAACAGGAGGTGGGACAGAATTTCTTTTCCACACAGTGGTTCCTTTAGCCAGGTGTCATTTTCTCTTCAGGGGTAGGATGATGGTATGCGACCCTGTCATGACTGACGGGAACAGCAGCTGCCAGGCATGGTTACAACACCCTATAGTGAGAAACCAATACTAATATGCTGATTCCTCACATAAGTATGTGGCTCCTCTGTGCAAATCCGCATGTGGTCCTCACAGCCAGGCAACCAAAGAAAAAAATAACCAACAAGAACACAAGTGCTTTCAGTATATTTATTGTGACCATGTGCAAGTACAAACTCTGCACAACAGATGCGACAAGATCAAGCCATCGCCACAGAAAACGTAAATACGTACTGTATCTGCACCTCTGCCCCATAAATACATATGCAGACGCAAAAACACATCACGAGTGCAAAAGCACTACAGCTGTTCAGAAGATACGGTTTTAAGAAAATTCAGAGAATTTCTTAAAACCAAGATGCACATGGCATTAGGTGGCAACATTTTTGGATAGCCCAGCAGGTGGCACTTGTTAGCAACCACCTAAACAATTTTTATGTATCTTGAATTAGTACACCTTTATGGTTAGAAAAGAGCACGTGACAACCAAGGTTAATAATACCTGCTGGCACGGCTCATGAGTGCTAAAAGTGTACACTGTCCACCCTAAACGTAACTGTGCAGCATACAATTTGCATGAAGGCAGGCAAAGTCCAAATTCAAACAACTGCATGTAAGGTGGCAGAAAATAAATCCTATCCCATATGCACCGAACTTGTCAGGTATATGTTTAAAGCTGACATCCAACAGATACTGACCAATGTTACCATCCCTTGATGTATTGGTTCTGGGCACAAAAATTAAAAATAAAAGATTCTTTAGCTTGCTTGATACTGATAATATCTTTTCTTTAACTAGTTTATGCTCTACAATTCGGTAGGGGTTGATGAGTGCGTTGCAACTCAACAAATCAGCCTGGCCAGAAAACCAAATCAATGAGGTAAGCTAGAGCAAAGTCTTTAACACACACACACACAAACACACACAAGTTATCTGATTTATCTCAGATTCCAAATTATTCCACTGATTGATAGTTGGTGGCAGAAACAAGCATAGCAATGCATCGACGAAGGCAAAGAAGAAGTCGACTCTGAACTAGAAAACATTGTTGTCAACAATGTAGGATTTAAAATACTCCCAAAAACAGCTTTTACATCCAACATGTTTTTTTTACCCTCAAGGTAACACACACAATGCACTCTGATAAGCATCGGTGAATGCAAGCATAACTTTTGTTTGCAAGAAAACTCTGCATGGCACCTTTAACTTGTTCATTTTATAAAACTACTGTTTCCTCTATGAAAGTGCACTGACAACTTGAGAATATGGGCATACTATTTTTTAGCACAGTGGTTAGCACTGTTGCCTCACGGCAAGATGGGTTCGAACTCTGGGTGGGGTGGGTGGTGTTTGCATGTCCTCCCTGTACTGGTGTAGGTTTCTTCTGGGTGCTCCCTTTTTACCCATCATGTATATTAGCTTAACACTCTGGTCAGTGCCTTGACCAATGGTTTAGATCTGGAGCCGATCCCCGGACCAGGCTGTACACTGGCTGCCCACTGCTCCTCAGGGATGGGTTCAGTTTCACTACATTGTACATTGTACAATCGCATGTGTTAAAGATTCTTCTACTATTTTTTAGTCTGCGTGGAGATATTTATGGCATACATTATAAATCAGCATGTAATTTGGAAAGCTTTAATTTCATTTAAGGTAAGTCCTCGGTTTTATGTGGATCACATGAAACGTGTTAGATGAAGACCTAGGCAGACTTCATCTAATAAAATAACTGTTCTTTGACAACTTTAACATATGCAAGCAAATTAAAGTTTAAGGAGATCAAATGTGTGTCCTTTGACTGAACTGCATCCTGAGTGTTAAGTGTGTTTTATTTGGTAAAATCCCTCGTTTTAGAGGGTCGATGCTTGCCAGAGGTCATAATGTTAAGCATGAACACAACAGTGGGTATTTTAAAAGTGAGAAGTCTTTTGAAATCAAATGAATCACACCTATCCAATATTATTATCTTATAGATGCATAGATGTATGTAAGCTTCTGTAGGTTTGTCAATGATGGAATGACAAAAGAAATTCCATTGGCAGCACATCGCCAGCAATCATCCTCGGTCTGGGAGATATATGATATGATACAGTGCAGCTATTACAACTGCAGTACGAGCGGCGACAGTGGGCAGCCTTTGCATGCTCCATCCCCTGATTGTAATTGAGGCCGACGCGTGACAGCCCCCCCATGCCCTCTCTGCAGTGGCCCGGGGCATAGGGCGTGCTGACAGAGGAGGCACCGGAGACAGTGGCACAGGGTCCCGGCCTGGCACGGCCATGGCATGGGACCCTTAGGGGCACTGACCCTCCCCCTCTCAACCCAGCGCAACTTTCGCTGCCTCACCTCTGTCACCAGGCATCTCGGAGGCTAACGAGAGGGCAGCCGAGACTGCTTAACAATTCTGCCACATCCGTTGGCTGGGTATGCAAGCAGCTCTTTTTTCCTCTCTTCCCTCAGTGTTTCTCCCTCCCCCTGCTCTGAGACCTTTGGTGATATAAGTGTCAGCCTGAGGAGACAGGCACTCATCAACACTTTATACCTGGGAGGTATATTAATGCTGTGATGGTTTCCTGGATGAGGGAAGAAAAGAAAAGAAAAGCTTCGTCCTCGTGAAGAGAGATAAAGGACACATCCTTGGACAACTTTTGAGGATGTTAACTTTGGCTGTGTTTATGTGGACATAATGTGAATGGTATGAAAGCACAAGACCGCAGTGGGGATGGAAAATGATCTTATGTATACTTAGTCGTGTGTTTTTAAATAAAAAAAAAAAACTATACTTAATAAAGTTTGTCTTGATCAATAACTAACTGGGAAAGATTGGAATAACATGATGCTGGAGAGAGAGCAGGGGAGTTTCAGGGAGAGAACAAGTATGAGAGTAAGAAGGAGAAAATGGGTTAGTTTCTCTGTGCAGATCCTCCCCACCAGGATCAGAGTTACAAATGAAACTTCACTTCCACAACAAGTGGAGCTGGGAGCCTACAGGGGCCTTCTGGTATCCAGTCGGAGATACATAATTAAAGGAACAAGGAGAGGGAGCATGTTATTACCAATGTTTTCATTAGGCCAAGTTAACACATTGGCCTCCCCCAAGACCTACAGACAACAGGCAAGGAAATGGATGGAACAGGATGCTGCCTAGTGGGGTCTAAAACTCTGTTCAAGAACTGTTCACATTAGTGCTGGTTCTGCAGCTTTCCATTCTGGCCATAGAGCTACTCTATAAAAACATTTAATTTTGACATCAGAAATATGAAAAAGCATGCACGGGCCTGCTTTTTTTTCATGATATTTTTACTCTTTTCCCCAACATCCAGGCTTAAATTAGCCAGGATTTTTAAGATCAGGGACTGTTTTTTAGGCTATGAAAAATGGATTAAATGAAGAGGAAGTCTGGCCTAATGAGCTCCCTGGGCTATGGAGCAGCAGGGACCGTGAGGGGAAAGAAGGGAGACGAGGCAAGCCTTTGAGGAAGAAGGGGCCGCAGCCATGCCCAAAGTGTGCCAGCTTCCCCTCGCTTTAGCGCCAATGGCACAGACGGCACCTGGGCAAAGCCTGGCCACCCTTGTCCTGTGCCAAAGGAGAAGAGAGGCAGAGCAGCAAGTTTGTGTTGAACCTGAAAAGTTCTATTGGCCATCTTGTTTTTCTTTGAGGCACTTTTATATTTATACTTTGACTTTTTTTTTTGCTGATGGCTCAGTCCTGTCCTTGAGTGGAGAAAGGATGCATTTGTTCTCTATTGTGTTTCAGCCTATACATGCCCTTTCATTTACAGCTTTGTAATAAACAAGCTGGAAGGACGAACATGTTTAAAAAGAGAGTTTGGGCATTAAAAAATAAAAATAATCTGCTATAGCACTCACACAGAAGGTGGCTCAACGGAGCGTTGAGTCAAATGGGTCAAACGCAAGATGAACCCATTAACAATAGAGCAGTAGAGAAGACTGTCCTCAATCCAGTCAAGTCGTTTCTTAACCAACTTTTATCAAATATTCTCTTTCAAGTATGATTTTGAGTGAATTGATGTCTTTTCTCTGATTAGCCATACAACATGGAATTTAGGTTACACTCCAGCTGTGAGTCAATCCACAGCCTAGGCACAAAACTGCTGGAATTTAATTATCAACTGCAGCCAAATTATATCCTGAGATGAGATACAACTAGAGTAACATTTTATATAAATCTAAACACAGCTCTTTGGTTCTCTCATTTCAATGCATAGTAGTATGGAATATAATATTGCAATATAATAATCTAATAAAATATCACAAACTACAGAGATTACCATTATGTTTTTATCATAAAGGGTTTTTTTTTTACTTCAGTATAGCAAGTTTTTCCTCACTCGAATCAAGGGTCTAAGTACAGAGGTTGTCCTGAAAAAAATGTTTGCTGTACCTCTGACATAACCTGTATGCAATGAAATGTGCAATGCTATAATAATTTGCATACTACAAGAGGAAAGTCATGGGAGTTGTGTGAAAAATCTAAGTTAAGATATTAAGTCATATTAAGTCATATTTTAAACCGTAATACACCTTTTTCATCTTTTCATTCATCGCATATTGGCCACTTTGCTTTGGTAAAGACACAAAACTAGGCAGCTTGCCAATGACCATGGGACACACCAGGACAGGCTGAGTCTTTATGGCCGAGGAATGCCAACAACTGTCCACAGCAGTGGAAAAGAGGTGGTGGGGTCTATGGGGTGGGGGGGACAGAGAGGAAGGGGAGGAAGGATGAAGGAATTAAACTGGCAGGTAGTTGCTCCTGGATGACATCCAAAATAAAGAGGGGAAGAGAAAAGAAAATAGGGGGAGACAACAATCCTTCACTCACCTTTGAGAGACACAAGTCAAGAGGAGCACAGAGAGAGACACAGAGACACGGCAGACAACAACAGCTATGTGAGAGGACAGGAAGGGGAGGAGGGTGTAGCTGGCACATTCTTCAGCTACTTTTCCTGACAGCGATTAGAACCTGTCAGAGCCTCTCAACCTGCCACTCCTCTGCGCTCATAGGAGGCCTGTCATTACAAATAGCCCAGATTAAAATACCACGCTCCCGGGGCACAGGCCTTGACCCCCTCCCACTACCCCCACATTGCCACATGTCTACCCACGCGGTCACCCACCCTGTCGAAAGGTGGGGGGGGAGTGAGGAAGGCTGGCAAGAGTGAGAGATGTTAAGAGTCAAATGGATACGGAGTAATGGGACTTTTGGATGGGAACATATAAGCTGACTTTTAAAAAACATAATATGGGGAAAGGAAGCCAAAAAGAAATACAGAAAAACAGCACAAAAATCAATTTTACAAGTTGAAGAATGACATGAAATCTAATTCTGAAGTCCCACGCTAAAATCTGACATCAAATCCTTCACGTGCTTTCTCTTCTGGGACCCCTATGTATTCATCCTTCCTACTAATAGTGCCTCCCACACTGCTAATAACTAAGACAGAGTTGTATTTGTTTACAGGGTATACTGTACGTTCTAATTTCTGTCAGATTTCTGTGTTAGTTAAACTCCATAAAACAGCAGTGCAGAGAAAAAACAAGAACATCAAGCTCTTGATTCGTTCTTTCACAGTTGTACTGCACCTGAGATACACAGCAATGCAGTTTGATTAGGCTAATGGAAACAAAGCACTGAGAAGTGCTATAGGTTTTCAGCTCAAGCCTTCTGTGCACGTCGACTTGTATTTCTGTATGAAGCCGACACATGCAAACAGAGAATAATGAGTCCAACGTGTCCCGGATCTATCTGGTGCCAACGTGAATCGTGTGTCCTGACACTGAAAAATGACCTATCTCAGCAAGATTTGGAGGGGGGCCGGTGTGTGTGACAGTCACCAGCACCGTGCTGACAGCCCAATAGAGAAGAGGAGGAAGGCATCATTAGAATCACACACACACAAATATACAAACACACACACATCAACGCACAAATATTCATGTACAGAATACTCACATACACTCCATCAGACATGTGAAAATTGTGTGCATGCCTGCTTGCACAGACAAAAAGAAAGAAAAACATCTCTTGACTGATATTTTCTACCTCAAACGGAGCATGACGTTGTGGCCGCTGTCATGTCAGAGTGGCAAGCACACTGTGGCAGAGCCAGACAAGACTAAACACAACCGAGACAGGCAGGAAAAAACAGATTACATGACATAGCGTGTCTTAGTTATACATAGCCTTAATTCAAACATAAACACATGACTGAGCATAACTCCACGGGGTGTGACATAATATAATACACACATCACTGCCAGAACATTTTATTAAAACAGATTAGCCTGAAATTACCTGACAGTCTTGCGAGCAAAAAAATCGATGCCCATATGGTGTCATAAAGAGAAGCACCTGCAGTGGGTTAGAAACCAATTCAAGTCAGCATGAATACCTCTGGTGGCTCTAAAAAACATGAGAACTGAGAAATGAACCCACAGGGACTGATGCCAAATACATCAAATCAGATCCTGACCTGAAACTCTTCTTTTATTTTTAACTCTAAATGGCAGCAAAAAAATCTTTGATGCACGGACAGCGCATAAAAACACAGACCTGACAACAGCATTAGCTCACTGTGATGAATTTAAATGAGAAAACTTGAGGAGCTGACAGACAAGAGGAAATGACAAGTGAATGATGTGCAATTAGGCTCGTCGCTTGTTTAATTGTCCAAACAAGGGCTGAAGGAGACAAACAACAGGGATAAAAGCAAACCTACTGGAAAACTTTTTACATAAATGTTTCTTCAAAGTCAGTGATAATAAATTTACTGCAAAATCAACCGGTAAAACTAACTCAAAGCTAAACTGCTGCTCAGCCAAACCTTTTCTGAGACATTTCGACCTAACAAGCACCTATTTAGTTAGAAATGTTTTAATGTCTAGAATGAATGTCTGCTTTGTCTGTCTGTTTTTATTGCCAGAACCATGACAAACGTAGATTTCCATACAAGCTTTTCTCAGAAATAGCTCAGGTTTCTATCCTGCTGGCTTGTTCTGTATTCCTCATTACAGAAGAGGAAGCAAGGGGTGAACAGAGGGAAGGAGGGATGCAAAGGGGTGACAGAGAAGGACGGATATCTCCGATGACATGTTGAGACATAAACAGCTGATAGTTATCTGTGCACGGAGCCCAGGTTATGTTGCTGTGAGTCAGGCTTGTAGCAATGATGTCTGAGATAGGGAAAAACAATATCAGAAGACATGACAGACAACCTTCACTCTGCTGCAGAGTTGTCAGTTGGTCACAGCCAAGGAAAGGTCATTTGGACTGCTGACCTCTAGCTTTACTATGTATAAACTTGAAGCAAACTTAAAGCAACATTATGCAACTACTTTACTTTTAAAGTAACAGCTTCAAAATCATTTTGATGGTACACCAACTTGTAGTAGAGAGAATGGTGCCTCTGTCATTCCCACTGCCAGCTGCTGCTAATTGTAGCTGCAGCTAGCTAGCTAGCTCAGTTAGCCGTGCGGCTAACTGGCTCCCCCTGAGACAGGCTCGGAGCACTGGGATTGGTGCTATATACAATGCTAGCACAGGAGCTTTGATTTCTGGAGAGGAGGAGGTTTTCAGGACTGGAAGAGGAAATGCCGGCAGAGAGCAGCACTGGACATCAGAATTGGAGGCAGGCGAGAGTGCAATAGAACCAGGCTCAGCAGCCTCTATAGACATCATGACAGGGGCAAAGACACAGAAAAGGACGTAAACAGAGGAAGCTAAGAAAAGAAAAAGAGAGTGACCAAGCATGAGGTCAGACAGTAAACCTCGGACTGTTGTTGGTGAGAGCTTTGACACCGAGATGGCCTTCTTCCTGTTAGTAGTAAGTACTACTAGCTAGCTTACTATTCTTGTTTTTTTGCACTTGCTCAATCTTGGCTGTGTTGGCAAAGTTGTTTACAAGCTAGTTTTTGATTATAAGTAATGCAATCAAAACAAATGCGTACGTACAGCAAGCTTGCTGCAGAAGTCTGTGTTCCCGGTGTTACACAGTGGTCAGATATACAGCAATTACATTACTTGCCCACGGTCTATTTGGATTTTTAAAAAATCCATACTTATAATACCCATACGACTGACACAACAATTAAGAACTACTGCAGGCGTCAACCCCGTGCAGCAGCGGGGCCAGCAGCAGAGTTGCAGCTCAGAGTAGATGTACAGCTGTCCACGTTTACAACAGTGGTTCGAGTGAATTGTGTTTCAAAACTGTGGGGGAACCAAATCGCAAAGAAAAATACCAATTCTTGCATAATGTGGCTTTAATTCTAAGGGTATGTCACATATAGTAAATATTAATTCCTGTTTATGTCATATACATCTTAAACTGCTTAAAGTATGTGCTGAAAGCTATTGTGTAAAACTGATGTTTAAGAAAAACTTAAATAGTGGAGTTAATAAATCCAAAAGGGGCATGACCTGAACAGACGTGTGTCTCAGTTTGCAAGTCAGATTACCTCAAGACAGTAAGTTGAATTTCCACCAAGAGGGGGGGAATACAAACATCTTACACCCTCTTTTCTCCACTCAGGTCATGCTCTCCAAAAAAAGTATGAAAAAAAGGAACCCCCTCCTGCCGCCTAATTAAAATAACAAACAAAAAACCTGCTTGCCAGCTGCACACTATTCATACAGTATATCATACCTAGACGGTACAAGCATATAATGTATAATGTATAGCTCACTCGCCCACCGCACGTGAAAAATATGTACATATTCCAAAACAATGAGGTGGTACACAAGTGCAAGTGGCAAGAGGGAGAGGGAAGAAGTGTGTGTGTGTCTATGTGTGCAGACAAACTCCTGATAGTGACCCCATACCTCATCTCCAGGGCATAAATAAACATGTGTGTGTGAGCGCGCCTGTGGATTATAATCAGAGAGAAAAGGGAATCAAATTTATTCTGCAGCTGTCATTAATATTTCAGGGCTGTTACTGTAGCCCATGTGAAAGAGCATGAATGATTAATTTAGACATCACCTCTGTCACAATCCTTTACCAGGCCTGGCCCGTGATCTACCTTTGAGAATAGTAAACAAAAGGTGGGCTCTCCCTCGTTTTTTGTTGTGGTCTGGTTTCGGCTGTTCCTGTCTGGCAAGCAGGAGGAGGGTAAGGTGCTGTGTTGTGTTGTTGGACAAGTTGGCTGTCTTTGGGGTTTGCCTGTGACATTCAGGTGTTAAGTGAACAGCAGTTGCTCGGTGTGGGGCATTGATCCATGGCTGGAAGCAGAAGTTGTAGGATCATGTGTGAGTGAAGAAGAAACATATGAGTGCCTGGTTGTATGGGATGGTAATGGTGTACAGGAGGTGGGTTAACAGAGTATTTTAACAACATTGGGACAATCCTTAACCACCTGCAGTAGACCACTCTGTCCGGTTGGTGGCCAGTGTGGCAATTAATTAGATAATGTTTAGTCTTGTCTATGAACTCATCGCGGTGGATCTCTCTGTATTTGTGTTCTGTAGCTGTACCGCTACATAGCGATTCGGAAATTCTGAGTCCAGCCTATTTTTACAATGATACACTGCGATTCTCTGCAGTCATATCATCATCATACCCGTATAATCTTTATGATAATACTTCTTTCTCTCACTTGCTTCCAAAAAAAATGCAAAAGCTTGCCGGGTCAAGATCTTTACCTCAGGAGCTGGAGGTGCTCACACTGCTTTTGTTCACATGGACTGCCAGATTCAACAAAAAAATTAAAGCTCCTTGGGGCCACTTTAAAAAATAAAAATTATCATGGCGGGTAATTATAGATAATACAGCCTCCACTTGTAGTGGATGGTCTCTTACCAACTTAGTCCAACAAGTCTGAAATTGTGTTCTGATCCAAAGAAGTTAAACAATGTTTGGATTAAAAAAACAAAATCTCACCTGCTCTTTTCCAAAAGTATATACTTACACAAATAGTACACAGCTCCAAAGACACTATTAGTGCCCTGTCTTTGTTTCTCACTAACAACAAAGATCAACATAACAGCACTAACAGCATAAACCAAACAACCATTCAACCCATTAGTCTGCAAACCAGAAACATCAATAGTCCAAACACCCTGACAGCCCCACGTTAACACCCTCATTCCAAGTCGATGGATGAGCATCTTCCCTGCTGACGGATGGGGAGGCATTCGCAAGGTCCTATCAAACTGACATGTGCCCCATACCTGTGTTTTTGATTTGTGTTTGGGCTTTGTGTGACGCTTGTCTGACAAGTGGAGATCACAAGGAGACAGGATCCATCTATCAGACCGGCGATGCCACTGCTGCCGTCTCCAGGGCCTGAGGGCGTGGTGCATATGTCTGTGTGAGTGTGCGTGTGTGTATGAGAAAGTGAAAGTAAGTTCGTGAGTCTATATTTGTCGATCAGAAAAGTATTGACTGTGTGTTTTTAGAGAACCTGTGCAAGAGAAAGAGTGAATTTATCAGGTTTATGTATGTTTTAGAATAACATATAGTACGTGTTACTGTGCGTTTGTGTGTGTGTGTGCGTGTGTGTGTGTGTGTTTGTATGTGTGTGGCTACCTGCTGAGCAGCGAGCCCACAGGGGCAAAGCGAGGAAGGATGACACTGATGCGATGTGTTGGCATGTGCCCTCGGGTGGTTTTGGTGTGGTTGTCATTTTGTTGTTTTCGTACAGCTCCCCCTTCGTCATACCCCGCATTATTCAAATAACGCGCTTTAAAGTTCCATAAATAAATAATGAATTCACAACAAGATGGATTGATGAACAGTGATGGAGAAGTATTTGGATTTTTAGGGGATTTTTTTTTTTTTACACAGATTTCTTGTTGTTTGGACAAAGTCTTTGACAGGCACTTTTCCCTCGGGAGATTGAGCTTAGCAGAAAAAGAAGTGCTGGGTTAGATGGATGCTGTCTCGCTGAGCCGTGTATCTGTGTCTGTGTGTGTGTGTGTGTGTGTGTGTAGGTCTATTCTAATTCAAAGCATGGCTTAGCTTTTTAAAAATAAAGAACTTCCACTCTAAAATAGTTATCTGGATAAACTGGCTGTGCTGGTCAACAACTTGAAAGAAACAACCAAGTGTGTCAAGAGGTCAATCTCAACAAGAAGAGCAGAAAGTTACATTAGACATAATACACAACACAATGGAGTACAAAAACACACACTTCCTCTTGCTTTCCCCTCAAATACATAAACATACAAAAACACACACACACACACACACACACACACACACACTCACACACACACACAACAAAACGGAAATTAACATGATAGAAGACTACATATGGGATCATAGAGTCCTGAACTTTTTTCTAAGACATATACATGTTACAACACCCCACCCCTTTCTCTAAACAAATCTCCATAGCTTATGGGACCTAAGGAGGTCAACATGCATCTGAAACTTCCTTGTCTTTCCCCAGAAAAAAAAATGTGTGGGACTTGAAAGCAGCGGCAACTCGCTGACTCTCTCCTCTATAGTTCCTAAAGCCAATGCAGATCAATACGCAGCCATACATACCACAACTGGAACAACTCCTGTCAAAGGTTACTCCTTTTTCTCTGTGCTTCTCTCTTCATTTTAGCAGGGCGGAGGAGGATGAGGAGATGGAGAAAGAGAACGAATGAGAGGGGGAGAGAGAGGAGACGGCTGTGGAGACGTAAGAGGAGAGCAAGAAAGATAAACCTAAAATGATCCCTCTCTATAGTTGCGGAACTCTGTGCTAATGGGTTTTGACACATCGCCAGCAGGCCAAAGAGAGAGGGGGCTGGGGGTGAGTCGATAGTGGTGCGCGGCGGTGGCCAGAGGCTAGCAGCAGCGGCTAGGCCAAACCCCTGGTACTAGCATGGGCTGGGGGCCTGACCACCAATCATTAGAAAGTCAATGAGTCCTCTAGCGCTTGCAGCTACTCTAGCCTTCCCAGGGAGCCACACCACCTAGTGAGGGCCCTATTGTGAACATCAACGTACACACAAACACACACTATAATAATATATATGTGCACCATGCATCCTGCATACGTGGCAACTACAAAGATGGTGTGCACAACTACTGTAGACACATACGTGCACAAAAACACCTAAATGCAAACTTGTATAGAAATACAGAGCACCCACAAAAAAAACTTGACACACACACGCACTGAAAAACACACACACACACACACACACACACACACACACACACACGTTTCATGATGTATGCCATGTCAGCCAGCAGTAGTCTACAGCCTTTGATGCCGTGGCTCTATTATTAAGAGCGGTCCCTTCTCCTGCCCTACACTGGACACAGCCTCTCCTGAGACGCCACACAAACTGCTCCCAGGTCACTTTGGGGCTTGGGCGCCTCACCTGGACCCCATGCATTTTTAAATGCCTCAAACCGATCCTGACACGGAGCTTCAGACTAGACTACTAAATGAGGCAGAGTTTCTCTAATTGGCTGAGACTTAATTTAAAGAAAAGTTCATGTGAATGTTAAAAAAGATATTCATATTGACACCAATATCACAAGTTGCATTGGTGTATTTGTTTGTTAATGTCTACGTGATTAAGCTATGTGGCTAGGATTACATGTCATAACATTCAGTGTTTTAACCCCTACTGAAACTATAATGAATGAATGATGGTCAAGTAAGTGGCAATAACCAAGACAATATTGAGTTAGTGTTCAGAGTTGCAGATTGCACTTATTTCAATAAATGGCAAGTGGTAGCTTTGCTGCTGGACTGGGCGACATAGGCTTTGGACACATAGCAGGAAAGGGTCTTAAATGACACCAGTGAAAGTTTTTTACACAAGGATAGCAAGATAAGATGTGTATGTAAAGGCAATATAACTGTTAAAACGTTAAAGTAACTGTTGGGTTTGATGAAGATGAACTTGATGTGCAATAGAGCTGAATTGATGGTTATGACAGTACTTTTTAAATTGCGGAATAGACGGCAACACAGGCCACTGTGGGAGTACTTTCCTTACATATAATACTTAAAATTGGACATAAATTGACAGGAAACATGTTTGTATTCCAGTGGATACATTTTCAAGTGCTAGTAAAAATGGCATTTCTGATGTAAAAGATTAAGATTTCAAAGTGGCATTGCACTAGTACTTGGCTCTTGGTAGCTGACAGTAACATTGGCTTGATTCAACATGGGTTATTGTTTCCATCACCTGTAATCACTTATTCTACACAGCTCGTGTGTGTGCATATAACCATATTCAATCCAAACATGTAGACCAATTTTTTGAGCTAAAACTGTGCATATCCAAAATAAAATCAATAGCCTTACAGCCTCTTAGCCTCACTCTGATCAATATGCATGCAATCAAACTTTTCGCCAGCATTACCTCCACCGCTATGCCCATCGATTCAGTCCATTGATCCTGGCGCTCAACCTCCTTTTAGGAGCGGAAGGTATGGATATTTAGCACTTGAGACCCCATCTGGCCACGTCTGTGAACTTTGACCTTTGTGTTAATCCCCAAACAAAAGATAGAACTTATTAGAACCTATACAGTCTGACCTGGAGTCCTCCCGGGGGGTTAGACTCTGGCAGCAGGGTGCCACAACAGTCTCTAAAACTCAGACCAATGCCTCCTTCTGGGGCCTGGCGTACTACTGCAACAAATGCAACCTGACGAAATTTGTGACACTTGTCTTTTTGCGTGATTTTGGGGGAAAAAAAGGAGTTATAGTTTGATTTGCAACATTGGTGCAACTTTGGTGCAAGCAATTCAAACACTGGTTGAATATAGACAGATAAGATCAAGAGCAAAAGACATGAAGAAGGAGCAGGACAGGGAGAAAGAGAGAGTGATGGAGGGTCAATGAGGGTGGGGCAGACAGAACCAGGGTCTAGCGGGGGATTGGCGTTCACTGAGGCTTCTCACTGATGTGCCGCCAGCCCCTTTGAAGGGATTATTAACACATTTTGATTACTCTGGTCCAGTTGTCACAGAAAATATAACCTCCATCAGGACTATAAAATGGGCGGCCCTTTTCTTCTCCAGCCTCCCTCATGTTGTTGCTCCCTTCACTCCCCACAGTTCCTCCCGTCGCCCTGGGCTGGCCTGACTCAAAGCAATCCACTAATTACAGTCTCAGACATCTTGAAGAGTGGACTAATACACTATTAGTCTGACAGAGAAAAGACAGCCCCATCAACACACCCTCACTTGTATTGACACTGTCCGAAATGTTTAAAAACATGCAGAAAATGTCCTTCATTTTAATTGTCTGTACTGAAGTTTGGCAATAATTGGAAATGACCTCTACGTTTTACATGAAAGTGGCATCACCAATAGTGTCAAATCAGTTTTAACAATTGGTTCCAAGTTTCATTCTCTACGACCGCAAGCACCCAAGGAAACAGATGGCTCAATTACCACAATGCTGTAGTGTGAGCAGGGAACTTTCTATTGATACCACTAAGTCTGAGACATCCACCATGTCCCATTAATTGCCAGGTTTCCCATGCCACTAGCTGCAATGGTGGGCCACATCCTGCTTCGTCAATTAAGACCTGTTTGGATCAATTAGGTGTTAGTCATGACCACTGACCAGCAACGATACCAAGCCAGCTTTAACCTTGCAGAAGGACATCAAGACAACAAGTGCTTTATCTATACTTTTGTCCAGAAGAACAGGGATACCTATTAGCACTTTGGTGCTATATTACAGCCTTTTACATTGTAGGGTCAACAGTTGTTGTGTGCTGGGCTTTTCCCAGAAAGCAAAGTGGTCACAGTAACAGGCCGACAAGAATGAAAATACCTTATTGCCAATTGGCCTTGTGATTTAGACTCTTGAGTATTTTTTAATGACAGCTCATAAACAGTCAAAATATAGTAAATCTAATGTCATGATACACATGAAAAACTATGTGTTCAATGGATAAAAGACTTGTGTTATTAGAAAACATGGAACTTGAACGTGAGAAATACAGTGTGTCCAAATACAAGTTTATATAATCGTAAATTCTGTATTTGTAGGCACTCAAAGTAGTTGGGTTGAGAATATGAAACCTGATGACTAAGGGTAGCACTTGAGTCCCTTAGTTGTCGGTTTATATCCCCTCTAAAAGAAACTATACAGAGAAGGAGTGACAAGAAACTGCCATAATGCAAACTGAATATAAGAAACCTGAAGTGAGTTCATCGAGGGTGTGCTCCCCATCACGCTGTAATGATGATGTTGCACAGCCTCAGTGGCTACGGATGGCCAAAAATATAAAGCCAGGAAATATGTCAATTGGAACTATATTGAGCGAGGGATGCAGTTTTGCAAAACAGGTTTCTAAGATGGCGAAATGCTGAATGCATTCTAGGACTGGAGTAACTACAACCACAGCCATAGCTAAAGATTGAGGTGGTGTTATTTCATCTACGCTTCACCTCAAGAGACAAAAAGCAACAAAAATGTATTCTGCTAGAAAGTATTTATGTGTTATCACAGCCTAAAATGGATTATGCCTATATGCTTTATTGATTGAAGTTTCTAATTTAACAAAAAGCTTTTTTCAATTTGTAATATACTGTATTTGTAAAAGAAAAGAAAAGAAAAGAAAAGAAAAGAAAAAAATGTTCCACAAAGTAAAATATCACTCAGACTGAACAATCAAGCCAATAACTTTCACAGTTCAAGACTGAATTTCACCATCGAGAAATACAGCATCGTCTATTTTTCTTTTTGGATCAAAGGTCAGTTGACAAGTATGCCCTCAAAGCATTTGCAAAAGTCCTTCCATCTGAACCAACGTGGACTGAATGATTCTCTGTAGCTGAAGGCAAAGTCTCATATCTAAGATTCTGTGAAATCTGCTACAATACATTTATATCATGTGACAAATCTCTGATACAATGCCAAACTGACCAAAGAAATATGAATACTGTTGATTTTGACTTCATTTTACCTTCAAAACTAAAGCAGTCAACTTGGTATCTTGTTAGTGTTTGTGCTTTTGACTTCTGAGATGCACACGCCTACCCAGCTTCACACCCTGTCACTTCAAGCCTAAATGAAAAAGATGCTAACAGACAAGCAAACACACATTTCCTCCCTGAATAAAGCCTCTTTTCTAGGAACTGAGTTGGGAGATTCGTAGGGGGGAAAAAAAACACATCAACAACAAAGAGAAACAAACTCAACAGTGACTGAGAAAGAAAGGAGAGAATCAAGTAAATGGAAGAGTGGTTTTCACTGCGAACCTTAGCATCATTTACTGTGATAAGCACAGCTAATACATGAGAGAGAATGCTTCTCTTTGTAGACCATTAACTACATATCCTGTTTGTGAAATGTATATTCATAAACAGACTGAGGATTGAGCAAAGGGGCCATTTGCAAACATGCACATGATCTGTGGAAAGGGCCAACATGGTCGACATCAAAAGGTCCAGAGTGGGAGAGGTAAAAGTAGGCCAGGCCATGGCCTGGGAGAGAAGTGAGGATACAGAGGGTAGGGAAAGAAAGCGAGAGAAGAGGCTGCATGGATGGAGCGAGCGACAGAGCTAGAGATAGAGAGAGAGAGAGGTTGGTCCCAGGCCGGGACGAGCTCAGGTGTGAGTTGTGAGGAGGCACCTTCTGTTCGCGGCTCTGAGGCCCCACTGCTCAGACAGACACGGGCCCCTCTTGTTTGGCCCAAATATATCCAGGTGGCTCAAGACGCATGCCCTTGTCATTCAACACAACTTCACCCCCCACAAACACACACACACACACACACACGCACACACAGGCTACGCATGTGATGACATGTACAACGTCAGAGACACTCATGCACTTGCAGTTCCCTGAAATTTTCAAGCACAGGAGATAATGTCTGTTTGCTGAAGATTAACAGGCCATCAAAGAATTTAAGATGAATCAGGTAGACTTTCGTTTGATTAAACAATATTTATTAATTGTACATCACTGATTTTTTTATATATATATGTTTACAAAACAAATGCTTGTCTCAACCTACATTATTATCCGACTGTTGCTTGTTTCACATTATAAATCAGTTTTATACACATCTTTTGCACTGATGTGCTCGTTTCACTGCAGTTAAGTGTTCCTCACTTTTTTTTTATAAAACAGATGCAACATCCAAGCTTAAGGTGTTGCAGAGGCAGTAAAAACATCAAACGCCAGAACAAACAATAGACACACTGTACTTGAATCTCATCAACAAAAAACTTCCACATTTACACTGAAGCCCGGCCCACGAAAGGTCCGATGCATACATTAAACATATTGAAATGTGAGGTTTGCTTGTACCGTGACCACCTTCCTTACAGTTTTGCATCAGAGAGCTCTTTGATTTCTGTTCTGCTGTTGACATTTATGATCATTGTGCAACAAGAAGGCCTGGACAGATGGACTGTGCTATTGTGCTGCTGTTTTGAGACCTGAGTACACTGTGGCCACAAATGCCCATCTTGATGACTATGAACTACACTGTAGCTGACATAGAAAGGCGGAGGAAGCACGTTTTTATGTTGGACTTTAAAGCACAAACAATACAGCGCAGATTATGTGAAATATGATAAAAGAAAATGACTTTTTTTTTAAGTTTAAAATGTGACAGAAATGACCTGCATCCCTCTGAAGATCGTCTTGACAGATCTACCTAAAATTTCAACTTCTCGGCAAGAAAGATGCTCGAACCACTCAAATCAATTACATCAAAGATGGAGCTCACATATCGAGACTTGTTAAGTTAACTGTAGTCATATTGCAAAGGTAGGGTGCCGGAGCCATTGCTGTCACTTGACGACGCTTGCGTCTAAATTGGGAGTGAAGGCCTCCCCAGGAGAGATGGGTGAACCTGTCACATAAGACTGAGGGAGCAGAAATGTTCAAAAAAACGCCACCGCCACACACACATACACACAAACACTAAACCAACACAGTATCTCCATATGCTTAAGATCTTAATCATCATCACCATCATCTGTTCTGTCCTTTTAGTGTGTGTGCTTGTGTGTGTGTGGTTCACATGAAAGAAGGACATCTGGAATACAATTATTCCAAGACACCCTCACGCACACACACATTTTCCCTTTGCTCTAAATTTGCATGAATTCCATACATCTGGCCTTTAAGAGGCAATAACAATTATTCATTGAGCTGGTTGTTACAGCCCAAATGCAACCGGCCACTAGTCTAAACAGCTCATTAAAATAGCACAATACCTCACTTCAAGCACACAGGAAAATTGGCATGCAACTCTATCACTGCAATATCGTATGGTTCTGAATGTCCATTCTGGATAATATAATGAATTCTGAGTAGCCTTTGTGGAGAAAGTGAATGTACTGTATATTTCTTTTTGATTCTCATGCACTGTTTTCTTGCACTGCCTTCTTTGTCTGCTCCCTCTGCCCATATTGTCTGAAATGTAGGCTTTGTATTTTTCAGGTAAGCCTCATTCTGAATGAGGTAAATTTGGCAATGACATTTGATCAATGTTGTTGGCAAAGAATTTTGCATGTTTATTTCTCATAACAGGCTGCTTTCTCTTACAATAACGAAGAAAACTGCTTAAAATACAGACTAGCACGAGGTAACAAAGAGTTGAATATGACATACTTTTATCTCATGTTACTTTTAATAAATAATTTATGTATCTTTTATTTATATAATTCACTATGCAGCAAGAAAATAATACATTTTAAATATTGGATATAAAAATGAAAGTTTCTACTTTGTGAAATACAGGTTTTGATTTCTTCATCCCGTTTATTTTCCGTGCCTGGATTAGGCAGCTGAAAGTTGAAAAAGACCAGAACTATAGCAGGAAAACGTCAAACAAATTACTGAAAAATGTTTGCCAAAAAATACTGAAAAATTCTACAAAGAAGAAAATTTAAAAATCACATCCCTACTATCAGGTGGCCTTCACCAAACATTAAAAAAGTCTACATCAATGTGTCGACTCTGTTCTGTGTGTAGTCATAACTACACCCATATTCACATCAAACCTGAGATGGGCCAGACCAAGGAACGTGTCCCTTAGGCCATCTTAGCCAGTCCTTCACAACTGAGCTTTAAAAGATGGGCGACAGTACAGTACGCTGCAGTTGGCCTTGATTGATGATTGAGTAACCCAAGATCATAGATGTGCTCAGAGAGGACTTGCCGGTGCAGAGCTGTGCATACATCAGCCCTTCAGGACTACCACTACAGTACATACATCATGCGGTGAGACTGACTGATGTGAGCATGGGGACTATGTAGACCACTTAGGGGAAGCTTTCTACATGGCAGTCAACAGTCAAAGTTGACTAAAAGTGATTACAGCACAGGAAAGGGAAGTCTTTGTTGTTATAAATCACATTTTATCTGAGCCTGAAACAACTGAGGTGCAAAGCACGTGCAACATGCACGTATTACTAGGAGACACACACACACCCACAAAAGCATACATATTAACTTGTGCTGATATCCTTGACAGGCACAACTACAAAAGCATAACTCAGTGGTAAATAAATAAGTTCATGCTGTCTGCGTGCATTTTCTTTTTAGGAACTCTTGGGCTCACATAGACCCGTCCAAAGGATTATGTACGTGCATTCGTGCGTGCACAGAGGCCCCCTTTCAGCACCTTCTAACAGTGCGAGTAGAAGTGGCACCTCCCTCCTAAAGCAGCTCAAGGGCGCGGCCTATCTACCAAATGATAGAATGCATGAGTGGAGCTGAGCTTTATTTCAAGCAGCCGGCCAGCCTCCATCCACTCAGTGGCTTGCTTCATTTATATGGGAGTCAAACTGTTTGTACTGTCAAGGTTATGTTATTTAACAGGGGAACAGGGAAAGGATAGAGACAAGTTCCGGGCAATTTAAAATTCTGATGAGAACTCCACCAACTGTGGTATCCATAAGAAGTGAGCAGATCTGAAATGAGACCAATTAACTTCAATCCAGCCGAGAACAATTCTTTGAGACCTACACATTTTATTCCCTTGACATGTCTGCCATTCAAATGTGTTGCGATAAACACAGCAGTTATTTTTGCCATGATCTCACAACAGAGAATCCGCATTTAAATTTTGGTAATTTTTGGTCAAAATGTGACAATCTATCTGTATGTGCACATGAGTGACACATAAATTAACAGAACAATGTCAGCGTGTTGTTTGTGGCTAAACTGTGAAGCAGAGTCTCCCGTCCCAAAGCAACACGCACACATGCGCGTACACAAACACACTTGAGCAGCACACAGAGCACTCCTAAGGTTACCCCCCAGGACAAAAGCTTTACCATCCCACTGACTGGCAGATGGGGCAACCAGCTGACATCTCGGCCCGGCTCTGTTTCATGTTCCCTGGGTGTCTTAAACGGGCGGGCACCCTGTCTGATGGGCACAGGACAGCCAAGGAGGAAGCTCCTTTGACAGGGGAGGGGGGTTGTGCTCCTTGGGGCTACCATTGAGGAAAAGAGGAGCAAGGACAGACGGAGATGGCTAATGTGCTTCACTGTGTTTGTACAGTATAATTGTGCGTCTTGCAGGGCGGGAGGCTCGGGGAACTTCTACAAAAGATGCAGATTAATAAAAAGCTAATGACTGTATTTAAGCCCTATATGGTATCCTAACACAGGATCAAATATTTTCCTCAAGGCTAGAGCCAACACTTACTGCAGCAGGGATCATGAGCAGTTGTACTTTTTCAGATTTAGACCAAGTTGTTAAAATGTAAGAGTACGAGCGTTGCTTATTGTAACACAAAAGGTGCCACACAGCAGTTGCAGACGTGAGGCTACAGGGTCTCTATTTGTGCTGCTGAAAACATCTGTGTGACTATACGTGAACTGACACGCAGTGCATTCACTAAATGACTCTGACAACAAAGCAACAGCTACACCATCTTAAGCTAAAAAGGAGTCATTGTTGTTGTTGGGTTGTTCCCTCACAGACCTTTGAATGTAGTCCCCAGCTGGGAAAGTTACTTTCAAAATAATCTACTAATGACTCGTTTAAACATAATAATAATATAATAAACATTAAAACCTTCTAGATTACTCGAAACCAGTAATCTTGTGACCTAAAACATATTGGCAGTTATATCAAAACACATTTAACAAATGTAATGTGACTATTGTTGCTGCTGTCATCTATTACAGAACCATTTTTCCACAGATATAAAACATTTAGCTACAATTTAACAAAAAATAAAATAAGTATGTCTGACTTTAATAAATAGTGGAAGTATTAAATGGTTTTACAGGAATCTTCATATGAAATAATTTGATTACAATATATCATTCACAACTCTTCAGTGTATAGTTCAAACTCTGTATGAGAGTTGAGGGATTATGAAAAACAAACTGTGCACACCTTTTCAGAAAAAACAAACAAATGTGTCAACACTGGCATTGCAATGAATTAATCTTTTTTGTGTATAAGATAATAATAGTTAAAGGAAAAAGTTGTACATAGGTTCGTTTTGAAAAGACAAAATAGACATAAAAACAAATCTTATGCAAAAATACATATGGATGTGGTGGCACTGTATAAATTGAAAGTAATATTTACCTACTAGTGAGGGCAATGATACAGGGCAAGACCAGATTAATTATTTAAAAACCTCATATTTTTTTGTTTTGGTGAACAAAGTATTTAAGTTTAGGAATAATACTATTTATATTATATTCATTTATATGCATTGGGCATTTCATTTAACTTTTACAGTATGGTGTAGGCCTAAAATATGTTTCACAAACTCTAATTGTTATGTAAAGATCTATAGTAAGTGAGTAACAGCAGACTACTTACACTCCAGCAGTGAGCTTGGTAGCAAGCTACTATTAGTAATTTTGCCTTTAACTGTCTGCTTACTACTGCTAAACCTGACAAGATTAAATGTTTTAAAAGATGGTGTTTATTCTTGTGCCATCATGGTCCACATAGTGTAAGTATTCCTGATTAATGTTATTCCTAATTAGTTTATATTGGCTGACGGATGGATTACAAATAAGTTCTTAACTTCTGTCAGGTTTTACGGTTGTCAATATAATACTGATTGATTTCCTTTTTTAAAATGTGTTTTTACTAGAATTAACATACAAATTAAATAATTAATTGCATTTAATAAATAGTGTTGTTAAAAAATCTATTTAAAACATACCAAAAAAATACAAGCGTCAAAGGTACCTGGCTAAAATGCAGTTAGATTTTATTTTGACAAACTAACATTGCCATTTTTCTATGAGGGAAATGCTGCAAAGCAGTAATAGCACTACATTCCCCTCAACAATTTTCCTCCTTAAAACTGTTGAATCTGCATCAAAAAATTGCCCATTTATGTCTGACAGCTTGACAGAAGACTCACTGTGCAGATACACGGCTAATGGTAGTTTGACTCAGTTGTCATTATCACATGCTTTGTAGTCGCTTGCCTCTTGCCTTGTTTTAAAAAAGATGGTCGTCACTTTACCACACCGTAAATGAGAACACATGTAAAGGAGGCGACTGGTCAAATAAAAAGCCAGGGGATTTTTTTTTTTCTTTTAATCTTAAACAAATGAGAAATGTAAAAACATTTGATGTGGCTGTTGTGAATTCAGTCATCTTCTTCCCAACACCTCGATCTCATGTTCCTGTACAGCAGCTTATCCACACTCGCTCTGATAAATGTCTCCTCATTTTGTTTTTTCTTTTACTCCTTTTAGGGTTTTAACTGACATCAATCCTCTTGTCAGCCAGTGCGTCATTCTCATCACCAAATTAATATTTCTGATATACGTCCTCGGGTGACAAGGTGGCACAATTCTCTCTCACTGCCACTCCTTTACTTTATTTCACGATTTAAATTTTTTTTTTTTTTTTTTTTTAGGTTCTCCCTTTCCGTTTTTAATATTTCAGTGCCTCAGATGTAGCGGCTCTTTAAAGCGCCCATGGGGGCTCCAAGTCCTCTCTTTTGTCTCCCATTTCCTTCTGAAACAGTTTTTCTTTAACCCTATGCGGCTCTTCACAGTTGTTGTCTTAGCTCTCTCCACTCTGTCGCGCTTTCTGCTGCTTTCTTTCTCACCACCGCCGCCCCCCTCCCTCCCTCAGCTTTCTCTGTGTCAGCCAGAGGTCAATGCTACACTTTTTTCTCCTGCATGCAAGAAGGCAGGGGGTATCTTTTTAGTTATTGTAACCTAAAAATAGAAAAAAAAAATCTGTTTAAGGTTGCGACGAAGGTGTCTTTTTAAGATATAGTGGCATACCACTATCTGGCAATTGGAGGGTGTTTCGTGTCGAGATAAGGATTAGATTATATCAATAAATGATTTGAATGAGGTTTGATCGAGAATATAGACCAATTTACTAACTTCATTTTCAAGGTTATTACTGAGTGACGCTGTGCATTATTCAAAGCTTAAATCAGCAATGTTTTTTTTTACTTACTATATTGTTACCATATATTTATCTGTAGTGCTGTGGAGTGTGGTTAAACATAAAAAATGCTCAATTTAGTGTAATTGGGGACATTCTTCATGGTCTGCTATTGAGGTGTGTTGATCAAGTTGTTGGGTCGCACATGTTCAGTCAACAATGCAAATGCTGTTGGCTCTGTAATTCAGTAAAATAATATATTTTAGTTAATGTTACCTGGTCAATCTCTGACATTTTTACTATATATTAATCACAATGATGTGAAGCTGTTGTTGCAATGTGTGAAAAGTTATGGATTACACTTTTAAGACCCATCTTCAATATTTGATTAAGACTGTGCTAAGTTCTGCAAATTTAAAATCAACCTTACAAAGTTTAGATTTTATATAACAGTGTACGCCTAATTTCAAAATGCAAAACCAACATTTCTCTTAGCGATGCTGCCTCATGTTTAACTAAGCCTGAAAGCTCCAATGAGCTCTCTAGTCAGATCATTACTTCCAAGAGTCTCATTATGTTGAGAGCCTTGTTGAAGCTAATAACTGACTAAAGGTCTAATTATTAGATTTTCTCATAATTTTATTAATGCTAGCTAACACCTTGTGCAGACCTAACAGAGGGACACAAGGAGGCTAGGAGTTGCCGTAGAAGTTGGTGGACTCAACTGAAGCAATATCATTCAGTCAGGAGATGTTGATAGACATCTATCTTTTGGTTCATTTAATATTACACAATCCATCTTTGTAGCTCCACTTAGCGTAAGCTAATATTTGGATGTTTGCGACAACACCTGTCGATACTCAGGGAAACATAGACTTGCCCGAGCACACACACAGGGAAACGGGCGCACACACACAAGCACATACTCCAGTCTGTTGGTTCAGCTCTTCCATTGAGGGTACGTATGCTAGCTGGCCATTGTGCACGTAGGGTCTTTTGTCTGTGCAGCCTGAAACTGGTGATTGCACCTTAGCTACCACAGTTCAAGCGTAAACAGTGTTTTCATGCCCTACGATATACACTGTTGCCAGTGGACCCCTAAATCCCTGGAACAGCTGAGTCCTAGGGTGTCAAAGATAATGGCGATTTATTGCAGTGCGAGGCTTTCTCATTGCCCCTCCCGCCCCCCTTTCCAATCGTCCCTCCAGCCCTCCCCCTCCCTCAAACAGATTAAAATTAAGCCTTAAACATGTGAGGATGGAATTAACACATTTAGCGAGTCTCCTCTTCCCACATCCCATTTTCGCTCCAGAGCGGCTGATCCCCGCTGCCGAACGCGGGTGCAATTTTAATGACTCGCAACGTTTTTGAAGTCCACATGAAAAAAGCGTCGCTCGCCGTTTGTGGCGGCGCTAGATATGGCTGGGCCACGGCCGGCCATGATTGGGGGGGACACACGCCGCCGACTCGGACTCCAGGCTCTTCGATAGGATCGGTGTCATTTTCCTCTCCACGATAAGACGCCTTGCTGACAAGGTCCGATTAGGAGAGAAAAAATCATTATTGCTACGCCTTTCATCCACCGGGGGTTTACCGATAAACAGCTCACCCTCGGCTAGATTTTCTGAGAGCGAGATGTTATGCGTTGAAGCATATATATTTAGGAAATATGGTTTCAAGCGAAATTTTGTGGCCGTTTTTAATAATTATTTTCTTTTTGAATAGCTCGAGAAAAAAAACATAGTTTTCCTTTAAAAACGCATTTTTAAAAAGGCCTCCTTTTCTCCTCAGCTGAAAACTCAAGCTGTGAAATATTTAAGTTCTAGCTCTCGGCTCCAGTAATCAAACAATTATCAAATAACTTCATATTCTTTTTGAACACAATACAACATGCTGATTGTATCAGCCTACAAAAAAGTCATTTATTATGCTATACCTAAAGGAAATCCACTTTAGCAAACTGTCCTTTTAAAAAGAGAAGTGAAAAAGAGATCCTTACAATATTCAAACTACAATGTAGAACAGAGAGAATAAACTAAAAATAGAAGTGAGAAAAGATTCAGCTGCATGTTAATAAGAAAAAGATTTAGATTGCATATATACTGTATATTATTCAACAAATCATTCATGAAGTGACAAAAAAAAAACCTTAATAACACAAAGTGTCAAATTGTGGTGTGTTAGCAGGTCAAACAAAAGTTGAAATTAATAATGCAAACTTAATTGAAAATTGATCTGTTAAAAGGGAATTAACAATATAATTAACATTGCTTTGCTTAAAAAATAAATGTGATGTGGCAGCAATATTTGCTATTTTTCAAAAATGTCCATTCACATTAATTTGCAGAATTTTATTTTGTAGGAATAGGTTTCATTTGCATTTTAAACAAATGATTTTATATTGCTGTGGATTAACCCAATATTGTAAGTATTAAGGGAACAATATAAATTATGTCGAGAGCTAATAATAGCCACTGCTTAAAATAACACTCGCGCCTCATAAATGTAACTGCTTATGTCATTTGCTAAGTGTTTGCTTATGGATTTAAGCATTTGAGGAGCGAGCACCACTTTGGTGGCCCAGCACCAAAAAAATCATCGAGTCTGATCTTTAGAGGGAACAGGGAGAAATAAAGCGAGTGGGAGAGAAACAGAGAAAGAGACGAAGATGGAGGGGGAGAGATAGAGAGTCGGGACAAACGTGTGCTGTGTTACTGGGCCACTCCAGCGCCCATGGACTCTCAGCAAGACTCAAAGCCACACTCTGCCTCAAAAGGGAGCCATGAAGATTTTTTTTTTTTTATGTTTACAAAAACATATTTATTTATTTCTCGTCACTCTGTCATTTATCTATTTATTTCTTGCTGTCCCAGCACCCCTTGCTCTGCCACTGGAATCATGTTCGATGACGCCGACACGCGCGCCCTCCCCTCTTTTTCCCCCCTCTCTTTTAATACCACTGCAGCTGAAAATCAAACTGCTCTAAAACAAATTGATGTACTCTTTAATATAGTCGTCACATCATCACAGGGTCCCCACGCGTCTGCCTTGGTGACAACTGCAGGGCTGCTTAGCTTAGCCCAGCGATGGCTGCCACTTTGTTGGTCGCTTCAATGATTTATCACAAAAAAGAGAGGGAGATTGTGAGAGTGGGAAGAGAGAGAAAATGGGAGAGACAGAAAGAAAAGTCCCCTGGATCATGATTGAGTCACTGGCACCTTTGATTGACAAGGTCTAATCAGCTTATCTCCATCCTAATAAAGTTGATAGCCTGTGGTGCTGCTCTCTACCTGGCATGGTGTGAACTTTGGGCTAGGCTGGGGCCCCTGGGGGCCGGTCCCGGCCCTCTCTGCTTATCTATACGGGACTGAAATCAATCCCTAATGAGCTGTTTTCATTTCGCAGGATTGATTACAGGCCCCTAAACACCAAGAACACTTGCCTAAGAAGTGTTCTCAGCCTCTTGCTGGCCACCTTTAAAATGCAGAGTAGCAACGCTTTTGTCTGTCTCTGTCTTTGTTTCAGCAGCTCATTCTGCTGGCACTGCTAAGTTATTTGTGTCAACTGAACAAGTATAAAGGGGGATGAATTTTCAAAGTAAATTCACTCCACATTTGTTTTACTGAGTCGTACAATTTTTAAAATATTGGCTTAGAGATGCATTCATTCATAATTGTACAAATTAAAAGACTTTACATTTCGTGGTAAAATGAAATCTAAAAGTTTTGAATTGCATTAAATTGCTTCTATGATAAGCCCATGATTCAAGTTCAAAGTTTGCCTTTAAGCTTACTTCTATTAGGTTATTTCTATTGGCCTAAAAAGATTCCACATTTAAGGTACAAAGAACAACGGCTTGTCAACATCAACTCCACAAAGCAAATTTAATTTAAAGATATTAGATTATTAGCGCGATGCCAGTAAACAATAGAGTGATTTCTATTTACCATAACTGGAAAATTCAGCAGCGGTTTGACAGATAATTTTTTAGCCATGTCTCGTATGAACTGTCGATCAGCTTGTAAGACTCCTCTCTCTTCCCCTCAATGAATATTAATCAAAAAGGTGGACTAGCTAATCACTGCAACTTAGATGTCTTATCTGACATGCTATTTATTTCTAAACAAGCAACCATAAATCATTCAAAATCTTTTCAACTGTGGAGGGAAGGACTAAAAATCTGGCATGTCTTTGATTTAACATCAGTCAAGCCTCCACATTTGGGCATCTCAAATGCCCCTGACTCAAATGTCTTTAAATTGGCTAACTGCATGCCCTCCCTCTTTATTTAGGGCCCTCTTTAACTGGGCTAGCCCCCATGTCTGCTTGTTGCTATGCTTGGGCTTTTAAGTCAGTGCTCTTCACTAATGAAGTTCTATACTTTATTTATGAGACAAACAGAGGACCCTGGTTCTTGAGGGTGCGTGTGGTAAATAGCTCTGCATGTCCAAAGAGCCTCCTCTATATCCCTCTGAGGGCTCTCACTGCTTTTGGCAAGCCTTTGTTTTTGCTAAATACACTGGAGACGTTGAGAATGGTAGAAAAAAAATACTTAAATCTGATAAAATGGTACTGTGTGAAGATTCATCTTTTCTTAGAACTAAGAGTCCTCTTTTTTCCCCTTAAATGTGACCTAGAAGCATCCTGGCTTTTTTGTTCCTGGTCATTAAGAGATATATTGTCGACGCCGAAGAGAAAAGGGGGCAAAGCTGAGTTTCTATGCCATTTCTTTGTTCAGGATCTCTCTCTTTGAAATAAAATGTCTTTTAGTTCCACTCCCCCCATTGGTCAATTACAGTTCTTTAAGGGCTTCTGTGTCATTGTGGATGGAGAATGCAACTTTGAATTACCGCAAAAATAACGACGCTAAACTGCTCTTCGTAAAAAAGTACGGCTTAGATGTCTGAGGAGAGTTGAGGTCTGTGGCAAGAAAAGTATTTACAGTGTGACTAGAGAGTGTCTGATTGGAGAAACACTTAATGCTCTAATTATTCTTGTTTAACGTCTATGGGTGCCACACCTCTGTGTTTAAAACTCAAAGCTTATTCCTCAACAATTGCCAATGCCATTTTCATAATGTGCATGAATAAAGTTGTGCACTTCTTGCAGGTTTATTTCATTATTTTGTATTTGTTGGTGTGAAAGAGAGGGAGCTACAATGAACAGAGCCTTTGTTGGACTATAGAAATAAACAGTTTGGCATCTGCAAAAAGACATATCCTAGTCCAGACAGTACTGTGTGTATGGCAGGACTGTGATCTAAATTGTGCAGGATTTCATGAAGATGTCTGGGAAGTGCTGTGACGAGCCGTTGTGGAACCACAGGGGTAAATATATAGTTTGAGATGGGCGAACAACACTAAATTAAAGACCAGACTGAATGTGGGATCAGATGGCAAACCCTGTCAAGTGTTATAAACCAGTAGATAAATATGGCTACCTAATGTTTGTGCCCACTGTGTTTGTTGCATCTAAGAGCTTAGCATATATAGTAATTAGACTGGTGGAGGAGTGCATATTCCCTGTGCATCGATGTTCTTTGTGCAGATGTATTCCCTGTTTGACCCGCAGACATTGCCATTTCAGGTTGTGCATCTGAGCGAAGGGTTGGTATCGACAGCAGAGTAAAGGAAGGGGTCATGGATTAAAGACGCGGGGCGAAGCTTCCCCACCAAACCACAAACACAGCCCCAGCTGGTGCGGACCAAGCCAAGTGTGCAGGACCAAGGCAGGATAAACGAGCATTGTTCTTAGCTAGCCGCACACACAGTGGATGAGACGGCTACCGGTGACACAGGGTCAAGGGGCATGTGGCCCACTCCGGCAGGGGAAACCACCGGGCCCAGTAGGTACTGAACGCTGTTAAGCCATAGCCCACTTCTTTAACACCAACCAAGCTGTGAGGGAAAACATAAAAAAAACGAGCCACTCCAGTGGGTAGAATTAAAAAACCTGTCGGCTGTCGCAGAATCTGACACAGTCGAGCAACTCGGATAGCGGCAGGATCATCTGAAGCGTCTGAATCAACATTTTTAAGCAGAGAATGTAGATTATATTTATGAATTTGTGAATGCAAGTTACAGAGAACATCAAAAGCCGGTGGTCTGCGTGCGAACCTTCCTTGACTTGAATTATTAAATCTGTCGATGTCGCACACGCCAGCCACCCCGCGATTATAGTGTAAATTGACAAACTTTTTCAAAACTACAACGGAAGCCACAGAAAGCCGGTTGATACTTCAAGAATGAGCTTTGATACATCTCTGAGGAATACACTCTGCCTCGATAATGTGGTGACTGTCAGGAAGGAAGACAGGAAGGGGAAAAAAAGAATATGCTAACTGGTTAAATCTATTTAAGATCCCAATGAGCTTTTTTCCTATTTTAAGATAAAAACCATCCTTGATAATGAGGGAAAAAAGGAGTTTGTGTGTTTTTTTGGATGGTTTATTTAGAAAGTGATATTATGTTTTTTTCTTCCTTCTGCACTCCTGAATTAAGAACTTCAGGAGGAACGCTGACGTTGTTTATTTTCATAGACCCCCTGTCTGTTTGTGGAGAAGAAAAAAAAAAAAACACCACCACCACAACCACCACCACCACCACCCACACCCACCCAACACACACACACACAGACACACACACACACAGACACACAGCCACAACGATGCACAAATTTTCTTCGGGAGCAGAGCAAGTAGAAGCGGCGCCCGATCTGTCGCCTGTACACCTCTCTCTCTCCTTCCCTGGCTCGCCTTTGATGTGCTCCCGAAAATGTCATCAGGCGTCAAGGAAAGAGTTTTTTTTTTTTTTTTTTATGCGACCCCCCCCTCCTCCACCACCCCAAACACACACACAAACACATATATCCACCCACCTCGCATATGAGCAAGACAATTTGCTGTCGCTCACTCATCCTCACCACTATCTTGAACCCCCGCCCAACACCAACCCCACTCCTTCCTAACCCAATCCAAAACAGAATACGTACCAGTTTCTACTGCTATCTGGTAGCCGGCTTCCAGTCTCCGTGATGACCTTTCCAGCTTCTCTGTGTTGTCCAACAGATGCGCTCTCTGCAACAAATGGAGAAAAAAATAAATAAAACCAGAGAAACAAACACTAAAAAAAAAACTGATTGAGAGGGCTGGGACCCATTTCAAAGAAACACATCAACACTGTCACCTAAACAGACAGACCACATCCACAGCGACAACATAATACAGCCAGGTTGGCAATAACCTTCATGGATGACAATGTGTTATATGCTGATGGAATATCAAACATATGCATGTTGAGGCTGACAATGTAAGAGGTGCTGCCGCCTCATCTTGGACATAAAAACAAGAACTACTTTGAGGTTTGTTGTCTCCTGGTATTGTTTCACAGCACAGCCTTCTGCTGCACACAGAGAAAAGTTAAGGCAGGGAGGTGGAGTGAATTAAAATAAAATAAAATTTTAGTTGACGCTTTCCAGTTAAAAGAAAATCCTGTCCAGGTGATGGCTTCCAACTGGAGGCAAAATTTAAGATAAAATCAACATTTATTCCCTCAATTGTAGACAGTAATGCAACACATAAAGTGAAAGATTTCTTCAACGATGATTAAATTAACAATAATATCAAAGCCTCTCCGAAAGAAAATAATTTAATTAATTTTCTTTACTAAATTTACATCTACAGAGGTGTGCAAGGTTTTTCCTTTCTCCTTCTTTTTTATCCGCATTAGAGGACCAAAACATTTTTCATGATAGATGAGTTACTGCATCCCCCCTTGGCTTACTCACAGCTATCAACAATTGACAAGGCTGCCCATTGAAAGCACGGAGTTCACAGAGCATATCAAGAAAAGATGTGTTTCATAAATAATTAAAAAGGCAATTTGATCATTTTTTTTCAAAGTGGGTGTTTATGAGTATCAAGGTGGTAGCTAGGGCTCGGATATCGTGTGTGAACATATCAACTGATAGCTGCTCCTTAGATACCAAGAAAATCTGGTTTCTTCTCTATAGCTAAACAATTCATGTCTGACAAGCAAGGCGAGAAAAGATCGGATCTGCTGACGGCCTTGAGTTCCATCTTGGGGGCCTCAAAAGGAGGCATGTACCATTATGGTTTTATTTCATTGTGTTCATGTTTACAATTACTGCACCATACATTAACAGATATAAGATATACATGCAGTCCTATAGATAAGGGCCCACGCATTTTAATAGCTTTTAAATCACTTTCTTGTATCTGGATAAAAATGAATAATGAGGAACAAATGCTAGAGTTATCTAAAAGCTTGTATTTCGTATAATGCATGTTGATCTATACCTTACAATTTGTATTGTTCAATGTAATGCATGTGTTACCATCCTAAGTTAAGTGGATTTTTTGCATTATGTTACCTTTAGAGAGTTTTCAGGAATGAGAGGAATTATAATGAGTATTGTATGCATGTTGTTAGTTGAGGTCACTTGAAAATAACTTAAATGCTTTCCTACATGGTGTAAACATCATTTTTTCAAACCTAACTGCTACAGGGAGTCCATTTGTCAGTGAGTACTGGAAACCATTCTGAGAATACCTACTTTACATATATAGTATTAGTTAATAGTAATTTTTACCAATTTTTTGATGGATTTTCCCCTCCACTTCACAAAAATTGTGTCCATGTTTTGAACAGTCATGCAAGGTTTTCTTTAAAAGAATGATGCTAGTACTTAGTTGTGTTTTCGGAGGAAAACAAAACTAGTTTCCCAAATGTCTGCTTAAAGTCAAATTCTGTGATTACAACCTTAAACTGTATGATTTTTACATCATTCCTGAGATCTAATAAACTGTGTCTCTCATTAAAAGATTCTGGTGTACTATATCACAAGGGGGTTAATAATGGAAGCATCCGTTTGATCACTCCTTGTTTCAAATAATGCCTGGAAATTAACCGTTCTATCAAAATTCTTTCATTTTATGCACTTTCATTTCATCATCATGGTTACCTCAAGCAGATTTTAATTATTGACCAACTGTTATTTTGGTGATTGGTTAAAAATTAACAAGACTTTCCTAATCATTTTACAAACTGTCCGTCAAACATTAAGGTGTATTTTAAAAAACAACCTATGATAATTCAAGTTTTGCATATGTTGTCTATCTATTACCTTCTACAATATTTCCTTTTACCATCACACAGTCTGTCTCATTGGGCAGAGGGCTTGTGTACTCTCGGTAAACTCTATTGTTGATCTATGTGTTCAATGCAAGTTTCAAGCACGTATTTAACATACAAACTTCAAACGTGCATATGTGCAAGTCCTAAGATGCAGCTTTCATTAAATTCAAACTGCATTCGGTAGACAGGATCATAAACAGCATAAACATGGAAGACTTAAATGTTTACTCGAATGTTGTTGCTATTGATGGCCTTTCTAATATGCTATGTTAAGAAACTGATCAGATGTAACATATTTGACACTCAAAAACAACCCGACGAATGACAACCGCCTCTCTGACAAGGGTTTATGCCCATCACATGAGCGAAGGGGACAGGGGGAGAAGTGAAATCTCTAGTTTTGGTAAGGCTGTCAAAATGTGTACCAGCTAATCACTCAGAGGAAATGAAAAAACGAGGAGGAGAAAAAAGAAAAAAAAGTCAACGACACACTTTTCAAAGTTTGACAATAAGAGGGATGGGAAAAGAGCAGGGAGGAGAAAACTCCCTCTGAACTCTTTTCTTTCCCTCGCTTCCTTTTTCTTCGCGCCGCTGACAGATGTCATTTAAAATTGCAGAGATACTTTTTAATAGTTAAAGGGAGGGCAGGGGGAGGATGGAGGAATGGGAGAACGGGTGGGTGGGCGGGTGGTGAAACGGGCTGAAGGCAGGAGGAGAGCGACGAGTGGGACAGGATGCAAGGTGTGTTTTTGGGGAAGGGTGTGGTAGGGGACTTCGGGGAGGGGTTACATGGGTGTGGAAGTGGTGGTGGCACCGGCAGAGATGGTGGCAGTGTGCACACGGGAGAAAATGGATACCAAGCTTGGGCTATAATGAGCCCCTATGGATCAGAGGGGACGTATTGACATGCAATGCTTAAGCTAATACACCTAGACCATGGCTGCAGTGCCTGTGTGTGCCTGGGAGCATGAGGCAGCCAGGGATACTGACAGAGTAGCGCACTCCCCGGGTTCTTCAAAGAGCTCAAGTGATTAGTATGTTATCATTACCATTCGAAACGTGATTTTCCTATTCCCTCTCGGCAAAGGTGACACGTCTCGGGGAGACGGCCGGCAGACTCACTGCGATGGAAAGCCACTTCAAAGCTTTCTCCTCCTGAATTCCTCTCCCTCTCTCTCTCTCTTCTCTCCCTCGTTCTGTCTTCTTTTAGGGCCGGGGGGAGGGGAGGGGAGGGTGAATGTGGGTGGGTGGGTGCGTGAGGTGGGAGGAGGTGGCGCTGGGGGGGAGGTAGTGGTGGCAGTAGTGGCGGTGTATATGTGTGTGTGATCATTAGAATAATGCGCCCCGAGTTTGACGGTGACAGAACCTGAAGGAAAGGGTGAGAGTTCAGCCACTAAGAATCCAGTAATGGCACACTGTGATGGCCCTAATAATGAAACAATCCAGCCACGGACACAGGATGATACAATGGAAAATAATGAAAAGGAACATGTACAATTAAAACTAAACATCCTACAGTATGTAGTCACAGTTGAGGCTGATAGAGAGATTATGTCTGTGAAGTTGATATAAAAAACGAGTCGAGTCTATCTTTCCTGAAAAGCAGTTTTGTTTCAGTATACGAATGCCACACAACAACCACAAATATATGAATGCATCCATGTGTTCAGCTATGGTTTTAGTCGGCAGCAGAATCCAAGACACTCGTCAGCATTTTTGTCGAAGGAAATGCAAAGTGGCTGCCAGCACCCAACTGTGCTACAACGTCCCATATCAAGGCTTGACCCCTGTGGTTCTGATATAACCATCATAAAACCTTCAGAATAAGGCAAAGACACTCAAACTCTAACACCTCTTCAAGCCTCAAAAACTAGCTCGCAGCTCAGATCTGCCATGAATCTACTTACGAAAAACTGAGGATCTCACCAAAATCATATCTGATTGTCTCGTGGAGCATTCTAGCAAAGGATTTAAATACAATATATGATAAATATTGTGCATCTCGGAGTGCACCGGTGCACCTTCTTCTCCCCCCCTCACCACCACCACCATTTCTGTCTATGCATGTATGCCTTTTCATCTGACACCTACATTTTGAACAAAGATCTTCTTAGGAACCATGAAAATGGTGTTTTTTTGTTGTGCTTTTTTGCGTCAAGAAACACTCTTCAGTTGTAAGTTATTAACAGGGAGCCCCAGAACAATGCAGCTGTAGCTCAAAAGAAATCTCTCCCCTCTTCTTTCGCTCTCCTGCCTTTTTTCAATATCAAACACAGGCGGTTACTATCACCATTTTCCAAAGTTCAGATGATTTCCTTATTATTTCAATAAGGGTGGGGGAGAGTCAAAGTGAATAATGATGACAGCTGTGATTCAGACTGACTGTGTGATCTTCTGTGCCGTTTGTTTGGGACTTGTAAGACGAGGAATTACAAGTGTCAAACAGCTGTGAATATGGGTGCTAAATATTTAAACATGTTTTCCAGCTGAAGAAAAAAAGTATAGTTTTTTTTAAAAGCAAGGCTTAAGTGTGTATAAGCTGTACCAGCCTTTGATTCAAATGCAGGAAGAGCAGAAGGGTAAAATACTGCAATGGAGAAGTGCAATGGCGAAGAGGGCGCAGAATCAAGCCCGATTACACAGATCGGGCCATTCCAAGGGGTAGACAGGTGAGGCAACGCAAGATGTCTTCTGAACCTCAGACATGTACAAAAATGGTGGGAAGAAGAAGGGGAAACAAAAGTAGAGCTAAATAAAAGAAAAAAAGCATGGTAACATGGCATCTGGGCCAGGATTGTGCTCTAAATTATGGATAGGTGTGAATGGTGAGGCTTTGATAGGAATTGAATTACACTGCTTCTCTTGATCATTACCTCACTCAAAGGCACGTTTAACAACACACTGTACTTTAAGTAGAAGTTCAGTCCTGCTTCAAACGACAGGCAATATCATGTGACCTACAGAAGTAAACAAACAATCTGCCTCAATTAGAGGTAAACACTTTCTCTATTATTATGATGGTCATGAGCATTTGAAATATAACTACTGAGCGTTAATTACTAACATTGTGATTGTCAAGTGCACATCTGTTATTTACTTGTCATCAAAAATTGACATAACATATTGAAAATTGACATTACAGTAAAATATGATGCTTCTTGAGCAAATAAACAGCAGTTGGACAGTTAAAGAACAGTTAAAAGCACTGACCTATTATGACCATTAAATCAACATTTCAGACATTTTTAAACTTCTGATTTCACCCTTGCTACAAAATCTAAATTATGTCTGGAGTAGTGGTGTGAGTCTTAAAAGATACTTGATAAATCGATTGGGTTTGGGTTGCCATGGCAGTACAATATTATATTTGCTTCAATTATTTATTTATTTTAAATTGAAAGATGAATTCAATTTACAAAAAGTCCATTTGTATTTAATTATGAGTGGAGAAGCTCAATTAGCTGAATGTCTATATTATAATTAAAGCTCATATAGATAATACAACAAAAGTTGAGGGGGATCGGTGCCTTTCGTTTACCACCTCACAGAGTGAGGACAGTAGTGAAGACAGTAATGCCAACTGTTGCTAATGGAGCTGGACACAGAAAACTTTTTTTCATGAAAAGCTATATGAATATTAAAATGATTATTAATGCCAAATAGCTTCTTACGTCACCATCATTAATTCACAAACCTTAGGACAGTATTCCTAGTTTGGTAGTCAGCTAAGCAAAACGCTAACTGTGACTCTTGCTGGCTGTACTGTGGCTAACTTTATCTGCTAAATCCAAATACTATTTAAGGGTGTGTGTTTATACAACCCTGATTCTTAACAAATTGGGATGCTGTGTAGAACATACATGAAAACAGAATGCAATGATTTGCAAAATCCTTTTAAAAATATATGCAACTGGAATACAGTACAAAGACAATATATTTAATGTTCAAACTGATAAACTATTGTTTTTTGTAAACACATACTGATTATGAATTTGAAGCCAGCATCATACAAAGTGAGAAGAACCACAGCATCCCAACTTGATCTGCCAGCCAGCATCACACAGTAAATGAAAGTTTCATACATGTTTATGTAGATGTGATAGGTTTCTTGACATTTTTGTTTGTTTAAACTGATTTACATTTTCATTTGCACACCACAAATCACACTTGAGTTGACACTTAAGCAGTTTCATTACATTGCATACAGCGCACGGTACCTTCCATCGCAGAAAGGATACAAAAAGACAACTGCCACCACAGCCACAGTCTGTTCACCCTGCCGCCACCTGGCAAAAGATACAGAAGTATCCGCTGCCATACCACCAGACTACAGGCTTTTTTTTACAGGCTGTGAGACTCCTCAATTCATCTTCAGTACTCCATTATATGAAAAAGTTTTCTTTTTCTTTTTCTAGTTATGTAGCACAAAGGGACTCTAATTTAATTCTACAACCCTGGTGTTGCAAATGACTAATAAATGAAACTTTAACCGTTGACCTTTTAACACGAACAATGAAATGCATGAAAATGTCATGAATGGTGAAAGGTGGTGATGTTCATGCAGTGACAAATAAAAAGACTACCCTACAGTCTACATCATCACACCGACAATAACCTCAATCCAATTTATTACAAAAGGCAGAGGACAACTAATATGACTCCATTCATGAAAATTAAGGGATAGTAACAAGCAGCAGTTCCCTCTTAAAACTAAGAAGTTGAAGAAACTGTGTTGGGCCCAATAACTGAAGCTACTCTAAGCCTTCATTCCCCAATATTTGTCTTCAAAAAGGGATATCAGGAATTATATCTTATCTTCACTTTCTGATATTTAAGGCAGGGGAAACTGGCCTTCAGTTAATTCATTATCTTTAGCTTGGCCTGTCAGCTGTTCAATCAGACATGCCGAAAAAAAGTATCCAAATGAGATGATTTTAATTTTCTACAGGAGAGAGGAGGGCAAATTGAAATTTCAGTGGGAAAGCGGAATTTAAATTGTTAGAGCAGAGAAGCACTTACCTCTTCACGTAACTTTATCAACTGCATCATGAGAGCAACGGAGAGAAGAGAGGAAGATGGAGAGAGTGAGGGAGAGATTAAAAAAAGCAGTACAAACATGGCAGGAAGAAGATCAGTCATGTGGCTGGGTGCGGAATTAACCTTGACGATTTATCCGTTTGCATGTTTAGCATTTGGAAATCACAAGACAAACACATTAAACGGAGCTAAAACACGCTGCTCGGGCTGACTTTTTTGAACAAACAAAGATCAAGTCCTGGCGCTGTCACATTAAACAAAGAGAGGGAATGGATCGCTCGACTTGCAATATCAACTAACATTATCAAGGAAGTCAGATCACAAAAGCTGATATAGCAAGAGAAAGGAGGGTGTAAAATATAGTCTGCACAGTTACAGTTTTAAATGTTGAGGAAAAATAGTTTGTATCTGTCATTTTGCTGAATTCTCTGGAAATGGATAAAAAGAAATATGTGCCCTTTGGAACCGAGCTGGAGAAATGCTGAGCCACTCCATTTGTACCACACTTTATCAATGCTGATATGCTGTCAATATTTCATGTAGCTTACCGGTTTTGCATCTCAGTAAAGGTGCATGCTGTTTAGATTATGTCTGAAAAGCCATGTGAGGCTACCACTGTACATACATGCAGTGCAGCTTATTATTGGGACAGCCACGGATCATGAAAAATGAATCTTAGCATAGCTATACATTTTTGATGAAAGAGAATAGCAAATTTAAAGTGAAGTAAATAAGAAATGCTAGTCCTATTCCCTGTCCTGGAAAACCTTGCATCTCTGATAATGAATCAGACGTTTGAGGGAGGGCAACAATCCCATTTGCCATTAATTATGCCTAATCACAATTAAAAAGGTTGCTTCCCTCGCCTGCTCTTAAGTGAGGGCTGTGGAGAAGGAAAGAGAAGGCTGGGGCTTATCGTGGGAATGCAACACGTTTGGAAGAAAAGGGGAAGGACAAATTTCTTGATTCGCGAGCCTTTTAGAGGTGATTTGTTTTTTTTTAAATCCACATTTCTTGGCCAACATTAAAGGTTAGCAGATCTAAAGGGAGGCTCAGGGCCAGTATTGCTTGTGCTGTTTATTTTGAATTTTGGGAGTCTGGAATAATTTTGTATCATTTAAAAAGAGAGAGAGTTCTTAGATCTTGAACTGCAAACTTGATTCCTAACTTTAAGGTTACAGGGTTAGAAAACGGCATCTTTGTTTTCAAGTAATTCAAAACAAGTGACAAAGAGAAGAAAATGAAGCACCAGCTCCTGCTACCAGCTTTTATGAACAGAATAAATCAAAGAACTCATATTTAACATTTGAACTGAAATCCTAAACAGCAAAAAAACAACATTGTACAATATACACTTGTCTCCTCTATTTATATTGCACCACTAGAAATTTGTCATATAAAAATAAATTCAGGAGGAGTCTATACTATATAAAACAATCAAAAATATCAGGCGCTTCACACATTACAATCTTGCCTTTGTCACAGCATTTCCACTTGTAATTTTAGAAGCACCTCTAAAATAGTTCCAGCATCATTTTTTTTGTTTTTTCCACCAAACAGTTCACTGAAATATATTGCAAATATAAAAATATTGTCAATATCTGCGATGTGGGAGGTAAACAAGTATAATTGCATGTTTTTCTAAAGGGCTTTCTTTTCCTCGAAAATGTCGGCAGTAACAAGACGCACTTAAGAGTGGAAACTGTCTCTTCTAACTTAAGCAGCAACTCCCCACTAAGAATGCATTATTGAAGAGGCCAAAGTTTAAAACGACACTGTGGATGTGGTTATTCGGGGCTTGAAAAACACCCAGCAGATCCTGCGATCCCTCACCCCGGCTCTGCCATCAGTCAATGGGTACCAAACAAAACTTGTTCTAGCTCATTTGTGCCGCCTGACTGATTGCAAGTCCTCGTGGTGGATTTGTTAAAACTATACGAGGGCCATGTTGAGCTGTGTTTCTTCCTGTTTAGCTTTATTTTTCTTTGGCATCCATTCTTTAGTACAGCCAGCGATGCTCGCGTTGCTCAAGAGATATAGAGCAGTAAATACAGAACATTGTAAATGTTATAATTACTCCTGCATGAGCGCCTTTCCTTGTGTTTTTGTGATGCCAGCCAGTATTCAAAATTGCACTGCTGCAATTTTTCTGTTATGATAATCAGCAATTTTTTTTTTTCAAACAAAAGATTTTTTTTTTTTTATCCAATACGGAATTCGATACAAGTGGTAATCTGCTTCCTTTGTAGCCTGTAAAATCTGGTCCATGCCGGCTCAAACCAGCACAATCTCTTGTGGCCAAGCCTTCTGCTGTGACTGAAATCGAAACTATTCCGTATAGTGTTCGTGTGTGAAAAATGTGTGTGCATGTGCTGCTTTGTGTGTGGCGCCTGTGTGTGTCTGTGTGTGCGTGCGTTGCATGCAGAGGAAACAGAAAGAAAAAAATGTGCAATAGTAGCCTACCACATTATTAAAAAAAACGAGCGATAGTGCCAATTCAGTCTCTGTCCGCATACAGATAACGAATAAATGCCGAACTCTATTAAATCGTCCTTTAGCCATTATCGCAGGGCCAACACGCCATTTTCAGAACTTATGACGGTTCCCTATTTACTTAGCTATAAATCCTTGCCATGTAACCAACAGATTTGTGACTGGTAATGATCTGCTCAGCCAGGGCTATATGAAATGATCCTGACCTCTTTCAGATCGTCAGGAATTAAATTGACCGACTTGCCCCGGCCCCCACCATCTTTTCCCCTCTCCTATCACCGCCGTCTCGTTAGATAAAAAAAAACCCTGAAGTTCCGAGTACTCCACTCACAGCAAGACCAAGACAAGTATTATCTCCACAAGTTTTAAAATGAAAATGAGGTAAATGCGGCACCTGGGAGAAAAAGGGAAAATGTATATCATCTATTTACTTTGCTTATGCCCCCAGAATGAACTCTTTCGAAGGCTTTGTGTATGTTTTATATATACTGTATAATTAACATTTTTAAAGTTAGACTTCAGACAGTAATATTGCTAATTAATAATGTGTTTTTACACAATTAATTAATTTATAGTGTATGTTTTTGACACATTAAAGTTTTGAGTCCTGACTATCTTTTCTTGCAAAATAGAATTTAGAAGAATGAAATAAAATGAAGACCAGTAGAAAAAAGTCAAATGTCACTTTCTATAGCTCAGATTCTTTTTTAAATGCATCACGTTTGGCCTAAATTCCCAAAGCTAAATATGTTTTAAAGTAATTATAATTTACACATCTTAACACAATACCATTTTTGATGTATTTAATATTATTTAACAAATGATAATTTAGATTATTTTGTTGATGTGAACTGAGAATTAAGAATAAAGCTGTAGATAGTGCTCACAGATGTCACATTCTGCTACCTCTATTTTTCCTGACATGATGGGTTACAATGGCACAATGCTTTACTGTTTTTCATTTAGTGATACCATTATTTAACATAAAACAATATAAAAGAAATTTGATTTAAAGAAAAAAATAGTGGCAAGAATAATAATACAATATACAATAATTACAGAAATAAAACAGCAATTTCTAAAATTTAGAATATAAATGTTTAACATCATTCCACAATATAAATTCTATACTGATGCAGTTTATTTACCAACAATTTTCTTTGAGTTGCGTAAATTCTAGATTTGTAAACATTACCTTTAAATATTTTAAGATTAATTATTAATGACAGGGAAATAACATTTGAAAAGGAGTGTGATACTATTTTTCAGCTTTTCCTTGACAGGGTTCTGATAGAACTCATCAGTGTCTCAAACATGACATTTCTGACAGCAAATCTCCTTCTAACTTGTGCATAAAATGTCAGAGTCACTTTTGTGTCTCACTAATTTGCCGGGAATATGCATTTCAATTACACATCGTTGCTCGTGATACATATGTTTCTAAGATGTGCAGTTCATGGGTCATCATTGAAATGGTAATAGGGAAATGTTCAAAAAAAAAAAAACAGACAACTTTATTTAGCTTTGCTTAGCTGGGAATCATCTAAATATACTCACATAAAGCACTGTGGGACTAAATGTGCAAATATGCATTCAAGCATTCATCTTTGTCTTTTTTCTTTTTTTTTGAGTGTGCACGTTTGCAAATGCAAAGTATTTATTTGCATGTGCGTGTGTGTGATGGTGTGCGCCTTGAGACACAGTAACCCCACCAAGTTGACAGCCGATTCTAAAGGCAATATATAATTAGTCAAAAGACGTTTGGTCATAGTTGAGAGTGGCTGCGTATGAGTGGCAGCTGTGCAGGTGAGCAATAGGTAAGTGCGTCTTAAATGTTAAAACGTTTGCTGAATCCGTTGATGTATCACTGTTTTGATGCAGATCTACATTTATTCAAAACAGCTTAAGTTTAAAATAACGTGGCATATTTTGGCCAATTAAGATCACAATTCAAGATAATTGTTTTTCTTCTTCATTGCCACTTTCATAACTGCTGTGAATGGATCTTTTGTAGACATCGCTGACAATGAATGAAAATTGTTAATGTGGTTTATCTGTTGTTTATATCCCTGGAATTCAACAGGCTGAGCTGATATTCAAACAAAGTGTCAGTCATCGTCTTTTAACAAACAATCAACCAATTGTGAATATGTTGATAGATAATAGATCAAAACCATTAAGAAGTCCAAACAGAATTTGAGATTTTTTATTTAGGGCTGATACTTAACAATAACTACAAATATTTAGGGGCTAAAGGACCATTTCTATGAAGTATTGAGCAAAAACACTGAAGTGATTCTTTTTTCATATCAGGCGTCAACTATATGAGAACCTGCGTTCTTATATTTATTAATTTTGAGCATCTGCATTGTGAAGGTTCACCACCCTGGGAGTTTAAAGAAAGACCAGAGAACAAGATTTAGCACGTCTGCGTGTGCATGTATGTCTGTGTATGTGTGTGGACCTTGACGGAGGATGGAGGATCTATTATTGGCCTAAGTCCACACCCGGCTGGAGAACAGCTGTCTGACGGTTGGAGTGGGGAGGCCGGGATTTTGAATTGAAATGTGTGTTGAATTGTGTGTTTGTGTTTTGGTGTGTGTGCGCGTGGGTCACAATCTGGCTTTAGCCAGACACTGGTCCCATGCCCCGAGCCCACTCACTGGCAGCCCAGCTTTGCATTAAACAGTGTTCCTTCCGCATGACTTGGTGACAATACTGTGGTTTCAGCTCTCGATGGCCCCTATGAGGGGCCCACCTCCTCACCCTAGGGGCCGGTCAGCCACCCACACTGGTGTCGTTCGGGCCCCTGATTAGCACCTCACCTGGTTCTCTGAGGAGCTGGCGTCATCCCCCAGGAGCTCGTTGCGCACCTCATCACTGTAGGCAATACGTGACCTTTTCTGCAGGGGGGGGAGGATGAGGAAGAAGGACAAAAAGAAGAAGAGAAGGGAGAAACAGAGGAGAGCAAAAAGAGAAAAACAAGTGGGGAAATATGGATTAGTACTGTTGTTGATGCAAAAACACAACAGGCATTCCTTAAGCACGAGAGCCCCCTAATGGAACTCGGTGACAAGTCATACACATGCAGCTTGGTCGTATGCGTCTGTATGTGTGTGAGCGTGTCTCTGTGAGTGTGTGCCTCTAAAACACATGTACTGAAAACAAGCATGTCTGGGTTTGTGCCCAGGACTCCCTTCCAAGGTGATCTACTGTACCTAGTGCACTTGTGCCACAGAAGTGGTGGCAGAGAGCCCCCCCTCCACCTTGCCCACTTAAACAAATATAAGTTGAGGGATAAAAAACCTCCTCTTGTGTGCATGGAGAGGCTGTGGAACAGGGGGACAGGGGAGAGGGCCAGGGAGATGTATTATGAGGAAGTATCACTTGTCAGCGCTAAATCTTTTCTGGGGGCTGTCACCGCTGTCATCCCAGTGCAGTGGCAGGCTCTGTGATAACACCAATGCTGAGACTCAGACAGGGAATAATTCATCACCCATTGGCGGCCCATCGGATTTGGGGTTGCCTCTCTCTCTCTCTCTCTCTCTCTCTCACACACACACATACACACACACACACACACACACACACACACACACACATATAAACATACGCACACACTCTCTCACACTCTCTCTCTTTCTCTGTCTCCACACAGGCTAGAATAAGAGGGAATGCCATGTCCAAAAAAACATTTCATACACACTTCAGAGTGTGCCACCTCCGATTGTCGAAGAGTAGGCTGCCGTTGTACCGCTTGTTTACAGACGCCCGACCCATGGAAAAACAGCCTCTTGGCATGCCCTCTAAACTAAATACACACCAGCAGCAGACACAGAAAGTGTTTACTAAGCCTCCTTCGCTTTCTCTCCCTGCCTTGACAGGGTTTCTAGGTGGGCTGCAGGAGGTGGGCAAAATCAAAGACAAACACCAGCATAGGAATGAAAATATCACTTTTTCTCAACACAAAATTCTTTCTATTTTCTATATTTACTTAGTTCTCCGCTCTGAATAAATAAAACAAAGTAAGAGAATCAGTGGAGGAACACCAATTACCTGTTGGGGACAGTTTTTTTTTTTCCTCAAATACAGTATCCTTTTCCCAATATCTTTCCGTTATCAGGTAAAGTTTGAAGAAGCTATTGCAAGTACTTTGATGCTACCTTCCATGAGAGGAGCACAAATCAAACTTGAAAAAGCCAATTCTAACCTCAAGAGTGATGATATCAAGTTCCTTGATTGAAATAACTTTGCAACCAATCACAATCGAGCAAGTTGATGTTTTTTTTTTTTTTGTCTCTCCTCATAATCTGGAGCACTGAGTGGAAAGTCATGGCTGATGTGATTTGGTTGTTATTATCGTGATGGTGAGGGCCACAGTTCTCTGGAGTAATTACCGACTAGACGGAGGGCCTGATTGACCCGGACCACAAAACCCATTAGATAAAGAGCGCACCCAAACAATACTCAACCGCGGGGACCTTAGCTAACCACAGAACGCCTACTGTGGGGAAAAGAGAAGATCGGCAACACTGAGTCAAATAAAACACAACCCCCCCCCCACTCCCACACACAGGAGCACTGTGTCAAAATGTGCTGTTCAAGATGTTTTTGCAATTGTTTTGTGATTGTGCCAGACAACAGTCAGCTCAATTATTAACTTTTAAGTTTGTGATAATTGTTGCAACGCTCAATTATCTGACAGCAAATTTCCTAATATCTAGAAAGGCTGGTTAAAATGTCATGTATGTGTGTAATCCTCTTTTGATTAAAATCAAAATAGATAAGGCGCTCCATGGCAAATATAAGTGACATAAACATACAAATATAATACAATCATACCTTCTGAAACCAGTCGTTCGTTTTCAGAAAAATTTATATTAAAATATTAAGTAATCAAGTGTTATTGCACTAAAACTGTATAATCTAAACATTTAATTCATGCTAATGCTTATTTTTCATTTTAGTTCTAATGTTAGTGGATTTTTTAAGCCACAACTTCTGTGCAGGGTTAAGTAAGTGGTCACTGTTGTGCTGTCGGGACATAAAAAGAAATATCAGATTTGAGTAAAACCAGAAAGACAATAAGCATCAATTTGAAGACAGCATGTACACTTGTACACAAGGCACACACACTCACACATATTTGTTGCCAGGAAAACACCCACATATTCCATTTAAGTCGAGTTTCATCTTAAAGAGCTGCAGTGCAACTTAGGGGGAAAGACGACTTCACCAGTAATTGAGACGAGGAAGCCTGGGAGAAGCATTGATTTGAATGTTAAGGCTTACGTCGCCTTCAAACCATATGCAGGGGTTTTTTTTTTTTTTGGTATTTCTAAATAGCTGTCTGTTACAGATGAATGTACGAAGTGTTTCTGCAATGAGAACAGTGTAGATAACAAAGAAAGTATAAAGAATGGAAAATGTCATTGAAATGAAAGTGTTGCCGCTACTTCCCCTGTACCTACAGTATACACTCCGGTTTTTGGATTCCCCCTCTGGAAAACAACAGATTCCTGAGTGATTACTGTCTTCCCATTTGATGTGAAACATAAACAGCTGCGCAATATTGACTGCTTAATACAGTGGCAGATTTTGATTATAAGTTAGGGTGTTCAGAAAAAAAATCCTAAGTGACAACAGGATCACTCTTGAGGTCAGAAAAGCAGATATAAGATACCTGTTCCTGTAAAATCTTCTATTCTATAAAGAAAATGCACTGAAACTCTCTCTTTTCACTTACAGTATGTAAAGACTGAGCTCCTCCGCATCTTAAGACGAAACCAACTAATCAGGCTTTGTAATCTAAAAAAGAATGAGCGCTTTCAGAAGATACCTTATTGCTCAGAAAAGAAAAAAGGAGCTTTTTTTAATCCTTTTGAAAGGTCTGTCTTTTGTCACTTTTTTAATCTTGGGTGAGAATTTGCTTCTATTCCCGGAAGCACACAGGAGAAGTACAAAGGTACATCTTAACTTTATGCAAAGTGGCCTGCCTTTAAAACTCCACACATCCCGTCAAATGCAGCGATGGAGGTGCTGGTGTCCTGTCAAAAACACACGTTTTACCTCTGTTGACATGGATAGCAGAAGAAGAAAAAAAACTATTCTTCTTTACCCATCAAAATGTAATTACATATGCATGCATAACAATTCATATCAGATATGCTAATCAGTTTGGCATAATCCTCTGAGCAGCAAATTATATTTATTTAATTATAGCAAATATATGGATCTTCCCTTTGTGTGCATTTTCTTTCTAGTATATGTGCATGCATGTGTATATATTTTCTAAATTAACATGATGATTTTTGAGTTCCTCCACAGTCCAGAGAGAAGAAAGTAAATCTTAAAAACATCTGTTTACAGAGAGTGTATCAATAATTGCAAAACAGTGACCTTTCCTAATTTCAAGCAGTCACAATAACGGTCTTTGTAATGTAAAAGAAAAGTTGCCAATCTACAAAATAAAATCACCATAATTAAAATCAAATAAACTGAGATTTCTATACATATTTCACTCCCTTGCAACTCTCCCCCTCGCTTTTTGCCCAGCACAACGAGTGACACGAGGACAAGCGCAAATTATTGTGGCGCCTGGAAAGCTGAAAAATGTAAACAGTTCATTATATGGGAAATAAAAGGCGTAAAAATACCCAGGGGCAGAGTGTAATGAGGGGCCCTGAAGTTCCTTTGCACATGCTTTTTCTTCCACTTTCCCAAGCTTTTCCTTCTCGCCCCTGCGCACACGGCTGGTGGCATAGCATGAAGAGTAATTAAGCATATTCAATTTAAAACACTATGTTCCATTACAGGCTTTTTCACCAGTAGGAAAGTGGCGGGGCATTTCCAAATTTAGATCTAATAACACTTATGTCCAGCTCCATGTGGTTGTCTGAAACTGCCATTTAAAACCTCTAATTTTCCCAACCGTCAGAGTTGCTCCATCAAAACCCCCAGGGCCGCAACTGACGATGATTTCCAGTGTCAATTATTTTCTCGATTAATTGTCTCGATTCAAACGTCTGAGAAAAGTGAAAAATTGTGGTTAGTGCTTCCCACAGCCCAAGATCACGTCCCCAACCAAAAGATATTTAATTTACTGTCAAAGTGCAAAAAAAGATTTAAGAGAATATTTACATGTAAGAAGCATAAATCAAAGAATTTTGACTTTTTTCTTTAAACAAAATTACTCAAACAGAGCAATCAATTATCAAAATAGTTAGCAATTAATGTAACAAATGACAACTAATCAATAAATAGAAAAAGGCCATTTTAAAAATAACTTTCAGGTGAGCACAAAATGCACACAAATTCACTATTAAACATTTGTTTTTATGAGTGTAATATCGTTTAACATCTTGTAGAAATTGCAATGACATGACAATGAAGTGGTGTAAAAAACATCTCTATGTTCTCAAGAATGTGCACTAAACTCAAAGGTTATATCACTTCCTTTCCTCCCCCTGCTGTGATATTTTCCCAGGTGATGTGTGGACCAGTGCCAGCAGGTCCCACTCTGGTCTCCTCGCCCCACAAGTGGGGGCAGAGGTGGACTGATGCGGCATGGCGTTAAAAGGAAGCAGAGACCTTTAAGCAGGCACAAGTATCACAACAGCATCTTAAATAATGCATCTCTGCTTGGCAGGGGGTTAACACGCACACCCGGCACAAAGGAAAACACACACACGCAAATTGTTGTCTTCAACTCTGCTTTAACACAAACAAATCTGGAGAGGTTGTTCAATTAAGTAAGTGCTCTTTTTTAATGCATTTGATATATTATCAGACGAAGGCAAGTAGCTACAATTGGGATTGTCACAGGAGGGTGTCATTTGTGCCTTTGTTTCACTGTGGTCTTTGGTGCCATCGGATCCTCCACTTCTGACTGTGTGTGTGTGTTTGTGTGTGTGTGTGTGTTTTGTGCGAGTGCATACGCAGGCTACTGTATGAGCAAAGCAGGCTTCTACGAGCCTTTGCATTCCCGGGGAAAACCTCCTTTAGAGAGCGTAAGCTCGCGACATATGTGAACGGCAGCCCGGTGTGTGTTCTCTCCCCTAATAGAAGTGCAGCAGTGGTAGAGAAGCCGGAGCCTTAGATAACAGCATGGGGCCTCTCATTAGCTCACAGGTTGGTGCTTTGGCGGCTTCTACGCACGCGGCATTGTGTTCTTCTTCCATGAAAAACCTGAAGGAGTCTCAGAGAAGCGCTTGTCGAAAAAAAACACAAATAAAAAAGGTGAATGATCAACCGAGGCATGGTAATAAATGAGCCTGCGACATATCCAAACAGGTACAAGGTGACGAGAGTTTTCTAAGGGTGACAGCGAGTATCAGCTTCAAAAATATCTTTTAAAAAAAGAGAGACAACTGTGATAAAACTTCTCTTTATTAGCTTAATTCAATAAAAAACAATTAAATCCTTAATCCTATTTTTATATTCTATCACTGAATCCATCAGTTTTCTTATTAGACCACGAGTAAACAGGATTTTATCTCTGGGGGGGAAATACCTAGCCCTTTGCTGGTGAAAGAGTATATTATTCTGATAGGGGCCTTTCATGCTTGTACCTCTGTGATACCGGTGGTGTATTTCCCTGTCAAAGTCATTTCTATTGCTAAGTACAGCCGAGATCAGTCAATAAGCCTAACGACTGTACCCACAAAGCGAGAGGCCGAGAGGCGGCAAGAGAAGAGAGGAAGGGGGGGGATTGCAAGTGAACTCCAAACAAAAGAGCAAATTCGAGGAGGGCTTTGATTGAAGAAGCGCCATATACTTTTTGAAGGCCGAGGGATCATCTCTCAATGGTTATTTCTTTAAGGCATGAGGGCCCGATTAAACCCAATATTAAAATATGGAGGCGCTTCTAATGAAAAATCAAAGGCCCCGTTTCCCCTCCCACACCCCCATCCTTCCATCTCTCTTTCCCTCCGTCTCTCGAGTTCTGTCAGGTTTTTCTCCCCTAGCCCTTGGTTGTGTAGGAGGGGACAGGAGGAGAGACAGAAAGAAAGTATGAAAAGAAAGACAGAAAGAAAGAAGAGAGCAAGAGAAGGAAAGAGAGAAAACGGGGAAAGAGGGAGGGTTATAGAGATGAGGGACCTAGGTGCTGGTGGTGCAAAACAGAGACAGACAGCATTGGTTGGAGGAGTAAATCAATAGAGCAGAGCCGTCGGGGAGGCGGGCAGCCAGGGCAAGGAGAGAGGAGAGGAGAGGGGGAACCGGCGCAGGGGCTCGGGCTCCGATCACAACGCTGGCTTCTGGCGTGCAGTGGGGAATAAAGTGGGCCTCCCCGGGTCAGCACCAGAGAAAAAGGTGAGATTAGAGGAAAGTGGAGGAGGGATTTTCACAGAGTGAAGGTGGGAGGGGTGGGAGAGGTGGGTGTCGGAGGATGACGAGGAGAGAAAAAGTGTGTGTGTGGAGGAGGAGGAGGAGAGGGGGGGTGTTAGGAGATGTGCATTGCAGGATACCTGGCAAGCCAGGGACCAACCGGCCCATTAGCCTGTGGCTACCTACATATGGTTCACTGAACCCTCTGCTGAGAAGAGCTCCTCTCCTATCAGTCTTCCCATCTTTTTTAAAGAAAGAAATACCTTCACTTTTAACCCTTTCTCTGCTTTGGAAAGAGGTTCACTCCTGACCTCGATTTATGATTCATTTTTTGTTTGATGTCTATTCTTGGAGTGTTATCTAAAATTGAAAAATGTAATAAAAAAAAAAAAAAACCTAGACACAAAGGGAGAGGAGTCGGGCCTGCTGAGCATGTGCATGTGCGCGTCCGTCAGTGGACATGCACAGAAGACTATCTCCTTCAGTGCTTTGCCTTTTCTTGTAATGTGACCATTGTTGGCGCTGAATAGCCCACTCATTAGCATAAGAATACAGCAGCACATATAGGGACTTAGCCAGATCATTATCTCTATATATTTATGTATACTTTGTTATTTCACTAGCCAGAGCACATTCAAATGCTGATGAGGCCAGTAAGGCCCCCCTCCAAAGCCCTTCCAACATGTGCCCTCCTGAACTTCCCAATACGCTTACTAGTTTCCTGGGAGTCTGCAGGTTTTGTACTGGAATTTACGACAGTAGTTCAAAAATTATGAGAAACAGCAACTGAAAGCTGCAGAGAAATCATGCTTACATCCCTTTTGAGGAGATTTTAACAAACAAAAGTATATAGAGAAGAACATGCATATTGACCAGTTGACAGTTGACAGTTTCATCTGCTCTTCATTCTTAAAAAAGTAGCAGAACATATAAAAGGAACACTGCAAAGGAAAAAACTAGACAAATAACAATAATTTAATGAGCCATTAGTTTGTTTTCTTTAAAGAGGTGATAGATTTTTTTGTTCCTACTGGGAATTCTTGGCCATTTCATACAAGCACTTAAAGCAGAGAATGTATTATGTGAAACAGATAATTTTCTAAATGTACAAAGGCAAAAATGTACAAAAAGTTTGACAATGCAGAACAAACAAGAGCTCTATGGTGATGAGGGGAACAAAACTAAAGAGTTTAGTCTCACTGCAGGAGTAGGCTGACGCTCTAATGGTGGCCAACCTCTGGGATAATTGAAAAAAAAAAAAAAAAAACCTAATTCATCTTCCACAATGTAATTCTGATCAAGGCCACAGCCAGATTCCACTGCAGGCTTCAAAAACAGCAGAGAAAAGGCAAAACTGTTGGTCGCTGAGAGCAAAAAACACGATCCCTTTCTTTCTGGCACGCTCCCTCATTAGAAACACTTAGGATGAGAGGAAGAAACTAAGTTTAATTGTGTGTCTGCATGTGTGTGCTGAGGGGGCACGAGCCGGGGTTAAAACATTTGTAAACACAGAGCTTTAACTATGAAGAAACGCCAGTAAAGATGCAATGTAAAGAATTCTTCCACTATTTACCCCTTTCCTCTCTCTCTCGCCTTTCTCTGAGGCTTACTTATTAAAAAGCAAATGCTGCTGCCTAAAATACAGAGGAAAAACACAGACCCAATGATTCATAATATATTTCATAAATACTTCATGAATCCCTTCACCATACTTAAGCCAGTCTGGCAAAAAAAAAAAAAGAAAACATTGTCACCTATTCTAGTACCCGCTTGTCAGCACATCACTGGGGAGTGGGTGTCACATGTCACTTCTGGTTTACACTACTGCGTGGGACAGGCTCGGTGCACGGAAATCGGGGGTAGGACAGAAAGAAGAACAGAAGGAAAAGTGAAGGGGAGGTGGAAAGGGGGAGTAAAGAGAGGGAGGAGGGGAAGGAGGAGGAAGGGGGTGTTATCATATCATCGCCCCATGTCTTTATATTTTCCCCCTTATTATCTTTGGCCCCCACTCACTCCAGTCACTCAATCACACAAGCCCTGAGGACAGCGAGGGGACCTGGGAGGGCCTTCGCTTCATGCCAGACTCAGCCAGACAAGCGTCTGAAAGCTATACTGATCACTGTCAGTGTATGTGTGTGTGTGTATGTGTGTGTGGAAGTACGGCGACTTTGGAGGGGCCAGGAGAGATAAGCGAGAGAGGAAACGATCGCGTGGAAGGATAACGGCCGAATTTGCACACTGCCAAACAAAACCTGTGCTCCAGGCATAATGCAGATACCCCATCCATACAGACAAGTGTTAACATAAAGAGACAGAGAGGGAGTAGAGGGTGATCTGCTTACAAATTATAGGCTGTGTGGTTTCTCCAAGTCGACGACTGACAAGAACTCATCTTGTTAACGACTGTAAAACTCATAAAGATGACAGGAAAGCAAATTACCCCAAAATTTATTCCCACTTCTCTGCCTGGGATCTTACCACTTCATCATATCTCTAAAATGGTTGGCAAACACATTTCTACGTAATAATTTTGCTCTTGTATTTCTTTTAACTTCAATATCAGGTGTGGTCAAAATAAGGGTAACACCTGCTGCTGTTCCAGCAAGGTTTGATTCTTGTCTTTATAATTCTTTTCCTTTCTTATTAACTAGGGATCGACCAATATGTTTTCTTCAGGGCCAATACCGACACATATCATTAGTAATCAAGGAGACAGATATTTGGAACTGACAAGGGTTTCAACAGTATGAGATTTTCACAGTACGATTACCATCTGAGAAAATATCACTGTTTTACAATGACATATTATACGGTATTACACAACTATTTTTTTATTGATATCAGTTACAATAACCCTTAAAATTATGAAAATAGAGGGTTTTTTGTGGGTTGAACAAATGCTTTCACAAAATGTTATGTCCTGTAAGACATAGAAATACATTTATATATTTTTAATAACACTGACATGATGGATTTCAATACCTTAGATAAGCAAATGTACACGGTATGCTCAACGTTAATTTTCCTACTATGGTATACCTTGAAACTGGTTTATCGTTGCAACCCTAGAGGCAACATACATTTGCAGTAAAAATGAAAATCTTACTGTCCGAATATATGATAAACAGTGATGGAATGTAACCAAGTACAGTTTTCTCAAGAACTGTACTTGAGTACAATTTTGTTCTTCTTGTACTTGACATGGGTATTGCCATTGTCTGCTAAGTTATACTTCGACTCCAATGCATTTTGGAGGCAAGCTTTGTATTTTTTAATACACTTCATTTATTGGATAACTTTAGCTCCTGGTTACTTTAAATATCCTTATCAGAAATGTATTCATCATAAATTGGACAACAAAAAAAAAACACAAATTCCGATTATCAGACAAATGCTAAATATCAGCTCCAATAATCATCTAGGCCTGAATGCCTCAATCCCCATTATTAACAATCCAAACTACAATGGCATACCTTCAGCAAGGCCCTAACAGTCCCCCCTTTCATTCAATCAAGCATAATCCAATATTAAATAAAAACATATTTGAATCTACTTGATTCTGATTTCTGTTAGGTTCTGCATCAAAATGTACCAACTCATAGATCCCAGCCACCTGAATACACATAATTCTTTCATCAAGATCCATGCATGAAATTGACAAAAATGTAGAAAAACCAACGGTCTCGCAATGTTAAAGAAAGTGAGAAATTTTGTCCCATTATCAAGTTCCACACAAAAAGTTAATGGGGCTATTTTGAGCCGAGACCCATCGTCGATCCATGTTTCGTCGAAATCCATTCAGTAGTTTTTGTTTAATCCTGGCGACAAACCGACAAACCAACCGGACATGGTTGAAAACATAACCTCCTTGGTAGAGGTAATTACTGTAAATTGTTCACTTGAAAAAACACTATTATAGTAGCAGTGGAAATTGGAGTAGAATCATGTATTAATGCTTAACTGCCATAACATCTGGTTGACAACACTGTCATGCTATTCAAGTCATGGAAAGCAAATTATTATTACAATTACTTACTGATGAATAGTCCTTGTGTAGGAACAAAACAACCAGCACCTTTCAGCGCTGCTGGTTACATATCAGTGTCTCACATTTCACATTTCTCTTTTCACAGATTTTTATGAATAAAAAAGTAGCAAAAAGAATTAAAACTCTTACTAACTAACTAACTATTGCACATGGCGAAATTCTTGTTGGGTCTCACTCGCCTTTTTTCTGATATGAAATGAGAACATGGCACTTCTGGACAAAACATCCTTTTGTCCCTATTGCAACACTGTCCTTCAACCCAGGTTTGACCCACTGCTGCCATTACACCATCAAACCAATGGAAAAAATGGTCTCAACACGAGCAACAAAAGGCTAATCCGTGAATGAATCCCATCTTCGTGTCCAAAAAGACAACATGTAAAAGCCTCCAATGCCACAAATCCACAAAGGGCTCGATGAAGACATACTGCGCACAACAACTTCCGAATGAAAGACATAATTCATAAGTAGGGAAGCAGATCTATTTGTTTACATCTTAAATCTGCACTCAGCTCAGAGGATATACACAGGAAAAATCCCCGTCAATTGAGGGACTCCTTTTAAAATCGGTTATGAGTGATTAGACTTTGGTGTCATTGATGGGTTGTTAAGCAACAAACCATGAAAAGACTCAATCTGCCTCTACTCCTCTGTGTCTACTAAGAGCAAGTAAGCCAAAGCAACCTAAGGCGATTTAAAGTGTCTAACATCCAACTAATGTTGGTCTCTCATGTTGTCTGTTTGCAGGAGTCACCATAACGAGGACAGGGGGCAAACAACGGGAACCCTTCAAGATGGATTACAACAATGCTAATTTAAAATAACTACATACTTGGTTCTCGCGTGAGATGTACAGTGGTCCTAAAATATCCCATCAAGACCTAAATCTCAACATAATTATCAGCATCTGGTTTTAAAAAATGACATTTATAGTGTCAGAGCCTCTTAAGACGAAGAACCGACGTTCTGATAAATGACTTTGCAAACTCTTTCTCAGTTTAGGTTTGCTCATTGTGTTGCTAATAATCAGTTTATGGACACTATGAGCTGAAGTTGGATAGTCTGCACAACCTTGAATTGTCCATGACCACCAATTAAAAGATTCCACATGAACATTCACATTACATGAATGAATAATTATCCTCACATTCATCCATTTGGCTTGGTTACATACGTACCATGGTAGAAGGCCCATTACCATAATTACGTTATTGACTTACTCTACATATCTTATCGTCTTATAGACGTATGCAGCTTTTTTGCTTACCTTGATATTGTCCGTTGGTTTACACATGTGTTCCTTTACATAAGAATGTCATTTCATCCAACTTGATGCCATAATAACCAGCAGGGTTTTCCCAACAGTTATAAGAATCTGGTACAGCGTTTATTCACATTTTTTTCTTGTTTTGTTGAATGGTGGGTCTCGGCCCAGAATAGACCCCATTAACTTTTGGTACGGATCTAGATAAAGTGACAGATCCAGGAATTTTTACTTACTTTCTTTAACATCGTGAGAAAGGGCTTTTTACTAGACGTTATTCGTTATGGTTAAGTTCTTATGCGAGGTTTAAACTTCAGAGCAATACAGGGCGTTAGAGTTCAATTTTGGATAAGGCTTGATTGAATTAAAGGGGACTCTTAGGCCTTGGCAGAGGTATGCGTTCTATTAAGTGCCATTTTAGTTTTATGTTCAATCTATTTGGGATATTTAAACTTTTTGTTTACATTCCAATTCCAATGTCTGGATATTGAGAATCTAAAGTTCCATTCTTCTTGAAATAGATGTTCTTGCAATATTATGCCATTATATCATCATAAATCAGTGGCATAAAATGATCGGAAAATGACAGTAACATTTATCGTAATTGTTTCTGGGACAATGTATTGTCCAGCAAAAACTTATTTTTTTGACAGGCTTAGTATTAGTATGCTTTGAATGGAGAATAAGTAACAGTTCCCACACTTAACTTCAAGCTAGAACGGAGAGCATCTACTTTGACAAAACAGTCTATACTTTATAGGCATTTCAAAAACCCTGGAAAAATGTTAGTTCATTGCCAATGATGAACCGACAGCGGATGACCCTCAGATGCAGAGGCAACAAATTGCTCTGGGGTTTGGAATGAGGAGAAGAGGGTTATGGAAAACTTCTGAAAGCATTATTACTGGCAGCTGAAGCTTGTAGCAGGAGCTGTATGGTTTAAAGTCAAGAGTCATTCATTAGTTCTTCTACAGCAACTCTATTTATTACGATACTTGGGACTAAACAAGGAGTTCAAGTTCAAGTTCAGCTTAAGAAATCATGAGTTGCAGAAGTTTGCCTTGGCCTCATCTGAAGTATGCTCACATTTGATACACATCCGATTTGATCATTTACTGATCTTGTTCGCATTTCCGTAATTCAAATCAAACCAATTCTCATCATTCACAAGTTGTTCTTGAGAGGTCCAATGCGCCACTTCACTGAGCACAGCACTCAAGGTTTGGCCCAACTGAAAGCTAAATTTCATGATATCTCCAAAAGGTCATACCACTTCTGAAATTGATATCGAGTTAAAAAAAATTAAACGAGAAATATAAAGTGGAATCATTATCAACAGCTTTTTCATTCCATTCACCTCAGTATACCTGGAAAATAAACTGTTCAATATTTCAAGGTTGGCTGATTCTTTGGAAATGCATTAATTATCTCCCTGGGCGGACACTAGGAGGCATTCCATCTAAAGGTTTTTATTAAAGGAAACGGCAGTCCAGACGTCGTACTTGACCATGACTGCCAAGCACTACCACAATAGACAATTACAAATCAAGAAGTGTAAGTTGTATCCCTGCAACAATTGGCTTCCTGATTCAGTATCAGAAAAGGCAGGCGAGTTCAACTATCGCAGTATGGAATAAACAAAGTGAGGAATGATAGTCATAATTTCCAACTTTACTGAATAGGCTTCTTTAAAGTTAAGTACTGCACTTCAGGTGAATCAAAATTTGACCGTACCACCGCATCGTATTTTTTCACGTCTTCTAATAATGTGCATTATATATTGTGAAAACATATTTGCCAATCTCATATGAAGACAAGGTAATGATGTGTTTTTCTAAAGGAACACTGATGCTTTGCAATGAAGGACATCTCCATGGTCCTTGATGAAATAGTGAACAGCGTGTTATGACAACAATAGCTTTTTATTCTGAGTGGGCACTGATCTAATGAAATTAATCCTTACCCAGTGACTGTCAAGAACACTGCCTTGACCACTACTGGCACCAATTCCCACTTAATGTCAGAAAAATGTGAAGTATTCATCAATAAAACTTGTTAGTTGACTCCTTGGAGTCAAGGATCCTTGAACACAAAGCCTCTTACAGTTGAACCAGAAGGGTTTTTGTTATTGAAAAGACAAAAAAAGGAGCGGAAAGATTTGCAGCAATACCTAATGTCAGTATGATTAATAGGAAGAGTGAGAGTTGCAGATTAAATGTAAATGTAAAAAAGACATTCCACTTTTGTAAAGAGGCATTCATATTCATTCATATTCATTCATATTTTGTTTGGCTTCCTTAATTAACTTTAAAAGAATGACTGGGCGCAGACAAATGACCGAAAATATATAAAGTTTGACGCCAGACTACTATAAGAAACTTTGTAATAAATGGGCTTTTACCACAAGGACATTTTGGTAACATTATATTCAATCTCTATTACAAAGCATAAAGGATGAGGTCAGGCTTAATAATAAGTGGAAGGATTTATCATAACAAGTCCACTCACACATCAGAAAGGCAAAGTAATTGGTGCCCAATATTGTCCTTGTCATATACCTTAAGTAGGAGGGAATTCTTAGAGCAATACCGCCATCTGCTGCACAAAGATTTCAACAACCACAGCATACTGATGCCTCAAAATCCATCCCAACACACTCTGTATTATCTGTGAAACACCATCAAGAGGTAATAAGTACTTACAAAAAGTAGGTATAGAAGAATATGATGCAGATTTAATGATAAACTTCAAGAAGTATCCAAGACAGAATGCTCTAAACTAAGCACTTATAACTAGCTGTTTCTCATTTTTTTTTACCAATGAGATCATGATGTTTACAATCAATTTATACAGGTTGTTAACTGTTGGTTCACTGAGATCTGCGTTCGACTAAAAATATTTCCCATTTACTAAACATATGCAAGAACAGACCTAACAACACAACACGGAACAGCTTTGAAAAGGGCGAGAAAGGAATGGCTTTGATATTAAAAATACACACTGACAGCAGAGAAGACACCACCATGAGTTTCAAAATAACCTCGAAATCTCTGAGCCGATGTTGCTTTATGACAGCTTATGACAATCTCACCATGCTCATATCAGAGGTATGATTGCACATTTACAATTAGCATGGTAAATAATTTGAGTTGGATTGGAAAAATGGATTGGGTTTTGAGACAGACGCAGCAGACGCAGACCCCCGCAGTCCCTACTGGGACGGACCAAACGTGGCCCTTTGAAGATGGTGGCTCTGTTTACCCGATAGATTTCATTAAATTAAGCTTATGTTGGGCCTCTTCTTTGCCTGATCAAAGCCACTGCTAAGAGCCACGCCACCATGCTTCCCATGACATGAACAAGTCATCAAATAGGATTTTCAATTGTCCACACTCTTCTTATGGTCAGACTGGCATCCCCTTTAGCTGCTGCAATGCCCATTTTGCCACGACCCAGCACCTTTAAGACCCCCACTGTCCCCTCTATTATCGCAATGAAGCTGTCAGCCGAGCCAACATAGCAACATCTCACATAAACACCTTTGGGAATGCCCGTTTGATAAGTTGTCTTCCTGGATGAAATGGCTGGGTTACCGAGGTCGACTCCGGCCCTGTCTGGAAGGGAGCAGGAATGAGGTCTCAAGCTGGCACACCGGTGGTAGGAAGACTTCAAACCACGGGTGAATGGGAGGATGAGAGAGCAGGTTAAGGGGGGAGACACCCGTGGGAGGCCAGTAGGGGGTGGGGTTGAGGGGGGAGATCGGGTAGTGAGGGAGTGGAAAGGCCTTGATATCCGCGGAAAGCACAACAAAGCCGCAGCTTTTTACATTAAAAAGAAAGGAGATTGCCTTTTTTTCCACTAGATGCCTTTCGAGCCGAGTGTCATGTCCTCCCCAGGCCTGCAGGAAGTGAGAGGCTGAGCTCGGCTATAGCATTTGGCACATCTGAGGCACATCTGAGGGGGCTGAAGTTCTAGCCTTCTGAACACTTGCATCAGATTTACAGGAGACCAGATATACTGGATGTTACCGTGTGAGGTGGGTGATCCTGGTTTAAATGTACACTGGGATCACCACACACAGAGGTGTAAAAATGAAAATGACTCCATCAACATGGGGGAGTCAAAGTTAGAAGCAGGCCAATATTCTTTATCCACAAGGACTGTCCTAATGCTACCTGCTGCTTTGTATTTCAGCATTGTAGGCCACAAGTATGCAGTTATATGAAGGTAGGATACAATCATGTTCTGTTTTATATTGTGCATGCAAGGAGGGGAAGGGCGATCTGATGATTTTAGATCGTGATGGATCTTAAAAGGCATCCATTAGGGCTGCAATTAATCTGCCCATTATTTTCACAGATAGTCTTAATCAAAAAAATGTCAATCTTTAAATTGCTTCTTTGACCAACCAACAATCCAAAACCCAAAGACTCGTCATTTATTATCAAAAATGAAAAAGGAAAGCAGCAAATCTTTACGTTTAAGAAGCTGGGACCAGATTAAATTTAAAATTTTTGTCCTTGAGAAATGACTGAAACAATTAATTGATTATCAGTGTAGCAACTATTTTTCCTTCGATTGACTAATCGATTTATCGACTAATCGTTGCAGCTCAAGCGTCCACAAACTTTTTAGGCAAATCCTGGAGATGGTAGTTAATGTCCGTACTTGTTTCCAAACTTCACACAACTTCACTGGCTAGCAGATCCATATGTGAACAAACCAATATAGCACAAGATCGCTCTGCTGATTGGACAAATTACTTCACGTCGCTCTTCTTTGGGTGACTTATTGTGAATAATGTGACTTGAGTTATAGAGTGGCTAGCAACATGGCAGATGAGGCACTTGTGCCAAAAAAGAACTATTGTTAACGCAATATAGTGTTTTAATGCTGCAAATTCCCTTGTAAATACCAACTACCATGCTCAGATGGTGGCTCGGATGAGGGCTTGAAAATTGTTTCTATTTTTTCTTTTCTACTTTATCAACAGTGATATGTTGTGGTTTCTTTCTTGTGACAAATGTAGTTATTGTAAGTCGCTTTGGACAAAAGAGTCTGCTAAATGCCCTAAATGTAAATGTACATGTAATCTACAGGGGCATTCTAAAATTGAGAAATAAGATAACAATTTTAAAAAAAAAAGAATTGTGACATCATTTTTTGGCCAGATCGTCCACCCCAATGCAAGGTTTAGTTTCAGAAATGCTATTTTTTTTTCCAGGTTAAACAAACAAATTTTACCACATATACCCCTAAGACAGACCTAAAAATGCCAGTGAATGAAAATTAGCACCAATATCAGTCCCAGTGGGTGTTAACTGCTTAATGATTAAGCACGGTAAGTGTGGGGAGAAGAAAAGTTAAAGATTAATCAGCAGCCAATTAAATGCCCATGGCGAGGAAAGTAAACTGTCTTGGCACGGAGATCTCCTCTGTGATCTCAGTTTGCACATCTCTGCGGTGTTCTCGCAGATCACTAGCACATGATATCACCATCCAAATGGTTTGTTTATGCATGTTTATTTGTTTGTTCTGCATTTGGAACAGTGATGGCTTGGAGGGTGGATGTTATTTTCCCCAATTTGATTCAATACAGATTTTAATAAGCAGTTTGTGGTTAATGATATTAGATGCTAGAGTGAAATAGAAGCCAGGGTTTTCATCTAGATTATTGTTGTAGTGCGAGACACAAAATGTTAAGATACGGGTAATTATTTAACACATTGTTTATAAGAACATTCAAAATACATTTCTTCACATATTGTTAATTCTATTTTGTTAAACTATTATTCTCACAACTTTCATTCAATCATTCCAATCTAGCACTCTAAAAAGGTGCATTTTTAAGGATCAGTTTTGAAATGATTATCAGGTGTTAGCTACTCAACAATGAATGTCCTTGCTGTGAAAACAGAGTGATGCTACAACTTCAGTTCCCTTCACTTTTGAGAAAAGTTTGTTCATGATTTTGCAAAAACTATTAAAAGTATCAGAGCTTCACTGATGAGAAGGTTAAATGTTGAACCGATCCCAGGTCAGCCTTCTGTGAATTAATTTTAAGGTTCTTAAACGTCCAGTGTGAGTCAGTGTTTATTTTTCCAACCCATTCTGAGGTTGTGGATTTATTCCACATCATATTTGATTTGTGGAAGGACTCGTCTGCTCTCCTGCTCAAGGTCAGTTGCATTTACACCACGGGTTTATTATCGTGTTGTGAGCAGCAGCACAACAAACTTGACAACAGAAAACAAAAACAGACAAATAAAGGTATCATTAAAGATACATATTTGAATACAACAATGAATTAAAGATACTTTTGCAACTTAGGGTAATAGTTAAAGCTATAAAGGGAGTGAAAAAAAACAAGAAAGCAACAGAGTTACATTAAGTTATTGCTCATTTCGGTCATATTATTGATTAAGTGAAATACCTTGAGCAATATTGGGAGCACACAATATGGACTTAAAGCAAGCGACCCACAGGAATGGGCTGTTCATTAAGCTTTGATAGAGGCTAGAGATCAAGTCAAGACATACAGTGATTTATGAATTACTAAACAAGGCCAGATTCTGCAGCAACAACAACACAAACACACACAACCCGTTCTCAATAGGCAATGCTTCGCAAGTTCAAATACGAACTTGGAATTAACCTCGGTGGATGCACCAGTGAGCTTCAGCGCAGGTTTGTGTGTGCGCGTGTGTGTGTGTGCTAAAGAGAGAAAGAGAGTTTGGTTGAGGGCGCAAACAATGGATGTGTGTATAAAACCACAAAGGATTTGAGAAAGTGACAACTTCTTAGTACATTATGTTATATACATTATCAGTATCTTGCTATACAGACTAAAGTCACACTTTAAAAGATGATTTGCTAAACGTTGATAATGTACATAATTTTTTTCATATTTAAATAACCATTAACAAAAACTTAGGAAGGAGTTTGTGTACTTACAAAGTCTTTCTCGAGCTTCTCTACCTCCTGCTTGTAGCTCTTCAGTCTGCTGTTGTACATGGCTCGGCTCTGGATAGGGATCTCCCGCACCTCCAGGTCCATTTGCTCCAGCTAAAAGCCGCAGTTAACCCCGTTAATTTAACACACATTACACATGTTCATCCAAACTTCACAAATAAAAATCCATATTTACATCATAATGTTAAGGCACTTTATCACTTTTACAGCACTCTTGAACAGATGCTTAAAAATCTAGGCCTCCCCATCCTCTAATGATCACTTATCTCTTACTTTCCATGTATATTTCTGTAAATGTATTGCCAAGTCTCAGAAAAGGTTATTATCTATGACACAAAGCTGCTCAAGATAGAAACAGTGACAACTCTGAAAATCTTAAACTTCATGAAATGACTAACTTCAGCAGCATTAACTTTAAGATGTTCCAATGTTGATTGTAAAAGGAAAATGCCTCCCGCTCACGTCACTCAGCAGTGATAAAAGTTGCGACAGACGAATGCTGTTCTGTAAATAAATACACAATCAAATACGAGGGCCCCTTCATTGCGGAGACATGCACAGGCCCAACAATGTCACAGTGAATGAAGTAAAAGTACATTTGATGCGTGGCTAGACAGGTCTCTGTGTGGTGGATTTGGAGGAAACTAATCACTGTGACATAACAAGACAACTGCAACAACAATTTGTCTCTGTCAGGTGACTTTGCTCATTTTTAAAGCAGCAACATGAAGACTCCCACCTCAAGATAATGGCTTGAAATGTGTCATAGGGGTGTCACTTAAAAGCAGATTACTGGAAAGTAATCATGTGAGGAGGAAGCCTCCTTTCCGCCACGTGTGTGTCTGCATGTCATGTCACCACCAGGATAATACAGGTGCCGTTGTCTGGTGCCAGTGAAAATTGTCCCCTCCCTCTTTGCACAAATTCATTATTTAGGAAATGGGAAGAGGAGAAAATTACTGATCAAAGACATACCAACTCTCTGACTTCTTCAAGCTGTTTGTCGACATTTAGAACCAGCTGTGTCTTCTCCTCTGAAAGGGAAAAAAACAGCAACATATTGATCAGCCGACAGAGTAACAGCGCTTCATGACAACAGCCTAACTCCCCCGCAACGGGGGAAGAGAGGGGGAGAGAGAAAGAAAGAGACTGGGAGAAAACAACACACGAGGACACATTTGAAGATATATTTACACATTCTCTCTACACGACGAGCCAACATTTGATGTCTCTTAGTTATTGGCGTCTATGAGGCCTTTGTTGGTTTCTGTTGAGGAGCAGTGAGACACCTCGTGCCAACTCAAAGGGAAGGGAGGTGTCAGCTTTGCTCACTTGCCAGAAGTATGAGTCCCACTCAAAATGACTAACGCACCGTTCTGCACCTCACCCCCTGGCTGCTCTTCCACATTACCCATTGAAACTCATTACGACTTCCGAGAGTTCGCGAGAAGCATGTAAACTGCAGTACATGCCATCGTTATTTAAAGCAGCCAGCAACATTGCCACTTAATTTCTGTGCATGGAGGAACTGGTCTTTGTTCTGAAATTAGCTCTTTGGCAAGTGAAAGTGAACCAGGTCCGGTGGGGTAGTTCAGTGATCAAACATCATTAAATGTTTTAAAAAGCATCATTAACACAACACATTTTAATGGAGATTTTTTTTAAAAGGGAGAGATTAGAACAAAACTTGGACATACATGAAAAAAATTAAATGTGTTAATTTAATTTGGATTAATTTTATTCACAGATTGATAACCAAATCATTATTAAAGCTCATCAAAAAAAATCAAATGTTTGAATTTGCTTGTTTTTCTCTGAATCACGTTCTTGTGACTGATTTTTTTATGGCTGTGTCAGACAAAATAAACTATTTTAAGTAGTGCCTAACCAAGATATTGGTTGGCAGATATTATTGGCCGCTATTGGCCTATCATAGGTATCCTTTAATTAGAAATGATAATGCAGAATAAGATGCTAGGAATCATTTTTAATTGTTAAATTCCTAGTAATGTTTCAGAGAATTAGTGTCTGTAAGGACAATAAAGGTTTTTGTTAAACTGTAAAATATAAGTTACATGCCTTTATCCCAAGTGTCTGACATCCATATTTGAGGGATCATTGCAAAAAATGTGTCTATATCGAACAAAATATCTATTTCAGATGTCGTTATTGGCTGGTATTGGTATTGGTCAGGCTCTAATTTTGAGACATCAGATTAGCTGGACATGTCATTATTTTCACATTTTTTTAAATAATTAACCAAACAATCAGGCAAATTATAGTATATTAATAACATATATACATATATATATACACACTTGCTATATTATGAAAAGGACAGGTGTTAGTAATAACATGAATGATGGACCAGTTCTATTAAAGTGTCCCAGTAAGCCGTAACAGCCTGTGCATGTCCAATTTTCACTCTATATAGTAATGATTCTTTACAGTATACTAAACACTAATCGGCTTAGTTAACTAATTAAGCAGTAAGTATAGAAAAAAAAAACCCTATTACTTCTACTAGCATTTCATTCGGACAGAAATGATTCAGTATGTGTGACAACGGACGTCAATCAAACTGCTTTGGAATGTCACTGCTAATTAAAGCTCACAAAGACAAAGTGCCTCTCTTAAGATGCAATACTTTGTTTAAACTGTTTCCAGCTGTGAGCAGCTCCTCCATTTCCTATGTTCATTGCATTGTGGGAGAATACTGTTCACCGAAAGTGAATGTATAGCATTTACTACACTTTTGGCATGGCAGAGAATACTCCTGGTCCTTTTCGTTTGGCTAAAAGATGTTATGTATTTCTTATTTTATATTATAACACCTGAATGGATCGTTAAGACTTTTATCTGTACACTGTCTTTGTTTGTCGTGCCATCTTTCTGTCTCGTTTTTATTGTCTCGGTTGTCATGATACTTGATCTTATGTCCTATGGTTCTCTGTCCGTTACTTCTTTATTTCTTCAAATTTAAATATGCGCCCTATGCATGAAGTACAAACGCATGTAAATGTTAACTGGGGTGGGTCTGGATGGGTGGGTGTTAATTACTTTTGTTGTATTTGTTTTTTGCGACTGCTTTGTGGAAAGTAGAAATGTTTACTTTCTGTCAATAGTATATCATAAGTTAAAAAAGTGAATGTGAATGAAAGTATACCATTGTGTGACTAGCATCTCCTATGTACAGTGTTCTGTATCATCCAATGTGACTGAATGACCTTGAGTTTATCAGACTAGAAAACAGAAAAATAAAGTACAAGAAAAACAACTTCAAATCACAGAGCTATCAGCTGTGGGATTGCAATAAAAAAAACAACAAAAAAAAACAAGCCAAGATCTTCATTTTTCAGGCACCATGGGCCAACATTACCTTTTGCCAGTCCTCAAATTCATTTTTAAAACCTGTGTCCAACCCCACAACCTACACAGTAAACAGCCAGGGGCAATTCACTGAAAGGTGAGATGGTGCTTTCTTTCTCAAACTCAGGCCCGAGCTGTAGGGCTGTGAAATATGTATGGATATTTACCGAGACTACAGCCTGCTGACAGGCGGATGAGGAGATTTGTACACAATAGTAAAGCAAATAAAGAAGAAGCAAGGCTTGGCAACTATTTTTGTTTTACTTGAAAAAATGTTCCAGATTTGAGCTGCAATGATTGACAGGCAATCTCTTGCCATAAACACTCAAAGGTGGAAAACAAAATTAAACTCGTGTTTCATGGACGAAGACCCAACATTTCACTGTATTCTTATTCTAATATTTCTTGAACCTCAGGTTTTGGGGGATGGTAACACATAAATATACAAACACACATTCATTTGATTGTTACATGAATGAAGACAGTCAAGGACAGTTTTCCACATGCCCTGGCCATTATCAGCAATTGTGCACATGTGAAATAGAGAAACACAACAACAGCTACGACAAAAGCCCTTTGTCTGGAGCTATATTAATCTATTAAATAGAGGGCTGTCAAACTGCGGGAAAAATTCAGCCACTTCAGGAAGAAGAGCCAAAGGGAATTAAGAAAGGAGAGAAGAAAACCCTTAATGAGAAGGAAGGGAAGTGAAATTCAACTGTAAACCATTCTGTTGGTGGCAGAAGACATTGAACAACTACTTATGTTTGTAATGTGTTTCCTGGCTTTGTACATATTCATATGGTATTACTCTGACACAGTCAACAGATGGCGAGAGGAAGCAATGTGGAATTACACTGTGGAATGGGCTGCCATGAATCTTCAAAGATGCCAATTCCAAACCAGAAATATTCAGTCAGGCGAGGTTTTTGTGAGAGCCTGTGGCCTTTGAAAAAACCAATGAGCGAGTCTGAGTCCAGAGATGGAGACAAATGTTCCAAGTAGGGGTTGGAAACAGTTTTTAGCAGGCAAAACTGAAAACAAACTAGCAGAAATCAACTAGTTGGGGACAATACAATTTAGCCAGCAACATCACATTTACAGTAGTTCATTATACAATATTCATGCTTATTCATGTATATATTTATCATATCTTTTGGATTTGTGCAAACAATGCCAATTCAAAAACATGTAGTGCATTTCACACTGCAAAATGCCAGCTGAATTACACAACTTATTGTTTAATTTGTATAACTCACTCTATTGACAGTCTTGTGTGTCAAGTCCAATGTGTTTCCTCTGAACTTGTAAAATCTGCCTTTAGTTTTTAACATTCTCAACATCTACACTGTCAATACCCCGCCGGGACAATTCGAGATGCTGATCTCAAAACACTTAACCTCAGTGTGCAATTGTTTTTAATGAGTATTGTTGTTTTGAAATGTTTTTTGTATCTCAGCATCATTCCTAATGAGGGAAACCTGAATGATTTTGGAGGCTTCAATAAAAGTTTTTTTTGTATTTCGGATATATGCTGTGCAGAGCGGCTTTCTTTTTGTGTTTGTATTTGTACACACACACACACACACATATATATATATATATATATATTTACTATTCTACCTCCACTTCCAATAGCAGCTCAAATCTATAGCATGAATTGCAAAAACAGTGTTTAGTCTGTGTAAATAAGGACAGGTCTTCACACTTATGAGAACAAAAAGGCTACTGTGTGCACAGCTGTATGATACTGGCAGAATGATGTCTCGGTGATGATATCTGTCTGTAACGCTCGACAGATGTAGCAGTGAAAAGGAGTCATGTGTTTGAATGTGAGACCATAGTGTCTATGAAAAAGTATACCATGACAGTGTGCTAAATAAACAAGATTAGAATCTAGCTAGGCACTCACAATAGGATCACACCAGCTGCAACCCCAAATCAGTCGAATGGACCACTACATTATACATGGTAGGCTACAGACAACCTGTTTTCCCATACCCACTTCTCTCATGTGTTCCATTAAACCATACACAACATTTTGAAATCACAGTTGGCATGGTCCCATCGCAAGGCGGTCTCAGTTTGCCAGGGGCGTAAAGTCAGGGGGTAATGGCTCCTTCCTCTTCTTCTTACCCCCTACTTTAAACACCCTTGCTCCGGCCACATCCGTCTTCGAACTTGGCCCTCCTTTTTATCTCAAATGCACACCTAGAAAGTTTTGTGACTTTTACAGTTGTGATGCTATCACATCAAAAAAATTTTGGGGATGCACGATATATATCAGCATGATAAATTATCAGCCCAATATTAGGAAATGTATATATTCAGCTATTTATTGGTGCCAACAATATTAAGCCAAATTGCTTTCATTGTCTTCACAAGCGCTGAACAATAAGCGGATGAGAAGAAGCAGAAGAAGAAGAAGAGGAAGAAGAAGAAGAAGAAGCACAGCACATTGTTGTTGTGCTCATGATGTCAATCTGCTGCACCTGGGCAGAACCACGCAGTGTAGACTAAAGCGCCGAACATGTTATTACTAGTGAAAACCTTTTTTACAGTTTCAGAGGAAGACCACACGATTGCAATTTGCTATACACTTTTTTTCAAGAGTTTTACGACGAGAGAAAAAAGTCTACAAGTTTAACACAATAAATCTTATTGGACCTATGGAATATGAAAATCTTTGCTCACTACTTCATAGCCTTTCTTAATCTCAGGTGTGGATAAATTGCAGGCTAAGTTCAAGAACTTCTTTTAACAATATAAAAAAGTCAAATCATCATTTAACTTATTAGTATCGGCCAGGAGAAGCAGGTAATTCCAGTTATTTGTATCGGCTGAAAAACTTTCCATATCCCGTGCATCCTGTCATAATTCCCATTACAACAGGTGTCTCCAGGACCACATCTGTCCATGATTACACACACATACAGACAGACTCACAAGTTGAAAACAATACCAGGCCTGCTGTCGCGGCTGGTAATCAAGTTTCAGAATAATAGGAACAACATTTTGAAATAGGCTGGGTTTAACAGGTACATCAGTCCAGACTGAAAGACACACTGTAGGAAAGTTATAATGGGATTTGTGCCTATCCATTATCAGACTGAACTTCACAGTGTGTTGTTTAGTCAAAAGGTTTTTCTAGTGAATATACATTTACTTATTTAACAAATGAGGAATTCTGATTGGGACACCTGTCATCAGGATGAAGGTTCAAATCAGTTTGGCCATCTCTGTTGCATGTCATTACGACTTCCCATATGTATTGTCTTAACCCACTTACTGTGAACTAAAAAGTTGTCAATGACAATGAATGGACAGACAGACAGACATATAACTGGTGAGTGTCACAACCGCACAAGATACAGTCACAAAACTTTACAGGTTTGCAGTTGAGATAAAATCAAAGCCAGATTCTGAGATGTCATCCGAACAAGGGTGCTGGAACTAGGAAAGTAGGACGTAGGAATTACTGTATGCCCTTGGCCCCCATTTGTTTTCAGTTGCAGATCACTATAACTCAGTTCTAGTCATTCCCGTCCACTCTAGTACAGCTGGTATTGTTGTCACCTAGTCTGTCTGTCGGTGGACATATTCTGTCAACGTAATATGTCACAACTGTGCAAAATCTAGTCATTAAACTTTACAGATGTGTATTTGACATCAGAATGAAGGCCATGTTCAAAGATGGGTGTGTTCTCATTTGATAATGTAGTAATCACTACTGAGTAGTCATGGGTCAGAGCATGAACATGTTGACGGGCGTAGTATCCCATCAACATGTGATCCCATCACAAGGTCTCCTCTATATCCATCTATTTTTAAACACACTTAAAACATTTCAGTTATATGGCTTATAACCTCTTCTGGCATCTATTGGGCAGAAGGCAGTCCATTGCAAAAATAACACATGAACAGACTCATTCATACTGACAATTTGTCATGACCAGTAAATCAAATCAAATCAACTTCATTTATATAGCCCTGACTCACTATCACATGGTCTTAGTGGGCTTTACAATCTCTAAAATACACCTGAAAAGGGAAGGGATGAAGCCGTGTTGGGTGTACCTTAACTAATGTAAAACATGAGATGCTATTTGCCAATTACGCTCAGTGTTACACATTTTCACACTGGCGAGAACCACCAGACACACCAAGCTATTAGACCATTCAGTAATACGTTTACATAAGAGTCAAGAACACGTTCGAGTTTCGTTTCACCATTTAGTGCGATAAATTACCAGAAGATAAAATGGCATTTTGATGAAATAACAACACGACAGGGGCTGTAGGCTACATTTGCTACCGTTAGCTAGCCCTCTCAGCTGAGAAATGTCAGCTAACCGATAGCTAACTTAAGCTGAGCGATGTCAGCTAATAAAATTAACTCTTACCTCCACTTAGTTTGGGAATTCTGCCAATTTTATTAGTTACTTCTGCCGTAATTGTCCCAAAGTCCTGCTCGTAGGCTTCAAAGTCTGAAGACATCTTGACGTTTAGGTTTAAAACAGGTGGCTTTCTGGTTGACAGTTAGCTCAGAATAATAAAAACAAGGCTCGAATGGAGTCCCTTCCTTGAGTCGCGTCATAATGTGCCCGGCAAGGAACCGGATTTCGTTTTTTTATTTTTCCGACAATAAATGTTTCAGCTAGTGGGTGTAAAATACCAGTCACGTTTATTTTTGCAGAATATGAATATGCATTTTTTTTTCTTCTCCAGTTTCTTGATGGTGTGGCTATACACTGTTTAAATTTCAAACTGTCCACAACAAGTGGAGGGTAATCTTTTCTGAAACACCATGAGGAAGGTTCCTCCCTGTATGTACACAGAAGAAATTCAAGAAAAAAACCAAGGAAGTGGCCAGGTTGGTAATTTAAAGTGACAGTTTTTTTCCTCATTCATAAAAACTGTGTGTATACGTGTACCGGTAAGCATTCGTCATATCTTTCATATGCTAGCTATATTATCCCCTTTGTGGCACTAGCATAGCCTGATAGTACGGTACTATTGTCAAGCTGGCGAACGGTGAAGCTAACTGGCTAACTGCTGTAACGTTAGCCCTTATGCTAAAACGAATCGTTTTTTGTTTTTTTTCCCCAAAAGCATAATCATAGATTTAGTTTTTCTCCCCACAAAGATTTAACTTTTCCGATGGACAATGCTTATGTTTGCTTATCTTGCTCCAATGCAATGTTTTCTTCATGTGAATTAGCTAGCTTAGTGCCTTAAGCTAATTAGTTGGGTCGCTGTTGAGTAAATGTCATGGCTGTGTGCAACCAGTGAGTCACCTCTCTGAATAGGCTGCACCGTCCACTTTGGTGTTGAGTGTTTTTCACGTTGAGTGTGCTCACTTTAGTTTAGAGCCACTGGCCTCATGTTAAAGTTGGTTATTTTTCTGAGCGGTCCCCAGTACAATATGGTAGTGATGACCAAGGCATGAAAGCCAGGGTGAAAAATAATACAGTAGAGGTAAAAGTGGGAGAAATATAACATGCATTCTGATATTATGTCACCATATTTATGTCATTGAGGTCAAAATTAATGTCGATTAATTAAATACAATTCAGCAGCATCACAAACTACAGCCTTCATGATGATTTGATTAACAGGGCTGTTACATCTGACTGCATTAGTTTTACATAGGCATGCATGAAAACTACAACAAGCATGGCCACTAGATTTAGTTTTGTGTATATATTGTGCAAACGGAGAAGGCTCAGGTTCAACAAGGGTTATCTCTCAAGTATTTATACTTATTAATATGTGACTGTCAGTGTTTCACCGATGAATGTGTTATGATGTGTAGCAGCCCTGATTCTGATGTTTTAAAATTTCTCTCTTTTTGTCTCTTAGATGGGGAATTTGAGTCTGTCACAAGGATAGTGCATCCCGAAGATTGGCAGGAGAGGATGCTGCTCTTTGCCAGTACAAGGAACAATGGGACACCGAGAGCCCCAGTGACCCGGGACCAGGCCAGTTGCTGGGTAATCAGAAGACGAGAAAAAATATGTGCGCCATCTGTCCCGCTGACTTTGCAAGATAGCAGAGGGAAAAAAGTAACGCATTGAAGCTCAGTCAATCATTTCAGGAACTGAACGGCCAGGATACTAGCACTAAACTTGTGGCGACAAAATGAACTTCCTGTCAACCTTTGTGACATTCGAGAACCTCCATGAGGTTCGAAGATTGTGCCACTGGGGTCCAGTCATAGCCTTGTCTGTCATTGCTATATGCTCCACCATGGCAATTCTGGACTCCATTATCTGGTATTGGCCACTTGACACTACAGGTGGCAGCATTAACTTCATCATGCTCATCAACTGGACTGTCCTCATTCTCTACAACTACTTCAACGCTATGTTTGTTGGACCTGGATACATCCCCCTTGGATGGAAACCAGTAAGGATTCTTAATTGGGGAAGGGGTTATGATATTGGTCACTCACTGGTTTTTGTCTATAAATTAGCAAGTGAAGATGTAACGTAGAATGAAACCATTTAATCATAAGAAAGATGCTACATCAAGTGTTTGACTTATTTGTTTGTCCCGAAACAGGAGAATCAACTGGATACCCAGTACCTACAGTACTGCAGAGTGTGCCAAGGGTACAAGGCCCCCAGATCACACCATTGTCGCAAGTGTAACAGGTAGCTACATTTACCAAACACAGAGAGCTACACAGAGAGGCACTATAGCTAGAGAATCACTGGCTGACACCAGGTCTCCATGCAGCTTTTTTTAAAGATGGAGTGTGACTTGCTTATGGACTTGTCACTCTGTCCCCCCTAATGACCAGTAAATTCCCCCAGCACTCCTCCTCTTCTCTGCCTCCCCTCCCTCAGGTGCGTGATGAAGATGGACCACCACTGCCCTTGGATCAACAACTGCTGCGGCCACCTGAACCACGCCTACTTCACTAGCTTCCTGCTGCTGGCTCCACTGGGCTGCTCACACGCTGCCATCATCTTCATTATGACCATGTACACACAGCTGTATGAGAGGGTGAGTACTGTCCTTACCCAACGTTTTAACATTTCACACTGATGTTATCACACGTGTCAAGCTGTTTTCTTTTCCCCTCACTGCAGATATCATTTGGCTGGAGCACAGTGAAGATTGACATGAGTGCTGTGCGTCAGTTCCAGCCCCTCATGCCCTTCAGTGTGCCTGCCTTTGCTGCCACACTCTTTGCCTTAGGCTTGGCACTGGGCACCACTATTGCCGTTGGCATGCTTTTCATCATACAGGTAAGGAGTGTACAATTTACACAAGCTGCTGGCGATGAAATTTGACATTTACCTGAGAGAGTTTTCATTACAACAAGAGTTGTTTGTAAAACAGCTGGTGAATATCTGACCCAGTCAGCATATTATGACGGATATGTAGATGATGATGTGACTTGCTGACATTCAAAAGTCCCATACCTCATTAACACAATATTATTTTAGTGTCAGATGTAAAAATGCAGCTTGGTTCTACAAATTCACAGCTCATCCCTATTAATTAATTCAATTTCAAACACTGTAAGAATTCAACTGTAAACACGATACAGATGGGAAGTGAAATAAATAACGACACAGACCATGGCACAAAAAACAACTGAAACAGCTGAAATTACAGCTGTTGTAATAAAATGCGTACTGAGATTTTCCAGGCCAGAAAGGGTTAAGCAAACTTTGAGGTCTGGCTATCTGAAATTCCAATAAAATCAGTGATGCAAAAAGTTATTTGTTCAAGAAAATGTAAGTTAACTTTGATAATGACATAGTCTCTCCTTTTCTCAGATGAAAGTCATCATTCGAAATAAGACCTCGATCGAGTCCTGGATCGAGGAAAAGGTCAGGATGTCTCTGATTTCCAATGAATTTGTTCTGTAATGACATTTTGTGGTGCTAGTGTAATTTTCAATGTAATTTGTATTTTTTATTGTTTGATCTACAAACAGTATCGTAAGATGTCCAAATGCATTTTTATTTGCATAATATTGAGAAATTTTTAATTACAACATGTTTTCAACATTTTATTGCCAGAGTTTTTTAAATAAAACTTTAATGACTAATGCACACAAGCTCCAGGATCATCCGTCAGTACAATACAGTGTGCAGTATAAAGAAACTTGAGACCGTCCCACCTGATCCCTTTGACACACATACACACACTACCACCCTTTGTGTCTTTTGTGTCCACCAGGCCAAAGACAGAATACAGCACTACCAAACAGGGGAGGACTTCATCTTCCCGTACGACCTCGGCAGCCGCTGGCTGAACTTCAAGCAAGTCTTCACGTGGTCAGGGACGCCCAAGGGTGATGGCCTTGAATGGCCAGTCCACCCCAAGTGTCACCAGCACACCTTAACTGTAGGTTCAGTTTGTTTGAGTTGGGTAATGTGTATGAATCTGAAATGTTAAATGATAAATTAACTTTCATTTGTAGAATGTATAAAAGCAAGTCCTACTCTTGATCTATCTCCTGTTGAACAGTGAGATAAAAGTTGCAGTTTCGAACAGTAGTGACTTTAACTGTCTTATTCCTCTTTAAACAGATTGAGCAACTGAAGCAGAAAGCTGACAAACGAGTTAGAAGTGTAAGTACCTGCCAAATCCTTATTGTGACATTCATGTGGTGCTGAATTACATGTAGAACAGCCATATAAGAGCTTTTAGGCTACGCTAGGATATGTGTGTCTTCAGTATTTTCTTCCAGCTCTGTCAGTTCTTCAAGTTGTACTTTATGTTATAAAACGGGTCAGACTTCGTAAATACATGCCTGTATCTTGTATGAATTTGAAGTGGTCAGAGCAGTAGAATAACCAGATATTTTGTATGACTCGGCCAGCAGGTCCAGTACCGGGCAGTGGAGGACTATAACGGCGCTTGCTGTCCGCTGAGCAAAGGTCTCCAAACCTTTTTCAGAACCCCCTGCACCGAGGAACCCAGGATCCCCCTCTGCAAGGGGGACACCATTCTGGCCACCCGTGGCACCAAGTGAGTTAATTCAGCCAGAACAAAACCAACAATGATCCAGACTTATCAAACCTTCCGTGTTTTTAGTAAGTTTTGATTTTGATTTTGATTTTTAATTATTGTTTTTTCTCCTTAGATGGTGGATGTACGGCGACAAAGTTTTGAGCGAAGAGGAGATGATAGGTGAAATGAGATGCTCCCTCTGTGGTTTGAAGTGATTTTGTAAATTCACTGCAACAAATGTGTTATAACGTCCGTTTCTTTCTGTTTCGTGTTTCAGGGGGAGACCGTGTAAGGGGATGGTTTCCAAGGCGATGTGTGGAGAAGTGCCATTATGACACAGCTGCCAGTGATAGCACCAGCGATAAGAAAGTAAATTAATATATTTGAACAGGCTTTATGTAGAGCAGGGGAGTTAAACTGAACAAAAGGTGGGCGTCCGTCCGTGTTCATAACAGTACATCCACTGAAGATGTCATGCCTGATGCTGCAGGCTCATCATGAAGAATTTCATACTTTGGTTACAATTTCTCTCACATTTCAAAAAACAAACTTGAATTTTTAAAGGCAACATCGTTCTCTAAGTCTTACTGAGCAACTTGTTGTCTAATTATGTCTCAAAGGGACTGCACCCATGGGTTCAGTTTGACTCCTCTGACCAAACGTTGAAACCCAGCAAGAGTCTTAATTTCCAAGAATTGCCACCAGGCTTTAATGTGACTGCATTGTGATTTACATGACTTTTTACTTGAATCTGTTGTTTTTACTTGTGTTGATGTCCTTTTTTGCTAATTATGCAATGCCTCTGCCCAGCTAACCCCCGGGCTTCGTCATGCAACTCTTTCTACAGTATGGAGATAACACTTAATTTCTTTTTATTATTTTTGTAAAAACAAACTGTTGGCCTCAAACTAAAAATTTAAAATTAAAAAAATCTTCTGCAAGAGTTGTTCTTGTTTGTCTCTGACTTTGTGATTGATTCTCATGTTTTAATGCATATTCATTTCTTAAGTGCTTTGGGTGTAAATTCAGCATTTGTTTCACTGTTAGTGTCACACTAGTCTAGGATGCTGCTGATTGGATATGCCACAAACTAAATGTAATGTAATTCCATGTTGTCACATTTCCTTTATTTAGTTTTCATTCATTTTTAGATATGAAGGTTGTGGGTGGGAGAAAGCACTGTACTGAGTCAGGCATACCTCACTTTTAACCCTAAACATCTCATTTACATTCACATTATGTTTTTACTCTGCCAGTACAGATTGTCATTTTTGGTGTTATTTTGAACTAAATATAGAGTATTTACATATATTCTCTAAAAATAAGAAAAGTAAAGGAGTGTCTGCTTTAACCATAGAGAATTGCATACATCATGTATCGGTGTGACTGGATGTAGACCAATCTAATAACTTGGATGTTTCCCTGTGAAAGGGTGTTCAGTTTTTTGCCGTTGGGGCTCAAAGGGATACAGTTTTTGTCTACCTGTTTAGTTTACAACATTGCTAGCCTGAAATACACTACATCATCACTCATAAGTTCCTTATAGACAACTAATGATCCACATTATTGTTAAAATAATTACAGCAATTCGCTCAGTAAAAGTAATATGTCAAAGTAAAATGCTGTAAATTCTCTACTTACTTGCACATTGCTCCCTGGCAGTCACTTGACTACATTTCCCATAGTTCCTCATTTTTCTCCTCAACCAATCAGCGTGCACGTAAACTGTCACGTGACAATCAAACCCCCAGCTCATGCGTAAACGACTTCCACCAGTAGGTGCTCAGCTATTTGGACTGGAGTGGACTGGATAAGACAGTTCCTCGTTGAATATTAGCAGGAAAAAGATTAACTGAGTAGCTGTGTGGACGGAAATACTCATGTAGCGCACCGTTGTTCCGCTCCTCACGTCGCTTTACATTTGCTCCTCACAGGTAAGCTCATGCTAAAGTGAGTGCCAGGTTGCTTTTTCTGCCAGTTTGTCAGATTGCTCTGTGTATGGGCCGCAGCAAATGTTGTTCATCACAAAATACACACTGCTTCGTTATTACAAAGTCATTAGGGGCATCATACACGTGTATGCACTGTTGTCATTTTGATCCCGGAGGATGACTTTGCAAAGGATTTTATTGCAATTTCCCACAGGCAGTGTGATGGTAGTACTGCACAGCTAGCTAGCTACGACTTTGAGTGCACAGATAAGTTAATCTGAGGTCTAAGTGTCAACTGTTGTGGAAAAAATGACTTGCTTCTTATTTAGCAGCTGTCAAACATCGTGTGAACTGTTGTGTTGTTGCACTCTTGTCTTGTTAGCTAGCTAGCTAGCTAGCAAGAAGTCATAGTGGGTAAACATTAAGCAACTGTCAGGTCAAATCCCTTGTTATATACTGTGTATTCAATGAATGTAAGGGAAGTCACATTGTTGACTTGTTACAACATACACTAAAGAATAAGGGCTCACAGACACACTGCAAGTATGTTAATAGTATTATCTCTAATTTAGGCATTTTCTGACTACTTCCAAATTTGGACAATGGAGCTTGTCAGCAGCAGCAAACTGTGTATAGTATGCTAATAGCCCTGTTAGTCAAGAAAACCAGTGGTGCAGCAGTCAGAGAAATGTAATGTAATAAACGTGTTTGGTGTCTAAAGTATTTGCCAGACACTACAGAAACTCATGATGCCAAAGTGGTAATGATATTCTCAGCAGACATGTGCCTAAAGTCACTTAGTGCAAGTCTCAAGCAAGTCCCAAGTCATTTTTCTTGGGCAAGTCAAGACAGGTCGCAGATTGTGATTCAGAGTCAGACAACTTTATTAATCCCACCAGGGGCAGTTTGTTTCAACAGTTTGCCTTGCACACATACTGAAAACACGCAGTAACATGTAGACACAAAAGTTAAATAAATAAAATACAGTCAATATAAAATAAAATATGCCAAGGAGTTCTGTGGAATAAAGGAATCTATAAAAAAAATACAAGGTGTTAATAAATAGTCATCATGTCTCAAGTGAAATCCCAAGTCTTTCACTTCCAAGTCGAGTCTCAACTCATTTATTTTCTGTCGAGTCAAGTTGCAAGTCATCAAAACAGTGACTTGATTTGACTCGAGGCTATTATAACTTGTGACTTAATCTTTTTTAAACTTGTTCTGTACTCTCTGGCATGTTGCATCTTGAGTTTTTCTCTCTTGTTCTTAGTAGTCTGTATTTTGTTTTTTTTAAATGTAGTATTCTTTTAGCAAAGCAAGCAAAGAAATAACCACCACTGCTCAAGAGAGTGTGTCTTTAGTATTGTAATTTGGTTGTAATGTTAACATTTTTAACATCACAGCCTCGGCTGCTACTGTTTTTGACCTGTCAACTTTCCACCCTCCAGTGTTTACCCACCTTCAAACAGTGACCCCGCAAATACCACGACGACTGCATTTCCCTTCACCAGTAACATGTCCATGTTCAGCACGGGCATCCTTGTGCTGACGTCTCCTCTCCACACCCTCCCTTTGCGCATCGCTCCAGTGCTGAGCTCAGCTGCTCAGCTTGTGGAGCGAACACTGTACGTCCACCTCCACCCCGGCCTGAACCTGGGAGGTGGGAGCCAGCCTCGACCAGTTTTCATTCCGCCCGTGGTGGATTTGTCGACGCTCATTTCCCGCCTTTACAGCAATGCAGCTGATGTGTGCGGACACCTGGATGTCCGTGTTTTGCTGACCAATGTTCGTGCTCAGTCCCAGACGGTTTCAAACGGCCCCTTCCCCACACCACAATCTCTGTCTCATTCCCCGGAGGTGGTGCTTACAGACTTTCCTGTGCAGGACCCCGGTGAGTCCCATCAGGTGACGCAGTGTCTGCAGAGGTACACGGGCCACTGCTACGTCTGTAGTCCCAGCCTGCCCTCGGTGCTGCTTCACCCACAGCTAATGAAACTGCAGGAGCAAGAGGAAGGGCTGAAAGAGCCTGAAGAAAAGGCAGAACCCTTGGAGACCTACAGTGATGTGGTGGTAGGGGGGACATTTGACCGGCTTCACGGGGCCCACAAGACGCTGCTCAACATCTCATGCCTGCTAGCCGACAAAAGGTTCCTTATTGGTGTGTGTGACCAAGCAATGCTGAAAAGTGAGTAGCTCATTTTCAGTTGGAATGTGTATTTTGTGAGATATTTCTTAAGTTAATGTCTCATATTTTTAAGATCTGATCCCATCTTAAATCATTTTCTTTCCTGATTTAGAAAAAGTACTCAGGGAGCTGATCGAGCCCTACCCTCTGCGGGTCCAGAGACTACAGGAGTTCCTGCAAGACATCAAACCTTCGCTGCAGGTGGAGATTGTGCCCCTCGACGACCCCTTTGGAGCGTCTGTGGTCGACCCTTTGCTGCAGTGCATTGTGGTTAGCGAGGAGACTAGAAGAGGAGGCGAGGCGGTCAACAAGAAACGCATTGGGAATGTAAGTCGAGGAAACAAACAGTACCTGTTACACAGACCTCTCTGTCTGTATTGATTCACTGCATTGAGTGGTGAAAAATCAGGTTTATCAGGTTTACAGTGGCAGGAAAGAAAAGGATTATGGGTCCAGATATAAATGATCCTAGCCTGGGTTCACATCAGCGACATTTTGTGTTTCTGCTTCCTAAATCAGGGCCTTCCAGCTCTCATCCTCCATGAGATCCAGCTGCTTAAAGATGCTCACCACACTGAGACAGAGGAGGAGAAGATCAGCTCTTCCAGCCTACGCTCTCGCCTGCTGGGCACCCTCCTCACCCCACCTAAGGTAGGTCACGTTAAAGATGTTTTCGCTCGCTGTTTTCATACAAAAAAGGCAGCTGAGCATTTTGTAAACAAGGGTTAAACGTGCAGATCGGTGTTTCGAAAACTTTAATGTTTAACTGTTCTCACAGGAGCTGTCTCCTTCAGGTTAAAAGTTAAACAGCTTTTCTTTCGAGCATATGCCAAAGTACAAAGTGTTAAGCAATGTTAACAGGTAGATAGATGTGTGTCAGGAGCAGACGGATCAGGTTGTATGTGAGGTTGATCTGATTAGGTTGTTTTTCAAGTTGAATCTTAAGGCCTTAAAGGCCTACAGACAACTGATAAGATAAATATGACTTTTATTGTTCTGTCAGAGGGTTTGTCAGATTTCTGTACATTAGTTCACTTAACAGGAAGTATTGCAAATTGAACATGACTTGTGTTCATTCTGCACGTCCCTGGTGATGTAGACCACTGGTTCCAAAAGCTTCACATGGGGTCGCAAGCCTTCATGTTTTTATTAGGCGTAAGAAACAAGAAATATAAACAGATCAGATGACACAATTTTCTTTTTTTTTTATTATTCTGCACCCTTTCATATCTCCTGTGTCTTCTGCACTAGGACACGTCCCATCTCCCTCCCCTTCCACATGTGATTGGCCTGACAGGAGGCAGCGGTAGTGGAAAGAGCTCCATCGCCAAGCAGCTGGAGGATTTGGGTGCAGTCCGGATCGACTGCGACAAGCTGGGCCATGAGGTGTATCAGCCTGGCACAGCGGCCTATCACAGAGTGCTGGAAGAATTTGGGTCAGGTGAGGAAACACACTACATTCAGGACATGTCATTGCTGGAAAAGTTGGGACATGGTTAGGGATGTGTCATCCTAGGAGTGTGACGCACATTTGCATTGCTTTTTTAGTATTTGAACACTTAAGTGATTGACATAATGAGTGCACTGTTGCAAGTAAAGGTCAGGGGTGTGACATCTCAGACACCACTGATTTGATTTTTGACTAAAGATGACGGGCCCAATCTCAGAGTAATGGAGCGCTTAAAGGGCCACAAAGTCGTACATCACCCCTCTTAAAACTGATCCATTTTGTCACTGTTGTGGGAACATAAAGTCCCACGATTTATTTTCTTTTACAGTATTTACATTTACTTCATTATCAATTTCTATTCTTATATCTATCCCTGCTTAACGACAAAGACAAGCGTCAACAAATGTTTTGAAAAACTGAATTTCAAACATGATTTCTCAAACATCACCAGTGCAATTTCTGACTTCGCTCCAGAAAGGCACATTTTGTTTTTTATGAAAGGTGACAAGAAATCTGCAGCTCCATTTAAAGTCCACCTCTAGTGTTTTTCATCTTGTTCTTACTGTTTGCACAATGAAACAAAGTTAAAGCCCCATTCAGCTATACGGCACATACATAGTTTTGTAAATATCATGCTGTGTGAAAATCTCATGCGTCTCTCGTCTCTTTCAGATCTCCTGAATGACGATAAAACCATCAACAGACGTGCATTAGGGAAGAAGGTTTTTGGAAACAAGGTAAAAATATGACATGTATGAATAATGTTTCAGTGTGTTATGATGACGCAGAATAATTTCTCAGATTACACCACTGTGTGTCGACAATTTACCAAAGATGCTTTTTTGTTCATGCAGGAGCGTTTAAAAGCCCTAACAGACATCGTATGGCCTGAGATTGCACTTTTGGTGAAGAGCAGAATCAGCCGAGCCAGAGAGGAAGGTATTTAATTTATTACTCTTTGTACTGCAGAGCTGTATGTTGGTAAACAACTAGTTTTTGTGGCTGTAGGTTTGTTAGAATAAGTGTTTTCTGTGTTGTTTTGATACTCATACACAAACCATGCCATGAGGTATGCCATATTTTTCAACAATTTGTGGGAAAATTGTAATTTTTTTCAGTATTAAGTTATGAAATTTGTACTTTATTTCTCAAATTGCTTTTTAAAAATTCTGATTCAGAGAACTGTGTTAACAGGTTCAACAGTTAAGCAATAATATATCCAAAAAGTCTAAAAAAGATTATCTATTTTTAGGTCAGTTAAGCTAATTTACTGATCTTATTGACACATACGTACACGGATAATAAAGAATCTGTGCCCTCGCTTTGTATCAGAAGAAATTCCCTTAATTCTTCAATTGATCCATTGCTGTTTGCAGGTAAACAGGTGTGTGTGGTGGATGCAGCAGTTCTTCTGGAGGCCGGCTGGACGGACATGGTCCACGAGGTCTGGGTCACCATCATCCCTGATGAGGAGGTAATGTGTTTGTACCTGCAGACTCACATCCACCTGAGTGACTGAGAGGAAAATGTAACGGTGTAAAGATGACTACTGCTGCTCACAGGATTTAAAGAGTTTAGTCAGTGTAAACCAGTAGACAAGAGACAGTTCCTCAAAGAGTGTGGTGAGACATTTTGACATTTCCGATGGTGAAGAAGTATGTTGGCATCATCATGCAATGCCCTGTTTGTCTTTTTTGATGCGACCACTGGGGGGCGCCAAAGTTCAAACTTTGAAAGTCTCCACACGAATTGAACACTGGAAACACTCGCTTTGTTAATCCGTCCCAGAGGCCTTCAGAGTAGGAGGCGGGCCTCTCCAGGGGGGCTCCAAACAGTTTCAGGGGAGGCTCAGTGAACGGAAGAGTGAAAATATTACATTATTTATCAAAAGGACGTCACATAGAATAGCCTCAATGTGTGTTATTTGGTTAAAAGAGATAGTTCAGGGGAATTTTGCTGTTTCTCCCTCTTTCCTAGAGTCATAAACCAATAAATGCCTTTGGACAGACCTGTTTTTATGTATTTGGTATACTTTGAAATTATGTCAAACAGAAATATTAGGCTATTGTGACTGGATTGATGGGTGTCTGTGGGATCAAATAACATAATTATGATCCCATAGGCATCCAGGAACTGGGCATCTTTTTCCAAGCTTTGTCTGAGGAAAGATCCATGGTCCCAGACTTTGAAAACCCCTGATACCCACCTGCCTCCCCTTGTTTCCCCTCCCAGGCAGTGTCAAGGATAACAGAGCGAGACGGTGTGACCTCGGAAGATGCCGAGCGCCGGCTGCAGAGCCAGTGGTCCAACGCCAAGCAAGTTGAACACGCCAACGTGGTGCTCAGCACGCTGTGGGAGAAAGAGGTCACTCAGAAACAGGTAAGACACTCGTCACACCATCAGTTTAGCAAAGTGAAATTAGAAAGCTGTAACTTGTGTAATAATCTTCCTGGATGTGTTTGTTTTAAAGGTACTGAAAGCTTGGAATCTTCTTCAGAAGAGAATCCAACAGAGGCAAGAGGGACAATAGGAACACGTGTGCATCACTACATCATCTCAGCTGCAACCCGTAAATAAGATACAAGCGTGTGTCAGGTCAAGGGACTCGTGCACACATATGACTGATCCACATGACGAAACGCTGCCTTAGAAAGAAGTGAGAGTGGTTACTGTGCCATCGCAGCAAAACCCAACAAGCTTCTTCGACCAAGACTCAGTGCCTGATTGACTTTCCACCGGTTTTTAAACTCTGGTTTTATTTTAGGATGCTGTGTGAAATGAAAGGTGGATGGGTGAGGGGGGAAAAAAACTTTATAAATGATCCCTAACAAAATAATATTTGGAATTTAAATGCTGGAATTCATGTTTGGGATTAATAAAGTGTCAACTTATCTCAAGAATTGTAGGTCTGTTTTCATCCAAAGATTTTTTTTTTAAATGGATACTGTTGTTTTAATATGCCTACCATTCTGCATTATTGTGAGACCCAGCCTGCAAAATCTTATATTCTGGGTACTTTGTCAACTGGCGACACTTTATACACGAGCTCTGTCCTGTTTCCATGTCTTCTAAGTAATGCATATGAATGTAGCTTAGAAATGCAACTAATATTAAGGGAAAGGTGAGATATATTGAAAGATTGTATGATTGCCACTGTTGAATCATAGAATTGAATGTTGTGTTTGCAGGTTCAGGGTTTAGAGAATATTTTAACAAATTCATTATCTAAAGAGGAATTATACTTATACCAAACAATGTCCTTGTATTGTAGAAATATGTGCAATAGATTAGGATATTTTGAAATGATGTCATGCTGAACGAGGCTAAATTAATACACTGGGCATTGAAGAAGATGACATGAAACTGAATGGATTAGTCCATTAACTAGTAAAGGAAAGAGCATGAAATACATAGAGGTGAATCAAGATGATGTGGAAAAGATTTTTAGATCTTTGAATCTATAAGTGAAATCTCAAATTGCAATGATTACATGATTTTAGTCTATACGTGAAGAGGGAGCTCAGAGTGGAAACTTAAGTCATGATGTGTCATCTTATGGTAAATCTCACACTAAGATTATAAACCAATGTTTACATATCAATAAAATACTGCTTTTTTGCTTTAGCCACACCTTCGATATCAGTTAAAGTGTAATATGGTCCATTACAGTTGGTGAGAAAATGTCAAGTGTCTTTGATTTTCATCGCCTTGCATGTCATTTGGAAACTCAGTGGAATGCTTTAATAAAATGGCATTAAATATAATGTTTTAAAATCCTGCGTGACTTTTTAAGTTTAAAGGGACTTAAATAATTAATTAACTAATTTTCCCTCTTACCTGTAGCTGTTCATCCATCTTGATTGTTTTGGTGCGAGTTGTAGAGTTTTGGAGATATCAGGAGTAGCAGGGGAAAAAAATTATCCCTTTCAAAATTTTTATTTTGAAAGGGATAATTCACATTGAAGTAGTTTTTTGGTTTTTTTCCATTCTAAAATTCAGCCTTTAATTTCAATGCCTTTAAAAATGTACATTTGAATGATATTTAAATGTGCAAAAAACAGTCGTGTGAACAGTGCTGAGCTTAGCCACAGTATCGTGTTATGAACTCATATCAAAACAAAACCATGTGAGTTGGTGGTTGAACACGTTTGCAACACGTCAAAAGAAAACAGATGGTACAGTGTGACTCATGAAAAACAAAGGGCTCTAGGTAAACACGTCGAAATGTTGTTATCCCCTTCGCAGACCCAAACACACCCTTTGTGCCTTGAAATTGCGTGCAAGCAGCCTTCGGTGTGGCAGTGAATAACTGTCCGTGTCAAAGTCCAGGCTGTTCAAATCATTCCATACTTCTGAAGAGTCTCCTCCCAAATGAAATCTGAAGTTTCACAGTCACATCTCCACTCTCAGTTTGGCAGAGCACATTGCTTCCCCCAGCTTGTTGCTGGCCCTGCACACAAAAACCCCGGAGTCAGAAGGCCCCAGATCAGCCAGAACCAAAGAGCAGATCCCGTCTTCATGTTGCTCCAGAGTCACTCTGGATGATCCAGACACCGGCTTCTCGTTCTGAAGCCACTTCACCTTCGGCTGTGGGTAGCCTAGGATCGAGACGATAAGACATTACAGAGTCAAGAACATGATATAATGATCAAATATCTGATTAAAGGGTTTGTTATTTCATAATTTATATTATTTTCATAATACAGTAAAGATGTGGACTGTAAAATCAGAACAATGAGCTGAAAGATGGTGAAATGCTCCATAGAACTGATAATTGACTGGTTTGCTCCCTATGAGCAATCCCTTTCAACAACATGAGTCATTTGCAGCACAGTTAATATAAAAATATAAACCATGGCAGCTTTGAGTTTAGCCAGTTTAGGTCTGCTGCAAAGAGCAGTTTGGAGACCGTGTGGACTGCATCACAGCTCCGTCACTCTACCATTGACAAGGCACGTTAGCCGAGCGGTCGCTCCTTTGGGAAGGGTGGCGTCCTTCAGGGCCTGCTGGAAGCGTGGTTCACTCTGGAGCTGCTTATCCAATGACTGGATGGCCTCCTCTGCCTCTTGGCTCCACCCTGGCTCTGGATGAGAGGGAGCGTGATGACGAATAAAACAGAAACGAGGCTTTACTGATCACAAAAGGGTAAACTTGAAGTGACAATCGGAAAACTGTGAGTCATCTGCCATATGCATGTGGCTCTAGGACATGGGAGGGCATTGTGTATGAAAGTGCATGTGTGTGTGTGTGCGGGGTCTTTTTATCTGTCATACCCTCTGAGGAGCTGCCAGGAGAGTCTGGCCTGTTAGAGAGGTTAGCCATCCGCTGGAGGGCCAAAACAGCCTTGCCAGTTTTCTAGAAGTTTAAAGGACAAATAGCAGTGGATGACAAACTACACTCACAACCAGGCTTTAGGTCTATATAGGACAGTGGATTGAAAGGTCATCATAAGGAAGCACTGATAAGAAAATGGTATATCTGTCCAATGCTGGGCTAGCAGTCAGTTTCCAGCTGTGTTACCTTCCACTTGCGCTTGGCCAGAAAGCGTCTCATCTTCCCCTTGTTGAGGGACTTGGTGGCTCTGCGAGTCAGAGGGGTGAAAGAGGCCATCCAGGGGTGGACGAGGGCCTCGGTACATGACAGTCTGCATCTAGAGTGCAAGAATAGCTTTATTCATTCTCACGGTTTGGTATTTCACAAGACATGTAAATCAAGTAATTCGGTCCAAGTCCCAAGTTATTTTGTCTCAGTCGAGTCCGAAGTCAAGTCACTTTAACCCCTCCCAAATCCCTGCAGCATCTGGTCATAAAAGAGAAAAGACAAGGTATTAATACCTGTCAAAAACTGACATCATTGACCAATTATCCTAGCCTGTTCCAAAAGTATGACCCTGCATTGAATTTGTATTGTAATTTTTGATATTCTGTGAAATAATCGTAAGCAGGGGAAAAAGAAATCAAAACACTTTATTAAATTAAGTGAATGCCGCATAAAACTTCCAAGTCTAAGTCAAGTGTTGAGTCACAAGTCATCAAAACAGTGACTTGGATGTTTATCTTTCTAATTTGTTTTTTTTATTAATTTTACTATTTAATAACCATTCCTATCCAAGCTTCGCATATGTGCTCCTTTGTGTCAGGGATCATTTGTTTATTATGTTACACTCTGCTATATTGTAAATGAGGACTCTACCTCCATGCATTTCTGAGTTAAAATGAATGGATGCACGTATGAATGAATTAAATGATGCTTCCAGCAGTCTCCTGGCCTCACTGTGATTATCTGCAGCATAAATAAGACCCAGACTCGCCCCGACTCATATTCGGAGCTGGGTAAATGGTTTGGCACCATGCAAATTTACTCCAAATGGTTGTAAATGTCACAAGGAATATGTTGCTCATAATGCTGCAGGGAACCCATTTCCATTTTGTCTACTCTTGTAGCAATTTCTCATAGCTTGAAACTTTTTAACTATGTCACAAAGAGACTTGAATCCAACAGTTTGTAGGCAGGAAACCACTGCGAGAATTTGCTATTGGCAACAATCATTCAAGAAAGGAGGAAAAAAGAAAACGAGACCAACCTTCTGTCTTTCTTCAGCAGGGAGCTGATGAAGTCTTTAGCTTGATCAGAGATGTCCTCGAAACTCTCCTCATTAAACTCGTAGTGGGCAGCAGTCACAAGACTAAGAGTCTCAGCGTCACTGTTCCCCTGGAAGGGAGATTCTCCACTGAGCCTAGGAAACCGAACAACATAGCAATGAATGAAACTTATACACAGTCTCATGCAGTGCTGGAATGTCATTTTCTGCTACTTTATAACTTCAACACCACCACATTTTGGAGGCAAATATTGTTTACTCCACTGCAGATTTCATGCTGCATCTTTAGTTTTACAGCACTGGTCTCATGCAAGGTTTCCTCCGTGTCATGTTTCCTCACAGACAGTATATCCTCATCTTTATTGTTCATACACATTAACAAGGGAAATATTCTTTTTAATGTTAACCTGAGGGTAAATTAAGTGTCTTGAGTAAAATTAAGCCCTCAAACTACTGCTGGGTTTGGTTGAAACTAACACACACTTTAATAGTTGCAGCATTAACATAGAGGACTGTAGTGATACATCACCAGGAGATGGCGCCAAATCTTCATTTGTAGAATCATTTGGGAAGATTTGAGATTTTATACCGTATAGTTAGTTGTAATATATTCCTTTCAACTTTAGCTGTTATCACATGACTTTGCCTTCTTATGTAAACTTGACAGAATAAATAGAGAACAGGGCATTTATTTCCTTTGAAGTTTTATTTATGTCCCACATCCTCAGTTTCATTATTTCTTTATGTGTACGTTACTTTTGCCAGTGGTGGAAGAAGTATTTAGATATATTTTTTAGCAATATTACAGCATAAAAGTATTCAATCTCATTCATTTGTATTCTTTTTATTCCTCCATGTTCCATTTTCTTTTGTAATGCACTCTGTAACTTTAAGAAAACTGCTGTAAATACCTCAAAATTGCACTTCAGTACAGCAGCTGTGAGTAAATGTACAGCACTTACTGTGGCTGTAGTTTAAACCACTACAGCCTTCATTCGACTTACAGGATGAAGCAGATGACTCCGAGGCTCCACATGTCCGTCTCCAGGCCCACGGGCTCATAGTTGATCACCTCAGGGGCCACGAACTCAGGTGTGCCGTGCATCACCATCAGAGGTTTACCCTCCTCTGAGGAACAGGACAAGAGTAAGAAGCGCACTCAGAAATGTAAAATGTCACCCTGAAGGTTTTGTTTGTATTCGTCTATTTACAGATGGCTCGAGTCATCTCTAAATAGACCACCCAGTGTGGAGCTGCTGCGTCTGGAGCGTCACCAAATTATCCGCCTGAACTGGCTTCAAAGGATTTGCATTATTGAGCTGAGGATATTTAAGGAGTTTTTATTACATAACAGGCATTGCAGAGATCTAGGAATTTAGAGATGACACTCCTTGATGTTGTCTTTGGTTATTTTTAGCACGTGTTAAAATGAATAATCCTGTGTAGACCTTGTTGTGTTCATAGGAAATAAATAGGGTAAGCTCCTACTGAGAGGATGGCTCTCAAAATACTTAGATATAATTGTGAAGTTTTATGCAACCAAAACAGGACGCATTTTATTCTCTGTGCTGGGTTCACAAGGCTGCACAAAGTTCATGGCACCGAGTTCGGCTGCATAGCACTGACTGACTGATGCCTTATAAGGACTCTTGGATTTCCCTGTATTATAACTTTTGCCAGAATACAAACAGGAAATGTCTTTCATCAGCATACACCCGGGGGTGATTTATTCAATGCCCCTTGTGAGAAACTGCAAAAGTTGTAAAAAAAAATAGGTCCCAGTGAGAGATCCCAGTGAGACAGTCCCACAAACTCACCCAGTTTACTCGCCAGGCCAAAGTCGATGATTTTGAGCTGTGTACCGGTCCTATCCACACAGACGATGTTCTCCGGCTTGAGGTCCAGGTGGACGATGTTCTGCTTGTGAACGTACTGCATGCCCTCCAGGATCTGCTGCATGTAGCGGGCACTGGTGAACTCCGTGTGCTCAAAGTTGTCGTCCACGATGCGTTCGAAGAGCTCCCCACCTGCAATACTGAGCAGAGAAACGACATCAATGGAGTCCAAAACCGACACCTAACTACTGTAGCTCTCAGTGGTGGACAGTGACTAAGTGGATTTACTCAAAGATTATGCCTAAGTACAATTTCAAGGTAGTTTTCCCATTTGATTCTACTTTTAACTCACTATATCTCAACTATTTAACTCTTTTTTTTGTTTCCTATCAATCATATTGTGACCCTGCAGGTTCACTTTGTCACTCTTTGGAGGGGTCCCAGCCCCCAGGAGTAGTTCGAAGTATCCACCTTACAATACTACAGCAGCCACTAGTGAAACCAAGTAACAGATACACAAAGATTTATCAGATCAAAAGTCACTTTTCTACTCTAATACCACTTACTATTCCATGACCATGACCATCTCCGAGCGTGTGTCATAGGCAGCCAGAATATGAACCAGTTTCGGGTGGTGAAGATTGTTCATGAGTTCAATTTCTTTGCGAGCTGCCTCCCTCTCCTTGGAGGTTCGGGCTCGGTAGAACTTCCCCGCACACTCCTGGCCCGTCTCTTTGTGGGACAGACGGAACACCTGGCCAAACTTCCCACTGGAAATATAAAGCATTAGAGTCTCAATTTCATTTTGAAAGTCAATTTACATGAGAATGATCGTCTGAGCCAAATGTCTCATCCATCTGGCAAGTTCACACTTTGTTTCAAAGACAAAGAATCCATGCTTACACTCCCAGCTTCTCATGCACACTGTAGTGGTCCTTGACCTTGTGTTTGGTGTCAATGGTCACTGTGACGTACGACTCAGTCTCTTCCTCCTCCTTCTTCTTCTTTTTCTCCTCTTCAGACACAATAAAATGACAAATAAGCACATCCCTCCTGACAGATTGCACAAAAACATCAAATCCTCTTCGCAAACATTTTCAAAAACACATACTTGCAGAGGCCATCTTGATGCACTCAGACTCTTGGCTCGGTTCGCTGGCCCCTGCTGAGTTGTAGGCTCTGACACGGAAGCAGTACTGCCCCTGAGGCTCCAGGCCAGAGCGGACGTGGTAGGATGTGTTTTTACAACGGCTCGCTACCTCGGTCCAGCGCCCGGGCTTGTCCAGGCCCTCTTGTTTGACCTCCAAGATGTAGCCCAACACAGCCGTGCCCCCGTCGTAGCTGGGGCCCGTCCAGGAGAGGACCAGGGACTGCGTGGACAGCTGGGAAACAACTGGTTGGGATGCAGGTGGGTCAGGACGGTCTGAGGAGAAAGTGAAGAACAAAATATTTGGAGCATTTCCTGTTCATACTTTTATAACCCCTTTATTTGTTCAATAAATCTGCATCCCAGAAACAGGAAGTAACGTTAGAGCATTCATGTCTGTGCATGCAATTAAAGTGACAGTTCACCTGTGCGTTAATGGACAACAAAGTCACTTAATGCTGAACTGTGGACCAAAGCGAATCTCACCTATGACACTGAGGGAGACTGTATGTTGGGCAGAGCCTTCTCGGTTGCGGACGATGACAGAGTACGAGCCTGCGTCGGCCGGACAGGCCTGAGAGATCTGCACACTGCTCTGTGTCTCACTGCTGCTGACAGACATCCTCGGCCCTCTTACCACCACCTGAAGAGGAGGTACAAACCAAGACTTATTCTGGCACAGAAGTTCAAAGTGAGAGCATGAAGTGATGGATCAAACAACCACTGGGACTCTAACCTTACCTTGTCTCTGTTGTAAATCCAGCAGCAGGCCACTGGAGTTGAGCTGCTCCTGAACTCACAGTGCAGCCGGGCCTTCTCTCCTACTCGGACCTCGACCTGCTCTGGTGGGTCTTTAAACTCCACAGGAGGTCCTGAGGAGAAGCAGTTTGCTTGTGTCAATAAAAGTAGAAGAAGTTCACTAAAATGAAGCTTTTTTTTACTTTAGTAGCTTAAATGTTGCGGCACATGCAACTCACCTTTCCTAGCAGGGACTTTTGTTTGAAGGTCTGTGGACACTGAGCAAGGAGGTGGACGTACAGGTGTGCGTGCTACGATAGGCAGGTTTAAAAGATACACAGCCAATCACATGTCAGCATCAGTCATGTTTGGTTGCAGTGGCACTGCAATCAACACACTTTTGGATGTAAAGGTAGTTGTTGAACACCTTTTAAAGGGGCACTATGTAGTTTTGGAGAAGAAGTTCAGTCTCAGAATTTTAATATTTACAATATTAATGAGGTAATAATACAAACTCAGAAATATTTATATAAATATAAAAAATGGATAAACAAGCTGTTCTCAGAGGAAAATAAGGTCCCCAGGACACTGTTTGAAGCTAGAAAGGTGGCAGGGTCCGCCACATATAAACAAAGTAAAACAGTATGAAATTGTGCTGTCCTTTAAGTTTGTTTATTCAGTCATGAAAACAAAGAAAGTTTGTTTATTTAGTTTGGCTAGGCATAAAAAAGTCAATGAAGATCTTTCTCTTCGGGTTGAAATTTCTTCCCCGAAACTACATAGTGCACCTATAATTATAAACTGTAACAGGAAATTACAAACTGAGAGAAGTTTAAAATGAAATCAGTCTGTTTTTATGAACTAGATAAAATGCGTGTCATTCAATTTTACATTTCTTTATATGCAAGTTTTTTCTTCCTCTCAGCCCTGTATTATCAGCACTGTGACTATTAATTTGCGTTATTTCTGCAGAAGTAGTCATTGAAAGAAGAAAGATAAAAGGGGAAGTAAGATTTTATGGGTGTGTAACAATACAAAGGCTTTGTAGAAAGTCTAATAACAGTTTGTAATCTACCTTTGTCATCCTCTTTAAGTTGGCTTTTCCCTTTGGAAGCTGAGGACAATTGTTTTTTTTCAGGTGACGCAGCCTCGAGCGTGACCTCGCTGTGCAGCTCATGGTTGCCTGTTCCGGGGATTTTCTTTCTTGCTGTTCCATTGCAAACAAAGTGAAACGCATTTACTGAGCAGATATCAATTTAATATGGTTCATAATGTTCTTAATGTTTGTAGAATTTTGTAAATCCACACTCATGCATTACCTTTGATATGTAACGCAGCACTGCTAGACTGCTTCCCAGCGCTATTCTCAGCTGTGCAGGTAAACGTCCCAGCATCTCCAGGTGAACACTTGTTCAGAACCAGACTGGCAACACCATTTTTGAAGGAAGTATTACTTGAAGGCACTCTCTCACCTGAATGACATAATGAAGACATACTTTTACTGTAGCTGGAAAGTATTAAAATCCTTCTAAATGCAGAATATTGTGACTTGAAACCCTGGTAACCAAGTCAAGCTAAAGATATCGTCTTAAAATATTAGTTTGGTAAAAGTGAAAGTCACCCATATGAATAGTACTTCTGTAAAAGTCTTAAAGTGTCTGATATGAAATGTACTCAAGTAATTTCCTGGCAAAAAATGTACTTAAGAATCAAAAGTACAGCAAAAGTAAATTCATTAAACATATTTTGACATGTATGTACTGCATACTACGGGTCAATCGATTATTGTTATCAATTATTCAATTCAATATCAGTCATTAAATGTTAAATACTTGTGTGTAATCTGAAAAGTAGCTAGTAAAAAAAAGTTATAAAATAAATGCAGAGTAAGTAAATATTTGCCTCCAAAATGAAGTGAAGTTGAAGTATAAAGCAGCAGAAAATGGAAATACTCCAGGAAATTAAAACTACCTCAAACTTCTACTTGCGAAAATGTACTTAGTCATTGTAAACCCCGACATTAGAGCGTTCTCTAACATATTCCAGCATCATTTCCTTGCTCATAATGGAGTCAGTTTGAAGGTACAGTAATCACAGTTGTAGTCATTTACCATTGTGTTGCCAGGAAATGCTCAGAGGCCGACTTCCTGTGATAACACCTTGAAAAGTAGCATCACTTCCTTCACACACTATACAGTCGCTGAGTGGTTGTTTGAAGTGAGGCCTTTCCTTCGCCTGGAACGGTGTCAGTGTCAACCTGGAGTCTTAACAGAGACGAGAAGTTGCGGACAATGGGGCTTAAACTACCAATGAAAACAGCTGTAGGTGCTTTTCCCTTGCTGGAATGTCCCAGCAGGGTTGGTAATGGGGGTGGAATGCCATTAGTTTGTGTGCATTTGGGGGGGAGAGGGAGTGATGCGTCATTCCTATATACAATGAGCGCCTGAGGACATTTCTTCACTACAGCATTTTCACAGCAACTAGAAAACAACATAGCTTTTTTATAGAGAGCTGCACCCTAACTGTAGAAGCAAACTAGCCTGTGGGGAGCTTACCAGATCGTACACATGCAACAGAAGCCAGTATTCCTGGTTTTTCTGATTTGCCTTTGAAATGTATCATGCAAATCTTTTCAAGTTAAAGAAGTTCAAATTCAAACATGAAGTGCTTGCAGGGGCTGCAGTAGGCTTTGGTACATAAATGTTATGAAATCATTGCAGACATTTTACAATATTAAAGCTGCTACCAGGAACTTTCATTTAGTGTTGATTCTGGCGACCCCTGTGGACAATATCAGTATGAGCACCACCTCCTCCTGAAAGATCGGAATGATCGGGCTAGGGAGCAGCTAAAAACACACCGCAAGCAGCTGAGAGGATGGGCCACCAGGCTGAAGAAACGCAGTGACACACACCGAGGAGGAGATAGTAAATGCTGTATCCTGTTGCAACTTTTTCTGCCATGCATTTTAGAACTACATATGACTGGAAATGTTTGCCGGGAGTAAAACATTGTACTGGATGAAGGTGTCTGAAGAGGAAGATGAAGTTTGCAGTACAGTTTTCCTCTAATGTTTTGCAAAGTGACCTCTGAGAAAGTTGAGTAAGGCGTTCACAAAGATGCATGTCGCTATGTACTAGTACCAAGGAAAAGGCTATTTGACGGCAACGTAAAGCACCATAAATGTCCAAAACATAGCGTACACTTAAACAGATATGTCATTTTTAGGTGGCTACAATACGTCTTGCTGCTGGTTTAGTTTACAGCAGTACAATGCCCTGCTTCCTGCCAGTGCTACTCGCTGCTTCTCCTCACAGGGGGAGATGACGGTCATCTAGTGCAGATAACATGCTGACTAGGCATAAGTACCTCATACAACCCCACATCAGAAGACCCGAACTATCCCTTTAAATAAAGCCCCAAAAATGCATAGTCATCCGAGGTCCATGTTTTGTCTGACAATTATTAATACAGCATTACATTTTTCTATGTTCGGAGCATTAAATGTGGTGTCTCGTTACAGTATCATTTGGTAGTAAGGGTAAAATAGCGTCTAATTATTAAATGTTGGATCTGATACGTTGTATTTGATTTTCAGTTGCATGATCTTGTAAAATAGTGACTAATAATTTATTAGGAACGCTTATGTGGTTTCTAATTAGAGTATAATTTGGCATAATAGTGTCTGTTGTTAGGGTATAACTGTGATTGTTTACTGGCCTTAAGAATAACTATGACTATATAGAAATAACCAATCTTCTCACTGATATTTTTGTTTGCTGATGTAGGTCATACAGAGGCATCAATATTACACTGAGTCTGTCATGTCCACTTAAAAGTTCCTTGTAGTATATTTAAACACGTCGCGTGTACACGTCATGAACTCCCCTTGCTCTTCAAGTGTTTACCTGTTGCAGATGAGACTCCAAGTTTCTTGTTTCCCATCAGCGTCCTGTTTGTGGAATCCAGTCCATCCTCCTTCTGCCTCTCCACACATCTGGCTTGAGGCTTGAGAGCCAACCGGAAAGTAGACACAAAAGTTTTTGGCTTCCTACCATCCTTCTCCATCCTTGAGTAGAAATGACAACCAGACAGAAGCTGGGTTTCAAAAAGTCACTCATCAGTTGGGCCTCCTCGTCTTCTTCTCTTTGTTGTGGTGTGTTTTAGCACACCACAACACAAGTGTTGAATTGTCACCCTGTCTCTGCTCACATATCCTGTGAGATGCTGACAGGAGGAGCCTCTGCTCTGAGACTGCCTCTCGGCCCCACAGTACACAGGAAACAGCCAGTATTATCGGAAGGCCAATTAAAGACACACATGTCCAGCCCTCGCTGTCCCCTCTGCACTGAGAACAGAGCAGGAGTGTTCAGAAACACATGTGGTAGGAGACAAAAGAGATAGTGAAGCAGGGTAGGAAAAACGAGTGGGCGAGACAAAACATCCAAGCTGAAGAGAAACAGAGAGGTGGATTGTGAAAGAAAGAAACCAAAAGAAGTATTAAAAGCACATTTTACCTTCATAGACACCACTTCTCCTTCTGTCAGCTTCCTTTTGCCATTTTACCACCTGTAAACACCTTTTCCTTGAAAACACTGAGCAAACTGTGGGTGGAGCCACGCTGCCAGTGTCACGCAGGAATCAGGCAGAGCCTGTAAGGCAACTTTCTGTGAGCTCCTGTGCCACAGACGACATGTAGACACATCATTGAAGTGGCTCCGTGGACTTCCGGAGTAGACTTTCTTTGAATGAAAGTGGAGCAGAGGGGCCAGACCACAAACAGTAGTCTCCACTTGTGAATGAGGTGCAATTAAATTCTATTAACATCGCAATAGGAGGAGCAGCTGGTTGGGTGTGTCTCCGAGGTGTGCTCTCGTTTACCTTTTGTTGAATAGCTCACTCCACACTGCTTTTCTCTCAGCTGATGGGACATTATGGTGTTCTTTCTCTTGCAAACTACTCTGAAAAGCATTTTCACTGAAGGTCTGTGAAAGCCTCCCTGACTTGAGGTTATGTTTTTGCCAGTGCTTGGCTGGTTTGTCAGCAGGATTACATAAAAACTAGCAAACATATTTCCCTGGAACTTGGATGAAGGATGCGTCTCGGCCCAGAATAGACCCTGTTAACTTTTGGTGCAGATCCAGATAGACGGACAGATTCGGGACTTTTTCTCACTTTCTTTGTGCTCTTTGATATTGGATTAGGCTTGATTAAATTTTAGAGGAGGGAGGAGGGTAAAAGCGCTACTGAGTGCCATTCTCGTTTTAATCCTCCAGTGGATTGTCACAACCCATTGCTCACTTCTGTTTTTACAGTCTTCTTATAATCTTTATACACTCTGATATGTTCTTGCTGATTATCTTGTGTGGCCTGTCTTTCATCCAGGTCACCACAGTGGAGAGGACGTTGGCGATGCCTCAGCCTGCTCCATTGTCCTCCTGCGTCCACAATCTACTTGTATCAGATAATCTGTCAATGAAATGTATACACTGGGAGTTTTTCTTTAGTCCAATCGAGGCTCTAAGGACAGAGGATGTACCGGTTTTACAAGCCTGAGACAATGTGATTGTGATTTTTGGCTGCAGAAATCAAATTGACTTGACTATTTATGTAACACCCAAGTACAGAGGCGCTGCAGGTTCCCTGTCTCAGCAAGGTGCAAAATACCACATCACAGAGAAACGTTTTAAAAGCTTTATTAGTTCATTAGATCATATAAGATATGTTTAAAATCAAAGAGAAATAAAAGGTGCTTGTGGCTAATTGCTCAGGAGAAGGGAGCAGGAAGGAAGGGGAAAATAGTCCAAGGCTGAAGGTTTGCTGAGCTGCAGGTTACTTGCTTTCTCACAGTCTTTTCACCTAATGGCAGTCATCTAACACACCACACACTTCAGCCACCAGGAAGCAAGCTGCCCTTTAACTACAATGCCTGGAGTGGAAGGTTGAGTGCCAGCAATTCACCCACAGGTGGCATAAGTAGACCAAAGAGTGGAGGCACACCCAGACACACCTGCCTCCAATTATAGCTCACACTCAAATCAACAATATGTAACTTTCAGAAGAAAGAGATTTGATTGTTGAGCCCCATCCCCAGGTCATCAAAAACTGATGCTTTGTGTTGGTGGCTTCAGTATTTGACAACTTGGGAATGAGACTCGACAATCAATTATCTTTCTCTGGATCGCTTTTAAAGTTACATCGTGTTGCTTTAAATGTGAAATGAATGGCCCTTTTAAAAGTAGGATCAATAAAGTACATTCGACCTTATACTGTATTCAGTTCAGTGCAGAGATGGAAGAAGTATTCAGATCTTGTACTTCAGAAACACAAGTAACAACACAGCAGTGAAGAAATATGTTACACAAGTAAAAGCCATTCATTTATTTTGTAATATTAAACTAAAGTAGTAACCAAGTTGATTAATATTTGCCTCAGAGTTGTAGCTGAGTAGGAGTATAAAGAAGTGGTGAAAAAATGGAAATACTCAAGTAAAGTACAAGTACTTCAAAGTTGTACTTAAAGGTGCAATATGTAAGAATCAGCTATCTTTCCAAGGTGCCTCGAGAAAATAAGGGGCTGCACAACAATAAGCGCCAACTGCTGCTAATTGTAGCTGCTGTTGACTACTAAGCTCAGTTAGCCATGCAGTTAGCGGCCCAGACTGGACTGGGGCTAGCTGGTTAGCACGCTAACTTCAGTAGATATCTCTGCAACACAACACATAGCTTGGACATCTTTGACATAACGTCAAAACTGTTAATTCTTCACATTCTGTTGATGTTTTCTTTTTGAATGTTTTAAATGAAAATTGTTACATATTGTGCCTTTAAGTACACTACTTGAGTTAATACACTTACTGCCCACCACTGATTCAGTGCATTAAGCCCATGAGTTACTGTCATTTGTCTAACCACACCTCATATTTACATGGGACTGTACCATTGGTATATGGCTTTGGTATAAACCACAAACAACTGCTTGCGCAATTTAACATGGAAATATGGAACTAACATTAGATTTGTGGTTGACAAAGGCAAACACTGACCGATTCTTGTGCAGCACACTCACAATGCTACAACGTTAACAATGGTTGCATAATATTGTTTCTAAAAGCGACCCTCAAATACTAAATGAGTTTCTGTGTTGTGGTTGTAAATGGAAACATTTCACTCAACAGAGGCCAGGACAAGAATGCAAGGAAGCAGTTACATGGACTGGTAAGTGTAAGTAGTACCATGTGGTGGGAGGCACATAATACTACTAACACTACAAACATGTGACCCCAGCGCTAAAAGCAAGTTGATTGATGGACCAGACATCGACGAAAAGCTTAACCGTTTACTGACAGACAAACCGACTCTGCCCATTTCTAGGCTCTTCACAATGAAGAAACAACACAGATGTTGCTTAACACACACACAAGCACAAACATGTTCTTACTGAAAAGTGTTTACACAGATGTGGTACAATAAATAAATAAGATTGATGTAAAGCAAAGAGCTACAGTAACAGTGAAGCCAGGAGAAAAGGGTCTTAGTTTGAATTCTCTCAGCCAAAATATAGTCATGTAAGATATAAAACCTTATTTTTTATCTCTTTTTCAGGCTGATTATTAATTACAAATTTAGATACTGCACTCTATGTTTGGATGACAAGATAAGCAGGGACTCTCAAGCATCAATAAAGGGTTATCTTATCTTGTTGTTACAAGATAAGATATGTTACTCTAGCAGCAGTTTATTGTTTTTTTTTCTCCACAATGACTTAATTTCAACACTGCCTTATTTATGTTGCATAACAACCCAATTACCTAAATCTTGGACCTTGAATTTATTTAGCAAATAACAGGAAAGAGTTTTTTCTTTATTTTTCCCCCTCAATCTAAAATTGTAAATTCCTACGGAAGCCAAGAATGGCCATTTTTGCAATCAATTTTTATATGCCATTATCTGAAGTAAAAGAACTGCTGGGCTTGCAATGTTTGTTTGTTTTTTACTCGAGATCAGTAGTTATTAGTTCGTTTTTGGCATGATGGCAGACTCTCGTGTTTACCAAATTTTGCCCAAATATGTCGTTACTGCTCTGGATTTGTGTTATTGTTTCTTCTTCTTCTTCTTTTTTTCTTTACATTCATGTTTACTGATGAGTCCGATGTGATGAACAGAACAACATCAAAGCACATGTCGCCACCCCTGAAAAATGTGGACTCGACACCAAGTGTAATTCCTCCAGCGAGTAAACTTTGGCATATTCTTTAGAAAGACCCATAAAAGGTCAACAACTGCATGCATTTTTACTATATATGGACCTTTCCTTTTGGCCCCTTTCCTTTTGCTATATAACAATGTCATTGTTACACAAAGAAGATCTTCTATTCCTTAAGTAAGTAAGAGTAAGTGGCACAATCCCACCCCGTTCCAAGACAATTATCCTTATCAGAAGGAAATCATACAAAGTTTTGAACAAGTCTCATGGAATTCAAAACAGGAAAAGCAAAGAGACGAAGGGACAATGTTCTCACTCTGTGACTGAGCTCTCCAATTATGGCAATCATTTCACTTCCTGTTCCCATGATGTCCTTCAAAGACTTGCAGGCTCTGTGTTATCCTGTTCCCACAAATTCCTCCAAACAGATGCCGCATGCCATCAGTCCGTTAAAGCGAAGTGATGGTGACCCATGTGTTGAAGGCTTCTGTTCGCTTGTTTTAAAAAAGTGGAATGGGGCCCTCCTGTGGCTGCGCACCTCACATTGCAGCAGAAATGATGAAAATCTGTCAACCGGCATCAAACACCAGGGATATCCACTTAAAAATCCTGAAAATAACAAAATAGTTTGCATTCTTTCAGTCTGTGAGAACTGAGGCAGACTTTGCTTCCAAAAATATTTGTCTTTATCTCCTCAGCCTTAATTTCTTTGCAGGCAAATAAGGACAAGTCGATAAGGGTTCATGGACAGAGAGTCAGTGATGAGCGGATGGAAAGACAAAACCACAAACTCATGTCGACTAGTCTTTCACCAGACAGACAATCCTCTCTTCATCCTCCTGATAATCACAGTTTTAAAACTTGAGGTGTGTTTTCACATACATTCAGAGAGGCTGCTGTGACTCTGCTGAGTTAATGAGGGCAGAGTAAAGAGCAGAATTTCTGACGCCATGTCTGAAATTAGGAAGCAGCAGGGTCCTTCACAGCCTGATGCACTCTGGCTCGAGCTCTGAGAAGGCAGAAAAAGAGGGGAGAAGGAAAAACAAAGAGCAGAAAAAGACATGAATGGATAGAAAGAGATGTGAAGAACAGAAGACCTTCTGGCGGTGTGTCACAAGCATCCCGGCTGCTCGGTCTGCTGTGACGAAGATTACTGTGCTGCAGCCAGAGGCCTCGGTCTTCTTCCAGCCCGTGGAGTCGGGTCAGGGTGCCTGCAGCTGCTCCGTGTGTCGGTGGAGACGCTCTGGGGAAGAGATCGGTCCTCAAAAGGATGGAAGGAGCCCCAAAGCAACTTCCTGTAGTCAGAGGGCTTCAAGTGAAGCTCTGACAGAAATAAAACTGCTTTTCTGTGTTTCTGAATGAATGTTCACATTTTCCTGTTATATTTCTGTATTTCTAGCAAATATTGGCAGGATGATGTGATGATGAATTTCTCAAAAACCGCTAGTCTTTCTCCGTACTGTGGTATTTTAAACAAATTACCTGCAGAAGGAAACAGAATCCTAAATGAAAAGCCTTTCAGAGTTGGCACGGATTAAAGGAACAGTTCGCCCAAAAATGACAATTCAGTTAGTATCTAGTCAGCCTCAGGCTGAAGGAAAGTCAAGTGAAGTTTCTTAGTACACAAAACAACTGAAGTAGATGGGGACTTTCATTTTAAATCACAAAAAAACAAACATAAAATGGCTCATCTGGCATAATCCAAGTCTCTGCTAGCCCCTAGATCCCAAATTGATTTGAAAAGACGTTATTTCCCAACACAGAACACAGTCTCACTCCCAGCTCGCAGCCACAGTGAGTCTTTTTTCAAATACATTTGCGATCTCAGGGCTTCTGGCGACTTGGATTGCGATGGACAAACAGGTGCCCATCTACTTCAGTTGTTTAGGAGAATATACAAGTCATAAAGATTACAATAGTTTTAAGAACAAGCTCATCCATTATATTCCTGCAACATATTCAGGCTACTATCCAACACTAACATGATCATGGTCCTTTTTTCCACTCACTGATTCTCCTATTCAAATAGTCCAACATGTTTTCATGTGATATATCAGTTCAAATGTTATCAGACTACCTGTTCATTTCCATAAGCTCACGTGACTCACTCACTACTGAATTGCATTTAGATGCTGAGCCCGTGTCTCTTCACACTCAGTCTGCTGCTTCTCTTTAATCTTTTCATACAAACTTGGATCAGCCTCGTCGAGTTCTGACAATATGAGCCTCTGTTGCAGCATCAAATGTTTGTTCATTTTCTTCAACGCGCTCTTCTTGGTGAGTCGTGTGAGTAATTTAATGAATGGATGAAAGTTTTGGAAACAAAAAATGGGATTTATGTTATGAAAAAAGCAACAGCTACTACACTCTGAATTGATATGAGTGAATTGTCGGACTGCAACTAACAATTATTTCATCATTGATGTGTCAATCAATTATGGAAAATGCTCATCAGTCTAAAACCATAAGATTCCAGCAAATTTCTGACATTTTTGCTTGAAAAATGACTTCAAATGTCGTCGATTATCAGTTTTCTTCAAATCAACTAATCAATTAATCGACTAACTGTTGCAGCTCCTATTCTACATTGACTTAATCACACTATAGCAAAAATGTCCCATCTAAATCTAGAATATTATGGTTGAAATATATAGTACAAAGTGTGACTGCGACTGTAATCCTGCTCTTGTGTGATGTTGTTAATGTATGCATGGAAATTCAAAACAAGACACAGGAGACTGGAAGTAATTTGTGGCATCATTTGAAAGAGAATCACAAAATTAATTTGTCCCTCCAACCGTATCAAACATATTCATATTAGCTGGTCTCAGGGGTCTCAGCGAACGGGCTGAGCAGAGGGAGCAGCAACAAATATGGAAGATAATCAGTCCAGCTCGTGGACGGATGCAGCGGCAGGGGGTCCTTGGTGAGCCGGAGCGCAGCACGCATTCACCAAATGAAATTATTAATTTGGAAAGTCCTGATATTTAATAACTGGTGTGGATAAAAAAGGTAACCCACAGGCACATTATTGCCCAGGGTTTTTTTTAAACGTTTATTTATAGAAAACTTTATTTAAAGCAAAAATGGCTAGTTTATTTAATGACACTGGTCAATTAAGAATTTAACACTTGATTTAAGTGTTTATTCTCATTTTGCACCATATTTTATCAACTTAAACGTTGTGTTCTACACAAAACCTGTATAATATAAAAGGGTTCTCAGTGGAACCACCTTGGTGGGTTCTTATCAGCACCCTTAGAATTCGAAATGTTCTAGATAGAACACAAGAGAGAGTTCTGTGTGGAACCATTACACCATAGGAAGGTTCTCTGTAGAACCCCCTCTGGGGTAACCTTCACAGATGGTTTCAGGTCTAACCCTTTATGTTGGGTTCTGGGTAGAACCCTTTAAAAGGGCTACAGGTGAAAATAAAAGGTTCTACTAGGAACCAAAAGGGTTCTATTTTGGGGACTAGCCAAAGAACCCTATATGGTTCTAGTTAGCCCTTTTATTTCTCAGAGTGTAGCTGCACACTGGTTGGCAGGCATGAAATCACCAGCAGGGAACTGGGTTCATTGGGTTTAAGGTTGCTATATAGAGGACTGAATTAATTTTCCAGTTGTTAAATTTGTTTTTCAGGCGTCCGGGGTCGCCCTCATCACCATCGGAGCACTGCAGTACACAACTTACATGCAGATAGGCACTTTCGCAGGGAGCAGCCTGTCTAAAATAGCTATAGCCCTCATTGTGGTGGGCGTCATCATCACCCTCGTCTCCCTCATGGGCCATCTTGGGGCATTCCTTAATAATTCTTCTATGGTGTCCTGGGTAAGTAACATGACACTTGATGAGTTTCAGATTGTTTCCTTGTACATTTTATTAAGAACGGGCCTGTGGGGTGATCTTGTAAGGATGTTAGATGTCAGTATTTTAGTTCTGGATATTTGTAGTAGAATGGCTGTGAGAATAAATTAAGACTTTGTCCAAAATGTTTTGTAACAGGGATGTTTCAGCAGAACATCCAAATGACACGTGAGAAGATTGTTGTAAGGCTTTGATTAATGAGTAACATCTGTATTTAGCATGTGAGGTAAAAGCCCCACAGAATTCTTCATGTTAGAGGTGGAAACTGTCAAGACATGTGGCTGCATGTGACAAAATCTAAATTTTGATTTCACATATTCATCATTCATTAATTGATGGATAAAAGTGATTTAAAAAAACAAACAAACACACACACACACACAAAATCAAACCCAATCTCCCAAGATCTTCTTAAAAACACCCAGTTTTGTCGCCACAAACATGGCTGGCATTTTCCAGAGGCCTCCTTATAAATATCCCATAGCGCCATATTTGCAAATGTGTACACACTATGACTAAAGACTAAAAACAAAAAATCTTGAGAAAAATTCACCCTGCAGCCTCATACTTTGACCGATTTGGAATCCCCAAGTACTTCAAGTGCTGTAAAGGAAATTATAAAAAATCCACTGTGGACATAAATGGGCTGGGGATGTGGGAATCAGCTGCCCTCTCTGCTCACTTAGTCTCTGTCTCTACTAGTTCATCTGTATCCTGATAGTGATCATCCTGTTCGAGGTGGCCACAGGGGCCTTCTTCTACGTGTTCCGCAGCAGGGTGAGACACTGAAAATTGAGATCAAGGTCAAAACAGCGGCGCTTCCTCATCATAAAATAATTTTTTTAACCTTATCTTCTCCGTAGACTGCTGTGCTTCAGATGAACAGCGCTATCAACGCTAAAGCACGAGGGGTGATTAAAGACTACAGCCCGGAGAGGAGGCATGCCATCAACAGAATTCAGGAAAAGGTGACATGCAGAGATTTATGTTTCGTATTTGCAGGAGGGGCCTCGACACACTGGGGAGAATGTGTGGTAAATTATAGTACACGGGACAAAAATAACCTGGGCCCAGGAGCAAAGACATTGTAAGCTGCACCCTGCTCTCTGTGCATTGTACCGTATCGATGAATAATTAGAAAATAGTTTGTGTTAATTTGACTAAAAAGTATTCAGGGTTTTTGCCCCATGTGAGCACAAAACAAACAGAAATAAACGTCCTTTAACGAGACTCTGTAGATACAAGAGATCAGGTACCAACAGGTATCTCTTTAAGGCCTTTAACATTTTATTTTATTTTAACCTGGGCACCTCAGGCACAATTCCTGATGCTGTCCATAATATTACATAATCATGACTTGCTCAGGCTTATCCATCATGACTGGATAGAATAAATGTTTGCATTGTGCATTGCTGTAAAACATGGATATGTCGGACATCTGTGCTTCTCCACTTTCCAATTTTCAACTTTATGTTGTGACAGCGCTGTGCCTAAGTTCATGTTTTGGCTTGAAATATTCAATCTTGTTGCCACAAAGACGCTTGGAAGCTGTCCCGACATCTTGCTACAACTGCCAACTGTTATTGCCACAAAGACACTTGGAAAAAGAACCATGTTAGAAATATTTAGTCCTGTTGCCTGAAAATGTACCGACTTCTCGCTAAAGTATTTGGTTTTGTTACCTCAAGGACACCTGGAAAATGTTCATCTTCTCACTAGAAATATTGTTTTTTGTTTAACCATAAAGACGCCTGGAAAATGTCCTGACAGTCACTGGAAGTACCCAGCTTAGTCAGTTGCAATGGGAAGCCAACAGTGGTCTTCAAATGGTCTTGAACAGTCTCTCATCAGCTGTTATACATGACAAGAATGAAACATAAATTTAACCTATCCAAAGGTTTGCAGACACGTCCAACATTTTTTGTCTATACATCAGACATGTGTGAACCCGTCCTTTGGGTTTAACAGTGCACCATGTACCCAGAAATCCACACTATAGGCAAAATCATTACTTTAGTTTATTCTTCACGTTGTTACACACCAGTTCAAGTGCTGTGGTGCAGACGGAAGCAACGACTGGTCCGACAGTGTGGGCTGGGAAAACCACGAAGCCGTGCCGGACTCCTGCTGCTTGGTGAAGAGTGACGGCTGTGGACAGAACAAGGACAACGCATACTCAAAGGTCTGCAGGGAAATCTCATTTTGAAGTTCACAACCATTGCAAGGTTATTTATACAGTATGTTATGAGTGTGTGCTCCTCCTCAGGGTTGCATCTCAGCTATCAAACGCTTTCTGCTGAAGAACCTGGTGTGGGTCGGTGCTGTCTGCATCGCTCTGGCAGTCACAGAGGTAAACTGTTCCAAATAAAATGTAATGTTTGTCTTTGACATTTGATGTACGTCACAGAAAAACCAAAAGTCACATGTATTTCTCAGCATGTCTTAATATTTTTATTTGAATCAATATTTTTTATGCACTTTCCAATTCCAATAATGAGAAAATGTTCATGCAAGCAAAGGTAGTACAGACATCTGAAGGTAAGTAGAAGATGGTAAGTAGAAGATGGTGTGAATGGTAATAAGGCCTGTCTCGTCCTGTGTGCCTCAGGAAGTGAACTTCAGGATTAATTAAAAAAATAAACACGGAGAGAGACAAGAACCATTTTGACCCGTCCTTGGGTTCATTTGCTGCCAGTAACTCGTAACCTTTTCCCTGTTGCAGGTTTTCGGAGTAGTCATCGGGGTCTGCTTGTGTCTGGACATAAAGCGAAAAAGCTACGAAAACATCAGCTGATGTGCCATCGTGCCACAGTCGAGATGACTTCCCACATCGCTCACATTGTTCTCTGTTTCAAATGTCATCGGTTTTATTTGCTTTTGTAGTTTATTTCTTCCAGGCCATGAGTGTGAGCACTAAAATGTGACATAAAGATTAAATATGTAGTAGTTCATCTGATCAGATGAAAACAACTGACACATACCTTATTGCCACTTTCATGCTTGCCAAATGTAACTATTTTACAAGTTATCTGAATAATTTGGAGTTTGTTTTGGTCTATTACGATCTCAAGATCAATATGAAAATGCTCAATAAATGTGTGATGTATTCTCCAAGTGGCTGTGGATCAATACACAAGTGCTGTACTTGAGAACAAATTTGAGCTACCTTACTTGAGTATTTTCATTTTATGCATCTTTATACCTCTACTCCACAACATCTCTGAGGCAAATATTGTATTTTTACTCAACTAAATCTGTCTGTACTTAACAGTTACTGCTGGATTCAAATTATGTATACCCTTTTGTCCACTGAAATCCATAAATCTCCAAACTTGTTTTATTGTTGATTACAATTTTTTGATGAACTGGAGGAATAAGTTTAAGGAAGTACATGACTTTTTAGTAGTTCAAAGGACATGGAAGCTACAAACAATGATGATCTCATCGAATATGATGCATTGCTGTAGATTAAATTTAAAGTAGTCTAGTTAAAATGAGCTCAACCTTAAACATCTTCAGCAGTAAATTACAACATGCACATTAATGCAGCAGTTATGATAATCCAAAAACATCATATAGCCTACAATAATAATAATAATAATAATAATAATAATACAAACACTGCATTTTGAAGTAGAGTCATTATTTTATTTGTAATTCTTTTGGTATATTTTGTTGTTGTACTTGGATTATTTTATTTAAGTAAGGTTTTGAATAAAGGTTTTGTAGTAGAGTATTTTAAAGGTGTGGTAGCCTGTAATGCTGCTTTTACTACTACTAAATTAGCAGTTAAGTTAAAAAAAATCTTTTATTAGAAAAAAATTGACCTATGAGTAAAGATATTGTATTGTACTGACATTATTCTTCGTGTATTTCGCCTTACAATAGCCTAAAAACTGGTCTGATTAGTTTGGGTGGTGAATTGACGCAGTAAACTACATTTCCCAGAAACCCCTCGAAAGGAAACGCGTCCGCTCTCTAAATAGGTCCGACCGGCGTCAGCACGGAGGGTAACGTGTGCGCCAGCGACACAGAAAACAGACTGAAAACACGAGTTTGTAAGCGACACTGAGACTAAAACTAAAGGTAAAGAAACTGTTTTAATGCAGTTATTATAAACACACACAGCACCAGACTTAAAAACGCTCTGCTAGCATTACACAAGCTAATACCAGCTAGCTTTTAGCATGTAAACTTAACTGTATAACTTAACTGGCTCAAGCTAGCTGGAGGAATAATGTGGTAATATCCAACAGTACATTTAGGAAAGTATACATTTTAGCTGAATTCACAGTTAAATATAAAACAAGAATAATTAAGGATGTGGCTAAGTAAGTTAGCTAAAAGAGGTACATGTTTGTAGAAGTATTCAAGCTTTCCTCTGTCTCTTCCTGTTTATTTATCCAGCAGCATGTCAGAGGCTTTGGTCCATCGAATAAAGGAGCTGGAGGCAGAGCTGGAGAAACTCAAGTCCCAGCTGAAGGAGACGGGTGGAGCTGGAGAAGACATGGAGCTCATGTCCCATTCAAACACAGACTGCAGACCTGATGGTAACGCCACCAACAGCAGCAGTAAAAAGGGTAAAAAGGCGAGCAAAGAGCGTCCTTTTGACTTCTCTGCCCATCCTCGGCGCCATGTGGCTCTGCGTCTGGCTTACCTGGGATGGGCCTACCAGGGCTTCGCAGTTCAGGAGAACACAGACAACACGGTGGAGGCCAGACTCTTCGAAGCTCTGCTGAAGACGCGGCTGATTCAGGAACGACAGACCTCCAACTACCACCGGTGTGGTCGCACTGATAAAGGAGTCAGTGCTTTCTCCCAAGTGAGTTCATCGAGACTCAGCGTGTCATATTTTGTACTCCAAAATGAAATCTCCACTTCCGTTGAGTAAACTTGTCTCCTCTCCGCAGGTCATAACCATCGATCTGCGCTCCACACAGTTTAGCGGCGGTCTGGGCATCACACTACCTGAAAATGTTGACGTCAGCATCAAAAATAAAGCCACTGCCTCTGAGCTTCCATATGTGAAGATGCTGAACAGAGTCCTGCCCCAGGACATCAGGATCTTGGACTGGGCACCAGCAGCAGAGGGCTTCAGCGCACGCTTTGACTGCCGGACCCGCACGTACCGGTACTACTTCCCCCGAGGATCCTTGGACGTGGCGTTGATGGCAGATGCTGCCAAAAGGTGGGTGAAGACCCAACATGATAAACACTGATGTCACCCCGTGATGTCACAGTTTTGATTTGAGGTTCTTTTTGACGTGCGTCAGATACGAGGGCACTCACGACTTTCGCAACATCTGTAAAATGGATGTGGGCAACGGAGTCCTGCAGTTTGAGAGGACCATCCTGTCGGCATCAGTCAAGCCTGTGCAGCCTCAGCAGATCTCCAGCACAGACCAGTATGAGCTCTTCATATTTGAGATTAAAGGGCTGGCCTTCCTTTACCACCAGGTATCAAGAGACGCTGTGCTCAGCAATTGATTGTGTTCCTTTCAAGCCATTGTATCCTTGGCTGGTTAACTTACTGCAGTGAATTCCTGTTGTGTTATGCTGCAGGTACGCTGCATGATGGCGCTGCTTCTCCTCATAGGGCAGAAACTGGAAGCCCCAGAGATAATTAATCAGCTCCTGGATGTTCAGAGTAACCCCAGGAAGCCTCAGTACAGGTGAGACAAACTGAACTGAATCAGTAATCGTGAAGGCAATACAGTTGAACTACAGTCGCATGAGTGTAAATCTGTGTTGAACATGTCTCTTCCTGTCTCTAGCATGGCAGTGGACTACCCGCTGGTGCTGTACGACTGCCACTTTGAAGGTTTGAGCTGGAAGCAGGACAGTGAAGAGGTGAACCACGCCCTGTCTGCTCTACAACAACACTGGACCCAGAGTGCGGTCAAGACCCAAGTCCTCCACGGGATGATCCGGGGTTTGGAGGCCATAGGTGAGATGTTCAATGAGATCAATGGACTGTGACATTTTGAATGACAGTTTGTTCAGTTTTATCACAAGATTTTGAAATAGATCTCTGCAGGGCCAGACTGGGAAAACAATTCAGGCCATGCCAATATCCAAAAACAGACCATTTTTATGGAGGACCATGATTGCCATAGAAATCAACAGTTAGAAAAAGAAAAAAAGGTTAATTAATTATAAATAATGAGTAAATAAATAACTATGTGCACAATGTTTCTTGTCTCTCTCTGCCTGTCCTATCAAAGGATAGTTGTAATATTATAATACTCTGAGGACCATCCTGCTAGCACGTATTTTTATTTAATACTCTCTATCATAATTCTTTTATTTTGAAGCATTTTACAATGTGTTCCTCCAGAGGTTAGCTTCCGTTTTTAATGACTGCCCCTCAGCTCCATCTTTTCCTCTTGTTCTCCTTCACTTTTATTTTTGCTCCACACTGCTCAGCACTGCACCCTCTGACTGAGCATTGTTTTAATGTGTGTGATTTTGTGTGTGATGACAGACGGGTATTTATTTAACACTGCCTAGACCACTGGAATTTCAGTCTGGGCTGTTGACTTTTGTGATTGCCAAATTCAAAATGTAAAGTCAGCTCTTATCAAATGTATTCATGCTGACAGACTGTAGAGCCCTCTGACACAAACTCCTGATTTTTGGGTCAGATAAAACTGACTAAACTCAATATTGTTATTGGCAGGAACGATGTGGATGACTCCACAGTGAGTGAGTTTTAGCCGAACGGAGCGCTCTCTATGAAAAACAAAACGATGCACCATTATGCAGCCTCCAGAGTATTATACGTAAAATCATTTGGTTATAAACTGCTTCGACATCGGCATCAATACTGAAGAATGGGTATAAATTGTTTCACTTCTCTCCATCCACAGGTGGAGTCTCCTCCGACCATTGCTGGCTGGTAGAAGGCAGCAGGCAGAAAAACTACCGGCCCCTGCTGGAGCGTCCGTGCTGCGAGAGTCTGGAGTCCAGGATCAACCATTTTGTCAAAAGAGGCAGACTGGAGCGGGAGGAAGGGGAGAACGGAGGAGAAACGGTCCACAGAGGGAAAAAGTCCAAACATTCCCACAATTCCCCCAGTCTGCCTGTTTCATCTTCAAAACAAAGTACAAATCAGAAGGCAGAGGACTGATATTTTCCCACAGGAGAAAATGGACTGGACAAAGTGAATTTTGTTGTAATTTTTGTTCATTGTATTTACATTTTATTTCAGGAAACAAAAGAATAGATTTATCTTTTTATTTCAAGATAACAGTGTATTGACTTTTTCATTCAAGCAAATATCTGTTTTGCTTTGGAATAAACACGTTTTGGAGAAAGTGGCCATCCCTCAGTTTGGTTTACAACAGATGGAGTCAGTGGTGGAGATATAGAGAATAGATTAAGTACAGTACATTTACTCAAATACTGTATTTGTATTTTATTTGAGTATTAGTACTTCTACTCAACTACATTTTGGGGTACATATTGTAGTTTTCACTCTGCTACATTTATTTGAAAGCTTTAGTAACTAGTGACCTGGCAGATTTAGATGTCAAAAACATAAATCAACCAATAAATTACAATATATCATCATAGGGTAAGCTGACCAGCATTAATAAGTATTTATACTAAGCGTTACATTTTCTAGCTGCAACTGAATTCTTCTACCACCTGAAGCTGAATGAACGAGCAAGGCGGAACTCATGTCAAGTAAGAGGGCATGTCGGATGACTATTGAGGTGGCGCTTGTCAAGCTAGGCAGCTAGGTCGCTAGCTGTCAGTAGAGTTCAAGTCAGAGTTACGGACAGCGACGCTGAGCCTCACGACTGTTCTCCGACCTCTTCACCTGACTGCATATTTACACAGGACGGAGTTAAAATGTCTGCCTGTTCGTGTGACTGCTTGTCTGCGGTCGCTCTCACCTGAGCGAGACTGGTGCTAACTGTTAGCCTGTTAGCAGCCCGGGTTGTTTACTGCACCAGCCCCTCCACTCTGTGGCTCTGCACGGATTTCCACTGTACGTTCAGCTGATTTGAGGAGTATCACGAGGTAAAGAGAAAAAAAAAACACACGAACAGGTGTATTTTTATTTAACAGTAACTAATGTTTGTTTACTAGCGGTCACTCTCTCCCTCTGACTGTTTCTGTTTTGAGTTTATTCCAACGCTGAGGACCTGTTAAGCCTCGAGTTTGTCATGGCGTTGAGTCAAGAATAACTTCAGAGCTGACAGTCCCGTCTGTCAAACTAGTCTGACTCCATAGTTGGCGGCTGAGCCAAGTACTAAACACACCGAGTGCAGCTCTGCACCTTCACAGCAGGGGGCGTGTTGGTAAACCTCATGAGAGAATGACTGAGGAGGGTTTTAAACACCACTGCTAAACACTGGCTTTAGTTTATTTAGATTGGACTGTTAACCTGTTTATCATTAAGTTTACTGACACTGTTGTGTGTGGACTTGTAGCTTTATAACATACTGTGCGTAGTTTATGTATATCATCTTTATTTCCTCAGCTTGTGTTACTTTTTGTGTGAGAAGTGGCATTTCTATGTTTAATATTTTCTTGTTTTTATTTACAAAGTAGTCCAGCTTTAGCCGAATGCAACACCTACACCCAGACTGATGTTCTCAAATCTGGCCTATAGACAATGCCAATAATAATGTGTTAGTTATGTTGTTATTTATTCCCCCTTTTGTGGAAATTATTAGATTTAGAAGTCAAAGTTATTAGATAAAAGTCATAATTATGACATAAATCAAAATCAGGAAATAGTCGGATTTAAAAGTCATGATTATGATTTGAAGAGTCGAAATTATGAGATACATTATAATTGAGATTACATAAAATCATAATTTGGAGATTGGAATTTATAAGATTAAAAAGTAACAATAACTGACCTGTTTTAAAGTCATTCGTCACACTGTCTTTGAAAGAGCTTAAATTACGTTTATTACAAATTTCTGAAAGAACACTGAATATAACCTTCTTTTACATGACAATGTCCTTTTTAGCTCCCTAGACAAGCACCTACTTAGTGACAAGAAATTTTCGGTACTTATAAAGTCTTAACAAACTGATGGCGAGGATGTCTCTAGCCAATAGCAAATAAATGTGCCAGCACAAGAGACAGAGACGATAAAAACCACCTCTGCTATTGATTAATGTCATCGTGATTGCCGCTTCACTGATGGCAGTCAACAAGGCCTTGGAAATTGTATTTTATGCCACCAAAGTTTTTTTTCCATTTCTGATTAGTTTCTATGAGTCACCATCCGGGACGGGGCCATAAAAGATTTTGTCATGGTTTGTGATTAAAAAACACTTTTCATTATTGGTATTATCGTAAATATCCTCCCATGAATTACTTGGAAAAGCTGTCTAGGTCACTGACGCACAGTCCTATGTTGGTCTCTTGATTTATTTTTAATTGTCTAAGTCCGTCAGCTTGGCACACAAACTAGATAAACCGGATGTGTGCAGAACAAAAGGAAAGTGAGGTTACTACCATTTATTTATCCTTTATTTGTGCGGGGGGAGTTTATGATTTATGATTACTATTTAAGATTTGTTTTTCACAAAAAGTTCAAGTATGTTTTACCGCAATTTTTAGAGTTTAAAGAATATTTTGATGAACATCATCAGTCACAATTATGTTGGACGGGGTAAACGTGACATGAAATTGTCATATGGTCCCATGCCAAGTCACCATAAACCATAACAGTATTGATCCATTATTAATGTTGCTTGGATGTGTCTTTCTGTGTCTTTTCTTTCAAGATGTTCCTGGTGGGGCTGACGGGAGGTATTTCCTCAGGGAAAAGCACAGTGTCTTCAATGCTGCGGGAGCTCGGCTGCCCCATTATTGATGCTGATGTCGTGGCCAGAAAAGGTTGGTGAATATCTCAGATATACAACGTCAGAACTGAGAGACGGTCTCTCCATTCAACTCTGATGTAGGAATTGTGATTAAAATGCCCGACATCACTGACAGAACTGTGCTTGGTGTAATAACGTTTATATCGAAATGGACATAAGGAGGTTGGGCCTGTAGGAGATTCATTAAGACAAACGCTTGTAGAGAGAGCATGAATCATGGCGGCTGTCTCTGGCTGACTGCAGGGATGATTCTTAAGTTATGTGGTGATGATACAAAGGTCACAGAACTATGTTAATAGTGCACAGCTGCATGTAGGAGAACTTAGAAGACAGTTATCAGACAAATCATAGCATTATGATTTCATTTCACTTAGGTGGTCGATGATTGTTACAAAATTGAAATATTTTCTTATCCATGTGTCCATTTTTTTGTACCATACAGACCTGAAATCAATAATTGTAAAGGACTAATTAAAGCTGGGATGTCATGAAAAATACTAAATCTTGCTGCCTTTTCTTGACATCAGTCGTGGAGCCACACACTTGTGCCTATTCCCGCATCGTCTACCACTTCGGGCCGGAGATCCTGCTCGAGAACGGGGAGATCGACCGGCAGAAGCTGGGTCAGCTCATCTTCGCCAACGAGGAGAAGAGGAGGCTGCTGAACTCCATCACCCACCCAGAGATCCATAAAGCAATGCTCAAAGAGATCCTGTACTACTTTCTCAGAGGTGAGAAGGGACCGGGTTCGGCTCAGATATCAGAGAAAGGGAAGATGATTTACTGAAAGGGAGCGAAGGCTGTTTTGCAGTGCTGCGATGAGCTTTACTTTATCAGCCGGAAGGTGAAGGCAACTGAGATAAAAGTCGTCAATTTTTGCTGCTCACTTCATTCACTCCTCAACATCTCAAGATACGTCAACTGCCTTAAATAGACCTGTCACACACCTATTGTTGTATGTTGTTAAAAAGTAATTAACTTAATCATGTTACTGGTGTTTTCACAATGCTAGAGTGTTAATGTGTTGAAGCTAATTAATTCTATGTCACAGTACCTCCTCTCCACTTTCTTTGCTGTACTCAGGTTATCGCTATGTGGTGCTGGATGTTCCCCTTCTCTTTGAAACCAGACGTCTCACGCAGTTTCTGAACCACACTGTCGTAGTTTACTGGTAAGACCACAGCTCACTGTTCTCCATTTTCCCCCCTCACTTTAGAGTTTTACTTTCAGATTGTTTGTTTACAGGTTTCATATTTTAAATCATTAAATATTTGGATGTTTGTTTTTTGACAGAAACAGGCCATTAAGCCCAGTTTTGTGAGTTATTGGTTACCCACTCCGTCTCTCTCTGTGCCTTATTAGCGTGACTCACCGCCTCTGGATTTTTTAACAAGGCACCCCGGCTGCGCCATAAATAACCTCCATTGTCTGTTCCTTTTCAGTGACCCTGCCACTCAGCTATCGCGCTTGATGCAGAGGGACGGCCTGACCCAGGAGCAGGCCGAGCAGCGCGTGGCCGCGCAGATGCCGCTCAATGAGAAGCGCGGCTTAGCCAATCACGTTATCGAGAACTCAGGCAGTCGAGAGGACACCCACCGGCAGGTCCTGCGGTTGCACACGAAGCTGGAGGACTCCATGGACTTCCTCTTAGTTAGAGTCATTGCGATTGCAACCACTGCAGGTCTGGGAGGGATACTGCTGTATGCAGCCAAGATACTTTTGTCCTAACAGAGGAGAGATGAGGGAGGAGAAGGGTTTGTGGTCCAGGATGTGGTCAAATATGAGGGTGTGAATAGAAGCAGGTGAAGGCACGTCATGGGTACTGGTGCAGTTCACTGTGAGATTAGTTTCACAGCACCCACGGCTACAGCTCAGAGGTGTGACAGGCTCTGTTTGCAGTTAACACTGACTTACGTTATTGACACAACATGCACTGACAAACGTGGTTTGGTGTGATGGGTTTCTTATGTGCAATTTCAGTTGGTTTTACTCAGAGACACTAAAAACATGCAATCCCTTAGAGGCTCAGTCGCTTTACAAGCTCGCCGATGCTCTCAACAGTGATGAAAGTCACAACTAACACCAGTAAAAAAAAGGCAGAATTGTACAAACTGAAGAGATTTTATTTTGTTACACTTTATAAAGTCATCCAAATTAGACATTTTGGGTGATTTGAATAGATTGTAAATCTAAACACCAGACAGTAGAAAGAGCAAATGAAGAAGTAAAAGGCTGTTCGTTCTTAACAAGTATAGATTTGGATTTTGTCATTTAACAGCACGAACTGATGATTTTTAGTTCAACGTGTCAGTACTATCCTACAGGAGGAGGCGAGGGCTACTGTGAACTGAAATAAAGTTTTCACTGTGGCCCTGACCCTCTTCTGTACTGTCCCCAGCCATGAATATTTTAAAATTAAAAATGCTTCAGGACGCTTACTGATTGTATGTTAATGCCCTACATGATCAATGACAGAATGTATTTGACAATCCATTTTTAATGGGAACAGTGTGAATTTACATGAATTAACAGACTTTATATTTATCACTGTATTTTCTTACACATGAAGCTGTCCTCTGTAAATACGAAGTCTGTGATTTCCTTTTTTTTTTTTTGTTTCCTGTGCAGTTTGCACACACTCAACTTGTAACTAAAACACAACATTTGTAACATTAGCTGCTTAAATGAAATATAAATGATCAAATACTACTGTTTTAAAGTAACAGCTGTCAGATGGTGGTCAGTTTTTCAATTCCCCCTCCTCTCGAAAAATGTGTTTTGCTTGATTGTGACCTCCCCTGGGTGTTTGAGCTTTGCTGTAGCTGCAGTTTGACTGTTTTCAAAGTCATCTGATGCTCACTTTAAATCTGGGTTTAGTACAAAAATGTTCAAGCAGGATTGTTGACATGCAACTTCTTTGCAAGACAGTCGTGGTCCAATATGCAACTAACGTGAGTGTGAGTGATTGGGAAATTTACACTAAGAATAGCCTTAACTGTGAAACTGACAAAAATGTAATTTAAAACAAATGACATCATGTAGTAGGTGACATAATTAAAGGGGGATTAAAGGGTACTCCAGTACGGAAGCCCTAAAGGGCCATGCATTCATACATTTTATTTCCTCCGTTGTCCTGTGATAACGAGTTAATTTCATTTGTTTTCTCGAGATCTTAAGTTATTATCTCGAAATAACAACTGCTGTTTTCCCGTGATAACGGGATAATTAATTAGAGATCTTGAGAAAACAAAACGATAGTGTAGTATATTAAATCATTGCAGGAAACATCATAGCAATGTCAGGAGCAGGAGCATATCGATCACCGTGTCACATATCTTTTCAATCAAGGCCTGACACAGGCTGAAATAGCATTATGCCTTGCTATTACAGATAATATACACATTAGTGTGCGTAATCTAAAAAGACGGTTAGCAAGGCTTCAGCTATATCGGCGGCGCAATCTAAGTGAGCCTGATGTCATTGTTAACTACATAGCGTTATTACTACAGTTGTTATTTCGAGATAATGACTCGAGATCTCGAGAAAACAATGAATTAACTCGTTATCGCGGGAAAACGGAGGAAATAAAATGTATGATTGCATGGCCCTTCAGGGCTTCCCTACTCCAGCAATGTGGCATTGTGCCTTCATTAATTAAGTTGACGGACTGAAAAGACACAGATTTGAGAAAGACTGGTCCGGCCGAGATATCCTCACTTTTTGTCCCAGATATGGGTTAGACTCCAAAATCACTGGATCCTCCATTTCCCATAATGCAACTCAGCGGTGTAGCCATTTTCGTCAGAGTTCCCTGTTTGGGAAATGCCAGAATCTTTTTAAAAAACCCACACCTCCAGATTGTGATGCAGGCTGACGTCTCAAGCCCAAAATAAAATAACCCAGATGACATCACTGTGACATCATCTGGGTTATTTCCTCAGATTTTAGGAGAGCTCCCTTCAGAGCCACGTAAGACATTACACAACTGTTTCCAAAGGCTGAGTAGGACTCCAGTCGAGAAGTCAACTCATTATCATGTGTGAAATCACTGGCTGCAACCAACAGTTATTGCCATTGTTTAATTTGTCAATTGTTTTAGCGATTAATTGATTTTTTCTTCTAGAAAGTAGCGAAAACCAGCAAATATTTTAAATTTTTGCTTAAAAACTATCTCCAAAAATTATTTTAATATCAAAATAGTTGCGTAATAATTCTAGTTGATGAACTAATTTATTAACTGGCTAATCCTTGCTTCTCTAGCCCACATAATAATGACTACAAATCATATAGGAAATACTGAAATGCTTCAAGTTCCCAAAAAATATTGACACTGATGTTCTCAGATGCTACAGGAACACGTGTAATCGACAGGACTTCAGGACCGAAGAACATAATGAACTTCTATTAATGGTCAGTTACGATGTCCTTGCTCTCGTCCACATTGGAGCTTAGACATGAAATTTTAGGCCCACAGGCAGGCGTGGTGACATCATCCTGGCACTGAGGTCCCACTAGCATGCGTGGCTCACTTGGCTCCGTCTGAAGCCCCCACTGGTCTGCTCCTTGTTTTTGTCAAGCCACGGCAGATTTAATGCAAAGTGACTCGGTGGCTGCGGTGGGTGGGGAGCAGTCAACCAAGGCTGCATGGCGACACATTTGGTCACATATGTTACATACAAAATCACAGCCACAAACAGGACGTAATCTTTTACAAAAATAGGACGTAAAAGTCAACATAAACGCACACAATCCAGGGTTGTCTGTCAGCCAGAGCCATGATGAAGAAATTGGTCTATTCTTAGGTTGCCATATTTTTAAAACCTGGCTGCTCTGTGTGATCCAGGGGGTAACATGCTTTACTGGGCAGCCAGCTGTTCAGCAGAGATTCTCAAGTGTGCCTTTTCTCAGTCTCTTTCTCAGACACAGACAGAGGCCAGATGCAGTGCATGGAAGGAAGACTATATCTGTACCAGCAAGTGTGAATGCCCCAGGCAGACAACGGTGGCAAAGCGTCTCAGTCTGAATATAAATTGGCTTTAATTCTGAAGGTGTCAAGCTAAAAGGTGAAAATCTTAAGTTGCCTTGTTACACTTTGTGAAAGTGCACAGTTGCAGGCACAACCCGCCGCTTTATTGTGTGTTGTGGGTCCTCTCCGGGAGCAGAGCAAATAATTTTCTGATGGCAGGGGGTAAAGACTTCTATAATCTCACCATCATGTTCAGAGAGTTGGCCCACGGCACCGCAGTGTGTCGACATTTTGGAATCTCCTGTCTGAGTGGTTTTTCATCATTTCTCCCGCCCACTGCCGTCAGGCAAGGTAAAACAGCTCGGGCAAAGGCGAACTAAATAAATAGCTTCCCACCAAACTCTGACACAACTTTGGATAATTGACAGTCCGAATTAATTTTCAGCAGCTATTGAATGTCGGTCTTGTTATGAGTTTTGAATTGTTTATTCAATGGGCTGATTTTTCGTCACCACAATGTAGTACACGCTGTCACATAGGTTAATAGACGTTGTGCCATTTTAATGAAATGTCAAAACTTTCGCAGTTGTAGACACATTTCAGTATGTATGTGTGTGCGTATGTTTGGAGGGTGGAGGGTGACTAGTGTGTATTTAAGATCAGCAATAGGATCCTTAATCAGGGTTGGATCTGGAAGTTCACACAAAAATTAAAACGCAGTCATTATCTACTCACCCCAATGCCGATGTAGCTTGTCCAGCGTAATCCAAGTCTTTTGAAGCCCTGGGATCCCAAATTGACTTGAAAAGACATTATTTACAACCTTTTCAGTCCGAAAACTCCACTGTAGCTGCGAAGCTAAAAGCGTTAGTGCACACCTCGTCTGAAGTGGATACACAAGTTTGAACTCACGTCAAGGTTGTAAATAACATCTAACTCAAATCAATTTGAGACCTGTGTGCTTCTAGAGACTTGGATCACGCTGGACATGCTGTATGGAGCCATTTCTTGTTTTCTGTCAGTTGTTTAGGAGAATACCGCAACGCTGTTTTGCTGTGAAGCTCCAGAAATGTTTTGTGGACCACGAAACTTCAACTGACATTCAATCAAAATTGGAGTGAGTGGATAATGACTGAATTTTAATTTTTAGGTGAACTTTTCCTTTAAACCCTCTCCCCCTTTTTATTATATTTCACTTATTTGACCAATCAGACCTTCTCTTTGGACTGTGCGTTTCCTCACAGTCCTGTTTTGTAGCAGCTGTTAGAACGAGACAATTTACACATTGGTGATTCTCATTGCCACCTGACCTTTTCTCCACCCAACTGCAACCTGAACAACAGTCTAATCAGCCAAAGAGAGTGGAAACACCTGCAGCTATAAACCAAAAACATACTCAGTGATTTATTTTTTAACTTCACACAGCCTACAACATCCAGTACATTTATACGTCCTATGCGTCCTTTTAATAGAACACGTTTTGACATGTCACAGTTGGAAAAGAGTGCGTTTAAACAATAAAGTTAATGATGGCTGAATTCTATTTAGCTGCTTCCTTTTTAGTGTTCTGGTTTGGGATGTAAAAATACTTCACTGCAAGTAAATGTCTTGCATATAGAATCATACCCAAGAAGTACATAAGTATTTTCAGCAACAATATTATGCTGAAATACCACCATTGTAGAGTTACTTATACAATGTTATTGTTATCAATAATGCAATTATGTGTAAGCAGCGCTTAAAAAGCTCTTGAAAAACAAAAGTCTTTCTAGGAAATATCGATTAAAGCAGCAGTGAATGAGGCAGGTCATAAAAAACAAAACTTCCCTGGGACGTTTTGGGTATCAAAGAAGGGTTTGTGTTTTTAATGTATTCAGTATTTAAAGTAACTAAAAGGAACTTAACTTTTTGTTGATTCTGTCAGCCCCTGTGGTCAAAAGATGAAAGTACAGTTTGAATTTCATCCTCAGCACTCTGCTATGAGAATAGTTTTAATTTTATGACTTATCCAACCTGGAGAAGTCTGAATCTGATGCTCTTGGTTCTTCATGTAGGTCATACAGAGACATCAGTATTAAATTGGGACTGTTTCATTATCATTCAAAAGTTCCCTGTAGCACGTTTAACATGAGACTTAATGAGTTATTGGCTGATTAGGAGCACTTAAAGATGAAATGTTGATGAAGGTTTTGATCATTTTGATAAAGCAACAAGCTGACAAAAGGAACAATGATGGAAAAACCCACACAGCCACTGGTGTGCCCATTCCCACTCAGCACAACAGGTCACAAATGAGGCTCGACACTAACGGGTAGAAGACACTGGCCCAGCGACTGTAACCACTGTAGTGTTCTTGAACTCTGGCTTCTGGTGACACGCTGAGGAAGGGGCACTCGCAGCGCCACCGTAGCGTAGCCCGTTGTCAGGCTGCATCCATGAGACTGCGGTGAGGTGAAGAGACAGGCAACACGCCAGCAGAGCGTCCCCGGCCACATGACTCAACCTGTCCCTACGTGTTAGCCCCGGCTCAGTCAGGGCCATGAGGGAACAAGGACGATGGTATTGAGTCACTGACACACTGGACAGTCCCCAGATCAAGCATGATGATGGGGATAAAAGTGGGCGATGCATGTTGTCATGTTCTCCCGAGGAGTGCTAGGACAAGGGATAATGCACCCACGCATACATGATTTACTATAATACAAGATGCTGTCATTTTGTGCATGTATGTCTTTCCTAGATCGTAGACTGCTGTAGTACAGCCATTACTTTAAGGAACAGCACCTACATTATAATTGGTTTAAATGAGTATGTTGCTGTACTCTAACAGTTGAAAAGTCGAAAATCATTCCAAGATTTGTTTCCCTGTCTTACGTTCACCATTCATCATTCATAGAAAATGTAATTTATCATGTAAGGAAGGTGGTGAAAGTAGCAAAAAATAATTGACAAAAATGGAGCCGAAGTTCATATTTGAAAGTGATTAAATGTAATGTAATGTGAATTGATAACTAAAGTGATAAGCTGTCTGTTGATTTGATAAACCTGATTGACATTTTATTTCAAACAGTATTTCACCGATAATCAACTTTATTTTTATTTTTTTTGCTTAAGCCCTAGTATAAAGGTCATGCGACTTGGTGAACCGCTTGACACTCATTATTGCGGATCCCACTGCTTTTCTTGCAAGTCCTGCCCTACTCTGCCTGTGATTGGTTGCCTTCATTGCTTAAGTTAAGAGTACCAGAATATGCCTAAAACGAAGTTAAGAGTTGGAGGCAAGCATAAACTTAATTATGCCCTGGCTTGTAAAAACAGCCAGTACAGCAGTTTATGATCAGCAGTAGACACACAGTTGAAGTAAACATTTGGTGTGTTTACGACCCCAGTAAACACACCAACCTCTTCAGCCTCGGACGGAGTGTCTCCCTATGAGGGGCCAAAATGGACAAAAGCCAGGCCAAAATTGCGAGAGAGAACGAGTTACTGTGTGAGAGGTTGAAGGTGCGCAAGAGGGATAGAGGTACCACACGAGAGACACCCGGCGAGCATTTCATCTCCACCTTCTTGCATTTATTGTTTATCGAAGCCAAAATATACACAATGTCAAAATGTAAACAGTCAACATTAAAGATAAGGAAAAATAAACAGCTAAATGGTGAGATGCAAATCCTATTTATTTATGCTACAATGCTATAAAAACAATACAAAATAACTCTGAACTACATTATATTATAACTATTTTTTTGGAAAGTATGAAAAGACTTAAGTTATCTTTTGTTGTATATTTATTTACTTGACATTGTTTATATTGTTGATGATTTGAACGTTAATGGGGATGGGAGAATTGGGGAGCTGTCTTGTTGAACTCTGTATTGTCATTTTGTTGTTTAAACTTGAAAATAGAAATTAATTATTTCCAAAAAAGCAAAAAAGTAGACCAACATAAGGTCAGACATTTGCATGTTATGTAACTCTCTGGTGAATCATATCAAATTTTAAGCATTAGCAGTATGACTTACACTTAAAAAACACTGCACTGCTGATCACGACTGCATACCGCCCCTCCGGCTTTTCCTACAATTCTGCCACAAAGCTGAGAAAACTGATGAGGAAGCAGCAGAAACTGATGAGAGCATTGTCCCTTTCACAATGCAAGCAGGATTTAAGGTCTTACAAAGACCAATCACTACCTGCTCCTCCTCTGTAATCATACCTTTTATTGTATTCATAGAGATTTTGAGGACATACTCTAGACCAAGTTGCCATGTTAACAGAGCCCTCTGTATCGAGGCATGACAGGACTGTTGATGAGATGTTGTATAAGATTAATACTGCATCTGTTATCCGATTTGATTAAAAAAATCCTCATGGTAAGCCATAATTATGAAATAAAAACTGTTGTACCTTGTAATTTCAACTTTTTATCTCTTAATGATGACTTCTAATCTTATAATTTCGACATTTTTAATCTCATAATTATGACTTTTATCTCAATTTTGACTTTTTAATCTCACATTTATCTCATAATCAGCTCAAAATTATAACATTTTCTCTCATAATTATACATTTGATCTAAACTTTGACTTTTTTAATCTCATAATTCTGACTATATATCTAATAATTATGATTTACAATGGAATTTTTTTTCAACAAGCTTAGTTTTCATCTTTCTTTTTTTTTTTAACCCTAACCCTTTGACAGGCAGAAATGGGCTTCCAAAGATATTTCTTGATATGATAGTCATTAAAAATGTCAGTGAGGTGCGAGTAGTATGCTGTATGTCAGATTGTACCCTGAAGGATGAGTTCAGCTACTATACAAATGATATGGATACAGGCTTGTGGTGACCCTGTGAAAACAGGTCTGCAGAGGATGGCAGAGCAGCTGGAAAATCTTTGTTCATTGTCAGTAGTTATTGACAGGCAGACAGCGTTGAAGAGACAAGGATTATTAGCCACAGGCTACGGGGACAGCAATGTCAGTCCATTGGTCTGTCCGACGGAAACATCTCAAAAACTTCTTGATGGATTCCCAATAAATTCTGTACAATCACAGTGACTTTGATAACCCCTTGACTTTTTCTAGCGCCACAAGCAGGATGACATTTGGGCTTGAGTGAAATATCTTGACAAATATCGGACCGGAAAAGAATACGTGTGGAAGAAGTTATCCTTACTGAGTTTGAGGTACTTATTCTTCACAGTACTCCACTACATGTATTTGGTAACTTTAGTTATGAGGCCTGTGCTTTTGATGCTTAAGTACTTTTTTGCCAGAAAATTACCTTTTGATACCAAAGTACATGTAATATTAGATAAACTTAGATATAGTAGACTTTTTCGCCAGTAATATTTGTATGGGTGACTTTTACTTTTACCAAAGTCAGATTTTAACATAATATCTTTACCTTGATTCAAATTCGACTTGGGAACTTTTTATGACACTGGGTAACATTGTAAAAGGGTCTATTTTAATCTTACCAAGAAGATGGATTGCATAACTCTAACCAAACTGTCACAGAGAACTGTCAACAATATAACAATAAGTTATCCAAAGCCAGTCTCCTGGGTTAAAGTCCTGCACTTGGCACATTCATCCACTTCAACCTGCTCCCTATAGTCGACTTTGTTGCTTTTTGGTCAGTTGCAACGATGGTCCTGACGCTACAATAATAATGCCAACACGGCGATATCAGATAAACCAACATGCACAACATCATACCTGCTAAACATCAGCACGTTAACATTATAGGTGTGAGCGTGTTATCAAAGCCTCACTTAGACTGCAGCCTCACAGAGATGCTAGCACGGCTGCTCTTATGTTTTGTGTTTGACTCGGTTTGTGCTTGCTGTTTGCACCGTGTAAGGTTAAAATAAATGTGAAACGTTTTAAGTGCAGGCTCTCACAAGTTAAACCATGTGTGCATGCAAGTGCAGGAAGGTGGCTGTACAATTTATGGGGAGGAAATGTGCATGAGCACGAAGCACAATTTAGCCCGACGATTACAGCATCTATCTCTAATTTGGATCTCCCCTGGTGAGTTAAGTGTGGGACGCCGAAGATAACAACACCAAGGGCTCATTAACGTCACTTCAGACATTTCAGAGGAGGTACGCTCTCCAAGCCTTGTATTCTCCGGTCTTGTTTGGACTAAAGACACATGCGGGGACACACGCGCACGCTGACCCGTACACTGACCCAAACACACACACGGGCGGACCCACAAACATGCACGCGCACTCTGCAGTTGCCTGATAAGCCTCACGCCTCACCAATTGGCCCCTGCAAATGTCAAGCTGAAGCCATCTCAGTTTACTGATAGGGAGTGGGTGGGTGTGAGTGAATGAATCAAAATTTCCTTCAGTTACGTGTGCATACGCCGGAGATTACCTAAATTAAAACAAGTCCGCAGTAGAGGCATAATCTTTCAAAATCCCTCTACTTAGACATGATGAAAAGAGGTACAGTAGAAAATCTCAAAATATCCCCACAGCCGTGTCCAAGAGACGCAGCTTACGTCAACAAAAAAGCAGCTTACAGCGCTTCTCACAGGAATACTTATCTCCAAACCCCGGACTCGCTTAAAGTCAGGGAGAGCATGAGATGAAATGTGAGTCAAAGGTTCAAGCGTCGCGTACAGTCCAGATGTGGTTTCATTGCGAATTAAAACACCGGCCCCAGAGTGTCCTGTTGGGTATGTTGTGCAGCTAAAGTCACCATCAAAACCATACACCCCTGAGGAGAGGTTTGTGTCACTTTAACACAAGCACAATAGCTTGAGCGAGGATCACCCAGTTTTGCAGGATGAGGCAAAGACGGTCTGTGCCTATTGTGTATTGTCTATTTCTCTGCAGATCATTTTGGGTTACTCCTGTTGCCGGTGCGACTCTGACCTCGATAAATGGCTCAAGAAAGATTGGATGGATGGCTAAACAGTGGAATCTTTTGAATCTGTGCAATGAGATGCAATATTTATTTGCCAACGTCATGGCTGATTAAATATGCTATGTTCTGGAAAAGAAGGCTGCCTACAAATGAATTCAGGTGCACTTCAATTTCACTCTCTTCACTCATACATTTTGGAACGCTGTCGAACTTCTGGCTGAATCCTCCAGCGTTTTTATGTAAGAATGAATTTGTGTTTTTGTCCCCGAGGACTTCAGGAAAAGTACAGATGTTGCAGACTCCCGGGCAATGTTCAGTTCCAGTTGTTTCAGCAGTGAAAGCTGTTTCTCGCCGACCCAGGGGCGTTTGTCTTTGACATTGTGACATGAAGTCTCTAATTTGACGATGTGCTCATACACCCTGCAAGGAGAAAACAGGCCGTGCTAGTGCTCAGCTGCCCCGTGGCTCGGGTGACCTCTGCTTAGGCACGGACCCTCAGTCTTAATTGTGTCTGGAGGAATTCTGCTGTCTTAAGACAAGCTTAAGTTTGGACCAGAGGGCTTCCTGGCCTTTTCCACATCGAGCAGTTAAACAGACAACAGGATGTTCTAACACTTGCACAGCGTGGCAAAATCTGGTCTTTTTTTCTCCTTCATTTTAATCAACTGCATTACAGCAATTTACAGCTCACCACAAAATGCTGGATTTAATGAGCGCAAGCGCTGGCATTTTGAGAAGTCACATTGGGCTGACATTCAGTTTTATTAGCTTCAGTGAATGAGTAAATGTGTATTTTGATACTGCCATTTCTTCAAACTGTCAAAACTTTTGTTCGTGAACTCTTAACTCTGTCTTTCAAACTATACACAAGACAGTTTTGGGCCCCTGAGTCGCCCGTGTCAAAGGCGAATTATGTCCAAAGAATTTCACAATATCAAAGTGAGCTCTTAAGAAAACATAAAAAAATATATTGGTTTTTACAGTTCAGCCCTGGAAGCTATTTTTCTTGTCTCTGACACTGGTGTCGCTGTCACAGCGGAGCCTAATTTGCCCGGATTACTTTCCAACACTGATCTAAGCTTTGTCATGATATGTTCTAACACCCGTCCCCTGACTTTCTCCCGCTGTATCTCAGCGTCTCCACACCCATTAGAGAGGGGGGAAAAAATGTCTCTGCGCTTTGATTGTGAAACACAATCATCTCCCGCTTCATTTGGCATTTAACACAGCTGTGATTTCCTCTCCCTTCCCGCCAAATGATCGCCCCTGCATTGATTGCCTCTCTCTGATCTGGCGTGGCTCTCTTGTGAGTAACATTTGCACGTCTAAACGCTGGTTTCACTGGAAAATGAGAGATAAGAACAGCTGATCGAGTGACATTAACCACATAATGCAAAAAAAAAACAGTTTTAATCAAAAGTCATGGACATTGAAAGAAAAAAAGAAAAGCCCACATCGAGCTATTTTAAACTTCATTTAAAATCATTGTATTTCTCTTTAGCATTCATGGACACATACAGAACATTTCAACAGGTGTTGCATGCGTGAATTAAATAAATGAATCTTTACAAATCGGCACAATAACCATCACAACTATCTATCTAACAGCTATATTCTTAGACACACAATGTGGTTTATGTACACAACTTTGTGTTCAGACATCAAGATTCAATATCAAATGTACAGTTTATACACCAACAATATGCCAAATATAATGGACTGTTATGACATGATTTTCCAATTCATCACACCGAGACACAAAACACTTTGTGACACTGGCATTCAACACAAGCATAATCTCATCATGGCGTCCAACATTTGACAAATTAGCGCGTCATGGGACGGAATATAATTATCTCCTCAGTCGTCGAAGCACAACATGTTATCATACAAACAGCATGAGAGAACATAAATCTAAACAGCACATTTACAAACACCGCAGTCGCCACAACTGTTGGATCCCCCAGACTTGTATTTGAAATGACAGCTCGAAAATGATGGCGATGCTTCCTCACTGTCAGGACTGTTAATGCACCTCAGCATGACACATGGCAGTGACTGTCACTGCTATGTCGCCCGCGTCCGTCAGAATAGCAGCATAGGCACCCTGTATACAATGGAACGTATGGATGAGGAGGTAGACAGTTACCAACAGCCACAGATCCACAGCCTTAATCGCTGTGTAGACGCTGACTTTACACATCTGTTAAAACAATCTGACTGCGGATCAGTGGCTGTGGGCAACGCTAACCTCACTGCGAGAGGCAAGTGAAAGTCAGGAAGTGAATGTCCTCTGGCCGCGACCCTTCACCTCTGCGCCCACGTCCCTGTCCAGTCTTCAGTCGGCATAGAGGATGAACCCTGAGAAGGTGCTGTATTTGTTGCTGTTGCCCCCGTGAGCCTTGCCTCCGTCCAGTTTTATGAAAACCTCATCGCCTGCATCCAAATGAAGGATGACACTGTTGCTGGCGTAGTCATAACTCTGGTCCTGGTCTTGGGCAATGGCGCTGGCCCTGACCTGGAATATGACACGCACACACACACACAGAAGCAGAGAGGATGTGAAGAGATGTAAATGCTAGAGTGCTGAGGCAAATATTGATGTTACTTATAACTGCACATATTCTGCAAATATTCCTAAAACTGTTAACTTTTCCCAGGTCCATTTTTTTTCATCTTCCTGTGATGTTTGGCATGATTCGTGGACGACCCAGGACAGGAAGGCTCTGCAGCGGGTGATTAAAACCGCCCAGAGCATCACTGGTACACATCTACCGAGCATCAGCGTGATATCAGTGAGGTGAGGTGTCTGCCAAAGGATCACACCTGTTCACCCTGCTGCCGTCTGGCAAGAGATACAGAAGTATCCGCTGTCAGACCACCAGATTACGGATCAGCTTCTTTCCTCAAGCTGTGAGACTCCTTAACTCATCCTCAACACTTCACCATGAATACTTTCTTTTTGTGACTTCATCATAATGTTTGAAAGTTAGAACAGAATTTTTTTATTATACAATCTTGTGTTGCATAATGAAGCTTCTTGACTATGTATATGTTGCATATCTACACTTTCATCTGTATACAATATATCTATGTATTCTTTTAAATGTGCTGTTCTGACTTCTGTTTGTTTTTTATATTTTGCAAATGTTTCTTTTACTGTTTTATTGTAAATACAATAGGTTACAATTATTCTGTTTTTAATGCCTATTTCTATGTTTTTGTATGTTTTGTGTGCAATTATTTTGCTAGTGTACGCTTATTTGTTGTTGTTACTACATGCACAGCCCTTTGAGGCATGTTTTGTGATATTGGGCTGAAATAAACTTTGACTTGACTTGACATTTCTTGTTGTTATGCACAAATATGCCAAGGCAAATTCATTGTATGTGAACACCTACGTAATGAACCTGCTTCTGATTGACTAGCAGATATTAACCAAATGTATTCACTTATCATTCAAAAATGCTAATTGAACTGTCAACGCTGGAACACATTACCAGCATAATGTGTTCCAGCATTAATACATGTGTAATGTAATGTAATGTAAAAGCCCAACTACAGACAAGAGTTTAAAATTAGCATTAGTTTTAAACTCAGTTTCATGCTCTGTATTGGAGATATGATAAATTGCATCGTCCCTGTTAAATAAAATTCAAATAAATAAAAAAAATATAATGATTATAAGCCATTGTTAATGGTATTAAAATTACACAACTTAAGTCAATGATGAGATTGAAACAAATGCTTAACTTGACGCACACAAGCATTAAATGACTTATTTGACCAAAAAGACCTTATTTACAGAAAAGAACATTTGCACGAAGTGTGGAGTGGATCTGAGAGTCGGTGTAAAGTGTGTCCCCTGTGGTGAATATCTTATTTTTCTCTCATGACTCAACCGAAAGGGTCAGGCTTGAGTCAGTCTGCCTCTGAGGAAGGATGGAAGCACATATACAATCCGTTTTTTTTTTTTTCCTCGTGTTCCACTCTTGCAGTGCATCCACCTTTTTCTGGGTGGAGCACAGAAAATGCCATGTTTTCCCTAATATAAGTGTCATCATGTCAACATGGGGTAATTACTTATTACTGGGGGGGTGTTAAAAGTAAGCTAACCACTGAGGGACATATCCCCTCTAAGCTTTTGCTCGTGTGTAATGATCTGGGTTGCCAGGTTTGCTGTTACGCTGCATCTTCACCGTAAACGGGTAATCCCTGCTTCATTCAGATTGTGGCGAACGGTTCTGAAGAAAGTTAGAACCAAAATAGGAACACAGGGGTCTAATTAGTGCCAATGGAGTACAGAAATGTATGTCAAGAGGCTACGGGGTCTGTTAAGGAGAGGTTGAGCCACACGACAGCACGATGATACACATGAGGGCAACTCGCTTTCATCCCTGTGTCCACCATTTATTGTCTGGTATCATGTTAAGTGTTGTAAATATGAAAAAAAAAGTGAGAGCGACTCAAGTGACACCACTTTGTTCTCTTTTAGTTGAAATGCACCCTTTTCCCCCGTAGACCTTTCTTTTGTTCTTCATTTGTAAAAAAAAAAAAAACAACAACAAAAAAAGGCAAGTTCACCTGACTGTTTAGTTTGTATTGGTCCTCATTAACCATACAGACACTGTATTTGTGTTTGTGTTAAATTATATAACTATGGGCATGAACCTTGTTAAAGTGTGTTAGGATTTGGCAACATTTTCAGCGAAGCTTTAATTTCTTCAGAGGATTTCAAGCCCACGCTAAGGAAGCAATTTATTAATGGTTTCATCATGTTTCATTAGATATCTCGGCGCTCATAAACAGTGTGCGACTGTAATAAATGCATTTTCGACTTGGGCGAATGTAGCTCAGTATATGAAACTTCATATACGAGTGCTGCTCACAGCATTGTTGCCCTCGAAAGAGAGCAGACAGAGGCAGAGAGGTTAAGAGCTGGGGGAGGCAGCTTGAAGAAGTCTGGACAAAGAACTAGTCCGCCAACAGGTGAATCACCATGATTAAAATATCTAGCTAGACACTGTCTCTCAGTAGATAGTGTAAGTATATTTATCTCTTTTTCTTTTGTATTGTCTGATTCAGTGATATTACCTTCATATTTACTGCCCATTCAATTAACTTTTTTTATGTCTGTGTGTGTGTTTGGACCTCCTATTTGATATAATGTAATGTACCAACATGCAGGATGAGGAGTGTGGATGGGTGTGGGTGCCCTTTTTTAATTTAGCCACTGACCCTTAAAATGTCTGTCCCTGCTTGTAGCCGTCATTTAAAAAGATTCAAGCTTCCAGGGACATTACACATGGGGTGGTGGGTATCACGAAGACACAGAGTGTACAATCTAATACTATCAGTATGATAGTCATGCAATAAATACTATATTTTTTAAAACTTAACATCTATTTTCATGGAGACAGGTGAAAACGGTGTGGTCTCTTTGATTGCAGTGCATTTTGTGTCATTATACAAAATCCTTACAGAACAATATTGGTCAATATGGAAATGAAACATGTTTAGTGTGGTGTGTTTTGAAATTATTTAAAAGTTCACATCAAGTGGTGTATCTTGCAGTGCAACCTCGTAAAACTCCTCAGAGTTGAACCTTCAGTTCTATGAAAGCCTCCACAAAAACTGATCTTGCTTAGCTTTATAGATATGGAATTGCACTGGATTGCATTATAATGTACAGGTGCATGTGTCATTGTGTCCACTCTCTGTGAAGCCTGTTGCAGCCTGGTTGAGATATTTGCAGGGAAATGTCAAGGCTCAGATTTGCATGGTGTTTGATCAGTGTCATCACCTGGGGCTTTAAAGACATTACAAAATTATCCATGAACACAGCAAATATCATGATTTGATAGTGAAACGCCTGGGCCTGACAGGCAGTCTGATAACGCATACTCGCACATCACGGCTCCATGAAGTTTGTTGTATTTCAAAGGGCACCAGCTTTGAACTAGCCACTACCCCGGGCTGTGTTTTGATGTGTGCAGAGTTGAGATAGCGCTGCACTCCTTCCACTCACTTCAACGTGTACATCATTGGATGTGTAATATGCACAGATACACAATCTGGCAGCGTGCCACTGTGCATTGTCATTATACCGGTCTATAAGACCAGACCAAGACAGACCTAAAATCACTCTCCACATGAATGCATGACTACTCAATTTAGGCTGCCAGCACACTGGCTACACTATTCTCTGAGCATTTTGATGTGGGTTCATCCCAGTGCATAATTTAAGGAACTCATTATGTCAGTAAACCGATAATTCTCTAGTATTTTTGTTAAACTTGACAGTAAATCATTAAACATGTGGAAGTGTCTTGATACGTTTAAAGTGTTACCCACCAGACCATTCTTGATCAGGTCAGCCCACATGCTGGTGCCATCTCCTCCCCTCATCAGCACGTTGTAGATGAAAAAGTAGGTGCCAGGAATCTTACAGGTGAACTTGCCCGTCGCGCCCTCAAAGTTGCCACCAATGTTAGTCACCACGTCATCGAATCGTAGAATATCGTAACCTTCTTGAGGGTTTCGTAGTCCTGCGTAAAATGCCACTCGAGGTGTGGTGTTGTAGGTGGTTGTGCTAACTGCTCCTAGAATCCCAGTCCGTACAATGTCAACACCATCTCCCGGTGGTCCCTTGGGTCCTGGTGGACCCGGCTCTCCAGGTGGTCCTGGGGGTCCAGGCTTGCCCGGACGTCCTGGTTTACCTTGTGGGCCGTGAGCGCTGTAAGTAGGCAGTGGTGGGCCAATGCTGTGATCACTCAGATCTGCGTCGTTGTCCACCTGAAGGCCTGGGGTCGATGTATCTGTTCCAGTCTGCACACCTGTGCCCGTCGTGCCCGTGCTGGGGAAGGGGTCACAAACCATTCGGCAGGTGCCCAGCATCTCGAAGTGGCCCGCGCTGTCATCTGCACCGCCTGTGCCAACGGAGCTCACCAGCACAGGGATGAGGACCACCAGCACAAGGACCAGCATGACCCCCACAGCAGCTGCCACCAGGGTCTTCCGCCCGATGCTCAGCCGGGGAAGGGGCTGCGCAGCCACCGTGGAACTCTCCGGGGTGGAAATGGTGACTGCGGGGAGTGCGTCCACCTGGCAAAACGCAGGCACACTGAGGATCTCCGATGGTGGAGATGGTGCCCAGGGAGAGCTGGTATGAGTGCGTGAGTGAGTGACAGAGCAGTGTAGGAGTAAGGGAGAGGGAGTGGAGCAAGGGACCCGAAGTGATCAAAAGGAGAGAGAGATTGAGAGAGTGAGCAGAGAGTAGGAGAAGAGGAGGAGGGAGAGAGTAAGACAGCTTGAGAGAGAGAAAAAAGGAAAAGAAGCGAGGGGAGGAGAGAGTGAGCAACATGCACTCAGTAGTCATCTGAGTCAGGGCTGAGGAGGGCACTTTCCTGCTGGCAGATGTGAAAAGCGAGGAAGTGACCGTATACGGCACATTTTTCAATAATATTTAGCAGTTTTTGTGCAATAAAATTTATTTTTGGTACAAGAAGAAGACATTTGAGGCATCTAATATTCAGCAGTCAGGTGTAGATATAGATTTAGCATGATATATTATCGTAGTTTGTAAGTAGTAAGAGACGCTTCATCAAAGTTAGAATCAGATAGCAGATAACAAAAAATATACTTACGTGTTTGTGTGCGTAGTAGGTGATCTGGCACTGGAGTGATTCAAGACATCTGTGGTCAGTCGAGCTGCAACCTTCACAAAATCGGCAAACTTTTAAAGGGGCAGTTCAAAATTTGTAACAACAATTTGGTTATATCACAACATTGGTATTCTAATTCCTACAGGATATGAAAGGATTTTAGAAAGCTGGGGTTGTGGCGTCATCGCTAGATCGGACATTAAGTGAAACAAGTGGTCTGGCAATGAAATTGGCATTTAAACATTTTGTTTTTCAATGTAATTAAAAGCTTTAAAACAACGTTGCAATGGAAATTGATTTTAAAAAAAACTCATTACATGTAACGGTGATGAAATAATTGTTTGCCTTCAGTGTGCACAAGTGCGTGTTGTCAAAAAAAGTGTTTCTTATTTCTAATTTAAAATATATGTTATGATGAGGAATTTATATCCCCACAGTGTCTCTAAAATTGTCTGAAAATACCTCACATATGTGCACAAGGATTTTACTTTCAAATTGAATGGTGAAATTACCCAAAAGTCAACATAATAACATGATCCAAGATTTAAAATGTCACAGTAAGCCATAACGGTAAGCCTGACTTCACAGGAGGTCCCTTGAACTGGCACACCTCAACAGATTGCAGCTGCTATAAATATGTATATATAAATATATGCTTTTCCTGCCATAACATGTCACAATGCCAGCTGTGAAAAGCTCCTATTAGAATCTGCAAAAACTTAGCAACAATGGCAGATGGTCGAATAAAACACAGTTCGTAAAGGTGATTAGTACATGCAGGCAAGATATAAGTCAAGGAAAACTTACCTTTGCACTCTCTTCTAAATGTCTCAGTCAAGTTTATGTGTTAATTTTCCTTCACCTTTTATCAATCTTGACCACATCAGTGCTCAGTCCAGATTGGGGAGCTGTCCAAAGCATAGCTAACGGTGAATGAATGCATAATAAAGGATTTATTAACCTTAAAAAGGCATCGTTTTCACTTTAGATCTGGTAGCTGCAAAAAGCATAGCTAACTGCTCAAGTCTTATGACGACATAATAGTTAATTAAACTCAATAAATGTGTTTGTAATGCTACTATAAACAGTTATAAGAAGCTCATAAGGCTAATAAATGCTTTACAAACTGACAATAAACATGTTTATGATGCTATTTTCAACACTTACATGGTCTTTCTACTTATTTATTTTAGTAAGCGTCCGACAAGGACTTATGAGGGCCTTATCACCTATTAACTAACACTTAGCCTATAACGGTAGGCTAATTTATAAAAAGTTTCCAATATCTATTGCGATAATTTTCCTGTTTAAACGATACGACAGGTTTTTTAAACTCTTCGTTAGCACAGCTAACTGCTGTGCTAGCTGCTGTTGCTAACTCTACCATACTCGTTGCTAGGCTACCACAGCTGCCATTGTAGCGTTCTATTAGCGAGCCAAGCTAACATGTCATTTCAGGAAGCATTTCTGGAGGAAATATTTTCCTCTCCAGAGACTTTTCCACTGATATCCCAGCGACCAGTGCTTCCCTTCACCAGTTTAGCTAAGCAGGCTATTTATTGCTTATGCTTACGTGAATGTGCTCGGTTTGTGTGCTCTGTAGTTAGCATGTCATGTGGTTTGCTAAAGCTGCTAGCTATTTTAAAAGATCTCAAGTTTACCTGTTTTTGGCCATAATGTAGCGTCTGCTGGTTGATCAATTCTTTTCTTATGCTGCTGTCATCTACCTTTGTTCATATGAACACTGACATTTTATAGTTTCATTATTTTTTTATTTTAAGTTATGCTATGTGCATTATGACCCTTCTAAGCTCTTTGAGTATGTATTAGTTGAGCACATGTTCGATTGATGCCTTTATTAGGGCAGTTTTCTGTCCTGTTGGCTCCCTCGAAAACTATTATCTCACATTGTTTTGGCTATTTGGATGCAAACATTAGCGTCGTATTTGACACAGTCTAATCACTTGTTTGGTGTTTTCTCTGAAATATTGGCTTCGTTACAAATTCAACACCCATTTGTCACGCACGAGACAGGTAGACACAAACATTTGCTGCACACACTTTAATTTTCGCTTGAGCATTAAACAAATATAGCTCAAAATCAATGGATTATGGTTCAGCTTGCTGTAATATTAATCATAATTACACCTAAACCGCAGAGCACCTGTTCAGCTGTTTATCAGCTGCACTCACTGACATCGTGCGAGGACTGGAAGTCATGAACGGTTTATTAATTGCTAAGTCATAACATTAAAAAAGAAGAGGTGCTCAGGTCCAAGCCATGATTTTTTGTGATTCCAGTTATTAAGCACATCTGCATTAGCCAGGTGGATTGCTTCTGTATCCAATGTACATAATATGTTTAGTTTTTTACTTTGTTTGTGGGGAAATGAAGATGTCGAAGCCCAAACACTCACACAGCATCCAAACAGTACATAGCCAGTATTAACTAAATAAATCCGTTCCACATGAGTTGGCAGAGTAAACTCACTTTCACCAAACTCAGTGTGTTGGCAGAGATTACTCTGCTTGATTCAGCAGCCATTGCCAGCAGTCTGTTCAGTCAAGAGTTTTTAAAATTCAACTGATCTGATAAACAGTATATTAATGCGTCTTAATAATTCCATGAGAGACGGGTCATATAGATATATAAAATAGACTAAATAGTCATACACTGAACACTTATGAACATAATTTGTTAACAATTTAACTGCTTTCCTAAAAATTACACTAAATTTCTTTTGTTATATTACTTATTTAAACTCAAACCTCTTTACAAATGGCTGTTGTGCACAAAGGTGTTGTTCAAACCCACAGAATATTTCTTTAAAGTGCCACATTTCCACAGATACTAAACATGTAACCCTGAAACACAAGAAAATGTGTATTAAACGATGCCCAAGACATCTAGATCTTGTTCCGATAAAGGCATGGTGTAGCCTCAATGAAGCACAGAATATGATGCTTCATACAAAACACTCACAAAGTAACACATTGTTTAGTACAGTCCACAATTACATGACAACCCACAGCTGTGCTGGAGGTGTGTGTCCACAATCACATGGACACAATAGCTCATCAAATCAAGATAAGCTGACAAAGTACATAAAGTCTATATAATCCCCGACACTGAGGGAAACATTTCTCATGTTGAGTGCTACAGTATATACACAAGAAAATGGGTCAAGTCTATAAGACACAGATGCCCAAGGGTGTCCTGCAGTCCTAAATTCATCCATGTAAATATTTACCACACACATTTTCAAAAGGATCCCTATGGACTCAAAATGTGTTCATCTGTCACCAGTACACAATAAAATGACAACTTCTCTCCCACAAATTAACGAACACATGTAACCACAAAACAAAAAGCAAGTCACATTGAAGCCAGTCCCGTGCACGTGGCTACAGTATGACTGAAAAATGTCCGAATCATCCAGTGATGTTAGATTTTCATGAGAGTAGTATTAGCAGAGAGTAGTTTTGTGAGTCCTCTCCATTTCTGATGTTGCTGCTGTCACAGGACACGACAATGGTACTGAGTCAGACACCTCGAGCGGTGCTTTCTTGCTGAGTATCTCTAGCAGATGACAATATACACTGAATCAGAGAGGATGAAAACATCTTTACCATCACAAATATTCTACATATAATATGTACAATTTTGTCCAGGTATATCACATATAAAACACCAAACCAAACAAAAACATAAGAGTGATGGTGAAGTAATGACACCAGGTCTTACAGTGGAAGCACCTGCCTATAGCCCAACATAGGTCAAAACAGTGACCAAATAAGACACATGCTCATGTACTTTAACATCTGTAAAGTTCAAAACTTACAAAGATTGTATTAATTTCTGAAATTGTATGTATGTCTGTTCTCTACAAAGTGCTGTGCCAAGGCTTTGCTGTATTTAGAGACTTTTATTGCCCCCATGTGGCCTTTTAACATATTACAAAATAGGTCATCTACCCACACAGCACATTCATTCCCTTGCTTTCAGTCTTTACAATTTGAATAGATGCAAAGCAATACAGCGAGCCAAGCACACTTTCAATAAAAAGACAAGACAGCAGAAGCCTTTAAGAATGTAACTGGATGCAGGTGTGAAATCTGTGACTGTAGAACAAAATTCAATGATGATGACAACAAATCATAAAAAAAGATGTGATCCTATTAACAAGACCAAAGATATTCTCACAGTAAAGAAATCTGCAGAGCCATGCTAGTGACGCTGAGAGGCTGCACTCGGCACGGTGGTGCTTTGAGCTGTGTGTGAACAGTTCACACTGACTGTGTGAACAAGAGCTAAGTAGGTAATGTTTACCTTCTTAGTTAAGAGTGTTAGCATGCTAATATTTGCAAATTAGCACTGCACGCTAAGTACAGCTGAGCCTGTTGGGAATATCAGTTTTGGCAGGTATTTGGTCATGAGCCAAAGTATTGTGCAAATAGAAATTTTGACCTCAAGATTGTGCCAGGTGCAAAGTAAAGGGATCACTGAGTGTATTGCAGTGTATGAGGGGATATGAATGTTTCATTCAAAACCACAGATGTCAACCTCACGGTGGTGCTAGAGTTTGAAAAATAAGGGTCAACATGTTGCTGAATCTTGCTTTGGGGCCAGACTGTGGTGGCAGCTGTGTTGAAGTCAATGGGAGATGCATGGAGACATATCTACACTGCATGACTTCTGATGAAGAAATGCCACGCAGAAAATGAAAGACCACACTTCCAAACTTTTCCACATCATTGACAGGGCTGATCATATTGTCAACAGACGGGGCAGGTCTGACTGATTTCTGCTGATGAGACTGCTCCTACACCGCAGATAGCAGCTCGAAGAGGAGCTTTTCCTACACAAATTCATGGTATGAACAACAAAAGAAAAATTACGTGACATCAAACTGACATCTGTCTGTGCTCTCTCAACCTCCTCAGGGTCCCCTGGGGTTGCAGTATGTGTCCTCCACCCACTCTAAAAAGGAAATGCACCTGCTGCAACATCACTGATTGGAGTTTGGCCAGGAGCGCAACTCTCGCACGAACATTTCAAGTTAGAGAAATCAGTGCAACGGCTATTTGTGCCCCTGTGAATCTGTGCTGATTTTATCTTTTAGCTGATATCTCTCACAACGTCCTGCAGACAGAAATTAATTTTCAGAAATAAAATGAATGAGTACAATATGTTTTCCTAACATACAGCATAATAGTGACTTGTTCCTGTTTCACTGATTGCATTTACTTCTTTCAACCAGAGGATGGCACCTACTGCTCACTCTTATATAGATTCAAAAAGAAAGGAAAAGAGAAAAGCAGCAAGCACTCATAAATGGGCTCTAATGAAGAACCTTAAAAAGTTTTGTCAACTAATTGTCATACAGACGAACAGTTACAACTCTTTTGGTTGTGATGTGTTTTGATAAAGCATCCAAGAAACGCAATTGTCTATCTCAGCGTGTTTTGTGCACACAAAAAAAGCAGAGATTTATGCTGTTGAGAACATAATCTGTTTGCATTAGTATGCGAGTGTATTTTCCCACCTTCTTGCAGCAGCAGGAACATGTATTATCAGCCCTACAGTGTGTGGGGAAGGTGCAGACCACACATCTTGAGCAGCCATGCTCACATTCCAGGATGGACACACGGGACGGCCTTGTCAGTAACTGGAGTGCTGAGGAAACGGCAGGCCATCTTTGATGTCTATATTCAGGATGGACTCAGGGTGGACAGTGCATTTATTTGACTTCTGGGAGATGCAGGGTGAAATATACTTGGTGCTAGCATCTATTGTTTTGTGTTTTGTTTAGTAATAGGGGTATAAGCAGGGCAGATGCAAAAACTACATCTACATCCTGTGCTCTGTAGTAGCTATGTTTACTTAATGTTATGAAATAGTTAGGTTAACAAAATGAGGTGTCTGTGATGGATAACTCATAGCCAAACAGCAAAATCAAGACAACGTAGGAATCCTGATCTCCCCAATGAGGTTAGCTTTCATTGGCATTTGGTATAGTAACCGCATTATATACAAAAGGAAAGCATATCAGCCCCTTGTATGTTTACACAAGAGTTCAAACAGAGTGACTTCCTTGATTCTTTCTTTTTGGACTCTTCCTTTTTAGGAAACGGGCCGCTGCCTTGCGGGCCCTCTTGGGATTCTGTGGGAATTCCTTAGCTGATTTGCTTGGCAGTTGGTTTTTCAATCCTCAGATATTGTCGTTTCACTGTGTGAGGTTAGGACGGCGATGGAATTGAAAAAATGTGCGAAGATGCCCGAGGACACTTTTGACAAGTACTCTGTCCTCCTGAGTTTGTAAACAAGGGTGGGTGGATGGTTGGTGTCATCTATAATAAGTGAGAAAGGAATTCAGTCTTTTATTTTGAAACATCCTCCTTGGACCTCCTCCTCATTTTTTTTTTTTTTTAATTCCATTTTATCCTAATCATATTTATGTGGAAGCCAACAGATTATCCTGCAATGGGTAGATGATAAAAATAGCCCTGGAAGGAAATGTCATTATCCTATTTTATGGAAGGATCTGTGTGAAATTTATTAGGAATGTCCTGTTCTAGCATTAGTGTTCAGGGACGTCTGCACTCTGATCTCATATCTGTCTGTGCTGGAGGTGCCAGAAGCTTGTCTGGCTGGTGAATGTACAGCGGCAGGAATCTACTCCTCACAAACAGTAGACACATATTTCCCTTTTTAGGGCATGAGAATCTATTACGTAATTTAGGGAGCACTCGGATCTCTAGCAAACTCGCCTGTGTTGAAGCGGGAGGGGCTCAGACAGAGCGGCACCCCGCTCGTCCAATCAGACGCCACGGAACTCGCCTTCTCGCTCGCTGATTGGTCAGAGGGCGGACAACGTGTGTGACGTTTAGGCTCTCACTCCGGCAGGGAGTTTTGTACGTTGATGGTTTCACGGGGGTAGTTGTAGTCTTCACACCGGAGGGTGAAACTGTCCTGGAAGAGGGGCGCTATCGGGATTGTTTCAGGGCTTTTGTAGCGGGAGTTTGGGAGAAAACTGCCTCAGGTGGTAGGAGATTTACTTCTTTTTCTCTTGGATAGTGCTCTAAAGTTGTCACCATGCCGGTTTTCCACACGAAAACGATAGAAAGTATCCTGGAGCCGGTGGCTCAGCAGATATCCCATCTGGTGATAATGCACGAAGAAGGTGAAGTTGACGGGAAAGCTATTCCGGATCTGACGGTGCCGGTGGCTGCCGTGCAGGCGGCAGTTAGCAACCTTGTTCGGGTGAGTAACTTTCCTCTCTACGTAAAAACTGTACCTGGTGAAGTCTGCCTAAACTCGGCGGGTGCTGTGGGCTACCTGTCGCTCTTTGTCCCACACAGTCCTCGCCCTGGATTTAACTTACACGGACGTTGAAACGCAACACTTTGACGGCTTTAGCTAGCTCTGTTTTGTGTGTTCAACAGACGAGAATATTAATGTAGGTTAGCAAAGTTTCTTGAAGTTGTTTGGCTCGGGGCAAAGGGCAGTGACGCCCTTTTCCCCTTGAAAATATGCCCTGCCTCCTCTGTAGCTGACTGCCATATCTTGACGTAGGCACTGCTGCTGGTATGAATGAGCCAGGTACTGGAGCAGGCTACAGTGACTACCTTTTTATTTAACCCTGTTCATTTAAAAAGAAAAGAAATTACACTTCTTGTCACTGAACGTGACTGTGGATTTGAATATGAATGAATCTGTGTTTCAGGAACCTCAGTTCACTCAACCATGTAGTAGGTGGGGCAGTTCACTGCCCTGCTTGTCATTTGAAACCAAAACTTTCAAACAGATCAATATACTACTACACTACTGCACAGGGGAGGTGGAAAGGGAGGTTGGTGAAATGATTGATCACTGATGTGGAGTTATAAATCTGGAATGTAAGCTGTCAGTGCTCTGCCAACATGATGAAATAAAGTCAGATAGGACTAGGAAGCACCATCGAACCTCCACCAAGGCTGCACAGTTGCGTGCAAAATTGTTAATATGGACGCCGTGCTATGTTGCCTTCTGTAACTCACCAGATTTTCTGACCTGATTAGAATTATCAGCTATGTTACTTCTCCAAAAACACTTTACTGTGGTCACATGCTGCAGTTTAGCTGATAGGTGTGATAGCACCTAGTGTAGCCAGCGGGGTTTATTGTTGGTCTGTCTGTAAAGAAGGGCTGCAAATAACGATTCATCTGCTGATTATTTTCACGATCATATTTTCATGTTGATTTAGTCTATACACTGTCAAAAAATTGTGAAAAAAGTACTCATTACCATTTCCCAGAGCCCAAAGTGATGTCTTCAAATTGCTTGTTTTGTCCAACCAACAGTCTAAACCCCCCAAAAACTCTCAATTTACTGTCATAAATGACAAAAAGCAACAAATCCTTACATTGAAAAGACTGGAATCAGCAAATGTCGGACACTCGTGCGTGAAAAATGACTTTGATGGTTGATTACATAGACATCGGTATTTAATTTTCCTCCGATTGACTAATCGACTAATCGTAGCTCTTCTGTTAAGCCAGAAATCCATGGTATGCTCACTAGCATCGAGGAATCTGATTGGTCAGAGATTCTAGGAAACACAGAATCCGGATCCAAAATAAACATAGCGTAGTCACTTGTTCTTTGACCTATGGCCTAGAACTAAGAACCACAAAATTCAACCAAAATTAGAACCTGCCAACTAACAAACAAGCAGCAATGAACTAAAAATATAACCTTCCTGGTATAGATACAGTCTCTGTAATTTTGACTCACTCTTGACTCACTATGACAAACGCTCATACATCCTCATATCTAGTTTGAGCTCCTGATGTTTATTCTTCCCACACCAAGCAATTAAAATGTCTTCGGAGCTTTTCATTTTGCTTCCCTAGACGGTCTCGTGAATACATTAAACAAGTTCACCTCTTGACTAGATGCAGCTGTGGTTTCAAGTATATTTAGAGTGAGAAATGGACCTCACCGCAGTGGTGTTCCTCAGAACTACATTGTGACGGTCATGGAAATTAGTGAGGAAATGACAGTGTTTTGTTTCCTCAAATTTTAGCCTTACACTCACCAATACATGGAGGTTTCCTAGAAAGGAAAGAAGGATCTATGAGGGGGATGTCAGATATTGTGGCTTGTAAAGTGAGGAAGAGATAGAGACTAAACTAAGACAGACTTGGTTCCTGTGTGGAGTTTTCTCTGTCAGCCTGGTCAGACACAGAGCCCCTGACAGTTGTTGGGCGATAAATTTGGACACTTGCTCTGGCGTCTCCTGTCAGCAAAGGAATTCTTCATTTAAATGGATTGCCCACCATTGGCCCGCAGTTTATTTAGTAGGTTTTATAGTCCTTAACCATTTCAAGCTAGTTGACTTCGTTCAATGCGGTTGTTTTTCTTCAGTGCCCACTCTCAAACTGTAGGTCTGGACCCCATTGTGTGCATAATTGTTACACCTACAAGACTTCCTTCCTCTGAGGTTCACTACAGAGAGGTGTTAAGGTGGTGTGTAATGTTTATGTTTGATGTTATACCTTTAAAGAAAACACTCTGACAAATCTTATTATAGTAATACATTTGATAACAGTTCTAAGTAAAACTTTTAACTTTTAATAATTCCTTACCCAATCATGTTTCTGGTTTTGTAATCCCATGTATATATGAATAGTGAAGAGATCTGCTTGTAAAATTTAACAAGGTTGCTTAAGGGTCATTGAAGATGCACAAACTAGTCTGTCCTTCAAAGGAGTTCAGATGATGGGAAAATTAAGCAAACACTTCTTTGTTTAGATCCATTCTGCTATGCGTTTGCAAAGTTAAAGTATGCTCACTAAAACAAAGGAGAAAAAAGTCTCTCAACTGGGTATTTTTTATGTTAATGATGAAAAGAAAAGGTGTTTCTTGCAAAGATGAAGCCACAGAGAAATAATAGCTAACTTTGCTGCTCTGCTAAAGTTGTGTATACACTGTGTATACACTCTAATTAAACCATTCCAGCCCAAATGAAGTGAAACATCTGGCAGCTAATGAACCAGCCATTTTTCTCAGCAGTTAAAAGCTGAGGAGATGATTATTTGGACTTAAATTCATTCATCAGTTGGACTCATGACTCAAAATAGATGCTAGTGTTGCTAATTGTTTGCTGAATGTGACCGAATGTATTAGATATAACGTAATAAGACAATAATATGTCAGAGATGGATGTCTGTCAGCTTTGTTTTATTGGTCCCAAACCCCAAAGAGGCCACAAAAGTAATGAATGCAGCTTTAAATATGGAAACATTACATTGTTACTGTTTAATAAAACATTAATGGAGCGTGTGTCAGCATTTCCTGACGCACAAACTATCCTGTGCACTCTCAGCTAGCTTGGGGGTGAGATAATCCAGCCCTTCTGGACATTCTGAATTGTGATCAGATGTTTCCAACAGTGGCATGAATGAATGAACAGGCCTGTAATTATTTCCAGTTGCTGTAGCAACATTACAACATGGACACTGTTATGATTTCATTGAAGTTAAGGATCAGATGTAATTTCTTCTGGTTTCAATCCCACTAGTCCCATGAGTCATACACTGCAAAGGCCAAATATGAAAATAAACACACTGCGCGGCTCTTATCGTTGACTTCTTTGTTACTGAAGAAACTGAATACTGTGTAGTTGTAATTACTTTGGCCATGCACGTTGTCATAATTTTGATTTGTAGCATTTGCAATATTGTTATTATGAATTGTAAGACTCTTAGTTGAAGTGGTTCTGTTAAACAAAGTAAACATCTAACTGGTGAGTAAATTACTGTCAAGGAAAGGATCATCCTTGGAAGGAAAAGGGATGAGGCTGTCTATAGTATTTCTGTCGACATTCTCAAGGCGGGGCTGTGTCAGAGAAAAGCTATTTACCTCATTGTCTGCGTAGCCCAGAAAACCACATGTTGCGCAGACTTCCTCCATTCTGAATTCTGTTCCAAATCTTTTGAGCCAGATGTTAAACACAGTTAATCAAGGTGGATATTGGATGACAAATGATTGTTCCTTTCAAATGATATATGGTTGTTTCTGGTTACTTTCCATTGCCAGACCAAGAAAAGGAAGATGAGCTTTTTAGGATGCTCTTGGTCTGTCTGAAGAGGTCTGATGCACTCACTGTGACAAATGTGTAGTCCATTAAATTATTAATGAAAGGGCCTAATCTTATTATTCCAGATGTTTGGAGATAAAAGTGCAGACCCTGTAAACTGACCTAGTATTTTAATCGTAGCATTCTGGGTCAAATATGTCCACTCTAAGCGAGACCCCTCACTGTTGATCAGCATCTCTGACTTCAGTGTTTTCTGATTGAGGCAATGAGCCAGACCTCAATTAAAGATGAATGTGAGGAATGTGAAGAATTCCCAGCGAGCAGGAATGCGTCCCTGCTCCAAGGGGGGTTGAGCTGATCCTGAAATGTTGAGTATGATCATCAATTTAGAAAGTTCCCTTCAGAAAAGCCTTTGTTTACTAGAGCCTGACCTATATTCGATTTTTGGAGCCAATTGCAATATCAAAATTAGTGAAAAATGTAGATATACCAGACGATACACACACTTCTTGCAACAATCCCCAAAATGTGGTTAGCAAACACAAATAATTTAAATTGAGACAGTTCAACAAATAACTTTATTTCCAAAAATGACATCATTACACTGTGACTCTGATATCTGCGTTTGACCAGTAATGCAGCTTGAGATTGGTGAATCTATTTTCTTGCAGGATGTGGCTAACCATAGACGATGAACTTGTATGTTACATTATGTGAATACGTTGACAGACAGTTCGATTCTTGTGCAATAAGCAAGCCTTGTGCAACAATAACGTAAAGTATGAGACATAACTCCCTTTGCAGCAGGGCTCAACCAACTCCAGTGTTTGCCCTGTAATGTTATGCAGCGCTGGTGCTTTGGTTCATTCTAGTTTTGTCTCATATCTGTCTGGTTTTAGGTTTCAACTTTCAAGTGCGAAAAAGTGCTTGAACATTATGAAACTGTTACATTTAAAACATTCAGAGCAAAGATGTATACCATCTACATCATAGCGTAATAGGCATGGAAATGTTTTTAATGTATATCAAGTGATTCTGAGAGTTGACATATTTTCCTGCTAGGGTAAATGGAAGAACAACATGCTTCTCTGTGTCAACAGTCATTCTTTTGAGTTGACTACACAGGCCCTTTTTATGTCAGGCCTGTTACTTCATTATTTTTATAGCTCCTTTTTATAGGCGTGGGATAAGGAAAAGGAATGCCAGTGATGTACGGTCCTGGAACGGATCAAGTTGGAAGTGTAAGTCTTCCTGTTTGCACGGATAACAAGGCTCACATGAGTCGTAGAGATGCTCCTGTGTGCAGATCACTCTTTGGATAAAAAAACAAAAACTTCTCACATCTTCTGCAATGTTAGTGACGTTACAAAATACCACTGTGCTTTGTGCAATGGTGCTAAAGAAGAGCAAATACAGGAAGTTGAGCTCAACTGTGGTCTATCTGAAAAATGTCTAATACATTTTACTTGTTCTACAGAAAAAAACGTGTCCTCGGCTTCTCAAACTTTAAGAGAAATACAGCAGGTACATCAAGTGGATGTTTTCAAATAGCTTAATAAGTGTCTCAGTATTTAATGAGCTCTTGAACAGTCATTCCAAACACCTACTTCATGAATCTTTTACCGATGGGAAACAAATGTATTGTGTTCATTGACGAAAGTGCTTGAAGGCTTACAAAAGAAAATGCTTCCTATTACCTGGTACTCCTGCTTCCTGCAATTTATCAAGGGAAATCATTTCATGCTGCAAACCATTTTGCTCTGTGATCTTGGCAACCATACAGCGATCAGAGTCTGAAATGTTTGTGTAGTCTGTAGTGAAAAGAGATCTTCTAGTCTTGACAGAAATGCAGTGTTGTGGTATGGATTCGAACTACACCTCTAGTCTATTTTTTCATCAGTCGGATGGAAATTTGTCAGAATAGGAGGACACGGAGGAGAATTGAATTGATGAGGAAACGCAGGAAGCCAAGTCAGGAAGACCCGGCAGCTGTCGGCCCCTCTCAGGAACAGGAGTGCGAGCCAGGGAAGGGAAACCCCTCTCCCTCGGCAATTATGGCTGCAGACCATTACAAAGGATACAATGGAGTAGGGCTGTCACTTTTTCCAAAATAATCGAGTTAAAATCATGATTGAAAGCAAACATTAACTTTGAAGGAATTAATTCATTTGAATGCAGCTCACATAGGCTGTGTTGTATTTTATAGAGTCTTACCTTCATTTAGTGCTTTACCGGGAATAAAAGTAGTGACAGTGCTCTAAACCAGAAGCTTGCACACCAAACATTTTAAGTATTTAAGGGCACAGATAAGGTACAAGAAGTGTAAATATTTGGGTATGAGGTACTAATTCGTTATATGAAATACTTAAGAAGAATTTATTATCAGAAAATTACCCCCAATATCTGCCAGAAAAAACTAAAACTAATTATTGACAGGGGTTTTTTTTTAGAGCTAACCTGGTGCACCAGAAAGTTTGTTTCACGAATCCATCTGGAAATAAGCCACAAGAAACTGTTTGGAATAGGACAGGCACTTCCAAAAAATACTTAATTGCATGGTCCATCTGTCTGTCACCGTCTGTCATGGTGTTCAAAGCTTCAACCAATCAGATCACCAGTAGGAGAGCGCCACCACCAGTGGAGCCAGTTGGTAATCAAGCTCTTTCTCTTCCTTCAATGAATTAAATTCTCCTGCTTTGATATAATTGATGTTAGCAGCATCTACGATAACCTCTTGAGGAGCTCACATAGCAGCTGCATTTTTGTATCTCCTTGGACTTTTGGAGCAGGAAACAGGCCAGTATGGCCTGTATAATGTGCACCTACACGCATTAGAAAGTTCGCAATACTAAGTCAGGATAGACCAACTACCTGGCTGATTATCAGATCTGACATTCAGCATTTTCCCGGTTGCTGGAATCGGTGCTTTTTTGTCTGATTGCTGATAAAATAAATGACTTTAAAAAGGAAAAGGGAAAATGACCTCATCTGTTGGCTCTTGATCAAACCATGAACCTTTTACCCCTTTGTCAATGATTGTTTAAATATTTCAAATGCAAATGATGGTCCAACAATGCACTGAAAGATTTAGATTCATTCGAAAGAAGCAAATAGATTTATGGTATATTGAAACATCGGATTGGATTCGTGGGTTTGATGTAGTCATTTCCTAACCCAACAAAAGAAATGTCTTGTTATCCCTGTTGTTTTGCAATCCTTGTTCTGGTGGAAAATGACCAAGCCTGGTGTTGTATCAACTCACTCTTCTGGTTCTTTAGACAGGGATTCACACTGATGACTGCCCCTCCCTAGTAACACTGTACAGCTGCTAAGCTCCTGTAACATGATATAGATAGTTGTGATATATTCTCTCTTGTTGCAGGGCCTGTTTGCCATGAAGCAGGCCATTTGATTTGTGACTTTCATCGCCTTGGACACCCCATGTGTCTTCTTGAACCAAACTGATAAACCATGTTAGATGGCAGGTGTACAGTAAAGGCATTGACCTTCAGTGCAACCTCTCTGCTGACCATCTGAGTCATTATTAGTCAAAAGTCATTTGATATCTCAGATCACAGTACTTGCTGGTTCTGAGACTATTGATCAAGGGTAGCTAATGGAGTGCTGCGCCATCAATTTGTGAGAGCATGTCTCATCAGATTGCAGTCCAAAGTCACTTAGAGTGGGAATCAGTGTCTGAGTTGCACTTTGAGGAACTAAACCTGCAGAATAACGTAAGGTTTATTTGTAGGACATTGCTAAGGGCAGCGGTGGCGGTGCTTGCCAGAATTTTGCCATCATAGATCTTAGTGGTCGCCATGACTAACACAGCATTGTGCTAAGACTACCCAACATGTGAAAGGCAGGCTGTGTCTTGGCAGTCTTGAGGCTTTCAGAGTGGCCTTTCTTCTCCCGGCAGAGCGATGGGCTGCTGTCAACAAAGCCAAGTCTGTTCTAAAGGAGCAGCCACTTTATCAAGCTACTTCACAACACAGGGTTTCCACACAGCACTCTTGGATGGTAAAAGGGAGTGTCAGTGTTTCCACTCCAGACATAAATGGTAAATGAGACTGTCAGGCCAGTAGTGTGGTATGTGACAGCCTGGAAGAAGATGACACTGAATCAGTGAAAGGTTTTTAAAAGAAGCTGGAAGTGAACCTTCCTTAAAGTGGTGTGCTAGAATCTATTCAAGGAACAGGATATTTGTGTTGTGGTTTGGCCTGTGGGTCTCAGCTCTGATTAAGAATGAGTTGACACTGGACGGATGCAAATTAAAGCAAAATCATTGTGCATTGACTATATTGTAGTTCAGTCTTAAGCTGCAAGGATCAGTAGTTTAAATAATCTCAAGTTACATCCTTAATGTCAAGTTTGGTCAGTGTTGGTATCATAAGAATGTGATCCAATATTCGGACGGAGGCTCAAAATAGCGAGGAAGGCCAGGCATCATGAACTGCTTGACAACAGCAGTTATGAACTTGGGTCACTGTGCTATTCTTGCAGTGAATTGTTTGGATCACTGTATGACTGCAGACTGTTTTTGAACTTCAGACAGCAGGAAGTGGCTCCGCAGGGAGCAGGAAAAGGAAGACAGCGATGACCTGTTGAATCCAGTACTGAGAGCCTCAGCTCTGCTTTGTTTCACTCTTGCATGATGCTTTGGGGAGAAAATGACTCAGCACTCGTTAAACTCAGCTTTTGGCCTCCACATTGTTGGCCTATAATGTAGTCATTCTTCTCCAGTTTGTTCAGTTTAGGTCATGTCTAAACTTGCATTGATCTCATATAAATCTTGGTTTTGTGTTGACAATGCTGCGCTCAGATTACTCAACTTGGCTTCTCAGTCAGACCTGCAATTCACTATCTAAGAAAAGGTCAGAATGGTATTATTTCATGTAGGGCTGCATATTTATTGAAATATGATCAAAATCTAAATAACCAAGGCTTCTATTTATAAATAACAGTGAAATGTGTGACAATACAACATTTAGATGGACTGTAGTTCTGCAGAGATGTCCTGGCCTACAAATCTTTAAGAAAACATGTTTTTTTTGTACAGACCCTAACAAATGTCACATAATCGAGATTTTAATAGTTTTTCAGTGAAAATAAGTCATATCGCAGCTAGAGTAGATAATTATCAATTAACCTGAAAAGTGCATTTATTCATATATCAAGTTATTCATCTATAACAGTAAAAAATATGTAAAAAATAATAAAACATATTGTGCCCAACCGACAGTCAAAAAACCCAGAGGTATTCCACTCTAGACAGACAACCAGATCCTCATATGTTACAGGCTATAACCAGCTAATATCGAGCATGACTTGGCTATTAAAATAAAATTATTTTGAGCTTAGTTTACTGCAGAAAGTGTTTATGCTGCCGTGTAAATTGATGTGTCACCACATATCTTACCAATATAATGTAGCTTCTGCTTTACATGTCCTTAACGATATCTGCACCAATAAGCTACATCAAAAAGCTTCCTGATTAGCTTCTATATTAGAAGTCACAGGGCAGGAGAGTGGTATTACAATCTTAGAGGAGGTTACTGTGTTCTGCAGTGTTTGCAAGGTTGTAAGGTCTTTGTGTTACTTCCTCCCCCCTCAGTCCTGTTTACTACCCTGTCAGTGCCCTATACCCCTGGTCTGCATCCCTGCTGCCCTTTAGCTGAACAGGACAGAACAGCTTTAGTTGTTGCTGTTGGCTTTTGTTCAGAGCCACTCATTGGCTGACTGTCAGGGTGGTATATGTACACTGCCACTTTGCTCTGAGATGGGCAGCCTCCGCTAAGCTCCCATTTTAGTTTGGCGCAACCTTTGGCCCTAATTTATAACCCCTCAGTTACTCAAGAGTCCCTCTGGTCCGTTGAAAAGAGAGTGAGGAGATGTATGTCTGCTCTGCTCCATTACAGCCTCCACGTCAACCACCTGGAATGGCTCAGCTACTGCCTGCAGTCGGACACGTTGACAAGCTCTCTTGGAGTGCTCACCACAGCATCAAGAATACATCCCAGATGTGCAAATAAATAGCAGAATTTACCTTTTTTAAATATGATTTCCAGTAGAGCTGCATGATTATGTTTAGATTAACCATCTAATTGTTAAGTCTATAAAATATCGTTAAACACTGCCCTAACAATTCCCAGAGCCCGAGGTAACGCCTTTTAAATTTTGTTTCAGTCCTCATTTCCACCTTGTATTGTTTATGATCTGTTACCTAAAATGGATATCAATTAAGCCTTGGCTAGCTTATAGCCTGTCACTTTGCAAGATTATGCAGCAAAGTTCAGCACAGTGTGACATGTTGAAAATATTATATATTGCTAAATAATGTGTGTGACAGTGAGGTAATCCTTTATGTCATTTCACATTTGTTATAATAATAATGTAAAATATATATAAAAAAAGGTTTAATATCTCCCTAAAGGGCAGGGATGCAGCTCATTTAACCCAGTCAGCATGATATGTGTCCCGGTATGAACGCCTGTGATCTCTCACCCATGGCAGCTCAACGTGGGTGAGTTGTGTCTCCCTACAGAGCTGAGGTCATAATGGGGGAGGTGAGTCATTTTGGCATTTGAGGGAGAGGAGGCGTTCAGCTGCTTTGCACATTATAACTGTGCTGAGGCCTGGCGTCCCCCCAGCAGCTGCCTCGTTGAAATAATGGTCCGCTGGACAAGTAACAGGACATCATTCTGAAAAACTGCATGATTAAAGACAAAAATCCCGTAGGGGGAAAGTTGTGAGTTTTTACTCAGGCATATGACATGCTATTGATGTAAAAAATGTGAGCTCAAGTTGCATTAAACCTAGGGAATTGGATATTATTGAGGCAGCACAACTGTGGCAGTCCTCTGAAACTTCGTGCCAGAGCTGAAAGTGTTGACTGATACAAAATCCTCATGACTGATGAAGTAGTCATCAGGGCTCCGGCTGAGGTGAGGGGGTTTCCTGTCTCCACGGGAGACTTTTTGACCACCCTTGGTGCCGCCTCTATCACTTTTGAAATATGATACAGTTGCTAATTGACTTGTCATTTATAAAGAAAACGATATGTAGCATATTCTGATTAAAAAGCGAAGTTGATGCAAGTTTTGGGTTGGGTTATAACCCAGTAGTTTACAGGGTCCTTGTCAGAATTGTAGCCACACTCATAATTCATGACAAGGACTCCAACATGAAAACATATAATGGATGAGATGGTGGCAAAGAACTTCAACAAATCAATGTGTTTCTTTACATCCCAGAGTGCATTATCATGATTATACTGTGGCCACTTATCAAAAGAAAAAGACGATGTGAAGAAAAGCTTATGATTGAATTAGAATCAGTATCTAGTAGATCAAGTGTGAAGAATTTGCGCTATTTCTTTAGTTACTGCGGTTTAATCTTGTGCACTGATTAAGAACGCAAAGTTAGACTGTAGCTGACACTGCAAAACCAACCAGAAACAAGTATTTCCTGTAGCAATATTTAGCAGTAATTCTTAAAGTTTTTCATCAGTGCTGTCAGCAGACAATGTTCTAGCGATGGACTTGGACTTAGTCTTGGATTAATGTAAAAGCCTCATTCAAGGAAATATGTCAACAATCAAACTTTTGTTTGATTAACAGTGTAATTGACTGAAAAAACCACGTCATGCTGCATGTTTTGGTTGCACATTAATCCATGATATGTAGCAGTGATCACAATGTCCTGCAATCAAATCAAGACAACAAAAGGCATCAAAGAATAATCATATTTATCTAAAACCATTTACAGTAACTACTACTAAGGGATGCTGTATGGTGGCTCAGTTTTAAGTGTTCGATCCAAACTCTTAGTTTCCTGGTTTTCACCATGTTCACCTGAATTATCTGCCACAGTTTCCTCCTCCACGACTGTTGTATAAAAGTTGTATAAAAACTGTTGTATAAAAGTGATTGTTCAGCATCTGTGATGACACTGTAATGGACCATTCACTTGCTCAGGGTGTCTTTGACCTTTGCCCGGTGCATGCTGGGACAGGCTCCAGCCCCTTTTGACTCTAAAAGAGATGAAACAAAAAGAATGAATGACAAGTGGGTGACGTACGTTTGAAACTTACTGGATATTTTAAGTTGAGCACCTGCTACTTTGACTCAAGATGATGAAAATGAAAGAACAATCATTTATCCTAGGCTTTTTAATTAGGAAAACTTGGGTCATAGATTTCATGTTATGTTAAACAATTGCTTGGAAGTGACTGTTGTGTGTCAGTGATTGTACATAACCTCTTTATTTCCATCATATTTTATTGACTTTTGTTCATAAAGACTGTTTGTTTTCCAGGTTGGGAAGGACACTGTACAAACCACAGAGGACCAGATCATGAAAAGGGACATGCCACCAGCTTTTATCAAGTAAGCACCGAAGGATCTCTTTGCAGAACCTTTACAAACCTCTCAAATGTATTTAGATGAAATACTTCTCTCTCTGCAGTATCTGAAACCCACTAGCCTCTCTTTGGCTCTCCTTCTCTCTTTATCTGTTGCAGTAATGGCTGGTTCTGCCCAAGCAAAGGTCAGACATGGCATGTTAAGTGCCTCAGAATCTTGCCCTGGTGTAACATAAATACTTTTTTTGCACACAGAGTTCCTTTACCCTTCAGGAGAAGGGCCACAAACTCATATATATATGTATATAAGCCGCTGACTGCTGCTGCTGCTTTTTGTTTATCTTAAAACATAAAACACACAAAAAATCGTCCTTTTGATGTGGATAAAGAACCATGTACATATATATTTTATCAATGTTTTTGTTTTTGTGACTCACTCCACATCAGATAAATCATTAACCCGTGCCCAGCTGCTGTTCGTTTTTTATCACAATTTGTCACTGATCCTTATTACAAGGCACTACAGTCGAGGGAGGGGGAGGTGGGACCCGGGAGCCCCCCAAGGTCAGGGATGAAATGCATTGGCAGGCGCAGGTCATCAGGCTCAACACATTTGGCGCCTCGAAGTCACATCGTCACCCTGTCGTCATCCATCAGCACATGTGCTGGAATGCGTCGTCTCCACTAAATATAGTGTCTGGCGGGGTCCGGTTAATGCATGGCTGTTTTTCGCTGGTGCACGCTGAAGGACACTGCTGGCTGGCTCTGCAAAGACACACACGCACACACACACACACACACACACACACACACACACACACACACACACACACACACACACACACACACACACACACACACTCTCATGTCAGCCTTGATGTCATGTACATACATTAGCCTTTATCCTGCAGGAGACCCTCAGAAGAATGGAAAATTACCTCCTCTTGTTTGGCCCCTTTGCATTGCCTAAAAATGTGGAAAACGGCACTAATGATTCCTTGTTACCGCGGCAACATTTGGACAGTATACTGTGGGAACTAGAACTTGTGTCGGTCTTTGGCTTGTTGCCTGTTTCTATGTGCAGTATGGCTGTTATGACACCATGCAGGTGGCATGCACAATGCTGAATCAAAGGAGCGAGCCTGCGGGTTTGTGCTGCTCACTGCAGTTCGCTGAGTGCATCACACCCAGAAAGCAACTATCAATCATTTACATTTCTGTGGAAACAGGGGTTAAATTGGGCCAGAGCCAGAGAGCCTGTGAGAACAAGTTACTTTTATACTCATACTGCAGATGCACAATAAGTCCAAGTTAAGTCAGTTTCATTTATACAGACAAAATGACAAATCAGAAATGTACCTTCATAGGGCTTTACAATCTGGACAACACATGACACCCTCTCTCCTTCGTACCTCAACCATTAGAAGAGTTAAAAGGTTTCATTTTTTGCACCCCACAACTTCCTTCACCCATATCCCACTTGCTCAAGAATTCCCTGAAAAATGAAATGGCAAGTCCTTTCATTTTAATTTATTCGGCTTTTTGGCAAAGAATCTTCACTTAGGTATGTCTCAGTAGATTTCCTCTGGAGCTTTCGGCTCACAAAAGGAGGCTGAAAGCCAACTACTGTTTTCAAGGTCAAGCATAAACCTCCAAGTTCAATTCCTTAGGCTGCTTCTCTCCTCCGGTTAGTGACAATACCACAACACATACAGTTTACTCAGAAAAATAAATCCTTAAATCCCATAAAAATCATCAGAAAGTGTACTTAAAAAAACAAAAAAGTTGATTTTTTTCAATATATTTTCACCATCACATTGATTTATAGTACAACAGCTGCCTTTTGAAGGAGACATTTCCTCAAAAGGACCAATATTGTTCTTATTCTGTAAAGTATGTCTGCATAAAATACCTACTAAAAACAGTACTGTAGCCTGTTTTAAACAGTATTGGTTTACACACAGGCTGCTAATCCCACAAAAACATTTGTAGCACAGGAAGGAAACTACTGATAAACGTACGAGGATGAGTAAGACTACAGTAAGCTGTTCACGTGATGTTTGAACTCCTTGTTTTCAGTTCCCACTTCTTATGTTACATCAATTTTGTTTTTCTTTAGAGCATCACTCGCAATAAATTTAAGTAATTTCAATCCCTAAACTCATATATAAATACATATGAAATGAAGATTTGTACTGTTAGGCTTTGATTTAAGGTGTAAAGAACCCAGTTTCTAATTCCCAGTTTAACCCCTGCACTGTATGGAAGATGATATAAAAAAATATTTCATCTGGGATTTAGACTCCATCCTTTCATATAAGTATTTGCTTCGAAGGTGATGAAAGAATGTAAGAAGAGGAAAAAGAAACAGTCTTGCTCAGGCAGCAGCTACTGTTATGTTATGGCTAGCTGTATTCGAAGCTCCCATCTGTTTCTGCTGTAGGCAATTTGCTCTCTCCATGTGTAATGTCCATCTGGCTTGTTAAGAGCTTCCTATCATCAGCATGACTTGTTCTGATGATTTCCTTTTTTGTAACCGGTCTTCAAATCAAGCATCTTCTGCTTTCCACAGAGTGGAGAATGCGTGCACTAAGCTGGTGCAGGCTGCCTCCATGCTGAAAGCCGATCCATACTCTGTTCCTGCTCGGGATTACCTCATCGATGGCTCCAGGGGCATCCTCTCCGGGACCTCTGACCTTCTCCTGACCTTTGATGAAGCTGAGGTACTTTATTTTGTTTGAATCATCAGTTTACTTGCAGAAGTTTGTTTTAGATACAGTATCTTTAGTTTTAGAGGTTATTGTCTGTATAATAATTTTCTACATTTTGCAGGATTTAATCATGGTTTATTGAGACGCATTACGGCGGAGGAATTAATTTCGCTGCCTCTTGTGCTCTACAGTTCTCCTTGTGCATCTGCTTGGATTTCTTTCTCTTTTTTGTATCTGTACTAACCCTGATGTTTACAGATGATGTAACAGATGACTGGAAATGCGTCAATATGACATCACATCCTCTGTACTTGGCTGGATATAAACATAAATGAAAGCAGGGAGCAGACCTGGTGATAAGCTGATTGACTGCAGTGCAACTAGATACTAAGCCAGGAATTATGGCCCCTGCACGGAAGTGAACTGTGCCAACAAGGAGCCAAATATGTCCTGAACCAGGCTGCCAGAGTACACTAGAGTAGAGCTTGAGCATGCAAAATAAATTGCAATGCACCAAATTACAGTAATACATATTTAGCATAGAAATATTTGTATATTTGAACTTATTTCAACTTTAATTCAAGTTAAATTAAATGCTGATTTTTCTATATACATAAATACATTTACAGTAAATATTGCTGCCCAACAAAAGAAAAAAAAAAGAGGAAAAGACAACTGTCATACCATGCAGTTGATGTATGGTATCATATCATGAAAACAATATAATGTAAATATATTGCAGAACCCTATTTACACTGACATGTTGTCAACAGATTTATATTCAGCTCAAAAAATAGTGTCATCTGCCTCAAAACCCCAATATTGGTAAGGCTCTGAAAGGTAATGTGTATCATAGCAAGTTGTGGGTCGAGACTGAAATACTTGAACAACACCTCTAGTCAACAGAAGGCGAGAAATGGACAAAACATAGATAAAATACCTTGTAATTGAGTTAAAGGTTGCACCATTGATTTTCATTGAGCAGAAGCTGTGCTGAAAGGGCTTTCTAATGAACACTTGAGCATGGCAGAGGCTTGCTGCCGCAGGTCTGGTTTGCCCTTGGGTGCTGTAATGCCTATAAAGAAGACAGAAAGGTAGATAAATATACCACACATGTCTGTGGGACTCTTACACAATCTCTTCCTAAATCTTGACCCAGGCAGCAGTATCATCTATCAGGCCCATCGTTATGTTCCTCCCTGGGACAGAGAGTAGAATAAAAAAAAAGAAAAAAAGTTGCAGATCAGCTCTCTGGGAGCAGACATCAGGCTGTCTGCAGCAGTCAGCAGGAGTCATCAGTCAGCGGTGCCATCATGTTTTCCAATGCAGCTCAGGCATGGCTCTGTATAGCAGTTCACATAAAGCTGGAGTGAAGCAGGACAAAGAGGCTGGAATGTCAGTAGGCAGCATTATCAGAGTGTAATTAGAGAGAATGTGAATGGGAAGAGGGGGGCTGTGTTTGCATAATCACTTTTCTCTGGGAACGCTGCATCATTGTTTTCTACTTAGCTTTTGTTGTTGTTTTATCTCGTCATTATTACAGGTCCGCAAAATAATCCGTGTGTGCAAAGGCATCCTGGAATACCTGACAGTGGCGGAGGTGGTGGAGTCTATGGAGGACTTGATCACGTACACAAAGAACCTGGGACCAGGTCAGTCTGCTGATGCAGTTGCAGCAAGATTACGTTGTTAAATTCTTGACTTGACAGTATCTCGGAGATCTGCTGTCAGTGTTGACACATTTAAGGGTGCTTTTGCTGGAGTGAGCATTTTGTTTTTGCTATGTTGGCTTTCACTTGTGTTTTGTTTGTTGTTTTGAAAGTACAGCTCAAAATCTCTGCTTAAACCGGCAAAAGACAAGTTGTCTTCGTTTAATGTATCATTATGACGTAAATGTTGTTTGCACAATGACCCCATCAGTGTTTACATTGGTTCCCTATAAACTATTCACTGTGCAATTTTGTCTGCCACGGGGCACAAAATCTCCCAGGAAAATTATTTATGTATCAATTACTCCTTCATTCTCTAATTTCAAGGGTTTTTATGTTTTCAGATTAGTGAAGGATTACATGCCCCTCCACATGATGATTAAAATCTCTGAAGCTCTTTTGGGAATGTTTTGAATTACCGTCACGCTAAAACAAGTCTGTTTTTCAGTTCCTGAACGTAGAGCGCAACTGCACCCGAGCAATCCTACTTGATGATCTTTTCTCATGCTGAATCTATCATCCTAATGTGAAGATGAGCAATTATCCAGCCCTTTTATTGATTATGAAAGACTATTTAGATCCTCATTTAGACTGGTGTGGAGATGTGAAGCAATGCTTAAAGCAAAACAGCTAGCAATATAAGCAATAATGGAAGGTAGCTCAACATGGAAATACGTGATAATAAACCTGCTGAAACATCATGATTAACAACATTTCCCCCTGAACTAAAACTTTTTATAATTCCACTCAAAGTTTTTTTTATCTAAGCAATCATGCTCAGTTCCTTTCCACCTCTGTTTTATTTCCCTGTATCCAGGAATGACAAAGATGGCAAAGATGATAGATGAGCGACAGCAGGAGCTGACACACCAGGAGCACCGTGTGATGTTGGTCAACTCCATGAACACAGTCAAAGAGCTGCTGCCCATCCTCATCTCAGGTAATCACACACTTCTTCATGAAGAGCCTCTTTATTGTTTTGTACAATGCTTGTGTCCGTTTCATCATAACATTTTCCACACAATTGTGTTTTATGTCAGTGTTTTTGAGTTGCAATGTCGTGATGTTTACTGTGAGTTGTCTTCTGTCTTTCAGGAATCAAAATCTTTGTGACAACCAAGACGTCTGGCAGCCACGGTGTGGAGGAGGCCTTGAAGAACCGTAACTTCACTTTCGAGAAGATGAGTGCTGAGATCAACGAGATCATCAGAGTGCTGCAGCTTACATCCTGGGACGAGGATGCGTGGGCCAACAAGGTACGTGCAATAAATTATACACGCCGAAGTCACATGCACACACTGTTCTTATGTATATGCTCGAGGAACAAGAGACTGTTCTCAGCACTCTTGGAGTGTTTACGCATCCTTTTATGGATCACAGCTGGAAGCCGTGTCTGTATGAGCAAAGATTGAATTTGGTCGCTCCTCACTGCGTTCTCACTCATTCCCAGAATGCCTTTGGCAAGAGGCCGCAGACCATAGTCATTATGCTGTGATGTTATTCTCATTTGGTGTTTTTTTTTTTTTTTATAACTTTCTTAACAAGGCATTTTGTCTCATCAGGATGACTTTATTTCAAGGTGTGAAAAATGCTTTTGCTATATTTTCAGCTTACATACAGTTAGTGTTTAAAGTAGGAGTGCTTTAACTTCCTCTGTGACTTTATGTAGCTGGTTCATCTTTTGGCTTCTTTTATGTCATTTCTCCTCTGCGCTGCACGTTCTGCTTCTTTCCTGTCCTGACACTATTTCCTGTGCCACTTACTTTCTTTTGGTGACACTTTTTCTTGTCGGTATGTCCAGTTCAACATTTGTATTTATGTCGTTCTTCCTTTCTTTTTACCGTTTCTTTCTCCCTTCACCCCCTGTAGAAGGTAAGCCTCACCACTCTCGCCCCTTGGTTGTGCAGCAGCATGTCTGACAGATGTGTGTGCTGTCTGCTTTGTGGTGCCATTGTGTGCTTATCAGTAGTGAGGCAGTTTAGAGGATCAACTGTCAACTATTATTAGAGTATATTAGCAGTTTAAATATTTTTTGTACTGCTAATGGAATGGTGTTTATTGAACAAGTGTTAAACAGGTTGAATTTCTGAAGTGTTGACGATTTTTTCCCTCTTTTATGGATTTGTTTTGCTTCATGATGTGACATTGTATCAGCATCTATGTGTCCTCCTCCTATGTCATTTTAACCTCACCATTTGCATGTCCTTAACCCGTCTTGATTATTGATTGACCTGACTCATGCAGTATTGATTCAGGTGTCATTAATGAGATTTCTCTCAGCATTCACCTGATAACTTGAACAGCCATAGGAGGAGAGCACATAGAAAACCTGATCTGGATTTTGTTGTATGAATGGCTCATTTTTACTCCGTGAACACTAAACATGCATTTCACTTCCCATAATCCCCATTACTAATGCCATGAGCTACACCTAGTTTAATTTCTAAGTAATACCATTGTGTGTTTGATTATAGGCTCTGATGAATGTGTGTTTGTATTTGATACGAGTGCAAGGATCCTGTCAGTCTTTCATGTTACTTCACTCGCTTGTTCACTCACACACACAGGTGGTTACTGACAGAACAGCAGCTGCACATGTTTGAACAGTACACTAATACACCCACACAGCTCTGGTGACATCACTTCACAGTTCACACCTTTGTACTTCCTGTTTTTTTTTTTTTTTTAAATCCCTTCCCTTGTGCACTCCCTGTTACTTACACAAACATGCCTGTTGATTTCTTTCATTTTGACAATAGGTTTATTGTGAGGGCTCAGACATATTTTGTGATGAATATCTTTGAAACAAGCAGCAGAATTCAGAACTCTTGCAAAACTCTGTGGTGGAGATTTAGACAGCATTATGAAGAATAGTTACTTGGGTTTTCTGAATGTTTATTCTCATGTCTTAAAAGAATAAGCTCATTTCACCGCTCATTCATCGGCTCTGGTCTCCTGCTTTGCTACATGTCCGACAAGACTCTGCTTTGTTCTGCAGACTCTGACAATGAGAGGACTCATTGTCGAGTCAGCCGCTGTTGGACAGACTGTTTGTATTTCCATCCGCTCTGATTGAGATACAATGGAGTGTCGTTTGGCTTTTATAACATGACACGCTCGTTATTGATTATGTGAAAGGATGATGGAAACAGCATGTGATACATGGTTTGTGCCTGACCGATGTTAGTGATGCTGCACATGAACTTTTCTGTATGTGTCTTGAATAAATAAACCATGTGACTTGCCCGCTCCAAGCTCAGTTTCAATGAGTCATCATGACCTTATTTTTAAATATGAATATATTTATTCGACAACATACTTTAAAGAGACAGTTATTCTTTTAAAAAAAATCCATCTAGATTGTTTTGTTACGAGTTACCGAGTTTTGGAGATATCAGCCCTAGAGATTTCTGCCTTCTCTTGAATATAATAGAAATAGAAGACCTTGGCATGTTGTGCTCATTGTGAATGGGGTGAACTGTCCCTTTACCCTCGTTCACACAGTGTACACTATTTACAGGAAATAATCAGGTTATGATTTGTAGAGAAACATTTATACATGGAATGACTGATCGAGTCCGTCCTTAGTTTGCTTTGGTTGCATTGATTCCCTTCTAAGTTATTCATACATTTTGTCTTGTGATCCCAAAGGACACAGAGGCGATGAAGCGGGCTCTGGGGCTTATCGACTCAAAAATGGCCCAGGCTAAGAACTGGCTGAGGGATCCGAATGCTCAACCAGGTAATAAACTTCTACATCCTCCTCCTTTAACTGTTCGTCCTGTTGCTATCATCTTCTCAGGCCAACAATCCCGTTGTATCTGGTGACATAATCGATGCGCTGACCTTGTGTTGTGTGTTTTCAGGGGACGCAGGCGAGCAGGCCATCCGCCAGATCCTTGATGAAGCTGGGAAAGTGGGTGAACTGTGTGCTGGGAAGGAGCGCAGAGATATTCTGGGCACAGCCAAGACGCTGGGCCAGATGACTGACCAGGTGTCTGAGATGAGGGCCAGGTAACCATAAAACACGTTGTGTGTTTCTGTGGCCCAGTTAGGGCAAGATAACCTCCTCATGTCTCACACAGCACATGCCTCTTTTATTAGATGATCTTGTGTTCTGTTACGGTGCGCTTCCTTGATTCCATAACTAATTTTTCATTGGTTATATGTACAGTATTAATAAATGTTTCTGTGTTTCTGGCGTTTCATTTTCTGTCCTTAAAGTGTAGGCAGCATAAAGCAGTGAGCATATTTGAGGGGATTATAGTGTGTAAGACTGGAAGTGATATTCTTCTGACATGAAATCTGATCACCAGAGACCCCTGAGTCACGCTAGATTAAAAGCAGCTGTCTGGTATTAATCCATAATCTACTTTAACCCCTGGTTGATATACTTGTCTGAAAACTGAGAGATGCCTCTGAGCCTCGTCTGGAAATTGTGGCATTAAGTTAGGAAGTGCTATTTTAAAACAGGAAGACCATAAGGCTTAAAGTTTTGAGTCAACAAACAAAGAAGTGTGCATGTGTGGCCTTTTTTGAAGGCACAGCGATGCTGCAGTTTATGGTATCCATGTGTTTTCCCTTCTGTCCACCCCAGAGGTCAGGGCGCGTCTCCAGCTGCCATGCAGAAGGCACAGCAGGTTTCCGGGGGGCTCGACGTGCTAACCGGCAAGGTGGAAAATGCTGCTCGGAAACTGGAGGCCATGACTAACTCCAAGCAGGCCATCGCCAAAAGAATCGATGCTGCACAGGTGAGTCATTAACCACAGATGCCTTCCAAAAACATGGATTCAGCTCGCTACATGCAGGTATTTGATGTTTTTTTGTGCGGTTCTACCACGGCAGAACTGGCTGGCAGACCCTAACGGCAGCCCAGAGGGAGAGGAGAACATCAAGGCCCTGCTCACCGAGGCCAGAAAGATTGCAGACATGTGTGAGGACCCCAAGGAAAGAGAGGACATCATGCGCTCTCTTGGAGAGATCGCTGCCATGACTGCCAAGCTGTCAGATCTCAGAAGACAGTGAGTTATTGACTGCTGGTTATGATGCATCATTTATTTATGCTGAGCTTCCTTTCTCTCTGTCCCAACTGATCTAAATCAAATTGCATCTTTTTACCAGTGTTGCTGAGTGTTTGTTTTTACATATGCAGGAAAATGTGAGAAATCAGTGTTGAGTAATGTTTATCAACTTGGGCTTGAAAGCAGTGAGGTTTCTGTTTAATCTTTTCTAATTTCCCTACAAAAATTCTCTTCCTAAATTTAAAACATGCATGCAGATTTGGTGCTACAATTCGACTCTGGCTGTTCTCATCCCTCTTCGTACAAGTTGACTGCAGTATAGATTTTGCACTTCAACAGGAATAGTACAAAACCCCTAATTTTACTACATTTTTAGGTGAACTACTCCTGATTTGGACTAAACTTGGCAGTGTGGAAGTGCTGTTAGTCAAACTATTTGCTCGCTAAGTGTAGCTGGCCATTTACAGGTCTTCATGACAAACCACAACCACAGACATTTTTGCTGTTTTAACTTCCTTATAGGGGTAAAGGTGACACTCCTGAAGCCAGAGCTTTGGCTAAACAGATTGCAACAGCCCTGCAAAATTTGCAGTCCAAGACCAACAAAGCTGTGGCAAACAGCAGGCCTGCAAAGGCAGCTGTGCACTTGGAAGGAAAGATTGAGCAGGCGCAACGCTGGATCGACAATCCCACCGTAGATGACAGCGGTGTGGGTGAGTCTGACTCCCATCCTCCCCAACTTCCTCCTCTGTCTATCTTCCTCTCACACTCCTTCACATTCTTTCCACTGCTCCTGTGGTTAAATTGCAGACCAGACACTTTGTGCACATTGCTTTCTACTGTACAGGCCATTCCACAACGCTCTCCCAACACTGTAATTAGTGTTTTGGCTCGTCTCCTCTCAAACCTGGACATCGTTTTACATGTTTACACTAGAGCTACAGGCTGATTGGTTAACATAGTATAACGGAGGCCATGCTTACAAAGAAAGAACATGAAATAATGCAGAAGATTCAATACTTGTCCTTCTCCTCTAGTGTTGATACAAGCACTCAGTTAAATGCCAAAACTACTTAGCATTTAATGAGCAGCTGTTTGCAGGAGGTTTGATTCTGGCATTACCAAGCTCATTTTATGTGAAGAAATGCTGAAATAATTAACAATGTCCTGATTTCACACAAATACCAGGAGCAGTTGATGGCTTGTCACTTCAGTACACACGTTTATTAAAGCTGATGCTCTAGAAGACTATTAATAATAATTAATTGGCAGAATGTTGTTGTTGTTTTTTGTGGATCTTTATTTTTCTGTCTGCGTGTGTGTGTTTAGGTCAGGCAGCCATCCGCGGACTGGTGGCAGAGGGCCGCAGGCTGGCCAACGCTCTGCCGGGCCCCTACAGGCAGGAGATGCTGGGTAAGTGCGAGCAGGTGGAGCAGCTCATGGCCCAGCTGGCTGACCTGGCCGCCCGTGGCGAAGGGGACTCCCCGCAGGCACGTGCTGTGGCTCAGCAGCTCCAGGAGGCTTTGAAAGTAAGACTCTTCACATTCTCATTCAGATCTGTAGCTTCTCTGTGATAGATCAGGATTCAGCCACTGACACGGAGGAACAGCCCCCTCTGCTGGTTAACAGTGGTGGAAGAAATACAAGTAGTGCGACAGCAATGGGAAAATATTCTACCAAAGGGCCTGCTGTCAAAATTTAGAATTAGTTAACAAGTATTAGTAGTACAAGTGTCAAAAGTAAAAGCACAGTACTCATCATGAAGAAAGTACCCTATCAGCATTGAATTATTAAGACACAGTCAACACATACAAGGTACAGTAACAAGTGTAAAAATGGAAAAGGAGAAGTAATGGAAATGTCAGGTCTACAATTTTGTGATTTCATGCTTTCAGTTGATTTTAAAGTTTCAAAGCTGCAGGCTGAGAAACTTCCCTCAAACTCTAAAAATTAGGTCATTCTGAAAAAGATTTTCATGGTTCCCGAATAGTCTGCATTATGTAGAAGCCACATTTTGAGTTATGTTATCCAAACTGCAACTAAGCTCTAAATCAGCAAGATGGTTAGGTAATACAGGCATTAAATGAAATCTAATGGACTCTAAGTATAGTAGGATTTATCACGCAGGACTCATTTTACATTGCTGTATTGATCAGAATAATTCTTCCACCACTGTTAGTTGCAGCCCTAATTGTATATTAATACTGTATGTATTTTATCAAAGTAAAGCACTGACTGGCTGTAAAATCTGTTTGTCCTCCTCACAGGACCTGAAAGGAAAAATGCAAGAGGCGATGACTCAGGAGGTGTCTGACATCTTCAGTGACACCACCACTCCCATCAAGTTACTGGCAGTGGCTGCCACCGCCCCTCTGGACGCCCCCAACAGAGATGAGGTCAGTGGTACAGTCACCCTGCCTCCTCACTGTGACCTCACTGCACTGAGCCTCCTTTAGTGGTGTTATATTTACAGGCAGGGTGTTGTTTTATTTCTAACAAGTCTTTTGGATAATTGTTTTATTTGATCATGTGTAGGTCTTTGACGAAAGGGCTGCCAACTTTGAGAACCACGCCAATAAGCTTGGCACCACAGCAGAGAAGGCTGCTGCTGTCGGCACTGCCAACAAGAGCACAGTGGAGGGAATCCAGGCCGCCGTCAAGTCAACGAGAGACTTAACACCACAAGTATGTCACGGTTTAGTGTTTATATCTGTTTCCGTTTGTGTCTGCCCTCCACTCCGCATCACGAGTCACAGAGCTTAAGTGTTTCTCACTTCTCGAGCCAAATCTGTAGCAGTTTTCAGTGGGCTGACAATTAATAGCTCGGATTGTTTTTTATAGGTGGTATCTGCTGCTCGTATTCTGCTGAGAAACCCTGGCAACCAAGCTGCGTATGAACATTTTGAAACCATGAAGAACCAGTGGATTGACAATGTGGAGAAAATGACTGGTGAGATGTCATAAAGATGCTTTTAATTATCTGATGCAAACTATTTCATACCTCCTGTATTAACATGTTCTGGATGTTTAGGTTTGGTGGACGAGGCCATCGATACCAAATCTCTGCTGGATGCATCAGAGGAGGCGATCAAGAAGGACCTGGACAAGTGCCGTGTGGCCATGGCCAACCACCAGCCTCAGATGCTGGTCGCCGGCGCCACCAGTATCGCCCGCAGAGCCAACCGTATCCTCCTGGTGGCGAAGCGAGAGGTGGAGAACTCTGAAGATCCTAAATTCAGAGAGATGGTGAAGGCCGCTTCTGACGAACTGAGCCAGACAATTTCTCCCATGGTGATGGACGCTAAGGCAGTTGCTGGCAACATCCAGGATCCAAGTAAGTTGATGTTGAAAAAGGGTTTTAAGATCGTTTTATGCATGTTTGTAATCATCTGATCGGTGGTGAATATGTTTTTTGTGATCACCAGGTCTTCAGAAAGGCTTTCTGGACTCAGGTTATAAGATTCTTGGTGCGGTGGCGAAGGTCAGGGAGGCATTCCAGCCCCAGGAGCCAGACTTCCCACCACCTCCTCCTGAACTGGATCAACTTAATGTGAGTCCTCTAATGAGCACAACTTTGAATTTGGTTCAGTATCCAAAACGACCGCCACACCATAATTACATTAACTTGTCCTTGTAGCTTAACGATGAGGCAGCACCACCCAAACCTCCTCTTCCTGAGGGTGAGGTTCCTCCCCCCAGGCCTCCACCCCCAGAGGAGAAAGACGAGGAGTTCCCTGAGGCGAAGGCTGGTGATATAGTCAACGAGCCCATGATGGTGGCTGCCAGGCAGCTCCACGATGAAGCCCGCAAATGGTCCAGCAAAGTAAGCACACACTGTAAACAAAGTATTGGACTTTTACTTTGAGAATCCCACTCTTTCATATTGATTATATTCCTGTTGTACCTCTTAGGGAAATGACATCATTGGTGCTGCCAAACGAATGGCCTTGCTCATGGCTGAGATGTCTCGTCTGGTGCGTGGAGGAAGCGGAAACAAGCGTGCCCTCATCCAGTGCGCCAAGGACATCGCCAAGGCTTCTGATGAGGTCACACGGCTGGCCAAGGAGGTGGCCAAGCAGTGTACTGACAAGCGTATCCGGACCAACCTGCTCCAGGTCAGTTCAGCCTTCATCAGAAGGTTTTTTAGTATTATCCTGAGGAAAGACTATGTTGTGTTGTGTTATATGATGATAAAGGCACCATTGCAGTAAAGTGAGTAAAGTTACCAGACAGTTTTACTTGTTCTATATCCACATTACTGATGATTAGTAATACAAAATCTCAGTCTGTTAATATTTTAAAATACCTATAGTCACCAGACAAATGTTTTGACCTCTTCTGTCTTTCCGACCTCATTTCAGGTGTGCGAGCGCATTCCCACCATCAGCACTCAGCTCAAAATCCTGTCCACAGTCAAGGCCACCATGTTGGGTCGTACCAACATCAGTGAAGAGGAGTCAGAACAGGTGAGCAATCACCAATTATGTTCCTAAAATAGCCTTAGAAAAATTATTATTCCAGTCTATCTCATCATTATAAATCTTGTATTATTCCTTCAACAGGCTACGGAGATGTTGGTCCACAATGCCCAGAACCTGATGCAGTCTGTGAAGGAGACAGTCAGGGAGGCCGAGGCAGCATCCATTAAGATCCGAACAGATGCGGGCTTCACCCTCCACTGGGTCAGAAAGACCCCCTGGTACCAGTAAGAGGAGGGCCACTGTTCCTCTGCTTCATGCTGGTTCTATCCAGCCGTCCAGGAGGACATTGAATGGACAGATATTTAGTTCATCAGAGCTATGAAATCAGTGCCCTTCACCCTAATGTGGGCAGAGTTTCTGTATTAGTCCCATGTCCTGTCTGTAACAGTTGCTGTTCTGGTAGAATGTAATGTTATGGGTTAGATTATTACTGGGAATTTTTTTCTAAAGTGTGTAAAAAATTTGTTTTAAAGCTTATATTTTGACAAATCCCAGGAATATATATACGGTATGTTTTGATTAGAGGTTTCATATAATGCAAGGTTGTTTTTGGCCTCTTCTAGACACAAACCTTAAGTTAAAATTTGAATAACTAGATTTTTGCAAGACATTTTTGTATCTTTGTACTGATAATTTTATTCTCACTATCAGTCATTCGCCTTTTTGCTAGGATAAGCACATGAACTTGAGAAGTTGTTACAAGTACAGTATAGGCCTACGCTCAGCACATGCAAAATATAATCATTGGTATTATGCCTGTTTACACTATTCTGTATTATCACAAGTGAAAGAGAAACACTGTTTATTATTTTACATACTGTAATGCAATTGTAGCAATCTTTATTTTCTTACAAGTTCTGCCAAAGATATTCTGCCATGAACTTTTGAAATATAGTTGTCTCACTCTGGTTTGCAGTACATTTTTTAGTTAGTTTTAAGACAAGCTAATTAAAAAAAGTAACTTAAATTTCTACCAGCAGCAGCTTAAGATGAAAACCTCTTTATAAGCTTGCATTCGACTCTTTCTAGATATGTCTAATGTTTCACATGTTGCGTTGAGATTACATGTAAGAAACAGGCTTGCGCTACAGTGTGAGGCCGAAGAGCCAAAAACGATTAATCTGATTTTCACAGCGAGCCAACAAAGCATCGTCTTCTTTAGAGCGGCTCGTCTTCACTGCTGTTTTTTTTCTTAACTCTGCACACAGTTGTACGTCTCATGTTGTCTTGTTGTGCACAATCATTTTTTTTTGTGATATATGAATTGCACACTTCTCCTAGGTAGTCAAGGGAATGACCAGAGTTTGGAGATGAAGCAAAGTGTCATCTGCAGCTGGTGAAATCATCATTGTCTCAACACTAAACATAACTTGGCCACTGTTTGTGGCAACTGTAGTTGATATTTTGAAACGTCTGAAAGACTGAATGTGTCTTTTTAAGTATCTAATACCAACTGATGTGCCTTTTGCGAAAGAAACTTTATTTGCAATTGATACGGTTTTCATTTCTAGATGTTTTGTATCATTTGTACAAGGTGAGATTGTGTTGATTTGTTCAAAACACTTTGATTCTTCTTTAAAAGTAACATCCGCTTCATGACTTTTAACTTCCAGACAGATTATGCTCTATGCAAACCTTGAGAAAGTTTGTTGAAAAACATGATAATTATGCAACTGGGTTGGGTTTAAACAGGCCTTAACGACATTTTGCTGAGGCATTGTTCACAATTTTGTAATAAAGCATTTTATAACACTTTTGGGTGTGTTTTCTCTATAATTTCTGTCATATTTGCTGACAAATGCCTTAACTGTAGTGTCAGGAAGTCGAAGCTCTTGTTTGATGCTATTATATATTTTTTAATTTCTTCCTGTAAGTCAGCAGTTATGTGAATTTCAAGGCCCGTTTGGTTCGAGTAAAAATATCTACATGCAAAAATCTGTGTGAAGTATTTTTATATAAACAGACGTTCGCATTTATTTTACTATGTATGTAATATTAATACTGAATAGTTAAGAAAATACTGTAGCTGACCTCTTGCTGATCTGCTCCACTTGGATCAGCTTGCAGGTATACGCACTTTTGAACTGCCCATTAGATTCGGGTTCTTTCTCTGGATACAAACACATTAATTGACCCTCCTTCAACAGTCAAAATATTCTTCCTGAATTTCCATTAAGCATGGCTGCAGGGGAACCTGGGGCAAAAAATAAACTGTTGTGGTCTCTACTGGCCCCTTGTTGTTTGCGCTCATTTTTACTGTCACGCAGGCATACCCGTAAAGTACAGTTCACACAGCAGACTACACATGGCAGTTTAATTATATTTTGCCTGGAGCCACACAAAACAACCAATTCTCCTCTACTAGAGTTTTACTTGCCCCTAGGTTTGTGTCAGTGTATGAGAACTGAATGAATTAAACATTAAGTCACACAGTGTCAACAAACTAAATGTGTTAAAACTACATTTTAGGGTCCTTCATTTTTAGTTTTTGCTTTATTTAGGCACATTACCAGACAAATTACCGCCAACAAATTTGCACACAAGCTACCTGAGGCTTTTATTTGGGTGCCTGTTTTGTCCAATCAAGGGATTCAGCCTTGGCATAAACATCATGAAATTCATTGCCAGTGAGCAAAATTGCAGGATTTTTGAAAGGAGTTTGGTGCAGTCACTTTGGAGCGAGGCCGTGCCTGAACTGACGAGCATCGTTAAAGGAATGAATTTTCATCTTTGATGCATAATATGAAATAACTGTTCATTTTGATTCTGAATGCCTTTTTTTTTTAAAGGGTCAGTTCAGCCAAATTACCAAGAAACATTTCTTCACTTCTTGTTGTGTAGTGTATGCCAATAGTTTTTGGTTTCATTTGCACAAAAATTTGGAGATATCGTTCCCTGAAGTTGTTAATCTTTCATGTACTTTTGGGATGCACTTTTGTTTTTTTCTTCCTGGATCGTTGAGGGAATAAATTCAGCCAAGAAAAAGAGCAAGAAAAGAAGAGAAATCATTGGCTGGGATTGAAATGGAAACATTACAGCGTATCTCACATTTTCACATTACACCAGTACATTTCTCATGGGTTGATTTGTAACTAGATCTGAACATGCGTAACACTATTTGCTGATGTCAAACTAATTTGCACTCAATTGAACTTATAGAGGCTGACAACCAGGTGACATGCAATGAAGGTGGGGCCCTCTGGGACCTTCAGGGTCATCCTACAATGTTAAATCCTGTGGTAACACACAGTATCTTGAATCCAGCAGCCCAGATATATTCCTGAATAAATATGAATATATCTGAGTGTGGAGTTGAACTTCATCTGGGTGAAACAGGTGAAAAGCAAAGCACCGCGATAACACGTGATAACTATATCTTTCTCCTTTTAATGTGAGTCAAATGCACTTTGGCACGGCACGGGATGAAAGTAACCAGCACACACCGATCCTCTCACGGACAAAGCCATTAGTTTTCTCTCCAGGTTTCACGCTGGTGACCAATTTATTCACCATCATATGTTGGGGAAGGAACCCGCAGCCTCTCACCACTCTCCCCCTGGCAGTGAGCAGCGGCTTCAGGCTCCGCAGCGTCAACACAACCGTTGATTAAAAAAAAAAAAAAAAATGTCCGACGAAGAACCACCAAACATGTCAACAGGGAGGAAAAGAGCGTTAAGGTAATAAGCCGACTGTATTTTCATGTGACATGATGCGTGAAGCTCCCTGGAGTTAGCCGCTGTAGCTAGCTGTTAATTCATGCTAACGTGTCTGGTGCTGGTGGCGAGCTGTCAGCGGGAGGTGCGGGGTGATAAAGCGCTCAGCAGGTCGGACCTTTGAACGTTACATCGACCGGAGTGCTCAGGTGAAGCCGCTGTTAGCATTTAGACAAGGATTGTTCGGTCATAACGATGCTAACACGGCTAGCAGCAGAGGGTGGGTACACCACTTGACAGGGGAGACAAGAATTCTCGCTACATCTACACAACACTGTGGTTAACCGTTTAAAGAAATAAATGCACATTAGCTTGTGCGGCGGTTGGAAATGTTTTTTATTTAAAAAAAAAAAAAAAAAAGCAAAATGGATGAAAGGATTTTTGACAGACGCGAGACAAACTTTGACGTGAGCTAAGAAGTTAAAACATCACGGATGCGGTCAGTGAAGGCGTCTTATCATGAAGTGTGAGGATTTTGCATTTTTTTCCCTCAGTATTTTTTAAATAAAAAAAAAAATGCAGTTATCACGAAGACAAAGCCGTTTTAATTAACATCTAACAAACGTGTAATAGGTCGATGTCAAGCATAATACAGAGCACGACATACGAATCAAACGAATAACGTAACGTCAGCCAAAGATCTAAAGAATGGTTGTTAAAAATGTCCTCTGTCCTTTTAGTAAAACAGCGTTTCAATAAATATGGCTGTTTAATGACTCATATCATCAGTAATTGATAACATATTACCATAATATAACCTACTACAGTGCTGGCAGGCAGCTACTGCCTTGTTGACATTGTGCATAATGTTATGTGAATGGTGCTGCGTTCACTTGACTTCAGGAAAACTTTTGTCATATTGTCCATAGTCACGATTCACTTTGATGAGTAAAGTCAGTAAAAATGGATGAGGACGTTGTTTTTTACAGGCTTGAATTGCTCTTGGTGAAGGTAATTTTAACACTCGGTACGTTCAGCAGGATTTCTAGTGTACTTTAAACACAGCACAGTCATTTCAAACTGACTCTGACAGTGAGACAGCAGGTGATTCAGTGCTTCTGAAGTACTGTGGTTAATGTGGGAGCAGGTCAGGTTAGGCCGAAGAGTACAAGTGAGTTTAAAGTTGAATTTTGAGTGCATCTTTTGGCTGTGCAAAAGCCACTGAAGGACAAAGCAAAAACGCCATTTTCATAGAGGAAATTATGACATATGACACAGCATCCTCTCACACAATGTCCTGCTCACAGCAATATCTGATTAGTAACACGTCACGATTACAAGCCTATAAACACTGAATAATCTGAATCTGCTAAGCAACTACTAACTAAATGTATTAAATAAATGTGGAGGAGTGGAACTATAAAGTAGCAGAAAATGGAAATACTCAAGTAAAGTGAATCGTACTTAACTTTATTCCATCACTGGTTGTTTATTTTTACTGCAACTAAATATTGAGTCAGCTGGCTAAACTGTCCAATGTTAAGTAAAAGTAAACTTATAAATAACGAGGGTAAACTTAATGTTTCATTTGAAAAAGGAGCGTAAACTGAGTTTATCTGTGTTTGGCCACAACTACGGCCCTGCAAATAAGCACAAATGTAAATCCTTAAATTTTTGATAGCAAAATTTCATATTGTTGCATCAGTTTCAGGGTCCTTGTATTGTGACTGCTAGCTCGTCGTCTTTGCTTATGATCATAGTACCACCTGTACCATAGCACTAGTCCAGCACACAGGAACAGACTGGAGCCTCTGTTCATAAGATGTCAGGTCTCTGACAGAGTGTTGACATAATTCATAGGACGCCAGTGGAAATAGGCTGTATGTGGGAGAAATGTGGTAAGAAATGTCGAGGATGGCACAGTATGGTCCACTACCAATTTATATTCATTGTGGCCCTTCACAAGATAGCAGCGATGCTGGTGAGCAAGTGATATCATACTAGTAACAACTTGAAACAAAAAAAATAATTATATAATCATCAATGAAATCACTCCAAGTCAAAAGTAAATAAATCTTATTAATGATAAAGAATAACAGGGATGGTAAGCGTACCCTTACATGTTTCCTTTAAGCCCTAATTTGAGTTAAAAAAACAAAACTTAGTATATCCCTGAAGGGGGATTTAATAATACTTGCTATACTTGTACTATCAATACCATTTAGATTTAATTTAATGCACATTTTAGTCAAAACGTTTTTTTCCTGATGCTGTTAAAGACTGTGATCAGTTCAAAAAACATACAAAATGCTGATTTCTCTTTACATAGCTCACATAGCTCAACGATTGGATTACATACAGGTTAACATATATTCTATATGGTTAAAAAACTATAGATTAGTCCTTTAAAAGTCATGAATTTTTGCTCAATCACTGCACTTCCTGTTAACCACATGGTCCACCTGTTTTCCCATTGGCTTCAAACGCAACACAGAAAGCCTGACAATAATTGGAACATGTGTAGCCAATCATATGCCTGGAGTATACTTAAGCCCGCCCACTTCCTCCAACAGCCAGTCAGTGTCAGCCAAAGTGCAGCCACAGTTCCTGTAGTCAAAAAGCACATTGCTTTGACAGAGAGGAGGAAGCTGCTAACCATTTAATCATCAAGTAAAGCTGCTGAGTTTTCTGACACAATGCCAACTGCCAGGTAAGGTCCAAATGATAATATCCTCCAGGGTTTCCACAGGAACAATTCTGCTGTTGTGATTGTTTTCTCAAAAATGTGCTCACAGTACTGCCTGTCTTTCAATGGGTTGATTGAAAACACTGCAAGGAGCATATGAGTTCATGCTTTAAAGAGTCTGTTCTAACATCAATTGTATTACAAATCATTTTTAAAAAACCTTCTCTCTGTGATCTTAAATGGACATTAAACATGTTAGTGTTGTTTTTTATGAAAACATGGGTCACCTGTTGTGTCACTCCTGTTGTCAAGAGTAGACTTTGGCCACTATGATATCTTATTGCTGAAAAAAATTGAGAGGAAAGGGTCATGAGGGAAATTGCTAGATTTTAACCTTCCAAAATGCAGCTGTTCTTGCATTGATACATTAACTTTAGTCAAAACATGCATTCCTGAAAACTCAATCCAAAAACTTTTGATTGACACGTCTTTACATGAGAACATTGCTTTGTGTGTTGTCTCCATGCTGAAGTGCCTGCATTTCATTTGACTAATCTCCATCAACATATGGAAAAATAAACTCAATCATTGCCAGGTTAACATTTCTCCATGCTTCCCAAAGTCATAAAAAAATCATTGTGGGTCTGGTATGAACTCAAAAGTTTGCTATTGCACAGTGTTTCTGTAGCATGTGTTGTACACATGTTGACTGGAGAGAGAGAGGGTCAGGCAACAGAGGCATCAGTAAAACATGAATTTCATTGATTTAATGTAATACAATTGGAAACAGATGATTTTCTGTATCACAGCAGATTTTATGTGCTCTCTGTTCCTACAGAGGCTGGCGAGTGGGAGTCTGCATAATACAATATGTTTTTGTCTCTCCACAGTGAAAACACACTCTTCGGGATGGGAAATCCCTTGCTCGACATTTCAGCTGTTGTGGACAAAGATTTCCTTGACAAGTAAGTCTAAACAGCGCCTTTGTGGTCCCTGAATCCTATTTCTGTGTCTTAAAACATGCTGACATCTGTTTTATGCTTCCTGTAAGGTTTGGACTGAAGCCTAATGACCAGATCCTCGCTGAAGACAAACATAAAGCCTTGTGAGTTAAAACTTCACACATGTGCTTCAGTGGTGCAGCGCAAAGGGTTAAAATGACGTAGAACCATATAAGGGATACACCGGTCATTCATACCCGATACTACAGTACCATCTTGACACTTAAGCTGTGCTCAAAATAGCCAAGTTATAAATCACCCCTCTGGAACTGTGAGCCTCAGAGCTGGTCATGCCCACATTTTTCCCAAACTGAATTTTTGCCAAACGAAACCAAGATGCCTCTGAATTTCCAAATGTTTTGGACTAAGTAGTAGATCTGCATTGATATTTTAACTGCATGTCCTTAGATCGACACAAAATGAATGAATTGATTCAAAAAAAGGGTTTTCTTGAACACGCCCGCTGACTCTCCAGACTCTCCCTCGTTCACACTGCAAGCAAATTGCAACGGTAATATTATAGCCTTCCTCGAAAAACGTGGTTGGGTTTGCCTGAACATGGCGCTGCACTCATTTGATTTTGACCCGAAGGTAAACATACACAGTAAACAACAAAAAGATGAACTAAAATTAAAACAGGTTACTGACTGATCTTACACTGCCCTCTTTCCTCTGCTTGATAAAGTGCAGATGGTGTCTTTTCAGGGAATTTGCCTGTGTTAATTTTAGTGCAGAGATAAAAGGTCCACCATCTGCACGTATGATGATAGTTAGAGGGATAGTTTTAAATAATTTTCACACATTTATGAGTAAAACACTTCAACATTTGTTTTGTCCTTGCCTCTTTAGAGATGAGAGTGGGAATGTCGATTGTGTGATCTCTAATAATTACCATGGTAGCAAGAGTTGTTAACCTTACTGGTGGGTAATCATTAATTTAATTTGGCACATTGTAGACGATACTGGAATTTCTAACTTCGATACACTACCCTGAAAAATATACAAAAAATATTTGGATTTTTTTCATAAAAGATAATTATAACAAGACTGGTGTTTTGTGTGTTAAGCACAAGGGCATTTAAGATACATTACTTCTGGCCGTAGTCAGAGGTGTAGGAGGGGACAGGCCTGTGTGTGTGTGTGTGTGTGTGTGTGTGTGTGTGTGTGTGTGTGTGTGTGTGTGTGTGTGTGTGTGTGTGTGTGTGTGTGTGTGTGTGTGTGTGTGGACTTGCTGCCCGAAATAAAAGGGAGAATGAAAGCACAGCTGGTAATAATATCGATACTTTGGGAAATGAGTATTGAATATTCAGTTTTATTATTTTTGATAACACCAATCCAGACTAGACTGAAACTTTTTTTTCTTTAGGAATCAGAATCATAAACATATTTCAGTATTTTGATGCATGTAATAAATGTAGTGAAATCTAAGAAACAAAAAAGGACTGCAAGCGTGTTGTAGTCCATGACAAATAAAAATGTAATTCTCAAACATGCCATACATCACAATTAAAGAATGAGATTTTCCTTGAAATGTTGAAAGATCCTGCTGAGTAACAGAAAAGACAAACGCTGGGCCATAAATCCTCCTTTGTGGATCGATCAGGCAGTAAAGTTGTTGTTTTGGTTAATATTTCTATTTTCAAGTTTCGTCTTCCTTTTTGAAACAATCATTTCACGTTTCATTCGGTCATAAATGGACGTGTCGGTTCTGTGGTGACTCATGGCTGCACTGATGGGATCCCGGAGCTTCTCTTGTTCATTTTGCGCTTGATAGAACTCACCAGACATTGTATGTAATATTCAGACGTTGCCTGTAGCCAGACTGCTCGCCTCCACTTGGCCCTGCTCTTATAAGAGTCCAAAAAATGACTTTTTTGGCCTTTATTTAACCTGGGTCACTGAGCACAAATGCTCTTCTTCAGGGATTTATTGCTCCACACTCGGGCACATTCACACCTTGAAGCTGCCCAGTACAACGGTCTTATCTGCTGGATGTAAGATAACCACATAAGGCCTACAGTATCTGCTGGCCACTGAGCGGCTCCACATTGGTGTTAAGTACCTTGCTCAAGGGCACCTCGGCTGTGGTAATCTTTAATTTTCTAAACCCCAAATTATCTCGCTGCTCTAGGGATTGAACCCATTTAAAGCTCAAAGCAACATACTTTTCTTCTTCTTTTGGCGTTAAATCTTTACCAGGACATTTGTATGATCAGGGCCATAATTTGAGATTTGTAACCATGAAGGAATCTTTTACAAAGCTGCACACAAGAAAGCCAAATAATTGTACTTACTCACTGACGATGGGAGTAGAGACTACTTTGTGATGCAGCAATTAGTAACCAGAATATGTACAGAGATACTGTATACTGGAGAAATGTCTTCTGGTACCCTCGAATGATTTTAATGTAAAATGAATTGATGACAGAATGTTCATATATTGGCAGTCTATTCCATGATTATACATCATCCCTTGATGCAGATTTGGATCTAAATGCAGATGAAACATTTGTAAACATCTGTCATTATTAAAATGGCAAATTTAGAAGATTATGCAGCCTTGGCAGAGGTTTCTGCTCTCTGAGTGCTTTCTAGCTTTGATGCACGTTGATTGAACGATTACAAACCTGAGGAGGGATGAATTCTGTGTGTAAATTTTAAGTGCAGTAATTGTAAAATCATAAAACACCGGAGTAATGCGTATACAATATCAAGACAGAAAAGTACATTAGAGCGCCTGTATCTTTACAATAGCTACCTTGTCAGGTCTTGTTACTTGACAAAGGGACACATGTGACCTTGGGCGGCGGCAGCAGCAGCAGCGGCGTCGGCGGCACAAAGCAGCATCATCAGCAGTGTTGTTCTCCTCCAGCACAAAGGCAGCGGTGTTATCTTTAGCCCCACAGACACCGTTCCCTCCACATTCTGCACAAGGTCAGGGCAGGATTAACATGCGGCTTTGGTGGTTTATTCCCAGCACAATGCATTTCAATGCATGTCCCCTCCAATACCACACGCACCAGCATACTCGCCCTCATGTCCGTCACTTTATATCTGAATGTACATGTGTGTTTTTTTTGTTTTGTTTTTGTTGATCTGTAAACTTTTCGCAACATAAGCTTCAGATGCTGTGATATGAGCCACAGTTTCCCTCTTAAGGGTTTCGGATGAGTGACTACGAAAAAGAGGTCATTCACGAGGCCATTGGTCCATGGAAGAGGAAGAAGTTGACTTCAGTGTTGTGACAAATAACATCGTTACTTAAAGGGGCCACAATAGACTTACAAGGCTAGTCGACTAACACCATTGTTGTGCTTCTGAATCTACAGAGTGTAACACGATTCATTTTTTCTCCCCATCACCCTGGTGGGAGAGAGATCATTGGATGCAGTGCACTGTGGCCATGAGTGAATTCAATTATCTAGTCACAGCAGAGCCCATATAATCCTGTTGTGGCTGAGAAATTGCCTGCTGTAGAAACCATCAACATCCCTGTTAGTACTGGCTGGGGACTTAATGTTTTTTTTTTTCCCCCCCCGAATAAGCCTCAACTGTGACTTTTGATGCCTTTTCATTTCACTTCAAATGTTTCCGAAGTAACAATTAATTATCAGTTTTAAAGGTGCAATATGTAACTTAGACTGTAGACATCTATGTTTTGTGTTTGCAGAGATATCTACAAAGGTTAGCATGCTAACCAGCTAGCTCCGGCCCGTCCTGTCTCGTAATGCCACATAGTGTAGCTTAGCCATCTGGAGGTGGGCGCTGACTGATGCTCGACTTCCCTCTAGCTCCTCTCCCGCGTCATGCCTCTCCTGTCCCTACTCGGGCCCTGTGGTGTTGTATCGCGTCTGTATTCCCTGTCATCAAACTGGCCTCCTTTGGTTTCGGAGGCTGCGTTTGGTTGTATTTGCTGGAAGGCTGCCGAGCCCGGATCCATTGCTTACTCGTCCTACTTCCCACCAATGTTCCCCGCTTGATACCCTGCTCCCTGGGAATGAAAACCTCCTTGTCCCTGCGGTCCAAAGCTCCTGTGCTAGCAGAGTAAACACCAACACTCTGAATGGCTTAATGAGCTAACTAGCTATCGGCAGCTAAGGTTTGAAGCAGTTTGCGCTCACTCTGGTGATATATCTGGAGCTTATGTATTGCACCTTCAAGTCAAAATGCTTTCATTTTCTTACTATGGAAATTAGGGTGGAAATAATTACTTGATTAATAAATTAGTTTGGTGACACTTGTTTGGCACAATTAGCTGGTTCCAGCTTCTTAGATATAAAGATTTGCTTCTTGTCTCTGCTTTATATCATTCAACATTTTATATTTCTGGACTTTTAACACTTTGGTGGACAAAACAGACTTTAAAGGATGTCACATTGGGCTCTGGAAACTTAAAATTAGAGCAGAACAATTAGTCTATCATCGGTAGTTGGCATTTTTTATTTCAAGTTCCAAAACCTTCACTTCTGTTTTATCGGGTTTCATAAACTAATTTACAAATTGAGTTATTGAAGGAATAATCAACCAGTTGAGTTGCTGCTTGCTGTTAGAAAGAATGCAGGTTTAGGGCACTTCCATATCGGCTTCACTTTTCAGACCTGGAGGCTACATTCACTTCTTCTATACAGTCTATAGTGGCAGCCCAAACAAAAACTTTGCTCTGCTGAAAAAAAGCACCAACCTCCTGTGAGTGCTGGTTGCTTAGTGGTTAAGATGCATACCATATAAACCACAATGTCCCAGTTCATTTCCGGCCACAGACATTTGTAGCATCTGCATCGCTTTCTCTCTCCTCACACTTCCTGTACTTTCTCCTGTCAAATAAAGGGCCAAAAAATCCAAGAAATACTTTCAAATTCAAGTAAATACATAAATCATGTAGGTCAATCTCAAGTACAACTAGAACCAACCCAATAACCCCATCACTCTCTGCTCTGTGCTTGTATTTATTACAGATGTTACAGTGTGGTGGTTAGTGAGTCATGTCGCACTAAACGCTCAGGTCTTGTATTGTAACTGCTTTCATTTGAACTTTGTTTCCACTGTGGTTTCTTGCGCTGCAGTTGAAAGGGTTGTATTTCAGTGAACGCTTTGTGTATTTTTGAAATCGGAGAACGAGAGGAAACCAACTAACCAAAGCACCGCGTTTGACTCTCCTCCACCCACCGAGACGTGCATCAATGTACATTTCAGCGGGGAATATTTGTCAGATGTGATGCTGGAGGTCTTGCTCACTTTTTGTAGTCGCTGCTGCCATCATGTGGCTTAAGTTTGGTACCTGCAAGGTGGGGAATATGCAATAGTGTTTTATAACTCACAATGATAGAACATATTGTCCTTATCCCCGATGATGAGACAAATTAGTGTTGCGACTTAATTAAAGTTGTACTATTCACTGAAATGTCGTCTTTTATAGTTGATGCTGATTGGTCGCCTTTGTAATTTTTATTTTGTCAGCATCTGTTTGTTATTTATTGTCACATTTTTCCCAGTAGTGGATTACTTTGCTCAGTGCTGAGTTGCAGTGAAAGGGGTATGTACCTTTTATACCCAGCAGGGGGCAACAGTAGCCTGCTGTTTTTACCCCAAGGAGTCTCCATAGGAAATAACATGTCAACATAATGAAAACACGCCTCTTTCTGCAGGAGATTATAATGTGGGCAAATAGACATTTTACTCCAGGATAACTAGGCATTACAGGTTATTTCCTAACATACCATCCACCCAAACCCTCTTGGGCTTGTTAACCATATCATATTAGAGCTAATGATCATTAGCGTGTCAAATGAGTGAGTCATTGTTACTGTGAGTGTATTGTCACCTCCGAGGGGGAGAAACAAAACATCAGCTGGCTCCTGAATATTAGTCCCGTTCAAACATTTGTTTTATGACTCCCTCTGTCCAATGATAATTAATTGTTTACTTTCTCATCTCGGGATGATGGCGTGACTCTTTTCAGAGGTTGTTTGCTCACAGCAATTAAGTTCATCAGTGCTCATCCTCCCTCCTCCTCCTCCTCCTCCTCCCTCTCCCACCCCGCTCTCCCTCCTTTTCTCTCTTTCTCTATGCTAAATGCAGATTAGCAGCGTCACAATCGCATCCAGAATGAGAGTAAACTCCTCATTATGCCGTGTGACCCTCTGCTGCATGAATAATTCAGGGCTGCAGCGTTAGTGGCTGGCTGTTATTAGCATTCGGGATGGCGAAGGAAAAACGAGAGAGAAGGGGAGAGAGAGAGGGTGGGAGGCTCATATCACTGACAGGGCTGACTCAGGGGGATCAGCCCTGGATTGAGACACACATCACACACACATCATCACACGACACAGGAGATCAGTGGAGGTGCCTCTCCACTCACACACCCCGCTGTCTGTGTACATCTTACACACCCCTGCCGCCGCCGTGCAGCTCAATCTGCTTACTGGGAGGAAAACAACAAAGGCCCCTCTCACTGAGTACATGCTAAACACTGTGGCTCCTGGGTGTGTGAGTGTGTATGTGTATTTGTGTGTGTGTGTGTGTGTGTGTGTTCGATTGATTCTGCTCTGTAAACACACTTGACTCTAACCCCTTTTTTATGTCTATTTCTTTTTTTTTTGTTTTTTTTTTATACATAACGAAGCGAATTGTGAGTGTTAGAAACCCCCAGCAGAGCTATCCTGGTGTGTCAGGAGGAGAAACACTCCCCCTTGTGTGTGTGTGTGTGTGTGTGTGTGTGTGTGTGTGTTTGTGTGTGCTCACATGCAAGCATGCGTGCAGAAGCTGCATGTGCTTGCCATGGTGCCACTTCACTGGATGCACTCATGCTTGACTGAGTGTGTAGACACATCACAACCCCCCCTTTTTACTTCCCAGCTCCCTTGTCTGTTGCTGAGGCTGAGTGCTGTACTACAGTACTTAAACTCACCTCCGCCGGCCCACTGGGGGGTCAGAACATCCGGCTCCCCCTGCTGCTGAGGGCAAAGGTCGCGGGCCTGCATCCATCAGCTGGCCCCTGCGCCAAGAAGAGAGAGCAGAGATTAATGGCACTCGACTGGTAATTGAGACATCAGAAACATGCTCGGCTGCTGTCATCCGTGTGCTGCTCTTGATGTTTTATTGATACGCGTGAATCCGACGATTTGGGGCGCTTGCTCACATCTGAAGCTGTACTCAACTGTAAGAAATGTGGATCTAGACCTTTTGAATTATAAAACAGGAAAACTTTCCAAATAATGGAGATAAAGAAGCCTCACATCGTGCCCTGCCGTTGTCCTTTGATGAAATAGGTTAACGCGCAGCGATGCGGTGTGATTGCTCCGCATTTAAAGCGTACATGCTGCATCATGAGAGATGGCTGATGCAATCATAATTAAGGCTCGTCCTCGCCGGAGCTGCAAATGCCTTTCCCCTCTTGTTGACGGCGGCTGCCAGCAGGTGGTGCCAGAAGGAAACATCACAAGTCAAAGGGAGTGTAACAAACATAATCCACATCTCTGTGCATGTGCCCCCCCCCCTCCACCCCTCCTCTCCCTCCAACTCCCCCCTTTTAAAGAGCGTTTTATAATTAAAATGTGGGCGTCTCAACCAGTACATACAGCATGTTCAGTTCAGAAAAGCATGCTCAGGGCTATTTTTAGGCATCTTTGATCCCTAGCAGCCACACAGGAAAAGCCACTGATGGCAGCAGCCCTCATACATGTAGGCTAGTTAGTATACTATCTGTGCTGATCATTTCTCTACACCTAGCCTGTGCGGGGGTAGAGATGGGAGGCCTGAGTGGTGAGCAGCAACACTCCCCGCGTGTTTAAAGTTCACACTGGGCCATATGGTCCCCGCAGTAGGGGGTGTTGGTGGAATTATTCACATGGAGCGCTCCGAATCGCCAAGATCCTGGTATCAACCTCCAAGATAAGGGGAACGTCTCAAAGGCTTTGTGCTCCGGCTTCAAATCTCAATCCTCAGGAGAACACCAGAAGCCCCGTCCTTGCTTACACGCTCCCGTCTTCCCACTCTCTCCCTCAATGTGTCCCTCTTTCTCTCTCTTTCATGTCCTCTCTCACACACACACACACACACACACACACACACACACACTCTCGCACTCCCTTCTCCCACATCCACACAGTACAGTGTGACAAACAACGCCACCCTCTGCAGCGCGAAGCCAAAAACCTGTGACATTTTAGAGGAAATAATATGAACTCATCCTCCATGACCAGATTTTGCCCCCGCCGCCTAATCCTTGAGTGCAGCCTAATTAAGTACAAACAGCAGTCCTCGGTTAATGCCAACAAATGGGCTGCTGCCGCTGCTGGAATCGGCCGATTATTAAAGGGATGCACATTTGTTGTTTCTGCATTCTAATGCAATTACTCACCCATTATGACCATGTAATTGTGCAGTCATTAATTGTGCATCCAGTCTATATTGCAGAAAGGCTCGTCGCGGCTGGCGTTTTTCTACGCCGAGGGACTCGAGGCAGGTTTTTCGCCTCTGAACAGGTCTGAGATACCTGAACGACGGCCGTATCGCATTGCTTTTGTGCGAATCAACATTCATCCCTTTACTGTGGCATATTAGAAGATGTCAGAGGACGGGAACAAGGCCTTGCTCGCTGTTTGAATCATGACTCATTTGTGTTCAGTACTTTTATGCGCCTCATTCTTCGCCATCTATTCCCATCCTGCCCTAATGTTCCGCTGATAAGAATGTCCTATTCATTCTGCGTTTTTCACCAGTTGCTACAGAGAGAGAGAGACTCTACAGGCATTGAATGAAAAGCACATCTATTTCTGAGGGGGAGCGCAGGCACGGTAGAAGATAATTATTGATTTGAAATAAGAAAAGATAAGGCTCAACCTTGAGCAGCCCGGCGATAGCGCGCAGAACAGAATAATTAATGGGCCTGTCTTGTGTCGGGACAAGCTTTCACACTGAGACGAGCGTATTGATTTTAAACAGATAAACTGCGTAACCCTTTGTGAAGGGTTTGACAAACAATTTAATTGGGGGGAAAAACAACAATATTCCTCACCCTTTCCATCTCCCTTTCATCACGTCCCCGAGCTGTTTTTCCTCCGCCTGACCTATGGAAACAATTACTGTGCATCAGGCCTTGTACTGCCTCCAGACTACCAAGGAAGGCTGGTGTAGGATGCACACACTGATTGGGGAATCTAATCAATGGTGGAACCTGTCTCCGCTCCAGATGCCCGTGTTGAAACTGGGATTACCGTAGCCTTTTTAGCTGCATCGTCCCCTCTTCTGCTTCCATCAGAGAGAGAGAAAGATGGATCTGCCTGTTTGAATGTACCTGCCTGCTATAGCTGAAGCAGAGATAATTTACTGTTCCTGTACAACCCTCCTCCTTCCTAATCCCCCAAGGAGAGCAGCAAAGAAGCCCCAGTCCTCTCACTTCTTGCCTTGCCCTCCCCTGATTAGCGATAGGGGCTGTTTGATCATGTTTCCCTGCCTGTCCTTGTGATTTGTAAGCTGTTTAAACGTGAACGAGGCAATTAAATAAGGACGAACGGAGGAGAGTGGGTGCCGCGGTGATCATTAGCGATGAATTACCCCGGTGTGCACTCAAACACTCGGGAGGACTTTCACGCGGACCACTCCCGAGGATCCAGATCCAATCTAGCCATTGATTAACAGAGACTTGTTCTTCCTGCGAAATCACTCGACGGGGATTTTAGGGCACTCATCCGGTCTTATCGAGATAGGCTAACATCAAAGGCGAATGAAGAGGGATTGGGTAAATGGGCTCGCCTTGCCCTCCATGTAAGAGACTTAGAGGAGCAAATCTTGAATTATTGCCTCATGTAAATAATCTACTTGGCTCGTTTTTTGGGGGAGGAGGTGAGAGAGGAACTCATGAGTCACTCGGGGCAGAGAACACTCATAGTACTTTGGAAGCTCTCATATTTCCCTTGATGGGAAACAACGGTGGGGGCTCCATCTCCAGGAATGTAAACAACACGATGTTCCTGACTTGTGTGATCTGCCCCAGCAATTTGAATGTGTTAAGCCTCGGAGATGTAGAGGTATTAGTTTGTGAGGAGGACTCTCATATCCTCTGAATACAAATATTCCATTCAGTAGCCTAATTCCCCTAATTTGATTTAAGCTGAATAAATAAGTGCCTCTATTAGTCTCAAATTGGAAGGTATGAAATTGAAAAATAGCACAGTGCCTTTAGTTAAGAGTGGTATTTAACCAGAGTGTCAAGGGCAGTCTCTCGTAACACATGTGTTATATAACACAGGCTGTCCGTACATTAGTGGGATGCATGGCATAGTTGGAATTGCTGTTCCATTGAACAACACCACTGGGTTTTAAAAGAAAAGGTTACTGGCTGAGGACATTTTGTTCAAAACAATTTCTTTTTCTCTGCTCCCTCCCATCATCGAGTGAGCTCAGACTGCAGTCGACGGAAAGGGATTTTCTCTTCCTAAATGGCCATGGGGGCCGTTTACGGTGTCACTACTATGGGATCACATGATGTTTGAGGGTGTAAAGGTCTTGAGGCAGCTGCTCCTTTTCGGATGGGATTTTCGAGGCATCCAAGAGCAGGGCCCCATGCTGTCTGCACTGAAAGGTGGAGCAAATACTTCTAGGAAGGAAAAAAAAGGCTGAAATCCTCAGAAGCTGTGTGTCTATTTGAAATGGGTTCTGGAGTCCCTCGGCTGCCTTCATGTTATAAACACCCACAGTGCTCAAATTCTTCCTTTGTCAAGGAGTCATAACAGGTGTCTCAGGAAGGATTTTTTTTTTTCCCGGTTAGCATATTTTCCACTTGCATGGAAAGTTTTTTTTTTTTTCTTTATTAGGAACATTCTGCCCTGGGTAGACCCCTCGCCTTGAGACATGATATGCAGACTTTCTTTGAAGCCGTAAAGGTTACTTTCACACTTGCTCAAAATTCGGCCATGCCTAGTTAAACCAGGTTGTGCTGAAGTATTGAACACCTCTGGCAGACACATGTTGGTAAGCCATGATGCACTTTGCATACATATTTCCCCTGTTTGCGGTGAGTGCGTGCAACAGATACAACGTTTTCTAGAGATTCAACAAGTTTGCTCCCTCAGAACGTGCAACCTTTGACCTCCCCAGCGCATGTTTTGTTAATCCAAAAAAGGGAATGCATCGGCAGCATGTAGCAGAGCCTTTACATAACCAGCGACCCTTGGGATTACACTCGCATTTTCTCAACCACCCCCCTTACGCAGTTAATTTAAGGTGGAATTACACATGACACCAGTGGGAATGGTACAGGGTACGATGCACCTTGAACTATTTACCATGTCATTGGATTTTTTTTCTCCCCTGATGTAAATACACTTACAAATGGACAAGTCTTCAAATTACAGTCGGGGAGGAAAAAACAGCCAAGGACCTCCTAATGTGGCGTATCATCTTGACTGCAGTTAGGTCAATTTCCTTCGCGGGGTGGACACGTTTGTATAGCCCGCCCCCCTGGGAGGTTGTTTGTATGAACGATGTGGAGAATACACATTATTCATGTTCTCAGCTCCCCAGATAAAGCCTCTATCTTGCAGCGTAGGCCAGCTTTGCATCATGTTACGCCTAAGCGTTGAAGCTATTGATGTTTGAAATGGCAGCATGATGGGAAAATACAAAAAAATGATAGAAGCGCCGTCAGTATTTCACTGCAGACCCAAGGGTGTTCCCGTGGTTTATGTTTGAAAACTCAGCAATTGTTTACTCCCTATTCCCCAATGTCGTGTCTGTTTTCTTGACTCATTGTGTTTAGTCTGTTACAGTCATTTCTAAACTTTGCTGTATGCTTCTTCATACATCAAACATTTAATCAGATGTGGTCTCTCCCTAAACAAGTTATCTGGCTATGAGGTTTTTCTGCACAAGGAAATTGTAGAACTTGTTTGTCTAATTGCTCTGAAAACATCACCTATAAAATAGAAAATAGCTGCCTGTCTCTGCCAAGTGAGAGATGAATAGTTCCTTTTATGCATTCCCTTTGAGGAAGCATTTCAAGTTCCTCACAAATAACTTTCTCTGCTCATCTTGCTTTAATACTGTGTACAGCTAACTACAGCCATGTGTGGACAATGTTGCTCTTTTGCTTTTATCAAGCTGACATTCAGACCCTAACTGGCTCTTTTCAACTCCAGCAGCATTTGTGGTCAAGTATCCCATTTAACAAAATCCAGCATTTGCTCGCTTCTCTTTTCCAGCCTCTTTTTTTTTTTCTCTCTCTTTCAAAGCACTTTATATAAACAGCTTGCACCTGGAATGTCACAGATGAAGAAAAAAAAAATCGTATTGCAGAGTCGGCATACTGCTGTCTTCTTTACAACCGGGACAGAAAGGCAAAAACAAAACATTCTGATGACTTCACCGAGTTATTTTCGATAAGGGTGGAGAGGAGCTCAACGAATATGAAAAAATGTCATTTTTTATAATGTATACAATAAATTGTAACACCTAAACACCATGTTTTGCATTTGCGAGTGAAGGAAATTGGCACACATTAGCATTCATTTGGAGATGTAAGATGTATTTAATGTGCATTAAGCATGTTAGCATCAGTATTACAGCATGTTATGCTAGCCAGGTTCATATCACAACTTAAAATTTGCATCCCCAGTACCCTGTGTTAAACTAGCGGACAGCATGACATGTTGATGGTGATGATGAGGTTGTGGGATCACCATGAATGTCTTTTTACTAAATTTTGCAGCAGCCCATCCAATAGTTTTGAGATATTATCAGATACTTTCACATCCTCAGCGTTCGCAGCTGCTCTTCAACTTTACCTGCGTAACCTCTCCTAATTGATTTTGTATTGACTTATTTGCAGTGCTTATGCCTCATTCCTCCTACGCGCGTTGTAATGTGACGAATGTTGAGAAAGCTGCGGTTGTGCTTACTATGCTCCCTAAGGCTTTTTCAGCAGGTCTGGTCTAATTCAATTTGTAGTTAACCTTGAATGTTGCCTTTTGTACTTGTAACAACTCCTCTATTTATTTCAGGTTTGAAGAAATTGTCAAGAGGAACAAAGTTGAATACCACGCCGGTGGTTCGACGCAGAACTCAGTGAAAATTGCTCAGGTTAGTCTTCTCTGGCCCTCTACAGTCTGCCTGAATGTGTTTTGAATATACAGTGGTATGCTTGTAACCTTAGATTTGTCAGCTTGGCAGCCCTGGGAATAGAGAGCATAGCTGCACAGCATGTTGACACATTACAGTTTTAGGTGTTGTGAATTCATCAGACCTGCCACGGAAAGAGAAAGGCGGGGAGGATTCATAATATTTGCAGTGTTATCTAGTTGGCCTAATTTCCTGAGACATATCAAACATCAATTAGAGAGAATTACAAGTAGATGCAATTAACATGTCACAACAAATTACATCAAACAAATGCTGATCTTCTGCCTGGCTGTTAGACAGATTTGAGCATCTAAAAGAAACTGGTGATTGTCCAAATCTAAAATTGCAATCTGAACTTGAGAAGATTATTCACTGAATCCTTTTTTTTTTTTTTAAAGTGACTGCAGCAAGTCTGTGAATTTGACATGCAGTGATTAGCTGCTGATAAGGCTTTGGTCTGCTCACAGTAAACAAAGAAAAAGCATCCAGCTGAAAAATAATTCTCTTCCAAGGAGAAATGAGTCCAGAAGCTAATTGAGAGGCTGATGTTTGTGAAAGCGCCGACTCTTTCTTGTGTGTGGGTTTTTGTTTGTAACGTGTCAGAACAGTGTGTAGACTTCCAATTTGTACACGTGTGCTTGTGTGTACGTGCGCGTGTGCGTTTCTTATGCGTGCTTGTGTGTATTTAGCACAAGATAGATACTGAGAGAGGGAAAAGAAGGCAGGCAGGCCCTCAGGCTGCCACCATCTTCATGCTTTGGAGACGGTAAGCATCCTTTAAAAAGACACGCGGAGCTGTGCGCCTCCATACAAACACTCTTTAATTATCAAGATGAGAAGCGAGAACATAAACCTCAGTCACTCGCAGACATTAACTGCCAGTTTTATTCTTTGGGAAGCAACTTCCCTTATTTTTCAAATCTTGTGTGCTTGGTGCAGTTGGGTTTTAAAAATGGCGGTCTCACTTTTCCACCAGAGTCAATTAAAAACTTGAGAACTGCAATCGCAAAATTCCCAGCAAAGCTTATTTTCTACCTATTAGTTTAGTCAGACACAGACCTGAGCAAGGATGTTTTATTTAAGCACACTGCATGTACTTTCTGCCACCAGGGGTCTCTTCATCAAAACAAAACACTTCAGTAGTGTTGGGTTATGGGAGTTGTTGTCTTCATTGTTAAACAACTGCCAATTTTTGAAGAAAGTCCATCTACGTGATTCAGGCCGAAACGTTCGCAGACAAGATAGTCCTTTAAAGTTTTCCTCACGCCTTCCTCACGCTCTTCCAGAAATTGAAGCGTCAGTCAAGCAAATTAAACACACAGTTACTTTGAACAAAATTTTGTATGTCTCTTGGTTTGTTGGAAAAAATGTTTAATGTAAACACTAAGCAGATGGTTTGTTACGCAGAACCATCTGGAAAGGCGGCGCTATTCTTATAACTTTCCATTCTCTCACTGTCTATCGTGGGTAGGGCTTGATCCTTGTCTTCTACAACAGTTCCTGAATGATACTTTGTACGATACTAATTTTATGAAATCAGCTCACTGACGCTGATGAGATTAACTCCTTAGGTCTTCAAACTTGGTATTGAATAACAAGATATTTTTTGATGCCCGATAGTATCGAGGCAATTCGGTAGGTGGCATAAAAGCATCAAAGAACAATACCCGGCCCTAATCCCGGGCTAACATCAACCAATTAAGTCAAACTAGCCAACTGAGGGAAGAGCAAAAACATCTTTTCCATCTAGAAAAGCCGTCAGTGCCGTTTCCGCCCTTCTTCCAATAAAATATACTCTCCAGTTCTGATATAACTGATGCTAGCAGCATCTATGCTAACCTATTGTTGTTTATTCAAATGTACGCTCACCGATATTTGCTGAAAGAATCTGTTTAACCACAGTGTCAGCCACAAGCACATAGTTTGAAGCCTGCTGAGATGGATTTGTGAGATCACTTGAACCAAGTGCACAGCTCAGCAAAATGTATAACAAAGGTCCAGTCATTTTTAGACATTTTAATGCGTAAATGTTACATGTGATATATTTAAGAAGACACTGAGGAAGTGCCCCGAGTTGCTAACCTTGTGAATTCAGATGTCAAAGGAGATTTTCATTGCAGGCCCTTGCTGGAGAAAGAGCCGTCATGGCCTCTTAGCCCTGTGAGAAGCGTTGAGTCAACTAAATTATTCTGTCTTATAATGGCATGGCAGGCCCCAGACAAATGTTATTCTACTCTGTTTATTTGGATATTTACCCCCTTCCGAGGGAAGATGTCGAGCTGATTCTGAAATGCTCAAGATAACAAGAGTGTTTTTTCGTCCCACACCCAGAAGTCTCAGAAACAGTTTCTGTCAATATATACCTTGAAGCGCTGACTTTTCCACATTTCACTTTCAGGTGATGGTGTTCTTTTATGAAAAATGTATAATGCATAACCGGCTCCCAGATTATCACATTGTAGCACTTGCAATATGTGAAACTTCAAACCCTGCTGTATTGTGGAAGCTGAACCTTCAAACACGAATGATATGCACTGCAGCACTGAATCCACATCAAAGGGCCCAGTGACTAAATGAGATGCTCGATCCAGGGCAGGTTTGCTCAGGAGCACCATCGCTGCTGGAGGAGAGAGAAGTGTTCAGAGGCTTTGCACAGGAATCGCTGCACACGCTGGGAAAACCCAGGGTGTGGGAGGATCAATGCCTTTGCCAGTAGAACTCGTACTTTCCTCCAAAAACCCGACCGCTTCATCGGAGGCTGTAATAGGTTAAATACTGCCGCTTCATCCGAGTTAAGATTTCTGCACTATCAAGGAAAACCTAAACCTCGGCTTTAAGAAGATGCAGAATCAATGGTAATTGGATTTAGTCAAATGAGAATTGACCAAGCTCAAGCTTAGATGGATAAGTATTGTTTCCCTCTAACCACCGGCTCTGCCCTACACTTTGATCGAAATCAGCCACTGCAGCGTTGCTAGCCGTTGATTGGTTGCGCTCAGTTCTATCTTAAGCTATCTTTAGCACTGGTACATTTTTTTTTTTTCATTTCTCATGCGTTGTTATGGCTCTTGTCACTAATATTCAAAGCACACATTGCGACAAACTGGAAGTCCACAGGTAGATGTATCAACACATTTTTACTTCCTTTAGCTTGTGCGTCGATGCTCCTCAATAATCCTTTGGATCTTGTTCGGATCAAGTCGGTGAAGTTGCAGGCTTTTACAGTATGCACATCTCTCTGGCTCCAAGAAGAGAGAGAGAAAAAAATGCAATGATAGAAGTGGGTTGGAGGTTGTTGCCTTTGCCCAGGCTCTAACAAACACCATGCCCTGAAGGTGCATCCGACATAAAGGCTCACCTACTGGATGTTGCAGGGCTGTAAGGTAACAAAAAACAGCCCGTGCAGCGCTGCTTGCTCACATACAGCCTCACACATCAAAGGGCCTCTGCTCAGATAGGGCACGGCGGGAAACAACAGTCCTATTTTTTTTTTTCAGTCATTTACAAAGTTGAAGGAGAAAAAAAAAAGGAAGCTGTGGCCGTTCTGAGCATGTGATCCAGAATTTGGTGCCGCCGAGCTCACATGGTGTTTATCACAGGTGACAGAATTGGTGGGGGGAGTCAGTTGACTGGAGGGCTGTATCAAGAAGCACAGTCAATTCATTTAGACAGAACATCAAAGTCCTCCAACAGCTCCTTAGGGCCCAGAGATTGAAGTCTGAGCAGAGGCAGGCTCATAGGGAGTTATTGCTGCTGCCAGGGAAGTAGATCCTACTCTGAGTGCCTCGTGTAAACCGTGCATTCTCATTATGATCCACACAAATCAACAGCATTGACGTATTTTATTTCTTTGCACTGTAAGCACGCTTTGTACCCATTCACCAAAGGGACAAATTGTTATGTTTAAGTGCCCTAGCTGTGAACGCGTCACAAAGAGTTATGATTAAGTACGTTCCCATTTTCTTTATTTAGATTTTGTGCGATGTTTGCAGTCTATATCATCAATCCACCGTGATGTCTTAATTATTGTTTAGAAAGTAAAGGCTTTTGAAAAATCTGCAGTCTCTGTTATGGTTATGATGCCTGTTTAACATTTCCTCAGACTTGGTCAATCGTGGAAGGGGTGAATGGGGCCCAGGCTTGGATGTTGTCTCGGAGCGCTTAATTGGAAACGCATGTGCACCACACTGTCGAAAGTTGTATTTAAAAAACAGAAAAATCCCACAGCACTACTTGACTTCGAGAAAGGTCCTCACCAGCTCATATTTTGTAGGGGGATACTTAAACTGGGTTTGATGTCTCATTGAAGGCATTGACTTATTTCTCGAGGTTGAAAATATTCCATGACCTAATGTTTGGCTTTTACAGCTCGTTTTGTTAAATAAATAAAGAACAGCAACTTGCCCTCCATTTGAATGGGCTGAATGAAGAAATGCCTACGTCTGGTTCCACTTAGCGAAAAGAGGACAGTTCAGGAGAAAGAGTGGAGCTTTTGTGTTTAAACTATGTGACTGAACGTTCAGGAGGATGTACTAAAATTTTACTGTTGCTTTCTGTTTGTACTTCTGACACTTGAGCACAAGTGTTCGGAGAAATATTCTTTATCCATGAAGAGACTTTTGAGCGATTCAGTGGTTCATTCTCTTACTGAGATGTACATAAGAGCTTTGACTTTTATTGTTTGGTTTTTGATCACGTTGAGTGAGCTTGTAGTTGGATAGATCTCGGCGCAGCTGTGCCGGAATGAGCACGCTAATGACCGATTAAAACCTGGACCCTGGTGGGCCTTTGAGTTCCACGCCGCAGAAATCAACCCTCTCAAGCATGCGCCTGTTGTTAAAGCGAAAGCCTCTTGTTTGTTTTAAGACAGGTTAATTGCAGAACCACTGTTAGCACCCGCTCTGAGCCGTTTCATGGCACCGGGGTCGTGCCGTTTCCTTCCCATTACGAAGCAGTGGAAGGTCACAGTCTGTTAAGCTTCTTGTGAGAGATGCATGAAACCAAATGGATTCCCCCCCCCTTTCCATTCCCATCTCCACTCATTCTAGACATTCCAGGTGTGCAAGCGCGCACTTGAGGGGGGCTGCCATTGTTTTCCTCAGCACAAGCAGAGGAAGCAACGAACGCCTCATTCGCTTTGATGAGCGATGTGTTCATGCGTGGGCTTCAATGTCACCCGCCATGAGGCAGCTGTGAAGTCGCAGCTCACGTCTGTGGTGCCATTTACTCAATGATGAAGTGGGGAGATCTCTGTTGGTTCCACATCCACCTCCCCTCTACACACACATGTAGGTACACACACCGTCTGAGCATGTGTTCCTCCCACCTCGACTGTATTGTGACTGTATGTCACAGCTAATACTGGCGTGCATCAAATCTCAAGCTCTGTGATCACAATGATAAAGGTTGACTGGGCGATTATGCAAGGCTTTGTCATCAGAGGGATTTGTTAACAGGCGATGGCCCCCGCCGCGTGGCGCCTTCTTTCTTGTGTTTCCTCGAATTTGACTTTCACACGAAAATGATTTGTTTGATTTAATTTTCCTCTCAGATTCACAAGATTTGTGTTGCCCCGGCGAGAAATGGCACAGATTGCTGTATAGGTGACATATTACCGTCCCAGTTGAAGTTAATTTGCCGTCAAATTTGCGACTTAATTTAAGCTGCCAAAGGGAAGACGTGGGGAGTAGATTGTAACTCATAAGTATGCATTGGAAAGAGTGTTGATTAACATTGAGGGCTCGGGAGACAGACGCACTCAATGTGTATCATCTGGCCTCAGAGGCTGGCAGTGGAATTGAATGTGATATCTTGCATAACGTGTCCTTGCTTTAAGTCCTTAGTTTCAGGCTCAGGAAGAAAGGCTGCACCGTTGGCTTGCTTGCTTTTTTGCTTGGCTGTTGTACAGTTGCCCGCGCTCCAGGCGAGCTCTGAGTGAAATCTAAAAGGACTTGTGAAACAGACAGTAGTCTACATATCTGGCAGCATTTTCATGTCAAATTAGAATGATACTTTGCACAGGACACTTAGTTCGCCTGCCACGTCGCTGTATTCTGCAGTTAAAAGCAGCCGCTTGCGTGTTTGGTGATGAAAAATATCCGCTCACATGGCTGTGGAACGGTCTGAGAGCCTTTCAGACCGTAAACAATGGTTCATTAAATTAACTGTTGGTTGGAATCATCGTTTCACACAGGTCAAGTAACTGATGAATGAAAGGATGATTGTGCATTTTACACAACTGTTCTCCGTTTTCATGTGATTATGATTGAACGATGCCCCTCTCTCATATTTCCCCGCAGAATGTCTGTGGCAGTAGCATTTATTTGGCACATTCTCAGCATGCTCCCACTCTTGCGGTTGAAGTGTTGCATAGCAACTGAGAAAAACAGCTTTAAATATTTTGGTTAAAAAGGTTTTAAGAAAATAAAGAACAGCCTGCAATTACTGTTCATTTCTCCAGAGTTCATAAGTTTAAGGAGCTGTAGTATTGTGCCAAGTAATAAATGAAATACCAAATTAGGCTTTGTGTTTGCTTGGAAAAACTGAGAAAACGGTATGTCTAGGATATTGCGTCCCCTTTTGCCAATTCGGTTATTCATCTATAGCTACTTTGTTTATCGAATAAGTGCTGGCAGCTGCCTGCACCTTCACTAATTCACAACTGTTTTGAAACAAAGCTCAGAGTAGTTTTCAGAGTGCAGCTTGGCTCAGTTTTCGAGCCAACTGAGTATATCTGTGACAGGATGGAAAATGTGTAGGTGAGAGCAAATTTGAAGTGATGTGCCTCAGGAAAACGGATGGGGATGGAGCGATGGGGATGGGGGCGCATGTGGAGAGAGAGAAGGCTGGATGACGCACAGCAGGTGACAGACAGACACTAATAGTAATGGCTCTTATCAGTGCTTCGCTCGCTCCCTCTTTTCACATGGGCTCTGACATCCTCCTCCTACTCCACCCCCTCCATCTAGCAGGGGGTGCTGGGAGCTCGCTGGGTTGTGCAGCCCGCTCAGACGGAAAGAGCCTGCCAAACACCGGTCCCCTCACATATAAATTGCATCATTAACATCGCCTAGATTATTCCAAGCTCTCCCACCGGGTTTATGGCAGCACCGGCTCAACTTAACTATTTGACTCACTGAAGACATTCAGGTTTCCTGAGTGAGCTGTGCTCAGATCTGCGCTGAAATGCGCCAATTCTATTCTCTCTTAAGGTTTTAAACAAATCCAGAGGAAATCTGTATCTTTTTTTTTCACTCAGAAAGGCTGATTATATAGTTGAATGTGCTTTACTGTATTTTCCTCACAACTATTTATTTCAGTTGTGTGTTATCTTGCACACTAAAGGAAGACTAGTTACTTTTAGGACTGGGTGATGAGGGAAAAATTACTGTTGAGGGACATGGCTGAATTCAGTTTCACGGTATTAATAACTCTTATTCTGACATCGCAATATATATTACCTGTATGATAATCATCAAATCAAGACTCTTTGATAACCAATTTTTTGTAATTTTTTTATTACGGGTTGTTTTTTACACAGTATGCTCATCAAATCTTGATATGTTAAAGATATAATAAGTAGGAATTTGTTGAGTTGTTTACTTACATTATCCCAAATGTTTCCATCTATGTTCACACCCAGACAAATCCACAAATTTACTCAAGGATACAGTGCTTTTCATTTGATTGCCTGTTGCTACTTCCTGGAGAAGAAGGTTGCCTCCTCTCCTCTCTGTAATGTCTTCATGTAGAAAAATTTCCCCTCCAGCTCCAGTAAAAAAGCAACATTGCGGAACATAAACACCTGGCGATAGAGGATACCTCTGCAGAGCGCTGCTGCAATCAGGTTGATAAACAGGAGTGAAGATAAATCCACTTTTTAATCCCAAAAGTTAAAAAATAACTCTTTTGTACGATGATATCGAGATATGACGCCTTCATGTTCCGATTTAGCGCTAAAAAGGATCAGGTGAGTAATCGATTAGTCAGTGAAACAACATTTTTTGCTCGTTAAATAACTCGTTTTTCAAGTAATCTCCAGTTGTAGCTCCTTAAATGTGAGGATTTGCTGCTTTTCCGTTTTGTTTAAAAGTTTCAACTGTTAAAAATATTGGTTAGGTTTCAGAATAAACAAACAAAACCCATTCATTGATGATAAATGTGTTGGTTGCAGTTCTAATATGATTCCGCTCAAAGTCGAGCAATATTCGATAATTACTGACCAGAAACTTTACTCGACCTTATACTGCTAATTGTCCTTTCTTTAAATTATACAAGACAATCCGTGATCTGTCGCACCTCAGAAGGAGGCTATTAAGCCCAATTGACATCAGCAGTGGAGCTGGATGGAGCTTCCTCAGATCAGTTGGCAATTAACTCTGTAATTACTATCCGAGGTCAGGGTTAAGCTCCGAGTTAAAGGTTGGAGCAGCAAACATTTTTATATGATCCTCTTACTCTATTATCCTTTCTCTCTGCTACAAGGTTTTACCTCATGGGGAGAATACATTACATAAAGCCCCTTGGCAATTACTCCTCAATGAATATCCTCATGGTGTATAGTCCATATGATTAATCTGGAATCCCCTCTGCCCCTGTCCAACCCGCAGGCCTGGCTCTGCTTACCATGCAAGTTTCATTTTCACCTGAACAAATGGCTCCTTTAGACAAAAAGTGCCAACCTTTTACTTTTACTGGCTGCTTGGGAGAAAGGAAAAAAAAAAAAACGGGAACAAGAGAGGGAGAGCACAACCTCCTGCAGTAAAAACAGATATTCCAACAAGGGGAAAAAGGAGGGGTGGGGTCAGAGTAGAAGGTGGTGGTGGGGAGTTTTTTGGATGGGGAGGGGGCAACGCTTAATAGTGTTGAATAAAGGAACATTTATTTTTGTGCTTCGGTCTGTAACAGCCTCAGGAAATAGCTCAGTCTCTTGATCGGGAGCAAATCCTATTAACTTACAGTGCTCTCACTCAGGGTAATGGGCTCCACCTTGAGACTTGGGAGAGCACTTTTCCCTCTGACACATTGATACCGGTGTCTGGAGGGCTTGGCGTTGGGTAGTCTAACACTCGGGCGAAGACTAATCAAGTCAAACAATCCACCGGGCCGGAGCAACACGGAGCGAGGATGTTGATATCCAGCGAGCTCATTCAACAGGCCCCTTCACACGTTCCTAACCCAATACCAAAGGATCAGTGCACGGGATCAGTTCAAGATCAGGTTATTCGAGCCCCTGAGAATTGTAAAGCGATCCCTTAGCAGCTTTTGCTTTCTCAGGAGTGATCGGAGCTGTCGGCTCTGTTATAGACTGCTAGGGCCAGGGCAAAAGGGAACTCCTGGGGTCTCCATTTATTTCGGTCCAGCAAGGGAAGGACTGTCTGGGAAAGTGTTTGCACTGTATGTGTGTGTGTTTGTGGGAGAAAGTGAGAAAGAGAAACTCAATTTACAGTATGTGGGTAACCACCGTCCCCAAAGCCAATTGGTAGAGAAGCTCCAATATCTTTTAGCGGAAACATAGGGTACCTCTAGTTTATTATTTTCTGTCAGGAATCTGATGTTTTCAAAAAGAATGGCTGTAGTTAGTTTGAAGCTGCCACATACAGTTATTAGCCTTCTGCAAGAACCTCCAGAGTAATAGGAGCTCTCTATCAAAGCATAACTACTCCAATTAAGAGACTGTGCCGGATTTGTGGGTGGCAACAGACTTCTCCGCTGGTAAAAAGCAACAAATTTCTCGCTTCCCAACACACACCCCATATGTTTTTGAGAATTGGCACCCTCACAAGCCTCATCTAAACGTGTCCTAAACGTGACCGCGTTTGAAGCTACGTGACACCACTGATGGATCGCTTCAGTCCGGACGCGCTCATAAATCCATGTTCAATGGCATGTTCTTCTCCTTTCACCATTACCCCTTGTGCCTGCTGTCATCCGGCTGTCTTATGTCTGCAGAGTTACAGTGTGCACCTGTCAGAAACAATTTATGGCAAGCAATTTGTTGTGTACCATGGGAGTTGCAGTTTCTTGAGAACTTTTTTTTCCCTGTTTTTCTTGTATTTGTTGCACATTAGACATGGATGTTTGTCTTGCATTGTATCTGTTTTGCGTGGGATAAATTGAAGGATTACAACCCCCTTCTTGGGGTTTTTAATGATCTAAAAACTCACTAAGCTTAAGACAAGGATGTTATTCTTTGGAGGTACATGGTTTTCTCCGGACAGCAACATTAGTTGGCTTGTGATGAGCTGTCACCGGCTTTGTTTGATGCAATAAAAGGAAATGAATGCACAGCAATTAGATGTTTGTTCTGTCTTATTGTTGCACGACTGCGCCACTGCTGCTTGTGCTCTCAGCTAGGATTATCGCCCCTAAGAGGGGGAAGCATTACAAAATGACAGCCTCTCATGTTGAACAAGTCAAGCTGATTCAGTGAATATTGAAGAGTTTCCCACCACATGTTCTCCTGCATGTTAAGGGAGCAGCGTTAACCTTGTTTTGATTTGCATCTCCTTAGCAATTAAGATAATATGTCGTAATTAGAATTTTAATGTACCGCTGTGAGATTTTTGATAATTATACAGAATTCTCCGCGGTGATTTTCTTTTGCCTGCTTGTCTTCACAGATGAATTCATGGCTGATTAGATCACCGCTCTAATCAGATTTGAGTTACATTGTAAGATATCTTCCCACATGTCTCTGTCAAGCTGAGTTACTCAGTGTAACTGTGAAACGGTTAAAGTGACAACACATATGTTCGATTGGCAGCTGACAAATTGTACTTTTACAAGCAGCAGGTTGCTCCATAACAACAGATAGAAAGCTGAGGTGGGACTTCAGTCTGCCAGACACATATAATTAAGTATAAAGGCTGGTTAGTTGAATACTGGGTTGGAGTGATGTCTTGTGCTGTGTCTGAAATCACTCACTCCTTCACTCAAGCGCTGTTCTTTAAATAATAAAGACTCAACAGTTTGCTCTGACTGTTACTGTCAGTCCATTGGGACTTGGTACACCACTGACAGGTGCAATATCACAACACATCATCATCATCACAACAGTGACTCTTTGTTGCATGATGGCATTTTTGGCTAAAAGTAGTCAATGCTTTACATTTTTGGGTACTATTGCATATCTTTTACACTTATATTTTACACTAATATTGGACATGAGGTTACACCAGAGCTCTTTGATTGATGTTTCACACCTCTCTTGTTCTCAGCCACTAATAGATGATAAATTGATATTTTAGCCGAGGTAGCGGCATAGATTTTGCGATAGCAGTTACTGAAATGTCTCGACAAATATTGAACAGATTAATTTATGATGATCAAGGATGGGGATCTTTTTTTCACCTAGCGCCACCAACTGGTCAAATTTTCCCCTTTCAAAGACTTCAGTTTATTGTATGATACCTTAAACAATGAATAACCAACATTAATGTCAGCTAACTGCATGCATTTAAAAATCTTAATGTTGGCATCTTTGCTAGCATTAATGTTAGCAGTTTTGCCATTTTAGCATGGTACAATATGCCCTCCTAAACTGTGCTATACCATGCTATGGTATAACATACCTTGCTAAAGGTAACATGGTTAGGTTGGCATGTATCAGAGCTTGCAAACATGCTGCAATTTGCATGTTAAAGTCCGTGTAAAGCAAATTCAGCCATTTCCTTCTAAACACATTAAGTAGGTCATAAATGTATTTCCTTAAAACATGAAGGAGCAATTTAAGATATGGCCAGAATTTTTGTTTAAAGCTGCAACATTTTTAGTTATAGTTATAGTTTAGTTTAGTTAATATTAAGAAATGACAGTTTTGGGGTTGTGACGTCTGTGTATTGTGTCACAGAGATATCTATTAATGTTAGCATGCTAACTAGTTAGCCCCGGCCCATCTGAGTCCCAAGCTCCTGTGCTAGTAGTGTAAACACCAATGCTCCCTGTCCAGACCACTACATGCCCAGCTAACTGAGCTAACTAGCAGCTGTAGTTAGCAGTAGTTAGCAGTTACTCTTGTGATATGCTATCCCCTGTTTGTTTTGAGCATGAATAGGCCTATTCTGAAATTTTGCACCTGTAAAACATTAATAAACTAAACCAACATTATCAACTGCATCTAAAGAAACAAGTTGCAGAGATGTCTGCTGAAGTTAGTTGCCCTGGCACATGTCCTCTTGTTCCTTGAGTCGTAGTCCTGATCATAACTGCTGTAAATCACCTCCATACTGTATCCCTTGTCTGCAAACTGGCTTAGTCTCAGAGGCTGTGTTTGATCCAAGTCTGGTGTCCAGCCGTGTATGCTGGGATGCTCTACTAGCTCTACAGCTACCTGAGCTACTGTACTTGTTAACAGCAGGTCATCACCACAGCCAAAGATGGCTACAGCAAAGAGTAGCAAGGCTGGTAAAGTTAGCAGCAGTAGCCGTTTTTTACTGCTCGCTACAGTTTTGGAGTTACCTTTTAAATTCTGGCCATTTCCTACAAATTACACATTGAAGTTTAAGCAGAGCTATATGCAGTACGTGTTAGTGCTACATGTTTAGCAAGTAAAGATACCAAACATTTTCAACAGCTACACAAGTGCAGAAAGTAGTTTACAAACTGAATAGTCTGTTTGCTAAATTCACAAAGTTAAATTGCACTGACACTGTCAGTAGGACAAGCATGACCTCACAAAACAGATCAGTATTTCTGAAAAGTGGTGTTTAAGTGTTAATTGTGTGTTTCCTCCCTCTGACACGAATGAATTCCAGATTTAATTGTTGGTGTTTTATTAGGTCAAACTATTTCAACATTGATGTGAAGGTTTTCCTGCTCTGATTAGTCCATACACCCCACAATGCAACAATAGGATCACTCCACATAATGCATATTTCATCAGTATACCTAACCTCAATACATTAAGTATGGTTGTTTGTTGTGTATCTGCCTGTGTTTTCACAGTGCTGTTTCCTAGCTGCTTGTTTATATTCAGCTCAAGACAGCAGCCAATATTCCCCTTGGCCTTTTCACTACAACAGTACAAACCAGTCAATATTGGCAGGAGAATATTTTCCTGCCCCAAGTTGCCACAGTATCAATACTTTAGGTGGATAACAGGGGCCAGGGTAAATGAACAGATATCTGCAAAGAAAAACTAAACCTGAGACCTCTTTGTGGTGCGAAATTGGCCACCACAAAGGAATTAATGACGGATCCTTCCAGCATAATTGTCTAATTATGCCGGGCAGATGGGGCACTGCTTTAACTAGGACACATTGTGCTACCTCTCCAGACTCTCCACAACAAAAGGCAAACCAGTGTGACAGCCTCTTCAGCAGTGAGTGGGAGGGAGAGTGAAAGAAAGAAAATGGAGAGAGAGAGTAGAGGAGAGGAGGGGGGAAAAAACTGGGTCTGTCACAGAGCCATTCCTCCACTCGATATGTTACCACAGAAACAAATGTATGGTGTAAACACTGCGTGGATCACAGCTCCTGGGAGGTGAATCACTGCAGTGTAATGAGGTTGGTTTACATGCTGCTTCTCAGCTTCCCACCCAGACTAACTCAATACTTAAACCCTCTAATTAAAGAGAATCGGCCACTCGATAATTGATCGCATCGGTTGCCTCGGCGTACGCCGTCACTGTTAGGCTTCACACCACTGTTTATTAGAGCTGTCTGCCAGCTTTGTCTCCTGGGAAGGAAGAGAGGAGGGAGATGTTAGAGGGGAGGGGTAGGTAGGGATGAAACAAAGGTAAACATGTAAAGAAATTAAATCTGCGTTCTTGAAAGCTGCTGTTAAAGTAGCAGTGGGACAAGCAGGAGGCTATCACATATCAGTTTTTGTCTCGAGGGTGTTTCAGGCACTTCAGCTGTACATGTCACTCGGTGGTTATACTGTTGGTCTGTGGTAGCATTACTCCCTGCATCAAAAAGTCATTAAAGGGGCATTAAGTAATCTATGACCTTTATTGACCTCTTTCTGCAACCAACAAGAATTACAACAACACTGAAGAGAGTCTCGGTATGCCACTGCCAATTCCATAGCACTTATGTTTTCTAAGCAAAGTTTCAAGTAAACAATAGTAAAAGATGTGCTTGATTTTTATTGTTTTTATGTGCTGTTCATCAACATTTTCATTCTAGGAAGCAGTGCACAAAGGAAATGGAGGCAGCTGAAAAAAGCTGGTGAGACAGCTACAGGGACTCGGAAAACAAAAACAAAGCATAAAAAAAAACAATTTTTTCTTAATGTGAAGTTTAATTGGCAGTGGTATTCCAAGTTTTGCAGTGTGACTGACGTCCGTTTCCTGCAATTCTTCTGCTATCTCCTGCCGGTAGAAAACAAAAGTAAAGTGTCGGGCTGTGTGATATGGCCTTAAAATAATATCACAATGTTTTTAGGCTATGTCGCAGTACACAATATTTATATCAATATTTTGAATTCGCCTCAAAAGCACTTTGAGCGCTTAATATTTGCAAGGAGTGAGTTACCAAAACAAATATGATATTGAGACATATGATGATAATTATTTAATATCAACATTCTGCCCAGTGATTTCTTTGTACACTAACTGTTCAAAAGGTGTGTAGTACATGTAGTATAAAATTGGGACAAAATGTCTGGTGCTGCTTGTTTTTTTGCCTGAAACTAATTATAGTCATAATTTGCATGTTTCAAAACAGAGTTTGGGTGGTAGAGAACGTTTTGAAAGCAACTTAATCGAAAACACATACATAATAGTCATTTTATTCAGTCTGTACTTACTAGAAGAAAATGTGTGAAAGGTGGTAATGTCATTACAACCTCACAAATATACGAATTAGATCTTTAAATCATTTTTGCACACAGGAAAATGTAGCCTGGGTGGTAATCTTTGCGTACAATCGAACATTGTGTCACAACAATGCAGGTGTTTGCACTCTCAGTTCTCCTGTCTTTCTTCATTTCCTTTTCCCTACGTAGCTCCTCTTCTGGTCATTATTGACCCGTGTCAGCTTTACCACTGAGGTCCATCACTGTGTTTTGAAGCAGGTAGACAGGAAGTGACAGAACTGACTATTGAGCACCTTCAGGACCTTTGACTTATAGATTTCCTCTGACTCCCTGTGGCGTGGGGTAATTGCTGAGTTTCAAAAATTGATTTATGGAAAGTAAATGTATCATCAAGGACTGGGGCTGGGAGGGGGGGGGGAGGATTGACGGTGAGGAAGCAGAAGAAGAAACACGGCTGCTGGAGGAACATAACATACAGTGGCATGTATTTGTGGTAAATGGGTCTGGGAGTAAATACCCAGAGTACACCTGCAGAGCAGACAGAGCAGGTTATTACAGACAGACCTGAGCAGGTGTGGTGGAGTCGAGGAAGATGTACGACTACAGTCAGTCTGTTGAGCTAATTTCTTTTGAAAGGACTTTTTTGTTTGCTTGACTCTGTCTTCAAAACACTACAATCTCCATTGGCGTAGCAGTGCAGTATCATGCTGCTTAACTGCACCAAAATCAGTTATTAGCCATTTAAGATAACATAGAATTACCCCGTTTTAAGAATTAACATTAAATATTTGTACCAAGAGTTTGTGCATGCCATTATTACCTTGTCAAAAAGGCTGCCAGGTATAAAAGTGTCTAAAAGAATGTAAAGGCAAATAGCTATAATTAGGGCTTATTCATCAAAATGACTTTTTCAAGTGGAGTCGCCATTATTAGATTTGTTCTTTAAGTTACATCTCATTTGTATTTATGAGCTTAACGGTGACCTGACCTTGGCCTCAGACAAATAATTATAGTTTTCCTTGGCACAATGTTTTTGTACAGAATGATCTGATCAGTCTGTCATGTCTACATTGGCAGCAACCCATTTGGCAACCAACCAAAGAGAAACATATTATTACAAAGTGGGTGTAACTTCCTTATGCCAATCACAAAGTGCTGGTTTGGCATTTCTGAATTCCTGCGGCTGGCAGCTGTTAGCCATTTCTCTGACAACCTTTTTAAAGAGGCTTGCTGGGGCTTTCCCGTCATTAACAATTATAAGAAAAAATACTCTACTTGCATGCACACTCATGGATACAGTGATATACTTTACTTTATACTGGGAGACCAGAAATATAGAGCCCCCCTATTGTGATGCAAGACAAGACGCAGGAGCTCTTAATGAAATCATGTTTGTTGGCACGGTATATTTTTTTTAAATGTGGCAGATAAAATGTTAGAAATACTCTTGACCTCCAACACAACAGAACAAACTACGGCCTGAAAACGAATGAAGTTGAATGAACACCCCTCTGAAATAGGACTTCAAGTAATGATTATTTTCATCATCAGTTCATTTGCCATTTTTTTCATGATCAAGTGGTCGTCGATAAAATGTCAAAGAATTTTGAAAAATGCTCCTAATTATGCTTCTTTTGTCCAACCATCTAAACCCCAAAGACTCTTTGTTTACTATCAGAAATGAAAGAAACAAAGAAAAGCATTTTTTAAAGCTGGACCAGAAAAAATTACCTAAGCGGTCATCAGCGGTTTGTATGTCCGCAGTCCTGAGTCTTCCGGTTTCCCCTCTTGTGCGAAAGATATCACCACCTGGTGGTACGGAGGGTTATTTCCTCTCATGAAGGCGCAGAATGTACAAGCTAGTTGGCCGTTGGCTGTAGTCTTCGGTTGCAGCTTTTTTAGCCGGGACACAGGCGACGTGAGGCAATGCAGCAGTTGGCTTTCGTTGCTACTAGTTCTCTAAATTTGGTTTGGTGTGTCTGAGCAGCTGTGGGACAATACATTTCCCCTGAAAGAAGCCAGCGTGTGTAGCATTAGCTTGTGACATTATTTGACTAAATACTGTCTACTTACACTATATTATACTTCTGCTGCCATTAGTCTTGAGATGTAATTGATGCAATAATTGAGATTTGTTTTATAAACCTAGTGGGTTTATTCTTAAGTGTATAATACCATAAGAGCAAACACAGCCCTGCTTATTTAATGTTTCTGCAGAGGTTATGAAGAGAAGTTAAGTTTATTGAACTTGGTATCCTTCTGCACTCATTGGTTTTTATTTCAAGGGTGTGAGAGAGACACAGCACTTCCCCCTGGCTCTGAGCAGATCCTCTGTGCTGTGTTATTGTAGTGGTGACCTTGGTTCTTCTCTAAAAGCCTTCTGTCAGTGCAGATTCTTACAGGCACACAGCCGTGTAGTGTTGGCTGGAAACTCATTGAATCCGCTCCGCCAAAGCCAACAGGGCAGAAGGGTGCAGGTGCTGCACTGAAATTGGTTTGCTTTTTGCTTAAAAAGTAAAGTGTGCTTCACCCAGAATGGCTCTCTCTAAACAGTCTCTGTAACTAGAATCAGCTCCCCGCGCTTCACTTTGGGGTTAGGGTTTCACTGGAATTACAAAAGTCTGTTTACACAGTGCGAAACAAATATACAGCATGAATTGGATTCTGATACTAGACTGTATATATTTGGGTTATGAAAACTGCTCAGATGGTGGTATTTGGCCATTCCAGTAAATAATGAGTGTAGGATGGAAGTTAGGTGAATCAGCCTTGGCCCACGCTCAGTTTATAAAGATTATTATGAGACTGTGATTTCAAGTAGAAAATAGACTGAATGAGATCGAATTCGTTTTTTTGGCAGAAGGAAAGGCTTGTTGGCACATGGAACAATATCTAAATAGAAATCACATTTTTCACTCCAGTTAGATTTAACTGGAGTGCATTGTCCTCCTTTCTGGCTCAGAAACTTTGCTGTCTAGAAATGTGAAAGTTGCAGCCGCAGAGTTACGGTATATTAACATTATTGGCACGCAGGGTGTTATATCTGGCACGGAGAATCCATTTTGAGTGAGTTTGGAAATACTGTGTATGTAAAGAGCGTCTGTCACAGACCTTAGTTTCTTCTCTTAACCTGCAGAGCGTTAAATAGGTCAGTGATATTTCCCTTCTTTTTGTTGTAAAAACGCACAGGATACAGGACCAAATCATTAGCATGGATGGAATCCAGAGCATTAATGGTAACCAGGCAGGAGTCGAATGACATTGTTATTGCAGCCGTTCCCCGGGAAAGTGAGGGGAGCTGAAAATTTATATTTGATTTATTGCAGGGTTTGAATTTATGTTCCAACTCTCAATAGGAAAGTAAGTGATCTTCGCCCGGTTTCTCACAAGAGAGGGCCCCACAGCATCTGGTGCTGGAAACATCTCTGTATCAAACGGAGTTCCTTCTCGTTTCTCTTTGCACTGCTTAACCACCAAGAATTTACACCTGTAGGGGATATAGTATTACTATGTTTATTGGATCGGATTCAAGTCTGAGCCTTGAGAAATTATCACACGAGTGAAATAAGCTGCTCTTTGTGGGAAACGTTGTGCAACAAGTTACCAGACGCACATCATTTTTTTTGTTGTGATTATCTGCTATTCGCTACTTTGCGATTCATGATTGCAAAGATGTAGCTAAGTCATTATTTACCTTGGTTTATTATGCACTAAATGGTGTTTGATAGCTTGAGTGTCTGCTCAGTATTGCAAGCATTATGACATTGATATAAAGATCTTTAATCTACTCTGCTCAAGTGCTGATATTTATTAGGAGTCATTTTTCCTTATACTGCAGATGAGAGCAGAAATATACAGCTCACTGTCACCGTGAGTGTGCTTTTGAATCCTCGAAACATCGTATCTTCACATTATTATCTGCTTGAAGTGATGATACGAATACCATTCTTTATGGTTTGGTAATAACTGCCTTATTTTTCATAGGGACGCACAGCATTATTTATCACTGGCAGTGTTCATGGGGATTAATGATGCATAACTCTGTCGGAGTTGTCTGGCATACAGCACCAGCCGAAGGAATCTGGAAGGTTATCAGAGCAATAAATCCCAAGTTTTTCCGCCGTTGTTTGTCACGATGCACTGCAGCAGCCAGTAGTTATGACGGTTCCAGCTTGTCCCCCCCTCCCCACCACCACCTCTCCTTCTCTCTGTAAGCCGTCAGAAAAATAACACAACTTGTTTAAGCTGCCAGTTGATAAGGTGGAATTTGATCGCACAACCTCCAAAGTTCAAAGCGGGCAACTGTTCTCAAATCTTCTCCTTATTACGTTGATTCTGTCTGCTTCCAGCTGGATGATGGGGTGTAGATAAGGAGCGCGCCGCACACTCTCTCCACCTCTGATGTTCGTTCTTGGCAATGAGAACACGAGCACAGTCTGTTCAGTCTTGCATTTTAACTGTTTTGTCAATTGCTGTCATCCAATTCTGTTATGTCTATAAACTGAAAATTAAATTAGGTGTGCAGACTGTTACACAAGTTCAATCTATACCCACCCAACAGCAGTATTTCTTTCATCATGGCTTAAACTCGCTGTTTAATTTATTGAATCAATTGCCCCTTTAACTTGCCAAGCCGGAGGAAGCCATCCATGCATTGTCCATGATCCAGGCAGAGAGGAAGATTCAGTCTATTAGTGCAATGATAGGACCCTTTACTGCAGCGAGCTCACTGATTGAATGGCATCCTTCTCAAGGTCAGGCTGCAGCTAAGAGCTATTTTCTGCTTACCTGTGCAGCCAGCCGGCCACAGAATCTGCACACAAACTGCCTTTACACCAGTGAGCTTAGTAAGCGGAGAAGCTCATCACTGATATTTCCAGCTGGTAACATGAAGATGAACCTCTTTGCCTGCAGAAAAGGACACAAAGGCATGAGTAATATGATAAGTGGGATCTTGCTACAGTGCGTAAAGACATTAGGAATGTTGTTTTTCGATCTGCGCCAGGGGCCGAATCACATCCTCCCATTGTGTTCCTGTCAAAGTAAACCGGTGTGTTAAGCGTGAATCTGTTTGCAGACGGGGTCAGAGGTCAAGCTGAGAGCGCGGTTGTTTTGTCTGCTCGTTTCTGATGGATGTGAAATGTGTGCCCGTACCTCGAAAACACAAGCATCCAGATGAAATAATGCGGCACGACCACCATTAGAAGAACTCATGGCAGGCTTGTTTTAAGCTGCTTACGTTCAAGGACCCACTTTATGTACGTCCAAACCTTAAAGAAGTGTGTCAGTGATCCGACAATGGATATACTGGAGGATTAGGGTTAATAATGTCTGGGATGGTTAGTTTTTGTTGAATAATCTTAATAATCATTTCCCTGATGGTTAATTATGTCACGAAATGCAGTCATAACACTCATTAGAGCCCACTTCCTCCCAGCAGCTAATGTTTTGAAATGAATTTTCCGCACTGTCACATTAAATTTTACCCGGGCCTGACCTGTGCTAAGCCCTCAACCGGGGCTGTCATTTGGCGTATGCTCCAAAAAAAAAAAAAAAATCTCTTCGGTAACACGGATCACCCGCGCTGTCACCGTATCCAGGGGGGGCGCTGCCACCTCCGCAAGATCAAAGCACCGTGCAAATCCGCCATACTGCATACAGGGGAGTTGTGATAGCAAGGGGGGCCCAGAACTGATTCACCTGTGCAGGGGCCGAGCACAGCTGCACTCCCACCAGCTGGAGCCCGTGGACCACAGATAGGATTAGAGGCTTTAGCTGCAAAGGTCCCTCATCATCTCTCCGTCTGGACCTCGTGTAGCAACAACCCCCGCAAACACAAACACCACTTTATGATCACTTAATAACACCCCCGGCCTTACTTCATGCACACACGCACACACACACACACACACACACACACACACACACTCGGTAAATCAGCTCATGTGCTTTTATAGCCACCATTGTCTCTGCAGATAAATAGGACAACCCAGCAGTCTGGGAGTCCCAGCCCATGAATCTGGTGTGGAGGCATTTTCTCTCCTCAACCCCCCACCTCAGAAAAGGTATCACTGTACGGGCCCGCCATTGTGAAGCTTCTGTATCCGAGCTCAGCCCCTCATGCCTGCCAGGTAAACCCGTCTGCCTCTTTGCTGCTGCGATAGGGGAGTTTGGCTCTGACTGACTGAAACAACATCACCTTGTTTATCCTGTAAATAATTCACCCCTCCCGGGCAACAGAAACAAAATCAAGGTTGTGTGTTTAACAAGGGAGGCGAGGAATGAAGAAGAGCCAAAAAGGAAGAAAAAAAATCAGGTGTTTCCTTTTTAGATAAACTTGCCGCCCGGGGACAGCGACACATCCCTGATTCCTATGCAGTGCGAAGATGCTGCAGTGAGATGTGTTAGGAGGTGTGTGTGTGCGGAGGGGTTTATTTTGTGTGCTCACTGAACTTGCCCTTTGATAGCTCTCTGAAGAGGGTGCAGAGATACTGTCGGGGACATTCTTGTCGTGTTTAACATCAGAACCTATGGAGTGTGTCAGCGCGTCATCGAGTTTGATGCTTATCATCGGGGGCTGCTCCTCGGAGCTGTCACCTCCCCCTCGCCCGCCGCCCCGTCTGTGACACGCATGTATGCGGACACGCAAGAAGCCTTCGTTTGTCTTGGTGTTTTGTGTTCGTCTAACATCACTCCCCTAGGGTTGTGTACCAGTGTCTAGTATAGACAGACTGTTTATTTCCTTCTCACTTGTAGCATCCTTTCTCTATTTTGTTCTGGGGTTTTTTATTTGTTGGGTTTTAAACAAGGCTTAAATTATGTACAATGCCGTCCATATATATTTAGACAGTGACACGTTTGTTACAACGTCGGCTCTGAAATAAAACCATACAATAAAAACTGCACATTTTCAAATTGAGGATTATAAAGCAATGGCATCAGCAGAAAAACAACAGTTTGAATAGAGAGAAAAAAATAGAAAAACTAGAAGGGCATTCTGAGTGCGCGGAAACTCTGCCAAGGCCAATAGTCCACTGTACAACGATATGCAAATCTGCAAGCGCAACAACTAATATATGTGTGGATATATTTCCAGAACTATTAGAATTATGTCAAAATATGATTGTGCCTAGCTGAAGCCTCATCAGCTCAGCTGCACATTTATTATGTACTTTTAAATAGGAGATATTTCAGATACTTGGCATACATTTGTGAAAACCAGAAAACACTTATTATAATCTACATATGTAGAAATATGCACATAACATCACGGACATGGCAGTTTATCAAAAACAGTTGTTACGAAAAACTTAACGTTCAAAAGAAAGACGATTTTACTCTGAATAAATTTGCACATGGAAAAAAATGGTATAATTATGTTGTGACATGTATGTATTTCATTTCCATAGCCAGAGGATTACTGGTACCATGTGGATTGTGATATGGAGTCATTAGCTGTGGTTACATGGACAATATTTTCTTCAGTCTGATTCATATCATTCTGATTTAAGATTCCAACTTAACTATTTACATGGACATTAAATGAAATAATCCGATAAGATGTGCGTTTACACGCTGCAAAGCATTTAATCAAAATATAACTTTTTTGACATGCCCAACGTGTTTCCACCTGATGTGAAACGTCTAATCTGCTGGAAATGTGACAGAAGAAGACAGAAGATTCAAATATAATGCATTAATTCATTGAGAGAGAATCAGGAACTAACAATTTCCTTTTAAACGGATTATCAAAGGTTTACACCACCGATCGATCTGATTGAAAGTTAATTCGGAGCAGTCTTTTTTGATTGAGGTGGCTACATGACACATGATTACTCTGATTATTAGGGTCCATTAACGCAGCAAATGTTTTTTTTAATAGTCTGTTCTGTCCCAGTTGAACTTTAAACCATCAACTGTAATTTAAGATGTATGCCGTTTATTATGCCTTGGCCAATAGCCCGATCTTTCGATGTTAGCGAAAGTCAAAAATCACTTCTGTGTCTGATTTGGATCAGCTCCAATATGTAATGGGTTACCGCAACACCCCTCCACCAAGCTTCATGAAAACCAGGCCAGTAGTTTGTCTGTAATTCTGCTGACAAACAAGCAGAATCGAAATCATAACCACCTTGGTGGTGGTAAAACGTTTGGAAGGGTGCCCTGGTGTCTGTCTGTTGTCAGATACCTAATAAAGGCGAAAACAAAGTCAAAACACATGCATCTTGTTTCCACTCCCTCCTACAATACATGCCTCCGTCAGAAATTTAAGGAATAAAGAATAAAGGGAGCAGAGGTGCAATGTAAAATATCCATCCCTGTACGTTTATGTCAGCCCCTCTCTATCCCCCGTGGCTGATTAAAAATGTGACACAGTATGCATAGATCACATGCATAATATAAATGTCATCTTAAGTGGGAATCGGCGTTGAAAAGCCATCATCAAAGTTAGCGGTCCTCGATTAATTATGTAATCTTGTTGTGGCGTCAAGTCTATTTGCATAACAGTAGATGATGGAAATTGATTTGCATTTGTGCAATATTTTAATGCAAAATGACTTACTAATGACAAAATGTATCCCCATCTTCATCTGGTTGCACTGGCACAAATCCCTACATTGTTAACTGGGTATGAATGTAAAAAGGGAACACCTTCAAACAAACGATGCATACATTTTTTTAATTACTCCCTTAATATGATTGGATTCCCATAGAAACAGTTTTTTTGTGGTTGGACATAACTTAAGAATCAACCTATCAGGATCTGTTTAATTTGATGGGAAAAGCCTAAAGGTGGAATATGAAATTGTTAAAGTCCCACTTTCATGGGTTCCTTCAAGCCAAGACTCAGCACTTTAACATCAGACAGGTTGTTAAATTTCAGATATAATGCTGAAGTAGAGCCAAATCGGTAGGACATGAGTCACTGTCCAAATACTTGCAGATTGTACAGTATATTTGAACATCATTAAAGCGTCAGTCAGCTTTATATTGTCCTGCAGCCAGAGCCTAAAGCCGCATGACAACTGTGAAACAGCCATTACAAAAGCAGACTTGAGAGTGGCGATACACAAGCCTCCCCGCCATGCTGTTGTGTCAGCAAGGGACGCGCCAGGAACTGATCAGAAGACAACGAGGATCTGGATATTTGAAGCTGATATTGGGCCGGATTCCCATCAGGCTACATGCTATGCCTCCCCTTTGAGTGTTGATTGCAGAGAGGAGAATGTGGTTGACTGATCTGAAAGGAAATTACTGGAGAGAGAGCTTATCCATGCCTTTGACTGATAATCAGCTCATTATCGTGTTGATCATTTACAGCTCTCCCTCTCGCCTGCTCTCTATTCTTTTAGCTGTGTCACTGAAGCAGAGCACAGAGACTTTTAATGGCTTGGCAGGGAGCCCGCTTTGGTGAGGCAGAGTTAAAACAGCCATGCTAGCCCTGGCTAGTCTCCACTTTTACACAGTGCAGGTCCCCACCCCACTTATCAACCCTCCCAGGGAAGAGAAAAAATTAAAGAAAAACAACAACAGCGACAACAACATATGCAACCCCGACGCGAGCAGTGCCCCAGCACCCCAACATGGCTAACTGTGCATGAAATTGAACTGATTGGAGTTATTGACCAGAAGGCTCCAGCCCCTGAGAGGACACGGAGGAGGGAGGGGGGGGTGGCTTGTGTGTTACCTGATTGAGTGAAAAATCCTCGGCCGGTTGCTTTGATGCCCGGCACTTTACAGGAAAGAGTGATTTAATGGAAGCTGCCAGACCTCATCAATGTCAGCGCTCGTGGTGAAGGCCCTCCGCTCCGCAGTGCTTTATATAAAAGCGCTCGCCATGACAGGTCCTGATGGACAGATGTTTGCTAGTTGTTTTTTAACTGCACAGTAAAAAGAAACACGGATATCAGCCTCCACCCCTGGCTCTAAAAGACAGGCTGTGGAGCAAGAGCAGGCAGTTAGAGGCCACCCCGGCGTGCAGCACCCTCGCCCTCTGCTATTTTAGGCCTCTATAAATAGCCCTATTGAATTTTTGCCGGGGTTGATAAGCCTATAATTAATGTGACCATCATTAGGCACGGACATGTTCTTCTCAAGAGGACCCCGCTGGTGAGGTGAAGCGAGGAGAATGGACACTTCTCCTCCGTCCTTGTTTTTAAGGATGAACCGAGGAGTGCGAGAGGGTGGAAACTGGAGTGACGGCCAAGCAGCTTCTTCCCGGTGATGTGCAGAAGGCGCCACTTTGTTGTCGAGCTGCAGGATAACACACAGCGTCATCTATCAACTCCCCACAAAGGCCCACTGTGCAGCGTCTTCAGTAGGTCTGAATTGCATTGGAATTGCATCATTAATAGAGCAGAAATGATTCCCAGCAACTCCGGGAGAATACATTGACCCCGGAGGGAGACTAGAAACAAGACAATGTTTTTACAGGAGGAATATCTAACTAGAGGTCCCATTACTACTTCATCAATATACAGCAGCAAGTGAGCGAGGAGACGGAAGAAGGGGAGGGGAGCAAAAAAAAAAAAAAAGCAGAAGAAGAGGGAATGTAATAGCTTATAGTGCTAATGGCAGTCTGAGCGCTCAAGTCCCAAACATTCAGCCGGCTCATCTCATCTGGGCTCTGTAATTGCCCTCCTGGAAGCTGCCACGCGAAGCGGCTGCCTCAGTAGTGAAGAGTGGCAGCTGCTGGATGTTGAGGAGCAGGCCTAGGTCAGCTCCCCAAGTGGGGCTCCTTGCAACCATGAGATGTCATAATTAATAGCTATCTGGGGCCCCCGGGGGCCAGCGAAAGGGTGGGTGAGATTATTTGGATAAATGGGAGCCAGACAGAAAGAGATGGCAGACTTATTCTACAGTTAACATAATGTATATTTATCATCACTTTGCCTTAAGCGAGTACGCCTGCTCAGCTTCTTACCCCCCTGCTTTTCAGGGATATTTTTCTCGCTTGTTTGTATTAGATTTCCTTCCTTATCTAAACGCACCTCGAGATCGTTCGCTGTGTTGTATCGTGGGAACTTATTAATCTTTGGGGACTGGCGTTCTCCCTAGTTAAGTAAATATACATGAGCTGCTGTGCATGATACAAGCTCGCAGCACCTTCAGAAAAAAAAAATCTGTTAATTCAGCTTCCCTGTTTCTTCCCGACCTCCTCTCTCTCCTCTCTGTCTCTAACATGCCGCCTGGGGGCAAATCTCACTCTGTCTCATCTGCTGCTTAATTTCACTGGAGCGGCCCTCAGTAATGAAGCGCCTTGATGTACATTTGCCAATTTCTGCCTCTGCCACTGCGGTATAATTGGGATGTGACTAAGCATGAATACCCAGCGCAGGGTTGGTTGACCTCTCTGCGACCCCGCGAATAGCGCTTTTGTCATAATGGAGGTATTATCTCACATAATCTGGGAATGGAGAGGGATTGTCTGCAGGGTGCCAGGGATGGAAATGAATTGATATAACTCCCCGCTCCTGTGCACCACAGAGGAGGGAAAAAAACCCCTGCAAGATACATTTTTTAACATGCTCATAATGAAGACATTTTCTTCTTATCTATTGCTGCTTTGTGTTTATTGGAGTAGGAGAGCAGCTTCTGGCAAAAGCAGGGGTGGGCTTTTTAGGAAGGGAGGGAGTTTTGATGCTGTGGCACTAGAGAGGATTTCTCTGTATGTGTGTGTATATCAGCCTTTTCCCTGCGTGGGTGCACTGTGTACTCATGCACATCTTAGTGTGTATGTGTGTCTGTTAATGACCCTGTAAAATGACAAGCTGAGCTGGCAGTGAGAGTACAGCCGACGGTCAGAGGGAGAGAGGGAGAGGAGGTGGAAGAGGCAGGAGAGTTCAGATGGAGGTGGGAGGGGGTGGGGGTATGGTTGCGAGGTCGGTGGTTCCACTGTGATTCACCATGCTGTCATCAGAGGGACGGGGGCCCCTGAGTGGCCCTCTCTATTCCCACCTGAGAGGCCTGCAAATGGAGGGGCCGCGCTGTCATTATTTACAGCCCGCAGCTCCTAACCTTGGATTCGGAGCTCATCACGGCGAAGGGAAAATCAGATAGGACTTGACGTGTACCCGAGCCAGTGACCTTGATAAGTGTGAGGCGCCTCCAGCAAGAGGTTAGGGAAGAAGAGCTCGCTTCTGTCAGCTTTCGCTGTGGATTTGCGCGTGCGTGTTTGCACATGTTTGTGTGTGTTTCAGCCAGGTGGGGAGGGGCGGGTGGGGGTCCACAGCTGGATGACTGAACCGTGACTCAAGTTGACACGTGGTAAGCCTGCTCATGGACCAAGATACAGCAGGCATATGTGGCATCATTACTGTTCATTTTGCTGGCACTAGTGCTGAACAGACAGGTTGATTAACTGATTGGTCCAATGACAGAAAATCAGTGGACAATTATTTTGATGATCGGTTATAGGTTGAAGAGATCCACTAATCCAGTTCTTCATACGGAACATTTTTTTAGAAGAGCAAAAAGTCTTCAAAAATTGCATTTAATTTGAAAGCAATGTATTTGAACTGTAGGTCAAGTAGGCTTTACAATCAAACAGGTCAAGGAGAGCAAGTTGCTATGGCAACTCCTTTAATGTTTGGAGAAACTTTAAGAAATCAAGTGCACGGCATTATCAACTACTGGTGAAAGGATTTCTGTACATGAGTTCAAAAGTCACGAGAGATTTCAAAGAGTTCAGTAGGAAATTGGCAGTCAACCAATCAGACTATGGAATCTGGATCAATACGTGGACCCCAGACCTCAGTCTAGTATCAAATATATGAATTACTTCAGTATTGGCACATAATACTGATATTGGATTGGATAAGTCCCAAATTAATGATGCCCAGCGCTGTTTGCAGTTACTACTAGTCACAAGGATTTGCCAGGCACACGCTGCAGGAGTTTCGGGTCGATTTAATCCTGATTCGACCCTCTCGACAATCACAGGAGAAATCTGGTGTGGGACCTTGGCCAGTACTGAAGTTCGGCCCAGATGATCTGTTTTACAGATCCAGCCATAGACCTCCCGAGGTGCCTGCAGACTCATTGGGGCTGCCTCGATTACATCAAACATGTTATATTTAGGTTTTAAAATCTGGATTATTATGATTACGACAGTACTTTCGCCATAGCCAATGAGAGAGAAAGGTCTACAAGGAGATGGAAGTGAATGAGAGGACTTGGTGACCACAAAACACCAACAAGCCACTGTATGTGTACGTTAGACAGCTGAAAGGGAGGGAATGCTTGTCCATAAGTGGCAGGAACAAGAATGACATACATAACGTGTCTTCCAAGACACATAACTGTACAAAGAAAAAGAAGAACTTGAGAGAAATTCCCTCTGCCGTGTTACTTTTTTTTTAGCGTCACAACCCCTGCGAAATGACTTATTTGACATAATTTGATCCATTTGGTCCAAAAAAAATGGAAAGTCTAGAAGAGCTTCAAGATTAAATCATTTTATGTCTATTCAAGATGCTAAGCTGGAAGTTATCCAGGTAATTTTGGAGCTGGGAAGTCGAGCCACTTTGTCTTCATGTGCCATTGAGCAGTTTTCATAGGAATAAACGGGGCTCCACTTCCAACACTGTGTCCAGATTTTAATTTAATGTCCTTGGTTGTTGCGCTCTTGTAGCTGTTTTGTTTACATCTGCTGCTCCATGAGATCACATGAGAGAGATCACTCGAGGTGGTGCATTTCTCCCGATTGCATCTTGTCAAATGGTGTGTGCATGTTTAAGATTAGAGCGTGGAACATCTGTGGAGATTCTCCATATGTGTGATGAAAAAAACGGTTAAGATTTTAAAACTCCTGTAGTCTGAGCCCAGCCTTGCTCTTAACTGAATACAAAACATGCAATTTGAAGATATCACCTTGGGCTATGAGAAATTATGATGTGGGATTTTTCATCAAAAACCACAGGGATTAATGGATAGTGAAAGTAATCATTATGTGCGGCCCGATGTTTTACCAAGTGAAAGCCCGCAAAACCCTCCCAGATCAGCTGTGTTTGTAAATTGGCTGTAGTGGTTGGTTTCAAAACACATCTCATTTCTGAAGCGACGACTGCTTGACATAGGTTTATCTGAGCAGGCCGTTGGTTGGTTTGATAATTATTTGTCTGATAGAAAACAACGTGTTCATTTTGAAGGCAGCTCATCCACACTGCTAAATGTTTCTACTGGTGTGCCTCAGGGCTCAGTTCTGGGTCCGATTTTGTTTGTTATTTATGTAAATACATTGGGTAGAAACATCCCAAATGCCAAATTTCATTTTTATGCTGATGACACGGTTATATACTGTTGTGGCTCCACTCTTGCCGAGGCTCTTGGCAACCTACAGACTGCTTTTAACCTTGTGGAAAGTCAACTCATTGAATTAAGACTCGTCTTAAATGCTGCCAAAACTAAGCTGATGATATTTTCCAATGGCAGGGAAGTACCTGTGTCTCCTCCCAGCATTTTGTCATTACAAGGGTGTGAGATTGAACTTCTGTCCTGTTACAAGTATCTCGGCATTTTAATCGATGATCGGCTTTCTTTTAAACCACATGTAGAAAACCTGGTGAAAAAATTAAGACTGAAACTGGGATTCTTCTTCCGTCACAGATCTTGTTTTTCTTTCTCTACCAGGAAAAAGTTGGTTGCTGCCACTTTCCTCCCTGTGCTTGATTATGGCGACCTCTTATATATGTATGCCCCTGCAAATTGTCTGCGTTCTCTGGACACCGTGTATCATGGTGCCTTAAGGTTTGTCACTGGATGTAAAGCCCTCACTCACCACTGCACTTTATATGCCCGAGTTGAGTGGCCATCTCTGGCAGCACGCCGCCTTATACATTGGCATATTTTTATTTATAAAGCCATCTTGGGTCTTCTCCCCCAATATTTATGTAATTATGTCTCTAAATCTCAAAGCAATTACCGCTTGCGTTCTAACGAGTTTTATGTATTAAATGTGCCCAAAGTTAACTCTGAATTTGGTAAGCACTGCTTTAAGTACGCTGCACCTGCTGCTTGGAACGCACTGCAGAGAACACTAAAGTTAAAGGGGCTCATCAACCTTGGGTCTTTGAAAACTCGTGTGAGAGAAATTGGAGCAGCTTCATACCGCACTTGTTCTTGTTTTAATGTGAATCTGGAGCTTTAGTCCTGTTGCTTCTATTTGTAATGTATTTTATCTCTGTTGCTGTGTGATTTTTGTGTGTCTTGTAATTGTTGCAACTTTTCTATGCTGCTGTCTTGGCCAGGCTTCCCTTGAAAAAGAGACCATTGTGTCTCAACGGGACCGACCTGGTTAAATAAAGGCAAATAAATAATCTGACCCTTGTTTTTTTTTCTCTCTTTCTCTTTTATTTGATTATTTATTTTCTCCATCTGAACTACTTACCTGGAGACAGTCAGGGCAAAAAAAAAAAAACCCAAACAAACAGGGGGGAGCATCTCTGGACGAGTGATGAAAATGCATTTTTCTTCCCCCACTGAGATGCTATTTGGTCGCGTGAAATGATTAATTTCACACATATACAGGTCATCCCCAAAAGCAGCAACATCTCATTCACAAGGGGCCCCCGTCAGCAACAAAACAGGAGGCTGCAATAAAATGAGCAAACAGCAGCACGTACTGTACGTCAATAAATCTTTGGAGGTTAAACCTGAGCGCTGTAGAATTTGAGCAGTGGCCCCCACCCCTCTCTCTCTCATCAGGTAAGAGTCACTGAGTACATCAGGACTGTCGTGACCAAAAAAATGGCCGACGAGCTGTTTGGGGAGTGTCCTGTGGTAGCAGGTACACACACACTCTCACACACCGAGCCTGTGTTTGCATAAGTAGGATGGAGCCTTGAATTATGGGGTTTGTGTAAATAAGGAGATGAGACTGTTTTTAGCACACAGGGATAAGGGAGTGCTTGGATGAGAATAGTGCCTCTATGTGGAGTGGAATTGGTCTCGGGTTGTTTACGACAGCTCGCAGCCCTCATATATCACAGGCAGTATGTTTGCTGTGAAGCTACAGTTTGTATGCCATCTGCCTTAGCTGAACTTGACCATTCAAACAGACTTATATTTTGTAAACTGAGCTCACTGTAACTGCTGTTTTTTTTTATCTTATCTTTCATAGTGGATGATCCAGAAGCCCCACAAGGTGGCTACTTTCTTCGGGTGCATCGGTACCGACCACTTTGGGGAGATCTTGAAGAAGAAGGCCGAAGAAGCCCACGTCGACGCTCATTACTACGAACAGAACGAGGAGCCGACCGGTACCTGTGCAGCCTGTATCACCGGGGACAATAGGTTAGCCACCTTTCAATCACCCTTGACCAAGAAATGACCCTCTAGCTCAGATTTGAAATAGTCCTTTTGGTTCATTTTTACATCCTCAGGCAGGCAGTTGACTCCTCGGGGCTGGAAGCCATAACAGCGAATCATAGCTCGGCTCACACATCAAAAGGAAAAAGAACAGCTTGAGTGTGTTTTTTCCAGGGCCCCACTCAGTCTCTGCCGCCCCAGTGGGTTGTCATCCATCTATAGGCTGACAGTAGCAATGTGTTAGAGATGGCTGGGCTATCCCAGCTCTCACCTGTCAGCCTTCTCGGCTGTAAAAGGGGCTTTAGCCTCTCTGGCGACTCTCACGCTAGCATCATCATCAGCACGTCTGAGACAGCAGAGGTCAAAGCCTGCGCACACACACACACACATATATCACTAACAGCGAGGGCTCCAGTTCATGATAGACCAGGTGTGGATCAATAACCTCCTTCTCTAAACACTCCCCTCCTCTGCAGCCCTTCATCCGCTGCTACTGGAGTTGTCAGTCAGTCAACGACTGGACCTCGACCGCCCCGGGAGCCGGCCCCGCTGAATGGTCTTAGTGGGCTTGTTTGATGTGGGCTTTGACACCTGAAAAGGTCAGGTGCCGTGCTCAGGGAGACGAGTGCTGTAATATTTCTTACAGGTGTTTAACAGACAGCTCAGGAGGCCAGAGGAAAGGTCGCCGGCAGGGCCAGATTGGAAGGGTGATGGCTTTGAAGGATTGGGAGGCAGTATGTCACAGCCCCCAAGGTTTGATTAGTGCAAGTCTTCAAAGAAAAAAAATGTAACTCCCCTACTCCATCTGACAATTTGAGTCCCAGTCTGTGAAGATACTGTATGTTGAGTCTAGGAGTTAAATTGGGGGATCCCTCCAAGAGTAGTGATAATTGTAGCCCAAAATAACTTGCTGTGCGTCAGCATTTTTTGCAATTTTTGTTTTCTTTTACATTAGTAGCAGTGGTGTAGCTAACTTTTCACATTGAGGCGCACCACCACATAATTTAGGTGCACCCATTATGTAAGTGATTGTAATCTTAATTTTAATCACATGCAACAAGAAATTGCAATAATCTCAAAATGAACCTCTAAATCTGAAAATGACAAGTCGCACTTGACAGTTTTTTGGGTGCATGAGCGACCAAGAGATGTCAAATCGTCTTCTGTAACTTGTTTTCACCTGAATTAAGTCTGTAAGCGAACCAGGGCTGCAATTAACCATCAACTATATTTTAATTATCAATTAATCTGTCAAGAAACTGTGAAAAACTCATCCCAATACCCCAGAGCCCAAATTGACGTCTCCATATTGCTTCTTTTGTCCAAAATCCAAAGACTGCTCATTTACTGTCATCAATCACAAAGAAAAGCAGCAAATCAGCAAAGTAGTTGATAATTATTTCAATCAAGTAATTGTTGCAACCCCAAAGGTAACCCTGGTGTTTCCTACCATACCATTTAGCACCGCTAACAAGCTCCTTACACTAAATCCTACCCATATGATGTATTAGATTAAGAAAAAAAATCTATTTTTAATAACTGTAATCAGGGCTCCAGGGTGCAACTAATTTGAAATCTGTCAAGTGCGACTCAACATTTTTGCTGGTCGCAATTTAGCAGTTTATTTTTTAAACAATTGAGGTTATTTCTTATTGCATGTGCTGTGATTTCAATGGAGAATACCATTTATTTTCACCTTATTCCTGTTTTCAATCATTTGCATGGTATGTTAAGAAAATAAATCCGAATGTATTATTAGGTGCACCTAAATTATATGCTGTTGTAGGGAAACAAAGTGGATGAATGCGGTAAGCTGACCATGCTAACCACTGTGAGCAGTTTTTCCTGCCATGCGAGGACAGATCTCTTCCTGTAGCGGCACCCTCCCGTCACATGGTCGTGTAACAGTTTTCCCCTAAGTAGCGATGATGGTCGCACTCATTTTGATGGCCGCTCATAAAGCGACAGCGCACAAGGACTGGCTAATGAGCTATGTTAAGATAATGCCACCTGCTTCACTTTCCAGCTCCCACCACTCACTACTCAACTCAAGTGTTCATTTAGTAATGCATTTCTGTTGTTTTTCCACCTTTTTGTTAACAATGGACCACTTTTCCAGGTGATATGGTAATTCAAATAATTCGGAGGTGGCTCATCGTTGGCCTTGAAAAGCCCTCTGCTTATTACAATCTCTTTTTTGGGGGGTGTTTGAGATAACCCTTTTCTTTTAAAGAAAAAAAATAAAATAAAGATGATTTCACCTTGGTTCAGACATTCTGAGAAAGCATTATCATCCTTTTATATCGTGAAAGAACAAAGGAAAGTCTGGGGCCCGAGTGTTTTTAGGGATGTTTTTGAGACAAAATTAAGATGGATGATAAGCGAGGCGGAAGATTTATGGGGTCTGTCTCGGCAGGTCCCTCGTTGCTAACCTGGCAGCGGCAAACTGCTACAAAAAGGAAAAACACCTGGACTTGGACAGCAACTGGGAGCTGGTGAAGAAAGCCAAGGTCTATTATATTGCGGTAAGTGAGACCCTCTACATTCAGAATGACTGTTCCCCAACTCTATTGCCAGAAGAGGACAAAATGTTAAGAGGCTTTATTCAGGAAATGCCTCAGCGCGCCTTCTGCATTGTCAATATATCCATTCATCCTTTGTCGAGTGAAATGAGCTATGTTACCTATTGAGACAATACAGCTCCATTCTCTCCATTTTCCCCCCTCGTCTTTGTGCGCGAAGCTTCAGCACGGTGTGAAATTGTTCTACATGTAATGCATTCATTCATTTCTTTTAACGTGAAGACAAGCCAACAGGTGCTGTGAAAGTGTGAAAATTGATTATTCAAGTTCATTCTGCTTTACCCCCTCCTACACAATCTTCCCCTTTACAGACAAAACACACACACACACACACCGATTGAGGAGGACAGATGTGCTCTTAGGCATTCACACACACACACACACACACTTAAGCTGCACCACTGAGGTAATGTCTTCACTTGCAGCTCCTGGAGTAGGATGGCCTGCCATGCTCATGTTTCACTGTTTGGGATTATATTTAATTCAGGCAGATCAACATTTTGTCTGATCTCAAGTCAAGATGATATCCCTGAAATTGCACCGCATTCCACGTCTTTAAGCAGTTCATTATCGGCATAAATCAACATTACAGCCCAGCTATCAACTCCTTGGCTTATTGTCCCGAGTGAAATTCACAATGCTCCCCCTGTTGCCCACAAGCCCTCTAAACATGAGTGTACCATAGTCCAATAATGACAGAGGTTTCATAATTAGCCGCCCAGTCGCAGAAACAAACACACACACACACACACACACACACACACACACACACACATAGACACAAAAAAGCCGTCAGTGCTTGTGCCAGAAAGCAGATCAGTGAGTCCATCCTCCAGAGTTTGTGTGGTCTCATTTTTAGCCTCTGCTTCGCATTAGCAAACACAGCACATCCTCTGCAAATTGGCAGTTGGGTTTTGCCCACATCCGACAGTCTTGCGCGCAGGGAAAAGCTTCCGTGGGATTTGAGGAGGGGAATAGAAGGGCCACAAATGGGTGTTTGTCAGTGCTTGGAATCTCAAACGTCGTTTCCAGCATCCCTCCTGGGCCTCTTTGTCAAAACAGGGGGATCATTCGCTTTATTAGAGTCCCATTCGCACTTCTAAAGTACTTAGCCAGATACACTGCCACAGCTATTCCCACTTAATACTGTGTGGCGTGTCTAGACCGGTGTTCACTAAGGCCTCCTCTCTCCATTAACCTTGTCGAGAGCACTCAGATGTATTTACCCAATTTACAGCCAGATTGTACATTTTCTCCCTCTCCCTCGCCCTCTCTCTCTAACTGTACCAACCTCTGCTGTGTATTAATGTGCTTTGTTGATTTTCATTAAACGTCCGCTGGGCGGTATGCACAGTCTTGTACACTCTAATCTGTAAATGTAATTACCGAAAAAAAAAAAGCACGTGTGTATGTTAGCATGTTATTCGCTCGCACGTGTGTTTGTCGGAGCATGTGTGTGTTAAAGAGGTGATTGATGATTCCTGGCAGAGGCTCTCAAGGTGCCTGCTACTATGTGGTGTGATTGGATGAAAACAGAATTATTAGAGGGCTCTTGCAGCCAGTCTGGCTCATCCAGCAGCAGCGGCGGCGGCGGCGGCGTCAGCAGCGGCAGCAGCAGGGCTGGTGGCAGACGCAGAGCAGGGAGGCAACACTGCCATTTCTCACAAAGAGAGAGAATGTTGAACTCCTGCCAAATGTTTGGTGGCAGGCTGTTGCTAGGAAATCTGGGTCCTTAGGCAAATCATTGCACAAAGACCAATAACAAAGGCGTGAGGGGGAAGAAGGAATGGCTAAATGCATTTCAGGCAGAGGATATCTCTTCTTCTTCTTCTGTTTTTTTTTTTTGTTGTTTTTTTTTTTTGCTGTTGAATGCCATCGCTGCTGCAGTGATGTTTACAGTTATTTCTTTCCCCGACGATTGTAAACATCAGAAATGGAGGGTGATGTATTGTGTGAAGGGAGATGAGTGACTCTAATTGGTGGGGGTGATGTGTGCGTGCTGGCCCAGTTAGCCTCATCTCCCCCCTCCTTCCCTTCACTCCCTCTTTCCTTCCATCCCCATCCCCCTTGGCCCTCTATGGACACCCCCCTCCTCTTCCTCCTCTCCTTTTGCTGTCTCCTTTGCCCCCCCTCCTCTTCATCTCTCTCTCTTTCTCCAGTCTCTCAGACACACATACACTTGCTGCTAAACACACACAGCATGCACGCACACATTCTGCAGCATACCACTGGCTTGTTTTTCTTAGCACTGAGCGCTTTGCCCTGTAATTTGATCTCCGCTGCTTGATGCATCCTCCATGATGCCACTTTGAATTAACCTATGGCTCCACAGCTCTCCTTAGCCCCAGCTAATAAAATAGCCGCTGCTAACTTATGCTATTTACATTCAGGGGGGGAAAAAAAGACACTTGGTCCATCTCATGGCCAGAAACGGAGATGAAGAAGAGGGGAGACGAACAAGACAATTGACTGTGAAAAGGCCTGTTAATGACTGGGCACAGATGGTCAGAAATAACCCAAGGATAGACGGAGGAGACACTCGCCTCTGCCAACTGGCCTGATACACAAAACTCACCCAATGAGACACAAGCTGCAGAGCTGTTAGGTCACAAACCTGATCACAGCTGCGGACGCTGTTTCGTTTACGCCCTAAGCTAATGGCGCAATCCCTGTTAGGTTAGCCACGCCCGAGGAAAACAGCTAGCACCACCTTTTTTTTTTTTTCATTCAAACAGCGCAGCAACTTGAAGTCGAATGCCTCACACTGTTAACACTGGCACAGTGCATATAGCATTAATTGGCAGTTGTATTCCTGCCCTCACTGCAGGGGAAAGCTGAGTTCAGCTTCAGTCACCGTAGCATAATATGCAAGGAAACGAGGCGAAGGGGAGGGCAAAAAAAAAGCGCAATACTGGCACCACAAGCAGCACGTCAGCCTGCTTACACTCCAGAGTGGCACACATACACACACATATACACACACATTGTTACTCCACCCCACCAGCCCCTGCAATTTGCAGCCAAAAAGCCGAAGGGAGAGGTTTTCCACACACACAACTAACTGACATCTCATCAGCCAGCCGAAGGGCTGATTAGCACAGAGGTGACTGCGGCTGTGTCTCTGTCCAACTCAGAGGACCACACTGTCCTCACGCTGACCTTGAGCTTCCTCTTCCCTCTGTCCTTCCTTTCTATCCTCCTCTCTCCCTTTCACTACTGCTCTTTATCTCCAGTTTTCCTCCCTTCCTCAGTCTCCATATCCTCCCTCCTTTCCCCCCCCCCCCCCCCCCCACCTCTCTCTTTTCTGTCTTTTCTCTCTTTCCTCTCCACTCTGTACTGCACCACTCTGCACTGCCCCTGTCCTTCCACATAGCCAGGGAGGGATCACGAGGCAAAATGCAGGCAGTGGAGAGAAAGACGGAGGGAGGGACGGAGGGAAGAGGAGTGGAGGGGGGGAGGAAAAAAACTGGCAGGCTCCCCCTTTGTCTGCAGGCGATCAGTTACAGTCTTGGTTGCCGATGAAATTTAATCCCCACCGCATTTACATGCCAAGTTTGACTTCTGGCAAGCCTTATTAAATAGATTTGTAAATCATTTCATCTTGATTAGAATCTGTTCTCAAGGGATCAACATTTTTTCGCCTTGCTTGTGTTTTGTTATGTGCACAATCTGTGCCCACTGGTGTTAAAAATTTGAAAGTCAACCCTCGGTGGTGTTATTTTTCTGTGCGAGCGAGTGTGAGCGGTAGGTTTTTAGGGGACAAAGAGCGACGGGTGCCAAGTCCCGTCCGTCAGCGGCCAAGCCACTGTGTCAGCATGTCTCCCGTCTCTGGAGGTCATGTCGGTGGGCGAGCAACTGCTATGATGTGTCTTCTCTTTATTAGGCTGACACCACAGTGTCTTTAGCATGGAACAATGTCATTTCAAATTGTGCCTAATCAGATGGCATTTTGTAATTGCCAGCAAGCGTCTTATGAATATGAATTCATAATTGTTCAATTACAAGCCGACTGCATCATATTTATTGGCTTATTTATTTTTTTTCTCCCGCTGGCCTGGGCCAATTATAGGATTTAAATCTTGAGGCAATCAAGTGATAAGGGTGAGGCGTTTAGTGTTTGCTGTCACTATATAATTCTCTCGAATGTTAAACATGCATCTGGGAGGGCTGTATTTGTCAGGAGGCTGTGCGTGGAGGTGCACCTGCCTAATTGAGTGGTAATGAGCTGTCAGGAGTGCGGGCTTGGTGATTGGCTCTCGGCGGGGCGTCCCGTGCCAGTGGGACGTATGGGCTGGCCCGGCCCTGCTGGAGGATCAGCCAGCTACGCAGCCCTGCAGGCCTGAGTGGGCGGAGCGTGGCAAATTAGGGTGGAGAGGCCAAACGACGCTGGCTGCCGAGACATCCTGTGGCTTTCATCTGTGGGATTTATTTAGGTTGTTTACAATTATCCTTACTCGTGATTTGGTTTTACTTCTTCATGTCAGAGGTGGAAGAAGATTCCAAATGTTTTGCTGAAGTAAAAGTAATATGTTGCAATGTAAAGATACTCCATTAAAAGTAAAAGTCCTGTGTTTAATTGTGATTGAAGGCCACCATGTGTAGAATTATTTATGGGATTATTGCATCTAAAGTGCTCTTAAAAAGTCCTAAGACAGCAATAAAGTAAACTATTGATAATATAGTGAGTGAGTAGTGATTTAGGGAACATGGGACAATGAATTTGCCTCAGTATATCTGCATAACAATTATGATACTAAGAGGAACATATAAAGGAAGATTCAATCAAGTCCTGCAAGTCAAGAAGTGTAAGTAGAAAATGGGAAATTGACACGATCACATGTACAGTGCCTCTAATACTCCCAGTCTGGAAAAGTCTGGAAAATGAACTGTAAGGCCCAATAGGCGTCTCTCAGTCAAAGCAAAACAAAAGACGCAAGTAGATCATGGGAGTTGCTGACATCATTCTCAGGAAACCAGCACTGCCAATGAAAATCTACTCCTGTTACTAGGGCGGAAATGTTTGCGGATGTGGTAAGTGTTATTCACTTTATGTTTAGTCACATTTGCTTGCGGAAGTTAAAGCAACAGGCGACCACATGAAACCCACGATAACCTCGGATAAAAAAAATTGATCACTGATGAAAACGCACAATATGCAGATTGGTCATATTATCATAAAAGCACATTATTATTATTATTATTGCTGATTAACATTCGCTACATTATAAACTGTTAGAAGCTAGTAATAAATAAACTAGTGATAGCTAGTGAAGAATAATGTCTAACATTTCCCTTTAAATTGCGATGGAGCACATATATACAGTAGTGTACAATTAAATACACAACTACAAGTACGTCAGAGTTGTACTGTACAGTACCTTTTTAAACGTACTTAATGTTCCCACTGTTGATCGTCTATTTATTTGATTAGCTTCAATACAAACACAGTAAGTTTTGCAGAAGCAGCTTTGTTTGAGAAGCGTTGCGCAGAAAGTTTACAGGATGTCAGAGATCACCTCATTTTGTTATTATGGAGGAGAAGTTCTCATCACACTGAATTGCATCTATTTTGGTTTAGATTTTCTGTATTTGTGTGTTTTATTTTTATTTATTTCTTGTTTGGAAATATGTGTGTGGAAATACTTAAAAGTTGGCAGGGGCTCTGCTGGTTTTTATTTTGGGAGTCTTTATTTCCAGCATCCTAATTTGAACAACAACAGGAGGAAAAAAATGCTTTAATCCACTGTATCTTGAGTAATTGCCTCTTGGGGTGGGGGCTCGGGGGCACATATTTGGACTCTGGCTTGCTTCCAGGCTGTAGTCCATATTACTCTGCCAGCATGCAGTGACTTTCTCCTTGTACACCCACGTTACCTTGTAAAAACAGTTTTTCTTCTTCAGCAGGGAAAACACCATGTCCTTTCACCCCAGATTACTGTGTGCATCTGCTCCACCGGCAACAAGTCTGTTTTCCTCCTGCCTCGCTGTAAAAGGGATGAAATAGTTCAGACTTAATGATATTTCTTCTTTCCATCACCTTGTCCCTTCGCTCCCTCTGCATCAAAGCGCCAAGCTTGTGTGTGTGCACGCTTTTTTATTCATGAGACTAAGTTGTAAAATGTAGAATAATGTTTCAGTCCTACACTGGGATGTTGTGGCCATTTGTGCGAGTTCCACGGCTTAATTGAATAGACTGAGTAATTATTTGTCAAGTAATGCTGAGCAGAAAATAAATAGCCACTTTGCGGCCGTGAATTGTGCCTGATGGCCATGTGTTGATACTCTCACCAGGGAGAGTAAAAACCTGCTCTACTGGCTAAGTATCTGATTAAGATTCACATGATGAAACCGCAGACGCTTTAGGATAGTGTGTCTCCTGGGCAAAGATAGGGAGTAGAGTTAAGTGTCAGACGCTGTTATATTATCACGCTGGAGCATAAAGCCTCGACTGGATAAATATTGCTGGAATATTCTCCTCGTCACAAACCATCCGCAGCAGTCGAGTGAGCTTGACAGTTCCTCAGACAAAGAATCACCACAGATGTGCATCGCTGTGCAGCAGATGCTGGACACTGTTCTTTGAGAATTGTTTCCTTCTGCAAGGTTTCATTTTTCCCTTTTATGTCGTTGTAATTTGTTTATGGTCTGTAATAAGCCTGTGCATATCTTCCTTCTGCCAGTTTGGCCTGGGTCCATTGTAAACTGCCAGTAATTTTTTTTCCTCTCCCTTTTTAAAGGAGACTAATGACTTCTGAGGATAATATAATATTTTGTACGGATTTGATCATTCATTAATTTAAGTTATAATCCTCAAGATTTTAATGATATCACACCTCAATTTTCATACTATTTCTGGCCAACTTTTTTTTTCTTTCTTAAATAGCCTGTGTAATTCCCTCTCCGTTTAGTTGTTCCCATTGTTACTGGCAGACGATCCCCATGGGATGTAAATATATCAAGAATTTGACCAGCAAATAAATATTAAGTCAAGGTCCACTTACTTGCTTTTCCCCGGAGCTTTCTTTCACGTCTTACGTTCTTCTTAAGTGGATGGAGTCTTCTCAGTTGTCATCATGTGACCTCAGTTGAGAACTTTGGTTACTTTAAGCAGCTGTCCACCTTACTCCTCGCCCCCATGATACCTTGTGTGAATTTAGCCGCGACTTCCAGTTCATCCAGTCACTTAACCAGCAAAGGCATTTTCCATGGTAACAGGTCACCAATCCTCGTTCCTAAAGCAACTGGTACGCCGTATCGTTCATTCATAAAAATGTAGGTTTACACTGTTATTATTGCTTAGCCCACTTAGCTAACACCTCTAAAGTCTCAGATTTGCGACTGGTGCATCAGTTATTACAGTACCTCGTTAATTACACGAGCTCCATCAAGCACAGGAAGTATCACCCATAATTGTTTGCCTATTGACCTCCTCAGGAAACATAGATAAGGAACTTGTGTATATTCTGGCCGTCCCTGTGGACAAAAGTGATGCACAGCGGTGAGGTAATGTATCGATTTGTGATTATGTTAGATTAATAACTGTAATATGACAATGGTGCTGTTGATGCACCTAGGCTAGCCTACATGTAGCCCACAGCTAATGTATTGTGTAAACAGTGCATGTTTGCATGGTGGACATGGTGTGGAAGACTCTTCTTTAGTCTTCATCATTATGTAGCGCTATTAGTTAACTTAGTCCATGGTATACAGTCCTGTATACAGTATACAGGAGTCTCTTCTGTCTGTTGAAAGAAAGCCGAAGTGTAAAAACAAGTTGTTTCCCCCTGCTCCGAGTGTTTATGCGAAGCTAATCCTGATTGAACTTTATAATCAATGAACAGATGTGAGAGTGAAATCTATCTTCTTATCCAACTTGATTTAATTTAAAACTTAATTTGTTTTGTAGTTATAATGTGTATATGAAAAATGTGCTTCACTAGTTCACAGAACCGAAGGTGTTTTAACACAAGAAAAGCAGCAAAACGCTGATTAATCGATAGTCTTTATTATTTTAGTCGATACACCGACAAATGGTTTCACTACAGCAGCAGAACTGATCCCTGCCTGGGTCTCAGTGAGCATGTCTGGGGTTAGCACATGCAGTGGGAAAGTGTTTATTTTTCATACATGGTCCCACTCAGACATAGGCTAGTACTCTGACCTTATCTATTGTTTCTCAAGTGTATATTGTAAGCAGCTTTGGAGGCTTTATAGAGACTTAGCCAGCAGGGCTGCCGTTGCTCTGGTGGAACATTTGGACCTCTGGCAAGTGTCAGATTTTCAGCAGCACATTAAATCTCTTAACCCAGTTCTTTTTTTTCCCCTCCCCTTCCTGTGTCTGTCTCTTTCTTTTCCTCTTTCCCTCTCCCCTTGCCATGCTAACAAGCTGGCTGTGATTTATTTTTCATGTGTGGCGTTGTTAGCCTCCGCCATTTTTTTTTTCCCTCTCCGGCATCTAAACATCTTGTGCCAGTGGTTAGCCTGGTGCCCGGGCCCTGGGGGGGGCAGAGTGGAAATGCAGCCAGAGCAGCTGCACATCCACTCCGACCGGGCAAAGTCCTCCAGTCGCACTGTGATCGGGGGGCCAGCACCACTTTGATTAGCATGTCCGTCGTTATTGGCCTGCTTGAATGTCATGCACCGTGAGCCCAGTCGTCTAATGCTTCGGCTGGCCAACGGGGCCGCTCCCTGCAATTACTGATAGGGCTGCTTGTTCCAGTGTGTGGAGGAGAGGCCAGGGAGAGCGCCAAAGTGCCAAATCATTGTCCTCGGTAAATAAAAAGCAGACATCTTCCTTTTTGATGTTCTATATGTGCGTGCCTTATTTTCAGATGCTGTGGCGCAATCACATTTGAAAGCATTTTGCGCTCCCAACATAACAAGGGGGAACCAATCAAAACAATAACTGTGGTTCCTTTTGACAAAGCCCTTGGCTCACAATTGTCAGAAGATGTAAGCTGACTCATCCACACAAGAAGGGCATGTATCCCTGGGAGCGAGGGGCGAAAAGCTATGATGAATCTTCCCCTCTGTGCTCTCCTCTCTCCACTGAGCCTGCATGGATTAATTACATGACTAGTAGCTAGTTTAGTCCCATTATTTATTTTTTATAATGAATAATTTTACTCTCCCTCTCCGCCTAGATTTTATTCTGCTCAGGACTTTTTCGGCTGCACCCCCGTGGAAATAAGAATGCATTGATTATTTTCCATCTAGCAAATATCCCACCAACTGAGGAATAACATGCCTCTCCCCTAATTGGTTTGTTTATCTTGAGCAACAGACTCTGGGTTTGTTTGGACTCTGGCTGGCATCCACACACTGCACCGCTCCTCAGCATGATTACTCACCTTGGGAGGAGGCTGCTGGAGCAAGGTTGATGTTCCCCGCATAGACATCAGGCTGTCATTCTCCCCGCTTATGTGACATCATTTGCCAAGACAGATTTGTTACAGGAAAAATAAATTCAGGCCTAAAAAGGGATTGATTTAAGGACAGGCTGCGAGTGGAAAAAGGCGACAGGAGGGATGGGGGCTCCCAGACACATTTCACCACTGAGAGGGCTCGGGCCGGATCCAAACAAGCTGCCAACAGAAGATGGATTCTGGCTTCATGTATAATTGATAAACTGTATGTTCTAGGTGTCAGCTTTAAAGAGGGAGCTAGGACTATATCAGGAAGCTATTTTTCCTCTCTGAGGCGAGCATCATTTTTATTTTGTCCTCCCCCGTTCTCTGGCTTATCTTCTCAGTTCAGAAAGCCCCGTTGAAAATTATCGTTTTCTTTGAAGACGACGTTCGGGAAGTGCAGCTTTAAAAGCACATCCTGTTCCTGCGCCTATTAGGAGTGCTAGTCCAGGGCAGATAGCCATCTGCAAAGTTGACTGTACATCCTGAGTTATCAGGATTAGCCATCTCACTCTTGACACCTTGCACATTAATATTAGCTATGGGAGACTCTATCCTGCTGAAAGCAGCATAAAAGGATTAATGCAGCGCTTATCCTTTTGGAAATAATGCCCTTTATTGAGCGGATTTGACACTGTAAAGGCTAATGATGACATTGAATGGAGCCAGAATAAGTAATGGTGCATCATCCCGTGTCATGCAGCCAGAATGGTCGCTATTTGCATTCCGGCAGCTCAAACCGTATTGATTTTGTGGAAGGCGTTGGGTTGTTTTTCCTCTGCAGCAGTAAGAAAGTGTTACTCAATCATCAACGTCCTGTAGCTAATGACAGTCCTCTCCCTGTAGGCCCAATGACATGCTCCGTTCATTGTCATACTGTACGCCACGATCCCACCTCTGAGCACTCTGAGCTGCGGCAATTACTGTACATGAAACACAATATGGCAGCGTGTCACCCTCCCTGCCTGTCACGCAGAGACTGTGGGATTAATGTGGCTTTGCCCACTCACTTTAATAGTGATAAATTCGTATCCTGCCACTCAGATCTAAAAGTGTTAGCTGTACAGGCTATTTTTTGTGGAACAGAGGAGGGTTTAACACCAACTTTGTACTCTATCATTTCCATTTGAGAACAATATTATAGCCTTGAAAAGCAGTTGTTTTTTTTTTTTAAACCGCCCATTTATACTTGAGTCTGGGTGTAAACAGGAAATGTGCCTGCATGGGGCAACTGGATTTTCTGCCACACTGCAAGAATTTAAATCAAGCTAAAATTATTGTAATTCAGGGCGAGAGAGTCTCCTTGAACCCCCCCCCACCCCCCCACCCCCCAACAAGATTTGATTATTAAGAGGTTAAACAACTGTAATAATAAATCTGTCAAGTTTTTAATAAGACGTGCCATTTTGTAACGGCCGTGATGGCAGTGAGGGGCAGACAAGTGGCCATCAGGGTCACCTGAGAACATTCGCTCTGTTCTTTCTGCTAAATTGCTCCTCCGTTAGGTGTTTTTTTTTGTTTTTTTCTTTTAGCTGACAAGATAGTAACCTTATCAATCACAGCTGCTTCCCTCTCTCTCCCAAGGACTTGTGTTGATATGTTCTAAGTGCTCTCTCCTTTGGCGGTTTTAATGAGTATATTGCATGCTCATTTGAGCGATGCCTCCCTGTTTCTTAATGAGCTGATAAAGCCCCAATTATGGAGGCAAATCCTGATTTCTGATTTGCATTACCGACTCTTGTTTCACCACACACGGCGGAAATGTACATGATTGAGGTGCTGAGATGTTGGCCTGCCTTCCCAGAGACCTCCATGGTGTGTGTGTGTGTGTGTGTGTGTGTGTATATGTGTGTGAAGGGACACAGGAGATGGACAGATTAGATTAGATACAGTAGATGCTGCACGGCCCCGGCCGTTTGTGCGTAGAATGTGATTTAGTTGTGAGGTTTGAGACGGGCTGTGGGGCTGCTCTGGGCTCTGTGATGGGTGAGGGGACAGACTGACAGTGACAGTGGGGTGGTAATGGCTCTGAATGAGGAGGAATGGCCCCTGTAAGGCCTCCTCTCCCAGTGGCGGAGCAGGGCAGCCCTGTCCAAATACACTGCAAAATGAATTCTTCTCTACACCTGTTTTTTTTTCTCCACACAGCTAGGAATCGAGGCTATTTATAGCTTCACCAGTCTGAGGAGAAAAGGGTGAAAGAAATGGAAAATGCTACCCTTAAAGAAATCCAGCCTTCACTTTTATTAAGTATCAGCAGCTGCAGTAACGCCACAGCCTATCAGATGTTGAGACATCAGTTGAAGTAAAAAGATGAGAGGATGTTGTATCACATTTGCAGCTTTTTGAACAGGACCTCGCTCCGATAGCCAAGAGGGAGGCGCAGGGGCCGATCAAAGTTGACCCCTGGATGTGTGATCACAGATGTGGACATATCGGCACGAGCGCGATTGCATATGAAATCCCAGGTTTGTTTTCGAACAGCCACATATTTGCCTCTCTTGCCCTCCGCGCCCCCCTTTTCCATCTCTGAAACTGAAACATCATGTCTAGAACTTTGGCTGGGGAGCTCTGCAGTTCATGAAAAATGCATTCACTCCTCTCTTTTTCTAACTCTTCGCCTCTGATACCCTTGTCATATCATATCCATGTCATGTCAGGGTGTGTATTAATTATGTAGCAGGCGCAGTTGAGGAGACAATATTGATGCATCTCAACTAGACATCCCATGTATATTACTCACTCGTTGTTGGGAAATATAAACAAGACTTAATTAAGGATGAGAGGACTCTTTAATGTTTAGCCTTGTGAGTAAATAATTCTTAGCCAGTGTTTACAGGAAGCATTTCTTTCTCTTTTGCCTGCTTCTCCCTCGGGCTCCATTTTATCGTCAGACTCTCACTCTGTTCAACAGTTGTGGTCACTTCTTCCGGTTCAACTGAGGTGCCAACTCGGTCATCCTGCCTCTATTTTAGTCTCTCACAATCGCTCGATGTGATGACGGGACCCAGTAGCACCTTTTTTTTTTTTGGAGGTGTCCCAAATCGCGAAGGTAATTTAGTTGTTTGCGAGCAAAATTATACGCAAGTAAGAGGTAATTTTGTATAATAGAAAATCGCAACACATGATGTCAGATCCTGTTTGGGATTTGTGTTTCTGTTTATGAGTCCTCTCCGTGCTGTAATCTTGTGGAACTGTGGCAGCACTTGAATATACCCCCTCACCAAATGAATATCAGGAGGGAAAACAGTTCTGGATGGTTCCTCTTGAAATGCAGCTGTTTCCCTCCGGTCCTCGTCCTCCTTCTGTGAAAAATGGTCTCTCAGGATTAAAACCACTACAAACACTTCAGAGATATTAATCTTCTTCTAGGACTTCATTCAAAAGTTGCTTTTAAGAGGAAAAAAAGAAAGATTTTACACACTTGCTGTGTTTAATGCCAAGATGGATATCTGTGTTCCGCGCAGATTAAATACATCATGCTATGAAAGCACGCTGTCAGTAGGTAACCCTGTCAACATTGATCCTGTGCACTTTGCAATGCTAGAGTGATTGTTTTACAGCGTGGTGATTGCAGCGGTTTGGCAGGAATAATTGAAGTTCAAGGCGTCGATCCGTGAGTGTAGCCTGGGGATAGGTTTCTGGAGAAGCTGACACTTCAGACGTATTATGAAGCCATCACGTCTAATTTGCACAGGCCTCTTTTGTAATTTACCCCCAATTCAGAGCAACAGTCTCCTGCTCTGCAGCACAATGCACACTCTGCTTGCATTGTTCATGCTCATTGGAAGAGACACTGAGTGAATGAGTCTTGGAGCTCAAATAATGTGCAGCACTGTTCCTGTCATATTTGTTGCTGTGTAATGGCTCCTGATTTGTAGTTTCCTGCAGCGCCTTTTTCGGTTTTGGTGCAGAGCAGTCAGTGCTGCTGCGCGCTACACAACAACTGCTTTCTGTGCATCCAGTCCAAGCAACTTGTGTACAACTGGCTGCTGAAGCAACTGCTCGACAGATAAAGGACCTCAAAACATCGTATAGTCTTTGAGAGGGGGAGGAAACCTCTTCAGAGGAAGGAGTGGGGTTTTTCCACATGCCGCCCAGACATTCTCACACATATTGAGTTTGTCTGTGCGCATCTTTGAAGATGCAAATGTGTCAACCACATGTAACCAACCACCCAGCGAGAAGCTGAGATGCTCAACTGCCTTTCTCACGGCTCTTAAATGGCTGCCAGTGATCTTCAGCGGCTCTGCGTGTCTGTGAAGCCTGCAGTTCCTTTTTAACAGGCAGATTAGTTTTTGTGGGATATTGAATAATTTGTGCACATTTATCACTGAGCAGAAACGTCAGTTCAACCACATTAAGAGACGGAACAGAGTTTGGCTGTAAGGTTTTATGACTTCTCCTGTAGCAAAGTGTTGCAGTAGATAGTGTGTGTAAGCCATTAATTGGTCGTCAATGTAAACAAGACGCTGCCAGAGGCAGTCAAATGATTTATTCAGTCCAGTCACCAGGATGAAATGTTTGCAGTTAACGTTAGTGTCAATCACTGATATGTTCACATTTGTATGTGTCATAAGCAACATAACATGTAGACATTTCTACAAAATGTGCCATATTTAATACCTGACTTTTTATATCTGGAGGTGGAAAGGATGGTGGTGGAGTTACAGGCAAGCCAGTCACCACAGACTGCGTTTCAACGTTCGTCAGTGTGACGTCGCTGGAGATTTTGAAGGAGACGTAGAGGCAATTTCCAGCCATATTTGTGGCAATAAATACTGGATATTGTTGTTTTTGTTTGTGGCAAAAATGGTTATTTTTAATGGGAAGTTGGGACATGAAGTGTTTTTTGTCCCTGGAGCATTGTCACAACATAAAATTAAAAGAAAAGTTGCAACATAAAGAATGTGTAAAGTTGAAACACATCCGTTGTTTATGGAAACAACCATTGGCAACGTTAATTTGGCGAATGGGTTCGATTTATTAGTTGCACCTTTTAGATCTTTTCTTCATGACGATACAGACAGGATACCTTTTGCTTTGTACATGCAGTCGCTGCTAAATCAAGAGAATATTTATACCTCAAACTTGCCAGCCTGCTTTGACGCCTGCTGGAAGAAAAAAAAAAAGAGAGACGGAACATCATAGCTTGGCATATCCTGACAGAGGAGACATTCGTAAATTATTAATTTTTTCCCTTGCACTGTCACCTATCATTGCACTATCCCTCTGCTCCTTTCGTTTTTGAAATGCAAGAGTGGTAGTCCTGCAGCATGGCAAGTCATGTTACTGGCTCTCATTTCAATATCTGAAGTGAAAGGTCGGGATGATATATTCTGTCCTGCCGCGGTGACAGTGACTTACATGCTACCAGTTCAAGATGGTACACTTTTACGAGGCCCACCCAGCCTGTCGAGCAAACTGATAATGAATCAATCTGTGTGAAACATTTATGGGTGCCCACCGCCCCCCTCCCACTTCTTTGCGTGAGGCCAATTAGAGCATCCTCGGTGGCCCCTGCTGTCTGAGTCAGGGAAGCCCCTTGCATTGTCATATCAATATTCCTCTGTTGATCTCCAGCTGAGGCGAGTCCGGCTGCTCTTTCCACACATGCTAATTTGCATTCGCCAGCATGTGTGGGAGATGGCATGCTGGCTGCCTCTCCGCCTTGTTCCCAAACCTACTGTTGCCTCCCTCTCTGTCTTTTTCTACTTTTTTCTTTTTTCTTTTTCTTTTTTTTTTTTTTGAGAGGGAAAGGTTTCTTGATTCCTGGCATGCCAGAGAAGGGTCCTCTGAGGATTACATTGGCTAAGCCCTTATCACTCCAGGAAATTCACTGCCTGCTTAAAAAAGTGGTAGGAGTAGAAAATCAAGGGGAAGTGTTATTCTTTTTAAGTTTCTCCCTATTCCCATGGAAAGTTATTACGGGTTTGAAGAAAAGTCCTTTTTTTGGCACTCAAGTTTTTCTCGCAACTGCATTTCATATTTCACCCTTCCTTTTTTTTTTTTTTTCCGAGCGGCTGGTGGAATTTTAGAAGTGGAAAATGTGAAGGCAGGTGCTTGAGAGAGAGGGAGAGAGAGGGGAGGCTTAGGGAGGGCTGTGCTCACTGGGAAGCGATGTTAAACATCCAGGGGAAATGTTTGTTATTCTAATGGGATACCACCATGGTAACAGCTTTTAGAGACTCCCAAGGCTTTGTGTGGAGTATATGCACGCTTTCATCAATCTCGCCTAATTTCTTTGGGGATTAGCAAATATAATCAGTCCTTTTTTCTCCAAGTCGTCACCTGCTTATCGACATGAATATTATGGTGAAATTTAGCAGAACACCGCCCTGTTGGATGTGGAGAAAGCAATACACGGGCCATTAATATAAATCACAAATTGAAGTGAGTCACTAAATGGATTCAAAAGTCATTAGTATTCCTTTTGTGCTGAATGACATCTCAGACAGAATAGCTTACATTTTGCACATACTTCCTCGCTTTTTTTCAAAAAAAAAATCCTTGCTACCGAGACCAAAGCACTTTTGCTCGTATTACATCTCCAAGTTAAACATGTTTCAGACAGAGGTAATGAATTATGTTATTTTCAGATTTAATACCTTAACAGGGGTTTTAAAGGCAATGGAGTGAACTCATTTACAAGACTTGGAGGGGAAAAAAAGGAAACCCAGCCTGATGAGGAGCCCCTGTGTTTAAAAGGCTCCAATAACTCGTAAGCCCCCTCTCAGTTTTATACCTTTTTCTCTCCCCCTGCAGATTTCCTTAAGTGGCTTATGTGAATTGCAATTGCCACATTGAAGCCGGGTGTACACAGAATACATTTCTTCCCGGCCGTGACCAGCTAACAGCGCGTTGAACTTGTGCGTGTGGTGATGGAGAGGTTTCACACACAGCACTGCAGCGCCGTGGGAGTATAGCCTGACCTAAAGCTAAGCCCCCAGCCGGAACAGCCTTCCATCAAACTCTCACAACACTGCTCTCTTATCTACTGGCATTTCTGTCTGATACAAATAGCCAAGACGTGATATAGTTGGCTACATGTCATATCTGGCATTGTACTACGCTCTATCTGCTCCCCCCTCTGTGAAATATAATGCTTTTAACTCACCAGCTTTTTGCCTTGGCTATTTTTTCCATCTGTAGCAGAGACAGAGACCAGTGTGTTTGCTCGTCTTGGCCAAAGGCCAAAGGCTCTTTCTGATATAATCCCCACCATCGATCAGACTTTGTTTACTCTAACATGGTTTCTCTCCCCTCAAGCAATTAGAAGGCAACCTTCCACCTCCTGCTCCACAGACCAGCTTTATACGTTTATTTTTCCCTTAAGTGGTAATTTTTCATGTTGTGGCTAAGCTCTAAGAAGTGTGGGTGTATATTAAGTAATGGATACTCTTCAACGAGACTGACATGTTGGATACCAAATTTTTGTTAATGTTTCTTTGTCTTTGAAGAGGAGAATTCTCCAGTCTAATCAGTATACTGTATCACTTTGGGATGATTCACACGTTTCCTATGTAGCACTCCACATCCTGTGTGTTTCGTTTAGGCTACTCCACTTAGAAATCTCAAGCACTTTGAAATTTTAGAAAAATGGACGAAGCCCGGGATAACTCTCCTGTCCGTCTGAGAGGCTCTCGTTCTAATAAATCAGGCGGGAGAGTGACTGGCCTTCCCTGTGGTCTTGGCTAAAGAGGTTTATAATCCACACAGAGAGGAGAACATTTTGTTTTATTGGTAATACGGTGATCACAAACAGAGTTATGACCACTTAAAAGCACTTAGTTTGGTGCTGAAATACTTACCTTGAATTAGTGACATGAATCAGATACTATTTTGTATGTGGTTTCATGAAGAAATGGATGTTTTAGTTAATCATATACACAAAGCTCCTGTTATTAAATTGTAAATAAAATGTATTTGAGATGAATTCTGGGTAAATTAAGACTTTACTACTTCTTTTCTAGAGGACTATATTGACTTTTCATTTCATTTTAGTGATCTAAGTGGGAAATTAAGCAGTGATGAAAGGCCTAAAAAATGTCCACGACTGTGTGAACACGTAACTTTTTTTTTTACCCTAAAAGTCCCACAATATGTTTAAATTACTGTTATACTGTGTACTACACCGTTTGATGATGGTGCAACTGCAACTCTCCATTTATTGCCCCCTATAGTGTAAAGTATTGAGTGTTTATTATGTAGAGAATAATGAATGAGTGAAAAAGGAGCAGATGTTAATTTTTTCCGTCCACCTGTTGTTTTTACTCTTTTAACATGTGCATAAAAAACCCCTAAAGGAAAAAAAAGGTTGAAGTATTGAAAGAAGGTTTTTATGTTTTGCTGAGGTGGAAAAGTTGATGTATTGATAACGACAAAATGTGAGAGAGTGCAATGGAAACACTTGCATTACTTTGCATTTACTTCTACTGATTTTTACTGAAAATGTGTTCTACTCATACCAGCAGAACAAAAAGAAGGTCACAGTAACAACGAAACTTCACTGCAAAAATTTGGAAACGTGTAACAATAACAGACCAAAACTATATTACCTCCGCCAAGGCCCAACAGCCCACTTTAATTCAATCGAGCCTAATCCAATATCAATCTCAATAGCCCAGTATCGCTCTAAATTTAAATCACCCGTAACTGCTTAACCATAATTGAATCTCACCAGAGCTTCAACAGCCAACCACTAGGACAACAACACAAGACAGATGGATCATAGTCTCCGTTGTGTTGTGGAAGAATGATTGGTTGATAAACAAGAGAAATTAAAACTGTTATCTCAGCTGCGCATTGATGATAGTCAAGATTTTTATCCCTATTTGTTACCATATAGCAGCTGAAACAAACACTAAACGCAATGAAATCATATTAAATCCTCTGGATCCAGATTTTATTACGATCGGCATTAAATTGTACTCACTAGTAGATATATGCATTGTTTCTTGAGAAATTAACAATAATGTCAAAAAATGCCCCATATCGCAATGTTAAAGAAAGTGAGAAAATTGTTTTATCTGGATCCACACCAAAAGCTAAATTATTGGGGTCTGTTCCGGATCCAGATCCATCCTCCCTAAGTTTCGTGGAAATCCATTCAGTAGTTTTGGTGAAATCCTGCTGGACAACCAACCAACCAACCAACCAACCAGCCAGCCAGCCAAACAACTCCAAGCAACTCCACATAACTCCAACCAACCAACCAACCATCTACAACTAACTACACCCAACCAACCAACCAACCAACCAACTAATAAACTCCAACCATGCAACCAACCAACCAACCAACCAACCAACCAACCATCCATCTACAACCAACTACAACCAACTACAACCATCTACAACCAACCAACCAACCAACCAACCAACCAACCAACTCCAACCAACTCCAACTAGCCAACCAACCAACCAACCAACCGACCATCTACAACCAACCAACCAACCAACCAAGCAAACAAATGGACAGTAAAAAGTATTAATGCTGCAGTTGATAGAAATGAAGTTAAAAAAGGTGAACAAGCATGCAACAAAGTGCAATTTAAAAAAAAAAAATATATATATTTTAACTACTTAAATCAGGACAACACAGCTTTGTGAGGACAACACAGCATGGTCAGCAGAAAACCATGTTGTGTCATTGGTCAACAAGTGTCACTGATTGTTGCCATGGAAACATAGTGTCTTTTACTTCTGAGTCACCCTGGGAAACGGGTGGATACTTTTTCCGACTTAGTCAGTCTTTATTTTGGTAACACTGTCTACCTTGTGTTGGAATAATCCAAGAGTAGAATAAGGCTGGTTTAAGCCTGTAGATAAACATATCTTCATGAAACTATTCCTTGACATGTTAGTCATCTTGTCCTACAGGAAAGAAACCCTAACCATGTTGGAGCTAATAAGTCTTGAAGTCAGAATTATCAAAGGCAGGCGGCATGCTAATGCCTCTGAACAATTTCGATTTAACATCTAACACATTGCTTCACCCTGTTACTTGTGCTTTTGGCAGACAACCCTGACGCCTACCAGCAGCATCTGAATTTTGTGATTTCTTAGGTTTTGTTTGATGCTTAAGAAAGACTCATATTTTCTGGCTGTGATTATAGGCATCTCTAAGTCTGAGATGCTATTCTCAAGTGGGAGAAGCTCTTAGTACACTACACTGCTAATATGTGAGTGCTTTGAGGGAGGAAAATGTCTGTTTAGCCCAGCGGAGAGCAATAACTTTCACAATAACTCACAGACAGACTATAAGTAGAGGAGCAGTGGGCAACTTTTAATGGTATTGTCATGCATTCACTTTTAAAAGTTGAAAGTAGTATTTTAGTCTCTGCCGTTTCCTTTTTTTCTTTGATCACTAAGATTTTGAAGTCCTGCCGAGGTATTTCAGCTGTGATTAGTCGTGCACAGGTAGGGAAGTTGTCCTCACTCAGCAGCTAATCGTAAAGGCAATTTCAAAGTTTTAGCAGACACCGACCCCTTCTCTTAACAATCAAAACACCACAGCAACAAGTGAGTCTTTTATAGAGCAGGTTCTTGCACTGACAAGACCAGTCAACTTTCCGTTGAGTGTGCTGTTTCTGCTCTTCCTCTTTGTATGTTTACATCATCTGTGTGCACTCACATATTTTTCTCCCTCTCGACCTGAATAAAAACAAAGACAATCAGAGTTGACAACATCACAGCAGCGGCAAGATAAAAACATGTGGAGTGAATAAACAAGCTCTAAAGTTTCCTAGCCTTTGACGGTATTTCTTACCAGTTGTCATTTTATATAGCTGTGTCATTTTGTGCATAATTCCACGGTGCATTGGCTTGGCTTGATTTGATTTAGGACCTCCACTTTCAAGGAAATTGGGCTTAGGGTATGAAAGTTCACACTTCTTGCCTCCAGGCAATTGATTTTTCTGAGCTTGATTTTAGTGCTGTAGCAATACCCAGTAGTGAGTGTTAGCACCGTGTTGTGTCACTGAGGTCCAAAGATACTCAAACCTTAGTGTGAACTCAGTTTGATTTATAATTTTAAAGTTAGAAGGTACAAAGTTAAAGTAAGTAAACCATCATTGGACAGGAAATAAATGTCATTCATCAAAGTCAAATTACAAACTTTCACTGTTTTAAGCTTCTCTAGTGTGGAAATGTTCTGCTTTTCTCTATCTTGTATGATCATATAGTGAATATCTTTTGAGTTTTGAATTGTTTGTCAGAAAAAAAACATTAAACATTTTTCAGGCAGGAAAAATCCTTAATTCCCCTGAAGATAACGGTGTGTTTTATTTAGTCACCTGTTGCTATAACTCCCTGACATCATCAGACGATATGTCAGAGAATGAGGTGGGTCTGCAAACGTGACTGACCGTGTGAATTAAACTTCAACATAATACCCTTCTCTTTGAACATTTCAGCCTGAGTCACATCAGATAGATTTTCATCAGCAGCAGTGGTTGTTTAATAATGAAGACGACAACTCCCATGATTCCACGCTACTTCACAACATCATCAAAATACGTCTTTTGTTTTCATTGTTTTGATTGACGTGCTGTGTGTTTTGAATATAGATGTATCATTTAATTTAACTAGGAAGAGTGTTCCTGCCAAAGTAATACATAAGCTATACCACAAAATATATAACAAGATCAGAATTAAAGGCTCACTCTGCGGATTTTACTCATAAAGGTCAGTTTACAAGTATTGAGGAAAACTACTCAGTCTGTGAAAACAGTTTATAGTACGATGTCCGTTGTGGATCTGGAGAAGCTTTTCAAAGCCTGAGAGAATAACCCCTGATGATGTCATCAGGTTTGGTTTTTCGAGACCACAAATGAACTGAGCGCCTATAGGCAGGCAGGGCTCAGTACAAAATACACTGCATTATAGAAAGTGTAGAATCTGGGATTTTGACCCATAGTAGCATCTAAAAGTCAAGATATCTTGACATAAATGGCACTGTACAGTACCACTTAAAACATAAATTGTGAAATCATCATTTGAATTGCCAATAAAAATCATATAAAAGATCACAGCATAGAAACATCCTAATGCAGCATTGTTGAGGAAGTCTGACACACCAACCGAATCACTAGAATCAATGTTAGCAAAGTATGTTTCGGAAGAAACCACAGATAAGATCAAACTTTAGGTTCCTTTATGTTGCAACTTCACATTTCCTTAGGTTACATTTTCTGTTTCTCTCATCACAACGCCGTGGTAGTGCTTTGGTTAGGTCTAGGCACAAAAAACACATGGTTAGGGTAAGGAAAACATCATGTTTTGACTTAAAGTACCTGTTTTGGTCGCTAAAACCACGGCTGGAAATGTCTGGCAGTCTCAAAACAAACTTAAACTTAAAAACACCTTGTTTTGTGGCCACAAACAAAGCTGGAGATGCCCGATTTCTAGCCAAAAATATGATTTTTTTGTCTCCAAACTTGGCCAGAAATTGTCCTGAGGTCTCCTGAAAAATATCCAGTGGTATCAGGCTTATGAATGAACATTTTAAAACATCCTAATATTTAAGTTCTGAAGCAGCACTGTTCATGCGTGTTTGCCAAAAAAAATGAGATTTTTATTTGTGCTCTAAAAGTCTGCTGTAACTTTTTGCCCCGTCTACTATTTTTGAGTCGTAATTTGGCGATCAGGGAGAAAACTGTTGATAGCTGTTGGTGTTTTCATCGGAGGGCCATCACATTACAGTTTCAATTAGATTTTTTTTTTTTTTTTTTAAACACCCATGAATAATTAAAAGTTATTTTTCTGCCACGTGCTCTCCTATGTTGGTGGTGCTGAGCGCACACAGTCAGAAGTTATTATTAGACTGAATGTAAGCGGCCCCGTGTCCTCGGCTCTGAGCAGTGGGCACCGAGCTCCTGCATTGAGTTTGACAGCCTTCACACAATATTGTGCAAGGGCGCTCCCTTAGCTTCTCATGCTGGTTAAATGTAATATGGCAGATGGATAGTATTTGCAGGGAGAGCGGGGGTCTCACCCTCCCTCTCACTCTTTTTTTTTTTTCGCCGTCTCTTGCCAGTACCTCAGACATTTCAAGGGGGAGAAATATGTATCAAATTAACTCTTAGCAACAGGGCCTCCGAGCTCCCTGCCCTTGTCTTTTCAGCAATCAGAGCTTTGTTATTTTAGTCTTTCAACCAAAACCAAACTGGATTCAATGGCTTCAGCAATTACCTGTAATTTTCCAACCTGGTGCGCTAGCTTTCACTGGAGCGACTGCGAACAGTGAAAGATTGTCTCCTCGGTTGCTCATTTTAGTGTTCAAGTTAAGTGCACTAATTCATTTACATCCACAGAGTGGCACATTTGGAAATGTTCACTTCCCAGCAGCAGGAATGTCTGCAGAGATTTAGTTTCTGTCTGTGCACACAACCTCGGAGTCACTGAAACTAGAAACCCCTCTGCAATGTCGACACTCCGACACTGAACCTCTGCTTTATACATCTGACCCATATATTAATACGTCCCTTTCAAGCCAGTTCAGAAGAGACAACTCTGAAGCCCCGACATCTGTTTTCACATTGCAGACTTTTATCCCATTTTTCCATCGACCCCCACAAACTCCCCTTTCCGTTCCCCATCCTGTTCTCAAATCGTGTAAGAAACTACAGGAGCTCAACTTGACTCCATAAGTGTATATGTGTGTGTTTGTGTGAGTTGGAGTGATGTTTCCCCTTCAGAGGTACTGGAGGAGAGAGAACTGCTCGCACTAAAATGCTAATTAAGTGCAGTGTGGCAGACAAGGACACTTGAGAGTGTATGCATTAGCAAATTTTAACTCCCTGCAAACCAAACAGTTTGTTCTGGGCTAATCTCCCAATGATGGAGGCAAGAACAACAGTAGGAACCAGAGAGAGCAGAAATATAGAGTAGCTTCAGAACATGAAGAGAGAGCGGGAGAGAGAAGCACGGTTTTTCTTTTCATTACCAAGATAACACAGTTTTAGGAGAAGAAAGCATCTCCTCTGGCATCGTTTTTTCGTTTCATCTCCTCACAGAGGTAACATATGGTATCTGTAAGGGAGAGTCAGTTTGTGCTATGCGGTGAATAATTTTGTGGATTAGTATTGGCATTTAAATGCTCTTGGCTTTAAATCTTGTCTGTTTTAGATCTTAAGTACATTCCTTGGCATCCCGCTCTCCCCGCTCAGGCTGGCCTCTTCCCCCGGCCAACACATTTTTGAAACTGTAGAGCTTAACAGGAGAGCAAAAGGCAGCCATCTGAAAAGACCCTGAAGCTGATCTCGAATTACTTTTAGAGAGATACCACTCAAATCAAACTGATTCTTCCAATGTTGTGATGCCAACAAACCCTTAACCTCAAGTTGGGGTTAAAAACCTTTTTAAAAAATTTTTTTCCCATCCATTACTTTACAGAGTGGAGGCGTCTGAGGTTAATGTAATTACGGTCTCTGATGGTTGTACAAATTGCAGGCTGGTAGTGTGACACACGCTCAAGTGCTCTGTGGTTGGCTCTAATGTCGTGTTTTATCCACGCTCATTAAGACGACCTTGGCCAGGTATGTTTAGTTATCGCCGCGACCTTCTAGCTGCATCTCTATATTTCACGTACGACCACAAGAGACCTTCATGACATCGGGGGGGTGGGGGAAGAATATCCGCTAGCTTGAATATCAGGTAATATTTAAACCAGAGAAAATGTTTTAGAAATAAATACTGCAGCAGTTACTAAGTCATGTCTCTGCCCAGTTGTTAAATCCAGCGTTTGTGGCACATTTATGTTGCCCCAGAGATCCTGGCTGACATGATAGCCCCCTTTCCCTCATCTCCTAGCGGCCTTTAAAAGCACAGCCCTCCCTTGTGTTTCCAGTACACTTGGCCTCCCTCCAGCTCCCTCCAAGAAGCGGATGAATTCCTAGATGTCTGATAAGCTTCACCAGAACATGATTCTTAATGGAAGAGAGAAGAAGAAGAAGAACAAGAAGAAGGGCCAGATGCTATCAGCGCGGTTGAATTGCCTTGCAGTCAGATCAAACATCCTAAAAGTGCAGGGAATGCTGAATCATGTCGCGGGGTTGTTACACATTTATCTTCTCTGTTGGTTTAATTGAACTTGTTTCTAAGTGAAACCAACTGGCCGCTTCGATGCAAACAAAACATCATTAGCATTGTGAAAATCCCACTTGCTTTTCTTGCTTTTTTTTTCCCCCACGCATTTTCCTTTGAAATAAAAAGCCTTAAATGAGCTCTTTTCATCCTTATAATTTTGTTCTCTTCCACTCAAGGCACTTTGTGACACCATTAATCACTTACCTCTGTTTGTTTGTCCTCTCTCTTTCTCCTGATTATCGAGCCAGAGACTGACACAGATTCCACCCGCCCCTCATCATGTGTGAAGGTCTTGTTTGTCCCTGTGTGTGTTTGTGTGTAAAACAGCAGGACCTTCAGGATCGGGGAGTAAAATATATCTCGCAACACTAGCGTAGCGTGCCAGAGGTGTCTTGATGGCGATGGAGTCATACTGAGCTAATGAAGCTCCAAACCTCAGCTATCGATCCACCTCGCAATGGTGCTTTACAGAGATAACTGAGGAGGAGAGCAGTGTGTGGCCTCACGCGCGCTCTGATCTGTGTGACATCTAATTCTGTGTAATGAACCCTGTGCACCAGAGAGCATGATGGGGGGCTGTCTATGGTAATGACAGGGATAGCATGGCCTGGGCGGCTTTTGAAAAGCTTTGAAACACTGCTGGTTAGCTCACAGGGCTTTCCTGACATCGAGGAATATATCACCAGAACAAACGCCTCAATAAAAGGATCTGAAACAAAGTCGCTTTGCAAAATTGTATACAGGTGTTTGATAAGTCCTTCTCTGTAGTTTCTGGTTGTATACTGTATTTCCGTTTCTTGCCTTTAAAAAAAGGGATCCCTTCATTGTTGCTCTTCCTTTGTGTGATAGAAACTTTTCCTCACCTCAACTGAAGGTCTAAACCTGCAGTCACATTAGCCCTCTCTCCATCGAAACTATAACAAGAACACACTGAAATAAATACTGAGCGGTAAAGAGTGTATCAGAGCAATAATATAGTTTGTATGCTAGTAGTGTGGCACTGCACTGAACAGGGCGAGGGCACACAGCTAGAATAATGTCTTTTATTTTCGAGCACAGTGCATAAGTGTATCTGTCGGCCAACCGAGGCCAGGAGTTGAACAAAGGTTAACTACAACCCATGAGTCTGCTCGAGCGGGCTGGGAACAGGGAACACGTCCTTGAATTTGTCAGTCGTACTGGCTCTCACAGAAAGATATTCACTGAGTTTGGTGCTTGTGTGACTGCAGTATTAGGCTGTGTTCACACTAAAGAAAGCACCACGTTAAAGAAATGCAATTTGCTGTGTTGGTGTTGCTACAACAAAAGAGCATCAATAACACTGAAGGAGTAATGAGGCACCAAAACAAAGCGGTTTAAAAATACTCTGAGGATTTAACAACAGTTGAAAGTTATCGTGCTGACAATCATTGTTTTGATAATCATGAAGTCAACAGTGACATTTAAAGTTAGAACTTTTTTGCTGGATAATAAGGGAGGTCTTTGAATTGGCACCCTTGTCTTGCCAGTGCAGTGGTTATATTTAAATAAATGAGGAGGTTGTAGTTATTGAAGCTACACTAATATCGGTCTAAACACAGCTTTAAACCTACATTGACATGTTCTGCCACTTGGGGCAGCGCAACAAGCTATAAAACATTAACTGTATAAAATGTGGATGGAGCTTCCGTGCCTGGAAAGTGAAGCCAATCTAGAAGTGCCTTAAACCTGCACTCTTTCTAATGGCTAGCAGGAGGCTAATCTACTGGTTTCACAAATAATTCAGATTGTATGTAAGCTTATGAGAAAATGACCCTACTTCTCACTCGATTTTATTAGCTCAGCAAAAAGTTTTCTAATGAGTTTATGGTCTCAATCACTTGTTTTCGGTCTTTAAAATCCATAAATTACCCTCCCAAGGCTAACTTATGCTCCCTTTACGTACGAAAATAGATACGTCTGTTTATGGACCGCCGTCCACCGTCCAACTTGCATTTAATCCCCGTTTAATCTCCTCCCAGCTGTGCTGTGCCATTTGCCTCTGTGCCTGAGCAAGGTAACATAATACAGATGTTCCAATCTTCTCACCGACTGATAACCTCTCCTCAAAAAGCTTCACAATTATTAAAACATTTTCCTCTCGTCCTGTGGTCGTGTCTTGCTTGAACTATTGGTTACAATGCTACACTGCCCCCCACAACTACTGCTCCATTGGTCCGTATCCGTAAGCTTTTAGAAAACCAACATAGAGCAAAAATGAGCCTTAAAATAGACACAAAAAAAATGGTACGCTTTGGCACTTAGTTACTACGAGGGCATTTTCATTCAGATCCAGTTGACACATCCTACACATCCAGCAGAAATGGAGCTACATCAGTATTTGCAGTCAAGTTCGTGGCCACCTGCAAATGAAAGTCTCTCGATTTCCTTTTTAGTTTTGGTTTGATCTCCTCAAGTCCTGAGGGAAATATCTGGCTCTTTAGCTGCTAAATGCTCCACTATGTCCACCAGCTAGTAGCTAACTGTGTCTGTCTGCCGTTTGGTGCTGGGCAGGTATTGCACAGTGGGATTATCAGAGCTTTCTGACGGAAAACAGCTGCCTCCTCTGCCTGGAAAGAACTTTGAGGAGAGCAGATAAGACGGTGCCAAAACAGTACATTTTAGTTCTGTACAACTGAAACACTAAAAAGCTTCATAGATCTCAGGGGAGCTCAAGAGCAAGATGATAATTCTCTGCTGGTTCACCACGAGTGACCCCTTTACATTATGTGTAGTCTTTTCATCCATTTTTAATAAATATTGATAAGAGCAGCTTTAAGGAGAGATGGCCTGTAGATTGTAAAACCCTCTGAGAGAAACTTGAGATCTCTGGCTATATAAATAAACTTGACTAACATCTGGGGATTTGATAAAATTTAGTGCGATTGCAGAGGCCATAATTACTCTTCCCACTGAAGTGGTGATGGTTTAAATTCCCTCCATCATTCCTGAGTAATAGGAAGTGTCAAACAAAGCCTTCATGACACAGTACTTTGAACACTCCCCCTGATCCCTGCAGAATTAAAATAGACCTGGGAGGGAAAAAAGAAAAGCTTTTCCTTTTCCATGACCACCTCTGCTGCCGGTGCAAATGAAAATGCCCTTCCCAAAATAGATCATTTTTACCCTTCAGATGTCCACTTTTATTTTAAGCCTGGTGACACCATGCCATCCATCACACCCAGCGTTTCAGATGTGAGCAGCCCCGGGGAAAACACTGATACAATGCAGGGAAAGTGTGATAGCGTGCTGCTGCTGTGTTGTTAGGACCTCTATGGTTAGACTACCACTAATTTCATCTCAGAGTAGCATTTAGACATTTTCTTTGTGTGATTAAAGTGGAAGTCATTCCTCTTTTTAGGGTAAACATTGAAAATGGATGCCCTGCCTTTCCAACTCTTCCCTCAAATTACCACTTGACATGGCCAAACATCGCTCCGCATTATTGTCTGCCAGGAAAATGCTTTTCTGAATGCTTCATTGAATGTTTTGGCTGGCTGGAAATTGTACGAAGTGTACCCAGCGCTTTGATCATCTTGACCTGGAAATGCGATAGTCACCCCACTTCACAGGGCTCTCTGACACCTAGGAAACTGGATCTGGTATTCTTGATACATGATCTGCACCGCAGCACTAAAGACTCAACTTCTCCTGTTTCGTAGTCAGCAGAGACTACTGATGGGAACTGGAATTTCACATGGCTCAGACTGAGGCTTTTTTTTTTTTCCCACAAGCCACTGGAGTCACAATACTTGGAGTCTGGTGGAAAAAATGGCCTGTGTGATTTTTATGAACGAGATTCCTGCAGCATTACTTCAAATAGAGACTCTCAAAAAAATGTTTTTTATTTTTAGGTCTGACTTTCCATTTTTCTGCATTAAAGCCAATCAAGTGTGCACACTTAAAGACAGATGCAAACTTTAGATTCAGTCATCAATCAGTTGTTTTTTAGTGTTCTTGACATGTATATTATTTTTAAGGTTAGCTTTCAGGATGTCTTGCTGTGCTTTGTAGCAGAGGTGGATCAGAGATTAAAACACTTTATTGAAATTAAACATAAAGTCGTTTGGCAGTGATTTCAACTGGCGGCCCAGCAGGCCACATTCAGCTCGTCAAAGATTCCCATCTGGACAGCAGAATACAGAATCTGATTATTCTCTAACTTTATCCTCTCTTCTGGTTGACCCAACATCAAACCGCGCAGCTCCCAGACTGGCCTTCCTCAGGAGCTGACAGCGGCGCACTGGCCAGCCAAAGAAGTTGTTGGAGCATCGCTAAGCTTGTTGATTAGCTGCAAGAGGGGTCACTTGGATTTATTTTTGTTTTAAGTACAATTTTGAGGAACTTTACTTGAGTATTTCCATATTCTGCTGCTTTACACTTCCACCCCACTGCCTTTATTTGATAACTTTAGTCACTAGTTACTTACAGATTGAGATTATTCATTGTGATAGGCTATTACTTACTTACTACATGTAACCAATAAGATAATGTTGTGGGTGAGACATTGAGTGAGGACAAGAGAGAGAGAGGAGATGAGAAGGGATGCTGCATCAGAGCCATAGTAGTGCATTTTTAAGTGTATCTGCAATCAGACACAAGAAGCACTGATAGCTATAAGCAGAAAAAATATGAATATCAGCTCAGTTAATCAGTCAGACAAATAATCAGCCTATCCCTAGTCTGTACACACTGGTGAAGGCTAGTAAAAATAACATTAATTTAGTAGGAAAGTGAAAAATGTATTTAATTTCAATAATAGGCTAATTAGGCCTGAATACAATTAATTTATTTAGTCCGCCCCCGCAGTGTCTGCTTAGAAAAAGTCTGGCCTTAAGACAAATGTAGATGAACGACCCCCGCTGTAGGGAAAACCTGCAGAGACAGGATTTCATTTAGCAAATTTCATGTATTTAAGTATTAAGGCTGTCATTTTTTTAAATAAACTGATGACGAGACAAGATGCGCCAAGGTGTGGCTGGCTCAGCAACATCCTGGGAGAAACCCCCGAATTGTGCTAATGTTGAGTTTAAAAGATTAAGGTGTCATTTTACGGCGCATATTTTTGTCCGTCTTGCTTCATTTTCACATTTTGACGGCATTCTCACTGTAACATCACTCAGATTGGAAGCAGTGTGTTTCTCAGATCTATAAATGCGTCACGTCAAATCCAAATGGACTCGAGCGATCAATCACAATTAAGTGTCGGTAGTATTTTTAGTATTACATGGATTTAATTCATTCTGAAATCACTTCGTGTGTTACAGTTCTGAGCAGTGTAATGTGACTGCACTGGCAGCGGTGGTGAAGGCTCGAAGTAAATTACACAGAGCCAGTGTGTGATTAGAGAAGCCGTGGCATGGCTTTTAAAGTTCACCGCCCCTCAGGATATTTGATCGAGCCGCCGGCCTTTGATCAGCGTTAACATTACGGTAACCATGACAGTTTATTTTCAACTTCCAAAAAAAGACCATTTGTGTCAGAAAACAATCTCCCCTTCTTCTGACACCTTGGCACGCCGCAAAAGAAAAATGTCAGGGTCAGTGATGGGCCATTAGCCCAGAGTGAGTTCCTTTTGTGCTCCGAGATCCATTTAAAACACCTTTTTAGTCTTCAACAGATGGTACCGTGACACAGCAACCACAGGCCCTGACCTGGGCCTTAACTTAAGACATTTCCAAAAAAAACGCAGGACATACAACACCGCAGAGGAGCGAGAATGTCTGCCCAGAGAGTGACTGACACCATGAATGTGTAATAAAGCATTCACCTGCTTCGCACGGCTGTATTGTAATGCCTTGTACATTTGATTGACTACACAGTCACCCTCTATTCATCGGTATTATACCCTTTTCTTTTTCATGGAGGTCGCTCCGCCGTTGCTGCAAATGTCATAGTGCTTTAATGAGAACTGCACTGTAGCCCACAATGGAAGCTTTTCAGCCAGATTAAATGTATCACTGTGCTGAAACTTTCCTTTCCTCTCTCCCCCCTTTGCCCCTATTGTGACACAGTGGTTTTACAGAGCAGCTTGTTGCTGAAAAACAAGGTTAAGAAGATCAGTATCAAAGGAGGAGTGTTTTTGTGTGGCTTGCAGGAGAGTCTCGCTTCAGGTTTCCACCTGAAACACAAAGGTGTTTTCTTACCTGATTTGTATTCATTCACACAATGAGTGGACCTGCCTCTCTTGTTTCCAAGTAAGGAGAGTCCAGACGAGACTTTTGTTCGCCCTATCATCGGATACGTGCATGTTGCTTCCTCCAGTACGAGCCTTGGAGCCCAGCCACAGGCTTTGTCCTGGATGGATTTTTTCCTGCCCTTTTTCCTCCTCTTTGTTGCTCTTGTGTGTGTTCTAAGAAACCATTTCAGATAAATGTTTCAGCACTACTGCTGTTTTTTCTTTCTTCTGGCTCCTGTGTTATTTCAATAATGCCAAGCCTTGTCACCCTAAAATTGCCTCGTCAGAATCCAGAACCCACAAATTAGCAGTTTAAAGTGTTTCCGTCTATAAGAGCCACTAGTTCAGTCCATTCTGGCCCATGTTGTACTGTCAAAACACAGATAATTCTGTCTGTGCAGTGGTACTATACAGAATTAATTTGTTTGGTTCAGTTGAGGTCAGTCAAACTGCTGAAAGCATGACGTAAGTAAATGTTATTCTTGGGTTTTTTTCAGGGATTTTTCCTGACCGTGTCCCCGGAGTCAATCCTGAAGGTGGCGAAGCACGCTTCAGATAACAACAAAATCTTCTGCATGAACCTCTCAGCACCTTTCATCAGCCAGTTCTTTAAAGAGCCCTTGATGAAGGTCATGCCTTACGTCGACATCTTGTTTGGCAACGAGACGGTAAGTGAAACGAGACACGTGTGTGTTCAGGCCTCTTTAGGCCACATATACTGTTTTCCAGCACGTTGTTTTGATTAAGATGTACAGTACATGTGTTTCTGTGTATGCTTATCTACACAAAGAAGTTTATATTTTCAGTCGTGTTTGACTGTTTTTTGTTATTTAGTGGCATGTCTCTAAAACCTCTTTGCTTGAATAACTGTGTAAATTTCTTCATTCATGAAAAATACATCACTGAAGCCATGCCAATATCTGCCATAAGATATTTTACAACATAATAAATTTGATCATAGCAAATGAGGAGATTTTTAGCCATGCTAGCAGTGCGGCAATGTCAGGCTGTTGGTCAGTCAAAGGGTGGTCCACCACTTTAGTCCAGACTGAATATCTCAACAGCTATTGGCTGGATTGACATGAATTTTCTATAGACATTCATGGTGCTCTGAGGATGAATCCTGATGGTTTTGGTGAGCCATTGACTTCCACCAAGAGCTTGACATTTTGGGTTTTAAAGTTATTATACAGTAAGTAATGTTTCGACATTAAAACGTCTATGTTGAGTTGTGTACTTAATTATCCTAAATGTTTTCCAACAATGTTCAATCCAAGAGAGCTCCTAATTTTACTCAAAACAGACAACATTTCCATCCCCAAGCGTTTCCAGGTGGTGTTATTGCTGGCTCCGCAGTTGCAAAGACAACTGGATCGTTTCTGTTTTCCTCAGAGTCACAAATAACAACAACACAGGACAAAACGTGAGTTTATTCAATCGTTTAGTCTATAATAGAAATGTGAAAGCAGACAGAATTGGTGCCACACTGCAACCCTTGGATTGGATCGCCAGTTAATCTTCCATTTCCCGGGAGATTTCCTGCCTGGTGGCAGACAAAATTGTGTAGTGAAAGCGCAGTTTATGGCAAGCAATCAAAATGCCCATGGTTTCATTATTCTACAGTATATTCAGTACTTTGTGCAATCATTTACTTTATAATGATAAATTAAAGCAGAAAACTTGTCTATTGCCAGTTACAGCTAATGGTGTGTTTCAATTGGTCACCTGTCCCTATAACTTCTGGGGGAAAACATCAGGTGGTATGTAAGAGAGTGAGGAAGTAAAACTTTAAAATCATCCGTGAACACTGCAGCCTGAGTCACGTCACGTCCGATAGATTTTCACTTTTCATTGTCTAAAAATGAAGACAGCAACTCCCATGATCCCGCGCTACTTCACGACATCGACAAACTGCGTCTTTGGTTTTCATTGTTTTGATTGCGAGCCCCTAAGCAGCAGAAATTTAATACTGCACATTCAACTGAAATGTCACACCAACTATTGAATGGATTGCCCAAAAATTTTCATTCACAACCACCCCCCCCTCCTTTAGCGGCATAATTGAGGCTTAACTTTAAATTGTAACCAGATACTTGAAAATGTAGCTTTTTAGTGCCATTCATGAATGTTATCATGCTAACACACTAAACTTAGATGGTGGAAGAGGTCAACATTATACCTGTGAGACATCAAAATGTTAGCATCACCACAATCCAGCCATGTATAAACCCTAATATTCCCATCAGGATTAAGGTTTTCTCCTTAAAGAATCCAGCCTGCCTTTAGCTAATTGGCATTTAATGTTTGTACGAGATGCAAAATCCAGATCTAAATGCAGATTAGATGCTTGTGAATACTTCTGTTGTTATTGAAAGACATTCAAAGGATTGTGCAGTCTTGGTGGCGGTATGAGTGCCCTATAGTTTAATACTATATCCTCTCACCTTGTTTAAAGCATCAATCAAAGTGCCATGTCCACTCTTTCGCTCCACTCATCGCTCTCATTCCTCCTCAGTATCCATTTAACTTCTCACTTATCACTGCCCCATAAAGGGATGAATAAGAATTAGCCCGGTAATCACTCATCTCAATCGCGTCACCATTTCATGCCGGTTGATCTATTGATTTTTTTTTTTTTTTTTTCTCGGCTCTGTGGAAGTGAGTAGCTGGTTGGAGGTCAAGCTGTGGTCACAGACCGTGGTGCTGCTGGGAAGTATCCTTTAACAGGCCAGCTGAGTTTGACTCGGAGGCACCGCCTGGACAAACTGCACCTTCAGGGGGGAGGAGGAGGAGGAGGGGGAGGGGGAGGAGGAGGGGGAGGAGGAGGGGAGTGGATAATCACTGGCCTGAACTCAACTCCCCACTGCTAAAGCTACTAAACAGAGCCCTGTCTTCGGGTTAGAGATGGGGTCCACAGACCAGGACAGAACTGGAAGGAACTGCTCAGCATTTGAGGATTTATTGCTGTGGCTGACTTCAGCATTTTCCTCTTTTCTCTCCTCTCTCCAACATAAGACCTCCCTTTTACATATGCACCTCTCTCTCTCTCTCTCGCTCCTTAATTGCTGTGAGGAACGATTCTGTGTCTCCTAAACCACGGTGTACATTTTGCAAGCGTTATGTATTTTCGGGTGGGTGGTACTGTAACTGTTTGCTTAAGAAGTTTGCTCACACCTCCAGTCATTACACTTTAATGACTCTGGATAATTGCAATGCATGTTTGTTGAAGGAGATTATCTTTTGGAGTCTCTGTCAGGGCTTGCTCTCTGGAATTGAACCCGACTAAGTCCGCCAGAATAAGAGATTCAGTGGCAAACAGAGCAGATATTCACTGCTCAACTGCCTCAAGCGGTGAGGTCTTCCAGGGTCTATATGGGACTAATGCCTGTCCAGAGTGTTTTGACTCCTTTTGGCCTTCCTCTGTGTCGACTGCTGGGAGGGGGGAGCGGGGAATGACTGCTCATACAGTCGAGCCCGAGACCTCCCATTGTGCACAAGCCAGACAAGGTTGGCGGTCATGCAGTGGTGCATGGTGAGTGACAGGCAACAGGGCTGCCTCGCCCACGCTCGCCCATCCATACCCCCACCCGCCCCCAGCACCCCCGGCCGTCCTCTCACCCCAACTTCCACCCCCCAAAGTGATGGATCAGCCTCAGCCAGCGATGCTTTCATAACAAGTCAGTGACAGTCAGGATCATGCAGACTGACTCCTATAGCCTTGCAGAATGTGCCATAAGGGAGGGCTAATGTGTCTGCCTGTCTCTGCCTTCCTCTCCCACACTTAGTGAGTCACGATACAGAGCTCCACACACACTTGGGGAAATATGTTTTAAAGCAGCTGTAAGATCTCATGATTTGAAAGTGACTAATAACAATTTTGGGCGACTTTTTTGAGAATCGAGTGCTGGATAATTTGTCATGACCGGGATCTTATTTCAGTCACATCACAATTCACTTTTGATCGTTTGAAACAATCGGGCAACACTGCAGACTCAAAAACAATGTCAATAGCCTCTGTTTCTCCTCTTGCCTTTGCCTGCTTCTGATGTTGAAATGTCTGTGTTTCTGTCTGCGTTAGTCCACCCTTGGTAATTCTGCTGTAACTCGATCCTGCTGGTACTTGTTTGAAACCTGGCATCAGCAGGCCCTCCCTGGCCTATCGGCAGCCTCGTACTTATATAACAGTCTCCCATCCATCCTGTAATTACTGCCTTTTTGGGGCATAGTGTAGTGTCTGTTCCTTCACTGGCGGTGGTGGTGGTGGTGGGGGGGTGTGGACAGGCTAGAGACGCCGTCTCCGCGTTGCCAGGGCCTCTGAGATGGTGCCGACGGAGGCACATAGACATCAAACGCTACTTCACTTAATTGGCAAACATGTCGTGCGATAACCTGGGAACAGCACAGGCTTAATTGAGTCCTCCTGTGCTGTCCTCCTCTGACTACCTGACATGGAACCCAGGGCCATTACATTTCCCTCCATTTAATGGCTGCAGTTAATTAGGCCCGAATGAGGGAATCATTACCGCTGGAAAAACCACATGCCAGTGGATTCGCCGATAAAATTAGCCACAATTTGCTTTTGCTATTTGAGCATAAGAGATAAACCACACAATGGGGGGGAAAGGATTGGACCATTACTGGCGGATTTGTATTGTGGCATTTTAGACATATCATAGACAAATGGAACGATTAATCAAGACTGAATTAATCACCCTGACTGGTGTTTTTTTGTTTCAAGCCAGGATTCAGGGATCTTTTTTTTTTTATCTGTGCAAATGGTTTGAAAATGTGCTTCCTTAATAAAACAGCGAGGCAGATGAGGAGCTTTCTCCCCACAGTCAATACCCAACAACCTCCTCGCTCCCCTGCCATTAACATTATACTATACCACCCCCATACAGGAGCTCTTCACGCCTTCCATTGCTGTCCGATGCGTTCTGCAGCTCCACACTCAGAGGGAGCTTATTTTTATGGGCCCCAGCCCCGTCTTCCAAACGAGAGACAGCCATTGTAATTGAATACTCAATAGGTGAGCCATTTAACAAAAGTGGAAATGGCATTCAGCTATGTATTAATGTGCTTTGCTGAGGCAAAAGGAGCCATCATCATTTCAATGTTCAAGCTGTTTTAAAAGAGCATTTAGTCTGCCATCTCTCCAGGCCATGAGAGCAAAATGACACGGATTTCTTCCTCCTCTGTACTTTGTGTGAATGTTCCTCGCCCAATATTTTGTATGGTTATCTCGCTTATTTTCCCATCCATCCCTCAGCACCTCTCCCTGATCTAGGTGGAGGGATACAAGCAGCTCTACAGAAGGTTACTGTCATGAAAAGCCCCTCAGGCGTTTTGGCTCTCAGCCCTATTTTTCTCCATCTGCATGCAGTGTGTGTGGGGCGGTGGGGGCTCTAATGATTTTTCCAGGACAGGCTGAAGTGGGTGTACAAGTATATATATATGTGTGTTTGTGTGGATGGAAAAAAAAACAAGCTAGGTGGAGGAGATACACGGGCAATATGGCGTCATTTCTTAACAAATTCCCAAACATTCGTCATTTGGCTTTGTTTGTTTGATAGACTGCTCGGAAGCGTTATCTCTGTGGCGAGGCCCGCGGCTGTTTTATCGCCGCAGTGACGTATGCGGGACGGTGGAAGTGCGTGCTCTCTGCTGTCAGTACGTGTAGATGATGGCAGGTTCACTAAAGGCCCCTCAGGGTATGAGGGGTGTTCTCGCACAGAAAAAGAACAGGAGAAAGAATTTCCCCTTGACAGCTCACCCACAGCGGACTCGAGATGTACTTCTCAACGGTAGCTTGGGGAAAATATCCCGTCTCACTGCCTAAAACAAAGAGATGTGAGAGCCAGATTAGCGTATTACCGAAACAGCTTTCCTTTTAGGCTCCTCTCTCTCTCCCCTCCTGTCAGAGCTGTCTGCAGAGAACGGGGGAAGAACATGAGACATTAACCTCCATGTGTTTATTCACAAGGCCCCACAGGCCAACTGGGAGGATGAACACAGAACCATCTCTAAAGCTAGCGAAGCGGAACAATCACAATGTGTCATTGGAGGAAAAGACATGAAGTATTAGCTGCTGCTCTCCTTTGTGTCTTTCACAGCTGAATTTTAATTGAATGTGCTATTTCTGTGATGAGTCACATGCCTTCCGTTCAGCGCCAGAGTACATTGACCTTCAGTGTGACGTACAGTCAGTGAGTTGTATGATGAGTCACAGCGCACATTAGCTGTGATGATTTGCTAAATGCGAAAAGCTGCCTTTTATAATATGGTTTGTTTTCGTTATTTTTTTTTTTTTTTGCTTATCTTAAAAAAGAACATCTCTGCCACGTAATTCTTTTTATTTTTTCAGACTTTTTCTCTTTTAGTTGGACTGCTCACAACTCAAACATATGACAACAGGAGACAGCGAGTCTCAAGTCTACATTGCTTGGCTTCATAGCAGGATTATGTAAAATTTGCTGATGCAAAATTTCCAGAATTGTCTTGAGTTAGATGCTTTGGCCTCACAGTCAGTTTATTTCCATTCATCCATCCCGCCAGTCAGTGGATTAAAACCCGAGACCTTCTTACCAATGTCACAAAAGTACAAATTTGTCCTAAAGTTCAGTGAATTAAGAAGAATTGCAATAAAATTATGGCTTAAAACTAACTTTATAATAACAATAAAAGCAATACTGTAGCTATCACACCTAATTCAGCTTTATAATGACTTTATGGTCTTCGTCATCACAGCATGATGTTAATTTTGTAAATTACGTTCCCATTTAAAGTAAAAAAGTTTAAAAAAGCAGAAAATACTTTGATAGGATAAGTTATTGCTACCTTGTGATTGACAGCTCCACCCTCTTGTCCAAATTTGGTCGCTTCTGGCTCCTTTTAAAACAAGATGGCGATGGCTGCAATGCCAAACTCTTCAAAACCACAAAACAATGGGTGACATCACGTTGGGTTTACACTTGCCCAGAATTGACCTGTTATTCACTTTTTGGCTGCAACCCACCGCTGAACTACATTATCATTAGTGACTGAGTCAATGTGACTGAGAGCAAGTGGAAGAAGCACTTGGCTGTGCTGCAGTTTTGGCATAGTGGCAGCAATCAGAGGTGCAAGTCACATGAAATCAACTTGATCAAGAATGTCTACCCATTAGAAAAGACAGAGCTACTCTACTTAAAGTTTGCTATAACATTAGCAACTATAAGCTATTGGTCAACCCCATTAAAGGGTGCTTAAATTGAGCAATGGCAAGTTTTATTGCTCATGAATTCAACTTTTCATGAGGAGGGAGATTGTGTCATTTCTTTGAAAAGTTACACAGTCTCCCTTTTAAAGCCGCACAAGCCAAAAATATTGAGAACCACTTAACTAGATCAGATGAAGTGTTGCTACAGCGTAATGCAACTGCTACAATTAAACCATCATCCTTTTCCTGTGTGCTCACTGGCAGTGAGAGGATCAGTACAGAAGAAGAATGAGCTCTCCAACATTCCTCTGTTTTTCCTGGCCTGTCTGTTTGCGAGTCATGGTACTTTGGGAGCCAGCATGGCTCCACCAGAGGAGTCCGACTAACCACTGTAATTGTGCCGTGCCGAAGCCGCCTTCCCCAACCCTGGGATTGAACCATGAAATATTCGAAAATGCCGGGGTTAAGAGAGGGGGGTCTTTGGCAGTGCAACGTGAAATGTGAGACCATAGAGCATCTTTAACAAGGAGGCGGATAGAAAGCCAGCCAGCCTTCCAGTCGGGCAGCCAGGGCACACGGTGGAGTCCTCTGAAGGAGAATAATTATGGATGTAAGAGGAGATATTGCGCTGGGAGCAGATCAATAGTGCCCACGTTCTGCTGGCGCTGAGGCCAGTGTATTTCTGTCACAGCAGGAGAGAGTGCAGGATATCAGCTTGTTGCTGGAGGGACTCACAGAAGTTTGAACACCGGCGGGCTTCCCAGATAGCCTTACAACCCTCATGTATTGCCCCCCCCCCCCTCCTCTCCCAAATCACTGCTGCTTGGAGCTTGGCTGCTTGCTTTCCCCCCATCTCCAATCCTCTTATCCACACAGAGTTGGCGGGAGGACTGGCCTTTGTCTACTCTCGATTGTATTCCCACAGTCCAGGCTATACGGTCATGTTTTCCACTGTCATTTGGAGGACTCCCCTATTCTCCTCTTGGTTAGAAAATTCTGGATAAGAAAATGACAACAAGATAATCGACAAACATAATCTACCACCCGTAATAACAAATTAGTTCGCCCCCACGCCACACATAATGAAATCTATGAGTTTGTTTTTAGAAACGTTGCTCATGTTGCCCCCACTTGAACTGAATGAAGTGATTGTTTTTTCTAATTTGTTGTGGGTCTTTTGATTGCATCACGCCAGGTATCACGTGTTAGCTGTGTGCATGAATGTGAAATGATTTACCCTCATTGTTGACTGGGCCCCCTGCCCTCCATGCAGCTTTTCATCTGGCAAATGGCCATCTCATGCCACATCAACAGATAGCACGCTGGACATCATCTCAATTTTTTGTATGGCCAATTTATTCAGACAAAGCTCTCATGTCCCTTGTGCCACACAAATGGTTTGAATTATTCTGAGAGCTTTTTTTCCCCTCCCTGGGTTTCCATTGTCTGAAGTATGCAAGTCCCTCCAGAGCAGATCTTTGTTTCTCATTAGGGGGTAAATAGAGCAGGCCAAATGTTCATATGTTTATTATACTCAGGAGGGCATGGTCACTGTTCTCAGCAGTTCACAGCAGAAAAAAGCTGTTTGCTTTCTTGACCTTTGTTTGCAGCGCCTGCAACCAAATGTCTGTTGAATTTTCTGGATAATAAGCTCCTAGAAACTGATCGCCCGCGTTGAAGTTCAAACCTCATCAAAAGGGTTTTCGAGCACACCTTTCAACAAAGGCTGCTTTTACCCAGAGTGAAAAAATAAATGCATAATCATCATCACTATTCACAGGTCATTATTTGAAGCATTGTTTGAAGTTTACACACGATGAAACATCTGCAAAGATATCAAAAATGCATGCATATATTCATAAATAACAAAAAAACCAACACTGGAGAATACTGTACTGGATTACACAAACATGACATTCAATGATAGAAGCGGTGAACAGCAACAGAAAAAGTAGGTTTTAAATGTTATTTTGTTTCTCCATAACATTCAGTATTTCTGACTAAATAAACAGCAGTCAAAGTAAAAGCTAAAGAAATCATCTTTAGCTACAAATAAATAGAAGCTAAAAGTCAAAAGGTAACCTAATCTGGTTCCTCAGGACCGTGTGGTTCTGTTGAAATCAATTTTGACTCACAACATAAGCAAACAACTCCGAGTTGTGCGGATTCTTGTATTGTTCGTCTGTGGTGCGGCTTTTTCTTTCCACTTAAAGCCAAAGAGAAGAGCCCGGACGAAGCACAAATGCATAAATCTTTCATGCAAAATAACCACTATTGTTAGGAAAAAAAAAAGTTTTCAAGGCCTTCAGCAGCAGGTTATAACTAGAGGGCATTTAAAGAACTTACACTCCGCGAGTGCTAAACAATTCCCTACCTTGCTGTTTCATCAAGTTGCGTTTTTAAGATAAATTGATGTATTGACCCTGGAATTGTGCCCCAAAGAGCTGGTATTAACATTGCTATTCACTTTCTTTTATATGCGTGACTAAGAAACAGTAATCCTCGAACTGTGGAAGTCCTGAATCCTGAAAAATTCAATCAGGTGAACCTTGACCAAACAAACTTTCAGACAATCAATAAAACTTACAAAAGTAAAACTTCACTTGAGAACAAAAGGAGTTCTCAGTTGTGTTAGCAGCTTGTATTTTCTCAAGTAAGTTATTCTATAAAGCGAGGTGAGAGCTATTGAATCAAGATATATATATAGCATCCATAATATAAATATAACCATTTTATGTTTGAAATGTGCACAAGAAGTCTTTAAATATTAAAATCAGCATGACATTCAAGACGAATGAGAGTTGTAAGAACTAGTTAAAAGCGGCTGCATTGGCTCTGCTTGTTGAGCAGACCCAGTCATCCACCGTTTTTCCTCCATCCATAGTCGAGAGAGCCAGACGCTGGCAGTCTGACGTTGTGGGCTGACCCCTTGTTAGAGCCCAGAGGTGAGATGTGTGATAGAGGCCCTCAGTGCTGATAAGGCCATCAGGCTGATAACTAACTCCCCCCAGTACAAAGCTGCTACTGCTGCTGCCCCGGCTTCCATTAGCCCCACCAGACCGGCTGAATGCCTCCCTGCTCTATCTGAGGTTACATCCTCTGTTCTGAGCCCCTTATGCAAACCCTGCTTTCCCGTGCTGAGATTGCTATCAGCAGAGATATTTATGTACTGCACATGTTTCCAATTGTTTAACCTTTGGACCTGTGCTGTAGGTGCTGCTGCCGTCCCTGTGGGCTTGCTAAGAGACCTTTCTCCTGCCCTTGTAGGCAGGCTGAGATAGATGGGAGCAGAGGCTGTTGCTAGAGGTGTGTAATGGACTGGCAGGCAAGGGCACTGTTGAAATTGGTCACATGGAAGCTCAGGTCAATCCTGCACTTGCTTTTAAGTTTGAACAAATCTCATCCAAATAGACTTTGCTGTGCTGTCTAATGAATTTAACACCACTAATGGGGACAAATTCATTTAAACAGATTACATCTCCCAAGTGTGTGACGTTTTGCCCTAAGGGTCAAGATGAGAACATATTTTAAGTACAGTCTGATTGTAGTTACTTATGTTGATTGAAATAGCATCTGTACACTACTTTTAATATGACATATCTTATTTTTCATAAGCTACTTGATCAAAAACAGAAGTGTCCCAGTTTTAGCTTAACATATTGGTTTGATATTAAGGAAACCATCGACTCGGTGATGTCTATGTGACTCTCTGTGATGAAGTTGTTAGATGGTCAGATGAGAGTCAGCTGACAGTTACCTAAGAGATATCGTTAAAGGGCCATTGTACTGAGGAAGACATGATCAAAAAGTAATCTGAAAGTCTGTAAGAAAGAGAACAACCACGCTTGGGTCTTCTCTCCGTGCAGCATGAAGTAAAGAGATTTGATTTATCGCATCGAGTCAGTAATTCTTCAGAGAATTAGCTTCTTTCAAATTCCACAAGAAGAATTTCCCTTACTCGCCGCAACACCAGCATGCTGAGGTGGACGAAACACATTCACAGTCCAATGGATCAGATTGTCATCAATATGCCCGGATCAGCCCCAATACCGATCCTTTGGTTGTCACAGTCTATCATGGTCGTCCTCAGAATCTGGACTGAAGCGGATCCTTGCTGCGGAAAAGCCCAATCCATGTCTGTAGTTTGCACCAAGAACGCCATCTGTCCACAGCTCTCCATTGAAAACTGCAAATGAACTTCAGTTTATGGTTGAGATCAGACACTTCACAGAATATTATGGGAAAACATGCAGACTCTGTTATCATAATACAGGGCTATTCAGAAATGTTTTGTTTTAATGTGGGCTTTATGTAAGTAGTATGTAGGAAGCAGTTTACAAAAATATCCATGTAATTTAAGTAGACGCTGAATCAGTAACAGATCAGCGGATTTGGATTTGAGGCAAACAAACATAATAGAGACATCCATATTTCTAAGCCGAAGAGATATTGACGTTCACAGCAGTACATTATATAATGAACATATCCTGAGGCGAGCAGAGAGCTTTGACAGAAGTTAAAAAATTAACACCATCTTATGCACTGCAGAAGGTATCGCAAATGTAAATGCTCTAGCTCACAACAATACACCATCTGGACAAAGCTGTTTAAAGTAGAGGGGGAAATAATGCAGTTATTTATTTTTTTTAATTATATTTCCAGCAAGTGTTTTTTTTAATTTGTTTTATGCTTTTCGCAACTTTGCTCCAAGACGTTAGAGAAACACTTACAAGAAGACAAATTGCATCGGTAATGCATTTTGGAGTTGTAGGAAGCCCTGGTTTTAAAATCCAGCTAAACTGTCTGTTCAGGCAGATGTAAATCTGTCAGTACCAAAAAATAACTGAGTTGCAGATTGAACTTGTACGATCACACCCGAATGTAAGAAAATAACTAGGTAGAGATGAAACATACCACTTAATGGCTCGGTAAAAATGTGAAGTGAAATGCCATCAGTCGTTCTTGAGTAAATTCCCAGAGGCAGTAAAAGCGACTCCTGCCTCTCTGGAGTGTGTTGCTCGGCGTGTGTGTTTACCCTCATGTTTGTGGCATGTCATGCTTGAGCAGGATTGCTGCATTCTCCTGGGAGCTACAGGAGGGCTCGGCACAGGTGATTTATTCCTCCTAATCTGTCCTGCACAGTAGCAGGCGGCCGCCTTCCCTCCACCCAGCGTGAGTGAGGTTCTATCAGCTAGCGTGATCATATTATCAGCCCACATATCATCGAGGTGGCAGCTTCCTGTTCAGCAGCACCTGGACTCGTGCTGGGGGCTGACGTCCCGACATCCAGGAGGAGTCATGTTTGTGACCCAGAGGCCACGTCAAGGGCACTAACAATCCCCACTGATGCCATCGCCTTGATTAGTTATTCATTCTCCAACCCCCACCTACAGGCCTGTAATGTATGCTGTAGTAATCTGGCTGGAAACGCTTGAGTTGAATGCCAGATGTTGTTTTTACTGGGCATTTATGGAAGCTGTCTGACTCGCCTCAGTGATGTCTTATGCTTACATGCAGGGAATCAGGAAAATATGTCCTATGCCATTGTTGTATATATCTGTAAGTAGTGATAATTGGCTGAATTATTTGGGATGTCATGACCCAGTCATGCTCAGTTTAGTTTAAAAGGCTTCTACGTTAAGTGATTTGACATTTCCAAATGATCTATCCAGACCTGATAATTTGTTCCCCCTTTAGTTCGCACAGTTTTACGACTGAACCAGTTAGGCATATTTTCCAACCCTATCATAATGTTTTCAAGTTAGTTCTGCAACTGTGGAAGTCAGCTCTCCGTTAAATGCTTGCAAGCTTATAACTCTCATGTCTTTTGAAATGAGCTCTTATTGAAATGCCCAGAAAGGAAGAAGAAAACACAGGTGTTGTTGTAAAAAAAAAGAAAGAACTTGTCAGGGCTAAACCCTCTTCAGTATCTCCACACAATGTCAAATACAATTCAATTTCAGCTTCAGCATCAGCTTAGGCTAACACGGTCAAGCAAATGCCTATTTTCTGAAAGGCCCCAGGGAGTTACGCTTCTCAGCTTATCAACTTTTATTAACCTTAGCACTGAGGTTTGCTCTTTGATTTAGATTCTTTGGGAAACAGTGAAATTGGATTTTTTTTTTTTTTTTCCGACTCACTCCTGCTGTGACATATGCTCAACAACTTGTTACACAGGGGATGGAAAACTAAATACTTGCTTTGGTTTGTTGTTCGGAATATTTTATGACGAGAGCCAATAAGTCCTCTTGTTTTATTAATTTCATCTCTGTCAGGTTTCCTCATCTACCGTGGTGCTTTAAACACACAGTATGTCATTTCTCCCTTAAGGGGTCTCACAATCGAAATAATGAAATCAAAACGAAACAATGTAAAGACGACAAAAGATGGCATTGTGAAGTAGCATGGGATCACTGAAGTAAATGTCTTTTTTGTTGAACATCTGAAAATGTATCTGATATGACTTACACTACGATTTACGTTACGTGAAGTGTCGTCCATCATCTGGTGTTTCTCAGGAAATTATAGCAACAGGTGACCAACAGCCTGTTGCCTTTCAACATTGTTGGAAACATTTGGGATAATGTTCATACACAACTCAACTAACTGTATAATAAAAGTCAGTTTTAGTGTTTTTAATACGCAAATGTGACATATTGTATCTTTAAGGTCAAACATTTATACATTAAATGTTGTGGCCAGCAGGAAATGTCGGCTGAACATAGTAGCGCCTTAAACAAAGCATGAGCTGGTGGAGCTAAAAGAAGAGTTTTCTTTAGCTTGTTATATTGACAATACAGTGAGAGAAGAGACGGACTAAAAATGGCTACTGTTTTAATAAGAATAGCATTATCCAGGAGTACTCTTCTGTGAGGAGTAGTCACGTTTCCCTGCCTCGTTCATAGTATTTTCTGTAACCAAGCAACCAGCCACATTGTACAATCTACTTCCTGTTAACACTGGAACACCATGCCCAGTGTCTGTGGCCACGTGATATGTGTTTTCAGGTGTGTTGTAAGGACTTTGTAAACCCTTTTTCCAAAAAGAACCGTGTACGTGTGGACTAGGCCTAAAGATTAGAGTTGCATCGGCCAGGCAGACAGAGCTAATGCTGCTGTTGATCCAACCCTCAGAAATGCCCCAACTGCAAGTCACCTAACATAATCTCTGAGAAAATGAATCAGGTTTTTTATTTCCAGAACCCTTCATGCCTACTTTGCTCCTTTATTAGATAAAAACTGAATCTAGATAGAGCAATTTAGCTTCATTAAAAAGAGGGAAATAAGGTTATGGATAGCCTCACAGAGAAATACCCACATACTGTGTGGCACCTCAGTCCATTTCCAAACCAGGCGTGCGAGGCTCCTGTCACATACAGTGTCAAGGAAAACAAAGTGTGAAAACTGCCCTTTGCATGAAGTGTGTATTTCCTCTTTCATTTTGCTTGGCAAGATATTGTAGACTCCCGCCCCCTGACTGGGCTCTGGATTATTAGCTTAAGCTCTCTAAAAATATCCCTTTGACTGTTTAAGCCTCTGACAGCAGCAACATCTCACACATTCTGATAGCTTTATACTAACTATGGCTGCAGAGGGCTCATGCACTCAGCCCGCCTTGTTATCTTTTACCTTGTTTGCCCGAGGAGGAGAAGGAGGAGAACTCGCGGGCCCCCCGAAATCTGCAACAGCCCTCTCTCTCTCCTCCGGAATCTGACTCGGAGCGGATCATCAAAGACGAGCATGCAATCACAGCAATCTCCGAACAAACGAGATGCTTTTTTGAGCACGAGAGGATTTTGCCCAGATGTCACTCGAAGCACTTGTCATTGTTGCGACAGCTGTAGAAGCACATGGACTGTCATTTGAAAAGCGTCTACCGCAACATACCAAAGCAGCACACGTCAAATGTGAAACATACACAGCCTGAAACATAAGATTTTTGAATATTAATACCGTAAGCCCCTTAAGGAAATTGTGAGTTTTATTGCTTATCGTTTCAGTTTTATTGGCTTGCCTGTGCAGTCGCAGTAATTGCATATTTACCACCATACAGTATTTATCATACCAATATATTAGGTTTATCTGAGCGTATAGTACCAAATATTTTTTGATGTTGGCATTCATAAGAGCTCATGGAAATTAATAAATTCCTGAAAGGGATTACACTGTACACATGTGGCTCATAGACATCGCTTCAATTATCTTTTCTTCTAACACCCACACTCTCTCGAAAGGCTTTTCTCACTAATATTATAGCTGCTAACTAGAGAGAGACAGAGGGTGAGATAGAGGCATGCGCCGCTCAACAGCACCATTGTTATTCCAGCCTTCATTCATGTGTCTCTTTTTTAATGCTCTGAGATGAAATATCACTGTTTTGACAAGACTTTTTTCCAAGCCGCTCGTATCCCTGCGAGATGCCTCATGCTGGTCGGTGATGGAACGTTCCTGAGGAGAAATGTCAATATGTGGTTGTAAATAAATGAAAACAAATGTGAGACCTAAGCCCTCGATAGATTGAAAAGGCAAAGGGATGAGAAAAAGAAAAAGACTACTCACCTGTGCTCATTATAAACATGCTTTTTGGCTACAGAAAGCTAATTGACTAGCCTCTTAACCTCTGTGTGTGTAGGAGGAGGGTTAGGGAGGTGGTGATGAATTGACATATTGCTGGCGCTGTGATGTTGATCCAAGGCAGGGAGCCATGAGGCTTTCCTCCAGGGACCAGTAACCTTATTGTTCCATGTCATCTCCTCCCCTTCTGTTTGAGGACCAGGTTGTCAACCTCTCCCCAAGGTCACGCAAACACCAGCCCCCTTCTACAGATAATTGGATTATTTAGAATCATAACATCAACTTATTGCCCCGTCTGGGGTCAAAAGTGAATTTAGTGCACGAGGTTGTCTGTCATGATTTGTGGCATCGTTCTGAACTGACGAGCAACAGCTTCTGTCACCATTTAAAGGCTCAAATTGGGCATCACAGCTAACCATACTGTAAACCATGCTTATGAGTCTTCTATTCCAATAATTCACTGGTTTCCATTCATTTCTGACCCTTTATATTTGTTTTTTTTCCCCTACCTTTCCAGACATCCATTTATTTCCATTGATCTCTGTATAATATAAAAACAATTGGCAGACTTGAAACATGTTCCAAGCTGGTAAAACTTAAGTATAGATGCATCTTTCCAAACACCCATTGGTTTCCATTCATTTCTTACCCTGAAACTAAAACCAATTATTTCATTTTTGTATATTCAGAATCATAATGTTTTTATATTTGTTTTTGTCCCTTCCATTGCAGGCATCCATTGATTTACATTTCTCTGTATGATTTTTTTTTTTTTTTTTTTTTTTTTTTTTTTTTTTAAAAAGGTCCCCAGATTTTAGCTTTAGCATTCACAAATCATGGAAAACTTACACTTGTAGGCAGTATTGAGGGTTTTTTGTGTATATTTCCAGGCAGCCGTTGGTTTCCATTCATTTACATACAATATTAAAATCAGCTGGAAAACTTTTGAAACTTGAAACTCATGAGTTGTGTCATCCGGTGAATCGAGCAGATTAAACTGTGGTGTAGTTTCACCGCAGATAGAGTGGAGGAATTATGTTTCCACGTCTAATTGTTTCAGTTGTAAGGAATTTATAGCCTGGCAATTAAGATGTCAAAAAATTTCTGATTGTTGACTTTTCTTCATCAAGACATCATTTTTTTTAAAGAGATTTGTGACACATCCAAATAATTGTACCTTCTATTGCGGACTTAATGTTCTCTGTTATGGATTAGAAAAGTTTTAGAAAATATTAATTAATATTGTATAAAAATGTATGGAAATCAATGGGTGCCTGAAAAGGTTGGATCACTACATCTACATATCAAAACTATACAGCATGAGGTTCAATTAGACAACTTAAACAAGTTTCAGGTGTTTGCCATCAGATTCTCCTGCCATGCGTTAAACAATGGAAATCAATGGCTGCCTGAACAGTGGAAAAAGCACATGCATCTCAAACTCTTAAACGACAGCATATATTTGGGAAAGTTAAGCATCAGTGTTACATGATTTATAGTTAAGTAGCAAAAACTTGCATAAGCCCTGGTATGGGCCATTAAAGTGCACCTGTTAGGAGACTACAGAAACATATAGTGGGTGTTGAATGCCTGCAGTGCTGGGGATTCCCACACACCAGCACATATTCATGGTTTCAGTGGTGGTTTCATGGCTGGAGGCTGACGTGGTGTTATCTCATGCTGCCGTGGTAAGATGAGATGAAGTGGGGCAATAGATTAAATGGGTGGGCTGCATGCCTGTTAAATCAGGAGCTGGCAGAGCAACACTAACTCGGGTTACTTATTCTCAGGTGACATGGCTGTACATGTGAGGAGTGGAGGCAAGCGAGATGTCTTTACTTCACGTCTGGAGTGTGACATTCTGCTCTGTTTGTGACTCTCTAATTAACTGCTCATTTATGTGTATGTGTGTGTGTTTTCTTTTCTAGGAGGCGGCCACATTTGCCAAAGAGCTGGGCTTTGAGGTGAGTTGACCAGCAATTGCACACTAAACAGATCCTAAAGGTTTATTTTTTGCTGATAATGAAGTTCTTTTTGGACAGTGATTGATGTGCTATTATACTCTGCAGGCCTTGCAGCAGTTGCTATGGAAACCTGGCAGTCGTCATGGTTTCTTTGTTCAGCCAGCTCTCTGTTATGACGCACTCTGCTAGGTCTGCACCCAACATCGCCTACAGATGTTATTTATTGAATTTTGAAAAGCCTCTTGGGAAGCTGAGAAGTTGGGCATGGTTTCAAGCCTTTCTCTGCAGGCTTGGGGCTCATCAGGTTGCCTGGTTAAAAAGCCTCCTCATTATCTTCATTGCACTCGGGGATGATACTGTATGTCTTCCCTTCACTGCACACTGAAACACACTGTAGTCTTTTAATAACCAAATTACAGCCACCTGTGGTTTTAGATTATGGAGATGAAAATTACAGTGCTTGTTACCCCATAGAATGTACACTATGTCTTTTAAAGTGGATGAATGAATGTTCCCCTGGTCTAAATTTTGCTTGTGTTTTGCATATCCCTCACGCTGCTTTTTAAAATGTGAAATCAAAAAGCACAAATAGCCGGTGCATGTGAGTTTTTTTTCGAATGGGCTCAGGTATTTTAAGTGCCTTCTCTCTTTCAAAGGTAGAGCTGCCTTGAATATGGCTCTGCACTGTGTGAATAATTGTCATCCAGAATCACTAACGGTGTGATCAACGTGACTGGAATAGAAATGCAATCCTGATGCCAGTGACAGGTTTAAGAGAGGAGAAGGGATGAAGGCGGGAAAAGAGAGGGAGGGGGTGGCAGTGATGGAGGGGGCCTCGTATGAAAAAAAAAAAAAACACAAAGGGCAAAGTGTAGACTCTGCTAGTAGTTACAATTCTTTGACATTTTCCATGTCAACCTGATTTGCCAGAACACTCTGCGAAATTGCATTGGATGAATGTGATTTCTCAGATAACATCAGTGGTGTGTGCTGTACTTACTGCATTTCTAGATGGTTCACAGTTGTCTTTTTTTTTTGCTCTTGTCACTTTTTTGATGACAATTTTACTTGCCCTCATACTGTAGCTGTACACTGGAAAGTCTTCAAAATATCAATATATATAGTATACAGGAGACATTTTGTTTAAAGCAGAACATAACTGTGACAGTGTTTTATTATTGGAGGAATTTTGTCTTTTACACATAAGCGATGTACCTGTAATATAATTGCAGAATCACTCTGGGCTATGTAGTAATTGGTATATTTTTCCAACCCTAACATAAAAAAATATAGAAAATGTCTAAAATAAGATTCAGTATTGATCTTGGAAATAGTAGTTTGAAAAAGGCTGAGTCTTAACACACTTTTCCGGAGCTTTCAGGCATACAGTATCCCGTGGCTTTCAGTTGTCATGAAGACTGCTTAAGGATGGTCACAGCCGACTGTAGATGGTGGATAAAATTGATTTTTAGATGCATCATGATTCTCTCTTGAAAGATTATGTCTCAATGCAGAGAAGTCAATAATTGGACATTTAAAATCCCTTTCTCAACATCATGATCGCCTTTAACAAATTTGTAAGATCGGGCTTTATGTTGGATGGTGAAACGTTACAGACATAAGCATCATGTTTACATTCTAAGCTAGGCTACCTCTTGAGTTTTGTTAAGGATGGCTGAGCTTAAGCAAAGATAATGAAAGTAAATGTATCTGTTTATACTATTATTACTAGTAGGCTATGTTAAGCGAGAATCAGAATCTAATCGTCTGGTGCTTAGAGATGGCCACCCCTACATCCGACCACCAATTATCATGTGACCAAAATTATGTAAGACCAAAGTTCATTGCACTCTCTTCCAGGAATTTTCTGGACAAAACACCAAGTATTTTTATTGCATCACAAGTCATGACATGTGTACCAAGTAATGTGACTCACTATGACATGGCAACATAATGTGAAATCAATCATTTTTTACAACAGGCTTTTATAAATATTAACACAATTTAATTCTATCATCAATAATATGGTTCTAGTCTACGCCAATAAACAAAAACTATAAGTTACACTTCATTTGTAGAGCAAAGAAAAATTGTGAGTTGTGTCTCTGAGCCTTTAAGGCCAGTGATGTTCATTTAAATTCAGTAAATGTCCGGTTCTTTGGTCAGTTTGGCACTTCTGAGGGGGACTATAATTGTATTTTATTGTAGTTGCTCCCCAGTAGTCGAAATCTGACCCAAAAACGCTGCACGATGCACCCTTAATGTATTCTGAAACATTGTTATCATCACATTATGGATGACTAACAAAAATGACAGCGGCACTTCTTCAGTGTAAATACAAGATTAAAAAAAAGCTTGTCCTCTCCAAAACAGCAATCAGCAGATCTGAACACAGTCGCCTGATTGTGAGCCGTTTCCTTTAAATGCTCAAAGAACTATCTGCATCGCAGCTCTAATTGAATCTCTCCCTGGCTGTGTTTCTCAAACAGCCTGCAGTGGAGATGATCACTTTCTCGCTGGCGCCAACACAAAAACACAATTTAGCACCATTGTAAAGCTTTCATATTTCACGGTTTGTTGATTTATGTCTGATCAATTGCCGCACAATCGTAAATATTGCCATTTGTCAGCAGTAAAGTAAATTGACCATATCGTTTGTCAATTCATTTGCTTTGCACTCATGTTATTTTTCTGCATTCTCCTGCCGTATAGGAACTTGTCAGGTAAGTTCTTCTGCCAAGCTAAAAGGTGGTAGTTGTTTTTGTGTGTTTATGTGTGTGTAGTAACAGCCATGATGTTCACCCCTCCACCTCTGGCCCTTAGAACCTTTTAGCTCCTAAACCTGAGTAGCGCGCCTTTTTTATGTCAGCGAACATAAAACCAAAGGGTGACAATGTGCCGGAGCCTTGTGCGGTTTTGCATTCAGTGTCTGGAGGAGTGCTTGTGGTTACATCCAGTCACAGTGACAAATTGCCTTTTTTTCACCACAGCCTGCTAACAGCCTCTGTATTAACCTCACCATTAGCACTTACTTAGAGTGTTACACCCATTTTTCCTCGGCCCAGGGTCTCCCCGGACCTCTCAGGGCTGATTAAAGGACATTTGGGAAGCATTTAGAGGTGTAAAAGCTCATTGGTTTGAGTGAGCCAGTGTGGCTGGTGGTATTGGAGCCTATCTCTCTGATTACTCCCATAACCACAGTATTTGCTCGCCCTGAAGGTGCTCGAGTGTTAGCTTTGATACAGATGCTAGAGGCGTCTCCGACCCTTAATGCTAGCTCCTCAGTGTGCTGTACTACGGCGAAGCAGAGTCCACCCCACTGCGAGACGGCGATAAAGACATTCCACCTGCTCATAGTACATCATGATGAGTTAATAATAAAGTAGCACTGACAGGTGTGGGTTTTTTTATCCCTCTCATGATCAAAGGCAAGCACTCCGGAGAGTTCTGTCGTCTCCAGGCGAGAATATCCATTCTGTGCAGATGCTGAGGAGAGATGGCCTGTTTCAGGAAGAGAATGATACAGTACACGCACCACCTATCCCTTCAGCTTGCAGAAGTAGCTTTATCTGACAACAGCATATCTTCACACGCTTATTTTCATCTCACTTAGGGAATATGACATTCTAATATTTTACAGCTCTCCTGTAGCTGCATGGAAACATCATCGAGCACCGCTATTGATCTTTCTCGAAGCGGTTCATAGCCCATCTCGTTTCATTATCACTTGATCCGTCTGGCAGGATTGGAAATATCTGACCCCACTCAGTCACACTTTGTGAATCTTTGATTAACTCCTCAGAAATTGCTCTTCATGATCAGTCAACTTAACATGCTCACCCAGTGGTCTGTTTTGTTTTGTTTTTACAGACAGATGACATTGCGGAGATTGCAAAGAAGACCCAAAACCTCCCCAAGGACAACACAAAGAGGCAGCGAGTGGTGGTCTTCACCCAGGGCAAGGACGACACTGTTGCAACTGTTGGTAGGCAATTTTTGTTTTTGACTTATTTCCACTCAAGTACCACTCAAAGCCATCCCAACTTTGGCCCCTTTCGGACATCTTTACCCTTCACATAAACCTCATCTCTCAAAAACTGCAGCACGCAGCCTTAAATAGACGGTAGATCGCTGACTGAAGAGAGCCGAGCGCTATCAGTAATTTCTTTGAAGTTAACCTGCAATATTGACACCAGATGTTAAAAAAAAAAAAGAATGCTTGCACTTACGTTCTGTCATTTCTGAGCATAAAAGAAGTGTGGGGGATGCAGAGAGCAGGCATTGATTTGTGAAGTACTTCTAACTTTGTCTTGGACGGACTCCAGGCCAGTCCTCAGCAATTTTTAATGCTTCATCTCTTACATCCTGCCCTTTTTTTTTTTTTTTCTTCCTGCAAAATGCTGGCAGAGTGACCTTGAGGAGAGGGGTTGACAATGTTGGTCCACAGATCAATCCAATTTCCTTTGATTCAGGGCATATTTGTTAGTGGGACATTAAAAGGCAGTGTCATCATAACCGAGCAGGGGTTGCAGGTTTAAGCGGTGTGGGGAGAGACGATAGTTTCCGATTACTGCTGGGAGGCTTCGCCTTTGTGTAGAGCCACGGGGTGTCTCTCCTCGTTGCCCTTGCAGCTCAGACTAGTCGTGCACGAGGGAGAGATGGCCTCAGGTAAAGACTCCGGCATATCACTCATCACTGGGGACTGCAGAGAGGCACAGCTACAGCAGGACTGTTAGCACTGCAGGACTCTGGCTTCACATGTGTCCAGTGTCCTCAATTTCAAACTGCTGGTGAGAGCATTTACCAGCTGAAGTGATATAATGCCAGCAGTCACTGTTGGCATTATGAAACAATCAATAATTAATTGTTTATTTTCTCTGTTTTCTGTTGTGATTTGTTTTTTAATTGTCTGCGCTGCCCTTTTGGACTCACAAGAGAGACTTGGTATAATAAAGGGTAAGAGTGGCTGTAATCAATATTTTTATATTACCAATAAAAATATCCATGTTTGATTTGAAAGGGGATGCTCATAGTGATGAACCCCACAGAATTATAGTATGCCGGACTATTTTTAGCATCCTTTAACTCATTCTTCTGGTTTTATTGCCAGTCAGTTTACTGTTTTGGTTCACTCTCAGCAGTGGTGTTTACAGCCGCAGCAGGCTGCTGTTTTCGGCGATAAAGCTCTGATAAAGCCACTATATGCTACCTGCTCGACAAACAGCAGACAGACACAGTTAGCCGCTAGCGGGTGAATAGAGCGGAGCATTTAGCAGCCGAGTAAACAGATATTTCCCTCAGGAGCCGGTGGAGAACAAAAACAGAGCTTAAAGGTGACATATTTTTGCAATAACAATACATGTCACAAAATGCGAAATGTATGCAAAATCTAAGTGATGGTTCAGTGCAGTGAACCGTGTTCCACTCCTGAGGGCAACGCACACCAGGCCACATTCATTTTCAAAGTAGGAAATTCCTGGAAGTACATTTCCTTTCATGAGAATTTGAAACGAAATCTTTAAGCAGAAGCTCGACAGTTAAAAAGAACAAGAATCCATCCATTGTGCAGGAGGTGATGGATAATTCCTGCCCGCTCCTTTCATTGCTCCTGCAGGAAGACAGAGCCGTGCGCCGCTGTGAACTTTATATAAAATACATGATGAATGCAGGCGGGATGAAAGACAATGTGTTTCAGATGTCATCTACAAAGGCAAACATGATAAATGTCATTGACTGTGCCATCATTGCAGCGGAGCAGTTACTGTAGTCGCTGCAGCAGGATCGGTGTGTATGTGTGTGAACATTGCTATTCATGCCAGCCAAATAAATGTCAATGTAAAAAGAGAATTAAAGATTTTCATTTCCCAGAGGCGGCGCTCTAATAAACTTGATCTCTCATTTTGTTTGCAATTTGTCCTCCTGTCAGGATTTGATCATTTGCCAGCCTCTGCATGTCATGTTAAACCATTTTATAGTGATTAAGGATGGGAGAAAGCCTTCCCCCGTGGTATAATTCTCCAAAAAGAGATGTCAATTTGTTATTGTTCTTTTTTTTTTTTCTCCCCTCCCTGCCCTTCATTTGGAGCCTTTCATCACACCACCGCTTCAAACGTGCCTTTTAAGAGCTGGGAGCAGGGGGAAATGGCCCTTTATTTAGCTGCCACTGACACTGCCGAACTACGCCGGGCTTTTGCTTATACGCCCATTAAAGCAGTAATTAAGATCATTGTGCCCTGAACCTTAACGGTGAGGAGATCTAATAAACGATCATTCAGCGGGGGTCGCCGCTCTAATCGCTGATAAGGACTTGATAAAGCCTGACTCGACTCCTCGCGGAGTTTTAGGGCTCTCAAGGGGGCCGAGCAGGCAGATTTCCACTTTGAAAAAAGACCTGATCTATACATGTTAATCACATGAGGTAGACTGAGGAATGAATATTGAGTACAAGGCTAAAGACTCCTATTATTTAGCTTTATTTGTCATTCTCTTCAAAGTGACGGCGGATAAAAGGTTGCAGATTTTTTTTAAAGATCTACTTGTTGTTGCTGTTTAAAAAGCAGGATGTTTATGGTCTATACTTCATGAAAGACTAAATCAATTAACATTCTGTGCTATGAGAAAGACCGGCTCCCTTTTCCCTTGGCATCTCACGTTGAAGTGTTTTCTTTCATGTCTCCCTGAAAGGATATTGGTTGGCGATGATCTTTTGCCTGTGGTTACAGTAATTACAGGCATATGTAATTTTTTTTTTTCCTAACTCAATTGTGAACAAAGATGCTGGTTATGATAGGGAAACAGATTGAATGTCAACTCGCTCCTAACCTGTCGCGTTTGCCAAGAAAGCGGTAACGTTGTTTTCCTCTCCGAGGCTCAGAGTTTGGCTGAAAAGCAAAAGGAAACGTTCCAGGAGGAGAAGAAGAAGAAAAAGAAGAAGAAGAAGAAGAAGTATTCTCGGGGAAGTTTCTCACATAAAGATGTTGTACTTGAACTCCGTCGAGTGCTTCAGCTCGTGCCTTTTAGCTAAATATTCATGTGTAATTCCCAGTCACTGAGCAGCTCAGGATTTAAAATGATGTATTAATTGTTTTACGTGTGTAGATGATACAGTCTAACAGGATCAAAGTACATTTTAATGACCTGCCAACTATTTGATCTACCTGCTTTCTGTCAAAGCAACAATAGTGAGCGCTGGAACACAATCAAATGAAGCGTGTAATAATTCCAGAGTCAGAACAACGCTCCATATGCTCATTTTCCAATAAAGCCGAGGTCGTCTTATTTGCATGTACAGTCGCCTTTTTTCTTCTTTTTTTTTAACAGGAGAGCATTTTCTCAGTCAGCGTTGTGCTGTGAATTGGCATTGTTAAAAAGAATAGCCAATAATAAAGGGCTTAATTGATACTCATTTCAAAGAGACGCCTGTTGAAAGAATTTCTTAAGTTTAATCACCACCACTCAAGAGTTGTAATGAGGGAATTATGAAGAGCGAATTAACAAAAGCACACAATTATAGCTTACTCGAAGGAAGTATTTGAGTTCCTTCAAATTTTTTTCTCAGTTTTCTTTTTTTTTTTTTTTCTTTCCTGTGTTGCAGGTTACCTGTCAAAGCACAGCCATACTACACTCCCACGTATTCACCACCAATCTGCTGCTTCGCTCACTTTGTCAAACCAAACTCTGAGAACAGGAATATGTTAGAGTTAAAGCACAGTTAACAAAAAAAAAAAGAGAGTTTTATTGATTGAAAATAATGTTGCCGATCTCATTACAGTGAAATGTGAAATGAGTTCAGCGAAGTGATGTTTTCAGACGAACCACAAGCCAGAAACAACAGAGAGTATTTTGGCAGGAGATTTTGCTATTGCCATTTTTGCCAATTGGATCTTTGTTACAGACGGCTGGGGAATTGTTGGACTGTAACCTGAGTTAACATGTCAGTCAAATTTAATAATTTGCATCAATGAGGTTATGTGAACTTTCCCCGAGCAGGAGAGTACAAACTTTGGCCGCGATGGTAGAGGGAAGAGAAATAATGGATGTCTGCTGTGCTTCCAGAAACAGGTCCCAGAAAGTTCTGCATGCCGTAAACATCATGCCGCCCACAGCGAAGCGATCAGTTAGAAATGCTAAAGAGTACGTCTCTGAGGGGCTGAAAATCATATTCGCATGTTTACATCTACATGTTTTCCAAAAAATGGAAGAATTTTTACACATCTTCGTGTTGTCATATTCACCAAGCTCAGATTCTAAAAGGTACCTGAGCAGAGGTGTGATGTGATTTGTGGCCAAAATAGATGAATTTGTTGAAGCTTTCCAAGAAAATTGCACAAAAGTTGGGTAATTTTGTTAAAAATTGCAGTCATCTAGGGCCTGAGAACAAAGTGCTGTATTATATATGCCAGACTAGTGTTGTATTTACACATTGTAAAGCCCCGTTGAGTCAAATATTTGCTGACATCCTCACAATGACACTGCTAACACTTCGATGTTTAGCAGGTAATGTTTACCATGTCTTAGTTTAGAGTGTTAGCATGCTAACATTTCTGATTAGCACTAAACACAGTACAACAAAAGGTTTTCACCTGATGATGGCGCACCAACATTATTAGGATTTATACAAACATTCATACTAGTTTGGTGAAAAGGGTTGGCTTTTGTGGAAAAAGAGGAGGCGTGACATAAAAAGAAAAAACAAACAAAAAACATCCACTTAGCAATTATATGATGCGCCAATGGTCCCATTTCTCAAACTGAGAAGATGTTCTTCCAACTTCAGCGTGTTCATGAACACAACGTGTGCGGTACATTGAAGATGTGTCGAGGGTTAATGCTAGTAAATACATTTTCTAGCTGATATCGGTTGCTCTATGTGGACAGTAACTAACGGTTACAACCTGATACCATCGTACAAAAACAAAAGTTACTTACCATCAACCAAACATTTACTTTCATTCACCATGTTTGCGTAAATAATGTCAAACTTGGCGATCGTGTTCCAAAATTTTCGCCAACTGTCCAACTCCAGCTGGTTCATCTGAGTTTTCCCAGTCGGAAACTAATTTTTCAGATTATTCCAACACCACATAAATGTGCAATAAGACAAACAACAAAACACTAAATGAACGCTAGTGTTCAGTCAAAAGAGTAATTTAATTCCTGGTGATTTAAAGGATCTAATAAGAATCCGAGCACTCACACTCGCGACAACATAACAATCTTGACAGATTCAGATCTGTTCAGTGAATTCTGACACCTCTGGATGTGGTGTTATCACGAAGATGAGCAGCACTCTATGTGAGAGGTTACCTAGATGCAAATTGCTAATAAGAGCTGACACCCACACTAGAGAGAGCAACCAATTTCTTTTACGGCCATAAACATATTTACAGGGTTATTGTTTTTTTTTATTATTTCTTGCGTCTAATGAACAACAGAACCTGTTCTGAACAAGTGCAGCAGCGTGAGATTTAAAAGCATCCGCTTTTATAACCACAAAGAGCATTGCAGAAGCACGACCACATCTAAGGACTTGAGTTTCTTAACTGTGGAATAACTGACAAGCTGTAATTTATTGTTAGCACATTCTCCATTGCGGCTAATCGTTTCAAGAGGGAGGAGGATTCTTCATCTGTGGCATTAATTAAGCGACGTCGTTATGCTGCTAATTAGCTGATCCTAAAAGGATTCTTGTCTTATTGTAATTTATTATCAAAGTGACAATCACCTGCTTTCCTTTTTAAAGACAGAATGTGTCATTATAAAAAAACACAATCTATCTCTTTATCTGATACGTCGGCGGTACCTGACCTGTGTTACAGTCACGTTCTGCTGTCTGAGATGTAATATGTAACTGCAACCTGATGGAGTTTCTCTCAAAGTCGGCATATTACAGTCATTTCCTTGACATCATGTGTCGAACATATGCTCAGCTGCAGGTTGTGTATCTTTCGCCCTGTAGGACAAGGACAGAAATGTATTCAAAAATTAATAAGGCGGGGTGTCTTATCTGCCGCACAGATATCCTGTGAGCCATTGTTAGATTAGCAGGGAGCCTCATTAAACAACTTTTTTCTCGTTTTTTTTCTCATGTTCTTCTTAAACTCCAACCTTTTTTTTCTCTATAAGAGGTCTGTCAGCCTCCTCGTGTTCCTTTTATCCACATGTCAGTCTTTTGTCTCCTGCACCTTTTTGAAGGTTCGTGTCGGCACCAGAGCCCTCGGATTGTTTGAAGATTGTGTGTGTGGTTTAGATTGTTCTGACATAAGTTGCTGATTTAATGTCACTCTACACCTCCAGACTTTGTCATCTGGTAGATTTTTGTTTCTTTTTTTCCCCCCCTCTCCTTTAAACTGGAAGTCTCTTTGAAGTGCATATGCTACTGATAATTGAAGCAATATAATCCACTGAAGATAATAAAGAGACCCTCATTTAATGGGTTCCGTTTTGAACTGAAACAACTCGGAGCAACTGTTCTTGCATTGGTTTTAATTTATCAGAGCATTCACCTAAAGCATTAGAGGTTTTTGCATTTGATCATCTGTTGCTTCTGGAAATTTTATTAGAGCCACTGCGGGACATTGTCCTTTAGATTAATATCACATTTTACCAGTCATTTGTTGTGAAACACTATTTTAATTATCCATTTGTCCATCAACAGAAAATAGCAATTTTCTTTAGTTAGATAATTAGCCAGTCTTTTGTTATTTATCATGCAAAAATGCAAAACAGTCACTGATTACAGCTTCTCAAATGCTGCTTTTCTCTGTTTTAAATCTCTGTAAATGGACTCATACACTATTTTTGACATTTGGTGGACTTTTTTTTTTTTTGGAAGATTTAATCAAAAAATAATCAGAAGATTAGCGAGAATCTATAGCCATGCTAGCAGCTTTGTGAGGCTGCTTAAAACTAAATGCAAATACCAGCATGCTAACATGCTCACAATGGCAATGCTCACATGCTGATGTTTACCATGTTCAACATCTTAGTGGTGTATCTTAACATGCTAACATTTGCTAACTAGCACTAAACTGCACAAGAGAGAAGATTACCTTCAGGGGTCTCCACCAGGAAGTGTTTCTAATGTGTGGTTAAAGTTGTGAAATGGTTACAGTTTGGTTATGTTTAGGGACCAAAACTATTCGGTCAGGTTTAGGAAAAGATTCATGGGTTGGGTTGATAAAATAAGTCAACACTGACCTTTGATTTCACATGGGAAAACAAACACAGTGATCTCCTGATTGTTTGACCCATCCGTCCACACTTATCTCCTCCCTAGACGGACCTCGTCGCTTTTTATACTGTCACCTGTCTTCTTTAAGGTGAAATTCCAGTATTTTTAGACCTGGGTCGTACATTTACATGTTTGGTGTATAAAATGATTCATGCGTATCTAAAGTTTTGAAATCAGTTCAGTAGACTGCCTCAGCTGGCAGTCGTGACACGGCTGCAGTGTAATCCTTTGGGGCAACTCTGACGGTCAAAGTTACGTTATGTGCTTGTTTTTGCCAGGCTGAGGTTGTCTTGTCTGTTGTTGTCTGACAACATTACGGAAACAACACCTACCTGGACAAACCTTCTTGCTAAATAAGAAGATCCTTCCTGAGTTGGAGAGAGGGAGCTTGGAGTTTACCTTGAAAAATGTATTTCCAAAGTCATGGCTGACTAATGATGAGGCAATGAATGCAACAACTGACCTTGTGAGAATCCAGAGCGCTAGCGTGGCTAATACAACAATATCATGAGTAGCCTTATGATACAATGCATGTTTTTCCCCTTGCTATATGGATTCAGATTCATATTTGTTTTTCAGACTCGGCGTGTTTTGACATTCAAGCCTTGTGTGGTTCATATCATTCCAAACTTGTAACCTGAGTCACCATCATCTGTTTTACATGTCATCAATTAGCCAAAAAAACGATGCCACGCTGAAGTGCTAAAATGAAAAAAGCCAACTATGTCCAATTATAACAAAGCCTCGCTGTGTGAAATGACCCCCTGAATTGTTTTTACAATCAAAGAAGTAATAAGCCAAAACTTGTAGGTGTGAAGTTGGTGTGTACAACTTTAATTAACAGCCCTCCCGTGTCTTGACCACAGGTGAGAGGGTGACCACGTTCCCTGTTGTGGACATCGACCAGAACACCATCGTGGACACTAATGGAGCGGGAGACGCCTTTGTGGGAGGTACGGCATGAAAATCATCGTCTACACAGCTTGATTTCTGTGTACATTGCCAATTAACCTTTGATACCGGCCAACTATGTAACGTAGTAATGTGTCCAGATTATATGAGCGTGACATTTAGCCTGCTGATTTTACTCTGTATGAGCTTATCATAGCACCACATAAAACAGTCATCATTTGGGTCCTGTTGAGGATGAAGCAGCGCTGTCCCCCTTCCCAGAAACCATTAGTACCTGGCTCACATTAACGCTAACTGCTCCCCAAACAATTTTGGAGGTGATGGATGGTCACAGGTTGACCTTTGCTCTTCTGTCCAACCAGGATTCCTCTCTGCGTTGGTCCAAGAGCACTCGCTGGAGGAGTGTATCCGGGCCGGACACTACGCCGCCAACGTCATCATCAAACGGGTCGGATGCACCTTCCCAGAGAAGCCAGACTTTCAGTGATGCATCCGAGCAACGAATATTTGTCTTGTTCACAAGATACTTGTATATGTATGCTTCAGGATTTTATGTACATTTTTTCTATTTACAGTAGCTGACTGCATGGGACTAAGTGCTGCAGCTTGAATATTTTATCAAGCTGCAATAATCAACTCAGATGTTTTAATACAATTCAAACACTGTACTGGTATCTATTATTGGAATGGTTATGTTTAAAGGAGCATTCTGCTGACACACTATTATTTAAAGTATCAAAGAACAAACGCCTGTAGGCCTGTAAGGTGGAAAAGATTGTCAAAATGTGTAGAAGCTACTCCAGCATGGATCCGTAACATCTGTATGTTTCAGCCAAGATACTTTGGATCATACTGACGAGATGTATCAGTAGTTGAGAAGTGCATTATCCTGAAGGATAGATTTTGAAAAGTTTCTATCGACAGAAATGTGGCTCTGAGAAAAGTTTATTTTTTGCTACTTCATGAAGGACAGCAGCTGTAGTCCGCTTCGAGTTACAATCGATTCCCTCGGTGACCCGGAGTCATGGCTGAAAAAACCTATTTGAATGTCCATCGAAACTTCTCAAACCGTTCCTGCTGCACAATCTGCTCTTGATCCTCGTGCTGACTTTATTCCAAACAATTATCGCTTCACCAATAAATTGCTAATCGAGCTACTTACATCGGGGCTTCTGAGCTAGAAGCTGGCATGCAAAAGAAGTGGTGTATTTGTAGTGTAAACTATGAGTGCCATCAGTCACGAAGCAGCAAGCTGCAAACTTTTTAGAGCCTTTTTCAAGCCTGCAGGGGTTGAGAGTTGTGATACTTATGTACTGTAAAATATAGAAAATGTTCAGCTCAATGTTCCTTTAAAGGATAAGGTCACCAGAAAAATGAAAATTCTGTCATTATCTACTCACCCCCATGCTGATGGAAAGTCAGGTGAAGTTTCGAGTAGTCCACAAAACTTTTCTGGAGCTTCACAGCAAAACAGCGTTGCAGACGCTAGATGGGGGCTTGTATTAAAATGTAAGAAAACAAACAGGATATAAAAGCCTCCATGAAGGTCTTTCGGCGTAATCCAAGTCTCCCAAAGCCCCGAGATCCCAAATTGATTTTTAAAAAGGTGATGTTTGTTCTCCCAGAGACTTGGATTACGCTGGAGGAGCTTTATGGAGCCGTTATATTTTGCGTTTTAAAACAAGTCCCCAGCTACTTCAGTTTTAGGAGAGTGCTGCACCGCTGTTTTCCTAACCAAGAAATGATCTGTGGGCTACGAAACTTCACCTGACTTTCCATCGGCATAAGGGAGAGAAGACGACGACTGAGTTTTCATTTTTGGGTGAACTTGTCCTTTAATATTGAGCTGTCACGATGCAGGATTCGTGGATGGGACGCCATTATCAGTGACAGTAGCCATGGGACAAAACTGAAAAGAATGTTCTTTGTTATTACACGAATAAAACAATATGAAACTCATCCTACTTTGTTTTCCTATTTTTCACATATGAAAACAAAGTCAGCCTCAACGTATTAAACTATTAATTCCTTCAATTCTTTCTTTAAATACTCAAAATGCAAAAAAATAATTTTATAGCAACACAGGATTCGGCTATTTCCCAATTATTTAATCAGCCAGAGGCTCCCTCATGCTAATCACTTTTGGACAGCTCAACACCCTCCATTATGGAGGGGACTGGGGGGCGGGGGGAACCAGCACCAGCCTGGTGTCCTGGCTCCGCTCACTCATGCCTGTTGGGTCCTAACTGGACTCTCGGGGTCTGGTGCTGCACTGCGGGGCTACAGGAGATCATTTTTCTCAGTTAAGGGATTAGTGGTTGCTCTTCTTGGCGATCATTAGAGGGACCTGAAAATTAGGCTGATCCTTTGTACCCAGCTGTGCTGTCGCTGGGGGTTGGAGACGAGGATCAGAGGGAGGCCCCTCCCCTGCCGACCCCCCCACTCCCCTCCCACTGTCTGCGGGCCAGCAGAAGTGTTGGGCAGTGTCTCAAGTGTTTTGTGGAAAACAATTCAACACTCATCTGTTCTACAAAGAAGTGTGATTGAGAATAACATTTTTTTGTTCCCCTAGAGCAACCTGTTACATCATATTTTCTTTTATTTTTCTCCGAGCATGTCAGGAGGAATCCAGTTTTTTTTTACACTTCCTGCACAAGAGCTCTGTTTTTCCCGTAATGAGGCATAGTTTATGCATTTATGCTAATCGGGGGCGTCTAGGTGAAAACATTCTCCAGCCAAAATGTTATTAACAACTTTGAGACACTTTTTTTTTTTTTCATCAGCATTTTTTAAGGTTTCACACAGATGCGCTTTGAAAAGGACCACATTTCTGATTGGGCAAGATCACACTCCATGGCAGCTGGTTCATTTGCCTCTCAAGATGACAGATGGCAAAACACAAACACAAAAAGAGGGAGCCATGATCAAGTAATGAGAATGCCTGCCACAATAAGGAAACTACTAAATGTACTTTTCTCACTTTCCCAGCTAAACTTTTGCCTTTGCTCAATGACTGCAAGAGGTGGAAAAACAAACATTGAATCTGTGCGTTTAATTTACTTCTTGCAATACAATGCTATCTGTTTTTGTAAGCCGCTGAGCCCAAGGCATTTTGAAAATGTTTAATGCCGCTTTTATTGTGTAGCAGCAATCTGCAAAATCTCTTTTCATTTACCGCTTTGAGTTAAATATGCTGTTAACAACTTTGAGGGAGGGAGAGGAAAAACTTGACTTTGCGATATTTGCCTTACGAAACAAAAAAAAAAAAAAAAGAGTTCACGACCAGAATATATTTTTCTGAATGCGGGCGATGGAGTAACTGGGGCCCTGGCCAGTGTTTTGCCCCGCAGATGGGCAGCAGTGTTTGTGAACACCAGTGTGGCAGTTGGCAGGGATTGAGGAGGGGGGGGGGGGGGATGGGCAGATTGCAATGGCACATGCTCCAATTCAAATTATCCCTGGACCCATGCAGCAGTGGAGGACCTGCTGGGGCCCAGGGTGGCATTCATTATAACCAGACACAGGCAGGTTTTTGGTCAGCGCCTCCGTCATGACACCAGTCAGAACCCCCTCCACCTCCCCATGTTATTCACATTACACCTGCTTTGATAAAAAAAAAAAATCACAACAGGTATTTACCACAAATTATCAGACACTAACGCTGCAAATTGGGCACAGGCGAACAGGTAAATAGAATCAATGAGGTCATCAAGGTAATAAGGAGAGCATGTGATGAAGATGCAGCATAATGACAAAATGACAAGACTATTAACACCTGAATTAAACGCATGCAAATGCGTCTTTTTCGCCGGGGTTAAATGTTTTCATTTGAGATCTCTGAGCTGCCTGTACAGTTACAGCGCGTGTTGATAATCTGATGGGAAGTTACCAATTATCTCTCTAATTACATCTGTATTACTGCATGAAAAATGAGCTTTCTGGCATTTTGTAAGAGTTGGTGAATGAGGGGAGGGGAGCACGCAAATCTAAAGACTGACAATTTAATGATCTACATTATTGCTAACAACTATTGCTCTTCTTCCTTAGGCATGGTGGAAGTTAATTAGCAGATTAGGGTGTTGGTGTATAATATCTCTCATACTTGCCCCTAGGTTGTGGGATATAGCTCATTTTCAAAAAAAAATTTAAAAAAATAAAAGTCTGTGTTTATGTCTAAATCAATCACATTTGAGGTTATATCTACAGCACATCAATGGGAGTTAAAAATGCCCACAGGGAATAAATGTTAATAGGGGTGTTATGACATAAAAAAAAAAAAAAAAGTGCCGAGACTAATCCTGAAAATATGAAGTGAAAAAATGTTTCCCTTGGCTCATCGCTGGACATGTTGATGGAGGAGGAGGGGGGGGTAAAGAAGAAAAAAAAAAAAAAGTGAAATTGACAATATCATTGTAGGAGCGCACTAAAGGGGCGACGGTCCGCTCCACTACACTGAAGTAGGGATGTCTACAGTGGAAGAAGAAGAAGGGGGAGGGTACCACTTTGTCACAGGCTGCTATGTAGATTAACCTTTCAATTAGTTGTTATCAGGTCCTCTCCATGTCTCGGCGCAAGCTTTTCAGCCTTCGTTTTAAGAGATCAAATCCCACGAAATCGCTTCGGATATGTCGCTGTACATTTTTATCCTTCGACGTTTCCCCGATAATGAAGAGGAGTATCCGAGGGGGGGAAAAACTTGAAGAGGTAAACTAACCAGCAAATATTTACGGTAGCCTGTGTGCCCTCGTTTTTTTCTTCCCCTTCCTTCCTCTCTCCTCTCTCCTCTCTCTCTCTTCTTTCATACTAGTTATATGTTCATCCTTGCATGAAACTTGCTCGTTTAATTTCTTGTGGCTTTTTTTTTTTTTTTTTTTTTTTTTTTTTTACTCGCCCACGGCGGCGGAACATTACATAGATAGATAGGCAGGTCTGTTTGTGTAACGTGTAACAAAACGGCGTGGAGGAAGCAAAAAAAAAAAAAAAGAAAAACCAGAGGAGGCTTGTGTATCATTTCCTAATAAAATATGGCAAAACGAGAGCGGAGCTGAAGCTGAGAAATGGGGAGCTAAAGAAACTAGCGATACATAATTGAGAAGCAGTGATGAAGGAGCTGCTCTCCCAGCAGTCGTGTTAACTTGTATTCCCCCCTGAACGCCTCTTTTTCCTCTCCAGGGCTCACTATTTTTCCCCTCGTTGGTAGATATTTGATAGTTAATGGTGATAAAGAGGTCATGCCATCCTTTTGCACGGCGCAACACAGGACGTTAATAATTTTCTCGCTTGCCAGAGCGAGCAGAAAAACACTTTTTTCTGCTCGGCGGATCGTTTATTTATCGCTCCCCCCCACCTCCCTCCAATTTAACGTCACGTAGTTTAAATGTTAAATATCAGGAGAATTACGGCTCCTCTCGGGGAAATAATGAAAAGGGAGGAAGATAAAGAGAGAGAGAGGGGGGAAAGGCGATAGCTTAGACACATTTTAGCCTGCAGGAGTCTTGAATATGCTACCTTGGATTGATAATATACGATGTTCCACTTTAAATCGCCTCTGCAGGTTTTTATGCAAAGACATGATAGATTTAACAAACAGCCAATTAAAGTCTAAAATGTTCCCAAATCACTTTCAAGTGTAACCAACTGTTTCAAGGAGGAATGGAAGTAAAGGTGGGCCGGTGTTAAACGCCTCGCAAATGAGGTTAAATATTCATCTTATTTAATTACCACTCAGCCAGTTTATGCCTGTTATAGCGTATTTATGACTTAATAATACCCCGCCGCTGCCGTTAGAGCTATAAGTTCCGATATTATGAGTGTTGGAGGTAAATGATATCAATCCGTCACTGAAGGCACCTTAAGAGGCGGGTCAATTGAGTGAAGTGACAGATCATACAGCCAGTGCCGTGCCTCTTAGAGTGAGCTCATACATAAAGATTGACATGTGCTTTATCAAACCAGAAATCGGATCTTGTCTTTACAGCCAATATTGAAGTTGCTAGGGAGGGCACATTAGTGTAGGTAAGGTTTAATGAGACTCCATTGGATTGTAATCAGCGTCATGTCGGATTCATGTAAACTACAACATTGTAACAAAATGGCGACTGTTTAGGTGACATCAGTAATGCTGGCAACACTGTCATTTATCAGCTCAACTCGGCGGAGCACAACTCCGGGTTTGTTACGCGCTTGTTACCGGTGTCTTCCGTCGTGAAAGGACTCGGTGGATGTTTGCGGACGTGCCTCGGCAGCTGTCAGGAAGTGAGCATTGATTATTACGTCCGTCATTAAACGCTCGCGCCGATCAGTTTTGTCGCTGCGGACGTCGAGCTGTCAAAAGTCGCGTGCGGGCAACTAACGGTTAAACTTTTACGTATGATCTCCTTTTTGTCTTTTTTGAGCCACTTCGTGTGTTTCAGACTGTGAAGACGTCGCGGTGACATTTTGGGAATTACGTGCTGTAGGAATAACTTGTAAGGGTGGGTTGTTTTTTTTTCCTCTCTCTCTTTCTCTCTCTCTCTCTTCATGTCGACAAGGAGTCTGAAAGCGAAAATATGTATCAGTCGAGCTGACTATTTATACTTTTCCCAGAGCTCCGTGGAAGTTTCTAGCTAACGTTAGCTACCTGAGGTTGTGTGAAAACTTACTACTTTACAAAATAGTCTCTTTTTGAAAGGGGACATATGGTTTGATGTGAGGATTGCGGTGTCAGACTGTGGATTAAGCCACTCGCATTTCTTTAGCAACCATGACAGCTCTTGCATCTGTTTATGTCCATCTGTTTAACACATCTTAAAAGTCCTGCATTCCTTTAGCTTAGCCTCTGCATCCAACATGCTATAAGCTAGTTTATACAATGTGAATAAGAGGAAGTATTTGACCATTTTTTCCTCTGCTCTTTTCCCTTTTAGATTTGATCTGGGATTCAAGTAAATAAAGCTCCAGGTCAGCTGGTGACTACACTTGTGGAATTTACTCGTGCCAACTTTTCCTGAAGTTCAGTGTCAGAGACCAAGGATTGAGAAGAAATATGCGGATGCTGTAGTGGAACATAACTTTTTGACCTTACCAAGGATGTGGATGTACCCGGTGTTCAGCAACAGAAAGGGGGAATCTGTATGGATCACATTTTTGTGAGTCTAATTGTTCAACCATGGTAAAACTTGCAAACCCTCTGTACACGGAGTGGATTCTTGAAGCAATACAGAAAATCAAAAGGCAAAAGCAGAGGCCCTCAGAGGAGAGAATCTGTCATGCGGTGGCCACATCGCATGGACTGGACAAGAAGACCGTCCTTGAGCAGTTGGAATTAAGTGTTCATGATGGCTCTATTCTCAAGGTTACAAATAAGGGGAGTGCCTCCTACAAGGACCCAGGAAATCCCGGGAGAGTTGGATCAATCCCGCCTGCAAATGTATCTGTGCCATCAAAGGAATCTATATGGAATTCAAGCGATCTGCGCCATATTGATTGGAATAAAATACTTAAGAGGGCCATCGAGGGCCTGGATGATACCCATGGCTCCTCGCTAAAGAACATCGAGAGGTATCTGAGGAACCAGGATGACCTCTCAAACATTGTTGACAACACTGCTTTCCGGCAGAGGTTACGGCTGGCGGCCAAGCGGTCAGTCAACAACGGCAGGTTGTTAAAAAATGGCCCGCGGTATAAGCTCAGCCATGGCAGTTCGGAGGGAAGGGGCCCCAGGTGTCCAAGCGCTTCCCCCTTGGTCTTGTCATCAGTGACACTCCTCCCTCATGAGCGAGACCAGGTACACACACCTTGGCCGCTTCATCCTCACTCTTTTCCCCTCATGTTACCCTGGACTTTGATCTATATGCTGCTGTTTCCCTTAAGAATCATCCCAATCACCACAATAGTAAAATTCCTGCCAAAAATATTCTTATTGATGTTAAATATTAGTGTTGTGGGTTACTTCTTATCCAGCTCCAGCATGTAGTAAAGCTTTCTTTTGCGAGAGCTAATGACATTTTATGAACCTTTCCATGATTTAATCACTAAGGAGTTTCCAGAAAGTTAAGGGCTCCACTGAGTGGAATTTGTTTGATAGGAATTTTACAATTGTGGTCTTCATCTTTGCAACTCCATCTTGGAAGGTCAGACACAACGCCATCTAGAGTGTGTCCTTTTGGGGGCTGTGTTGCTTTTGGTCTCCATAATAAGAGAGCTTGGATAATCAGAAAGTCATGCTGACAGTGTGTGGTAGGCAGTCTGCTGTAGACTTCCCACAGGTTATGTAACTCTAGCCTAATGACCTTAGGGGATGTGGCTGGCTGTCTTGTGAGTTAGCAAAGCATTAGTGAACAGATTTGGGATGTTTTATTGGAAATTTGAGCGTAAACTAGTCTTGACAAATTGTGCAGCTGAAATATGTGTGGTTGGACAGAATATTCTCAGACTGCATGCAGCTATTATGACCTTTGTGCTAACTGAGATGCCCCAGAGAGGAAATAAAACCATATAAACAAACTTCCAGGTTGCATTGTTTCTGCTGCTTTTGGCACCTCAGGGGTGGTGTCAAGTTTGCAGAGATTGTGTCTCTGTTACTTGTGCTTAGCTATAACACACTTTGCCGACAGATGTCTTTAAAATGACAGCATTATTGTAGTTGCATTGCAATTTTAAGACTCTGTTAGACACGGGAGGGTGTTTCATGGAAAATAGTTCTCATGTGTGCGGTGTACAGTCATCTCGATAGTTTGTTGTGAAGGCTCCTTGCAGATGGCGTGTTGAGGCTTTATCAAGATGAAGTGCGGTCTAATAGTTTATGCACAAGTTGTGCAGCTGAAGTGGCTAGCAAGCATCAGGCTATAGAGATGTCACCCTGCTCCCCACCAGTTTCACAGTGAATAATCAGGAAGCGACACCTTGAAACTGCAGCCACAACTGTGACTGTGTCTGTGGTCAGGCCAAAAGTGAAACTGAGAACTGTTTAGAGACACAGTGTCCTGCGATGGTTCTCATAGCTGAGGAAGGCCTGCTGTTTTCCATTTGGAACATTTCAACCTATTGCTCCGGGCCTGATGACATCACCTAGCCCAGTCCAGGTTTACCGTTCACTTCAAAGGATGAGACAGCTCTGCCTGTTCAGTTGTTGAAGAACAAGTGTGTGTGTGTGTGTGTCTGTGTGTTGAGAATAAGAGATACTTTGAGGTAAAAAAGAGCAGTCTTGGTTTAGAGTTTATTAGATTCTGAAGAGACTCTGGCAGGAACAAAGGCAAGGAATGAGAGTTTTTTTTCCTCCTGCTGCGTTATGCAACCACTTGAGCTCTCTCTCTCTCTCTCTACCAGCAGTTTTCTAATAGGACCCCACCCCCTCACTCAGGACAGCCTGCTCTTTTGAAGCAGCATAATTTCCTGTAATGTACTTAATTTAGAATCCCCGAGTAAATCATCAGCATCTCTTCAGCTGTGTTTGTTTCTCCATTTTTTGCAGTTGCAAATTGCTATTGGTTTAAAATCACCAGGCCTTAGAATATTCCTGATGGAAATTAATTCTCCAGTTCCTGGATTAGACTTCATAGCTCAGTCAGTGGAGACTATGTTATGAAGTGAAGACTTCAGCGGCGAGCATTTCATCAGCAGTGTGCACAGGCTGCATATTAGCACTGATGTCTTATTAATCTCGAGCTTTTTACATTCGTTTTCTTGCTTGTATCTATAATTCTGTCACAGAAATCATATTTGCACTGTTTGTTAGAGCCAAATCAGAGCTCTAAGGCCTTTAAGGATATTGTTTACTCAGTGATTTCAGTTAGCCTCTGCAGGCAACATAATAAGAATGACACAGATGCACTTTTTGTACATGTAACTCTTGAAGAGATCACAACACTGAGGCCTTGTTATGAAACGCCTCTGGCTGCATCTTTTAGCAGTGATAATAACACAGACTGGCTTGTGATAAAGGACAAAAAGCCAACATTTTTCCATTTATTTATACTCGGAGGAAGTGGGATTTAAACTTTGATGAGCCCTAAACTGACAGACTTGGTGCAGTCCAGTTAACAAAACATCGGGGTTACATGTAGGGCTGCAACTAAAGATTGTTTTCATTATTGATTCATCTTTTCAATTGTTCATTTAGGCTGTATAATGTCTGACTGCTCATTGCATGTTTTAACAACCAAAGGTCTCATCTTTGATTTGGTTCTTTTGTCCAATCGACAGTCTAAAATCCAAAGATATTCCAATTTTACAGCGATATGAAAACAAAGAAATCAAGCTGAAACCAGAGAATGTTTGACATTTGATTATAGCTTAGCTATACATGACCTAAATGATATAGTTATATCTAGTTAATTCAACTTAAGCTGATGCTTATTTCACTGTTAACAAACAATAAATGCTTTACAAACCAGTCATTAAACAATGGTTTATTGTAAAGTTGTAACTGGCATGTATAATAGTTCGTAAGTACTGTGTAGTTCATCTATAAACATTATTTGGGTGGCTGTGACTGATGTTTATAAACTTTTACAATTGCAGGGCTCCAGGGTGCAACAATTTTGGTTGCACATGCGCCCAAAAATCTGTCAGAAGTGACATAACATTTTCATTGGTGGGTCTAAACAAGACAAAAAATAGCCTGTAGAAATATTTTTTAACAAACACCAACTTGGTATTTAGACAGTTGCCTTTGAACTAATATGCCTAGAAAACCTATTTTCTTCATTTATATAATGTAATAGGAACTTATAAAAAGTTCATCTGGAGCCCTGCATTGCTTAATAAATTGTGTACAAAGCATTTCAGTGTTTAACAGTAAAATATCTATTAACTTAAGTTTAATTTAACTATAAATGTAGCCATTTATTAATGATGGTTATTATAAAGTGTTGCTGAATATGACCAGGCCTGTTCAACAAGATTGTACTAATTACAGTTACAGAATGTGTTAATTTTTCTTCCATAACAATAGACCACATGAAAATCACTGATTACCTCTGAGCCGCTGTGTTATATCCTACAGGTGCAGCCCCCTCACACACAAGCATTTCAGCGTTTTTTTATGTCCATAATCGCAGCTCTGTGAGCAGCAGTCAGCTCCTAATGCCAGTGCCTGCTTGCAAATATTGACCTGGCAGGTTGGAAAATAGAGTAATCATTGATGTGGCAGTAAACTGCTTCCCCTCACCGTAACAACTAATTGATACAACAGCCAGGAACAATGACCAAAATCCCTGCTGCATCCTTGCTGAATTTCCCTCCTGGGGTTCAGCTCAATCATGTGGCAGGCAGGTTGAAAGGATGCTCCTGTCTTGTGTTTGTTGACGGATGAAAAAAAAAAATAGATCTCCCTTTAATTCAGCTGCAGGTCAGGAGGAGGTCACGACCAATAGAGATTTGGAGGTCGCAAATTTTGTTGAGGTCAGGATGCTGATGTGCGTCATAGAAACCAGGAACTAATTATGGGCATCCCTAGAGTGCCCTTCAAAGCACCGGTCAATTGACGAGGCCTTAGTGTGTAAACTGATGATGAGGTGGGTTATTTATGCCCACACCCGGTGAGTGTTATTTTCCTTTAAGAACGTCCTCTCGAGCAGGAAAAGAAAGGTGGCAGCAGTTTGTTTGATGCTCCTCTAGAGGCTGGTGTATATGATCTCATATTTTAAGGGACAGCCACATTACGTCAGCGGGAGTTTAGTCTGGTCATGATTTCAGCTTGCGATTGGTTTTGACTGGCTTTAAGTCTCCTCCTCTGTGAAATCAGCCTCTCCTCATTGTGAGTGATCAATGGGGAAATCCTCTTAAACCTTGTGCTCATATTTTACTTCTTCTGAACTTAACCGTAAGCCCTTAAATGAGTGTTTGTTCTGAGACTTGCAACATTTACAGTGGATCATGGCGGTAACAATGAGAGCATGTTTTATTATTGAGGTAATTTGATTACATGCTGGTTAATCCTTTCAGACTGGAGTGCAAGCTTTAAGAATTGGATTAAGCCCTTAAACTATGATTACTAAGATCACTTACCCATTCAGATGTAATGGATAAAGGAGGTGGATCTCAAACGCAGCGTATCTCTGAGGATGAGACTCATTTATTATTCATTTCTAGTCTGTGAGAAGTCAACTCTTTTTTTCTTTCTCTGAGCTCATGCTTCTAGTTCATATTTTTCTGGCTCTTTCATTAAAGCACACTCTGGTTTCATCGTCCTGCTTTAACCAACAATATGTCCACAGTGATCTCAAAAATCCCGGCAGGATAAAATGTCCGAAAACAAACAGGCTTTCAAGCACTTCATACACAGCCTGTGCCCGTTTGTGTTTTTTAAACAGTTTGTCTCTGTTTGTGTTCCCACCCAGCTCCGGGTTGACCCCATCCCAATATGCAGTTTCTGTCTTGGAACGAAAGAGTCAAATCGGGACAAGCGGCCAGAAGAGCTGCTGTCCTGTGCAGACTGTGGGAGCAGTGGTAAGTCGCCTTGTGTAACGCTTCAGTTCTTGGATGTTCTCACAAGCTATAACATACTGTCGTCTGGACAAAACTGTTGCATGTGTATGTTAGCAAAGGCTCACTAGCAACAGTGTGAATTTATATGATGAATAGAAGTCGGAGATATAATCTCACAGTATGGCATATACATGCAAAATCCCATGTGAAATATTAACACTTGTTATGATGCAATGATCTAGATTGAATCAGACAAAAACTCTTCATATGTGTTCAACAAAATCTGCTTATAAGGCCAATGCCGTCAACGATATCAGGGAATAGAATATAGATAATAGATAATTATATAAAAAATCCTGATCCCTCAGACGTGGTTAACAAACACATTTTTTTTATTTTACCAGGAAGTCCCATTGAGTTCAAGATCTCTTTTATATGAGAGACGTGGGCAAGGTAGCAGCTGTACAAAATCCCACCATAATAAAATATAACATATGAAACATCATATCCACAATAAAACAGGAGAACAGGTGTTTAAACACAGTGGCCTCTCAAGAAAATCATCCACATGCCGCCTTCACCACATTCTGAATGACATCCTTAAGTTCATCATTTATATTCAGATCTCTGTCCAAGTTATTTCATGTTTAAGGTGCATAGTATGAAAATGCAGTTTCCTAAATCTGTCAAAACCCTAGGTACATTAAAAAGCAACACTTGGAGGAGTGTAGCTGGTAATTCGTAGTGCTGATATGGAGAAGGGTACAGGGGTTAAGAACAAGACAGACCCCAAAATGGAAACCCCTCTGGGACACTTTCAGTTAGCACAAGAATGTCAGATTTGAGGCCCTCTGCATTTGTAACCGTTACGTAACAGAGGACAGTTTTATCAGCGGATATTGGACAACATATACGCTGATACTAACATATATGTGATAGGCCAATATTGGCCAGTAAAGTCGGTCAGGCTTTTTTAAAAACTTGCATTAGCTTTGAATCCTTCATTTGGTAAAGATGCAACATGAAAAAAAAACAAAAATGACAATGATATTGAGTTGTTGTAAGAAGAAATTGTTATTTAAGAATTGCATTTAGCTTTAGCATTTAGAGCTAAAGTATGATATGGTGCATTTTCTGGAAATTCAGTTGGCCAAAATGTTTTTATAACTGCATGAAAATGTCTGTTTCTTGCCTAAAATACCTAAAAATCTGTGTATTGACACAGACATTCTGCAAAGCCAACATTTTCGTAAAGGCTTCCTGCCTTTATGATTCTGTTGATTTGCCAGATAATAAAACCAGAGATATCATAGCTACCTCAGAAAAATTCAGATTGTTGACACATTTCTGTTATCTATCAGTATACAGTGTAGTAGCATAACACCCAGCCCTTGTAGCAGCAGTTCTCAGCATCAGCGAGGCAGATGTCACATTCTTGTTCCACATTTCTCACTTCCCTTTAAGGGATTTAATGGAAGAACAATGTTCAAATTGAGTGGCTGGAGGGATCCAAATTGCTTGCAACCCTCATCGGGCTCAAGAAGGGCAGATGCTCCATAAGTGGCTGTTAGAATCTGAAATCACCCAAGTCATTTTCCCTCAATTCAGATTCTCCTTATAGAGCAGCACCAAGTACAGCGGATCAAAGATCAACCCTTTTCCCGCTGCAGATTGGTGGCATTTCCTTTACTGTTCTTTTGTTCCATACAAAACTGCTAACCCCCCATAAAATTACCTCTGCCAAGGAGTCATTTATGTTTGAACAATTATTTTAAATGCCGTAAGGAATTGTTCTCCTGGTGACATTTTTATAGCACAAATTTGACTAAGTAGCGTCGAGGTGGTTTTCATTAACCGCTCGTAGTGTACACAAATTGTGCTCTCACTGTAAAACAGCTGTTTTACAACCATGAGAGGGAGCCGGGTGAGAGAGAAGGCAAGCTTTTACATGACTTTCATGGATCGGCTTCCATTAGAATGAGTGCAGCTACTGTTTCTGCCTCATTAAGATCAAATTATCTGTAATTAGCGGCTCAGATGTTTGATCATACTGTTTTTAGACACAACTTGTGGCAGGGGGGGAAAAGTGTTGTGGACATACAGGCACGCCATTGTTTCTGATGAGGTAATGTGTTAATATTTAACCGTACTGTGTGAATAAATAGAAAGCCTCTGGCTACGTGACACCGTCAACACTGGTAAAACTCCTAATATGCATTTTCGATTGCTTCTGAAGGGCATCCATCATGTCTGAAGTTCTCCCCCGAATTAACCTCAAATGTGAAGAGATTACGATGGCAGTGTATTGAATGCAAAACCTGCAGCTCCTGTCGAATACAGGGGAAGAATGCTGTAAGTATCACAATACATACATCTTATCACTACCATTTTCAGTGTTGTTGGCTTGGAGGTAGATGTCATTTTGTGCATCCTTGAGGATTTGTTGGTTTTCCCTCAGATTTGTTAAAGCCTCTCTTGTGCAGGAAAAAGATTTTAAATGACGGGTGTGGGGGGGGTGTTAAACGTATGCGACAGGGACGTCCCTCAAACATGCCTGCTGTTCCCTTTCAGGATGAGATGCTATTCTGCGATTCATGTGATCGGGGCTTTCACATGGAATGCTGCGACCCGCCGCTTTCAAGAATGCCAAAAGGTGAGGTGTTTACACTGTCTGGCTTCTCTGTTTCCCTCTCTGCTGTCATTTCAAAGCCTTTTCTTCACACACGGCCGTATGGGGCTGTCACTCAGCACACAGAGAGGCAGCGGTGGCTTATTAGGAGCTTTGCATGCATATCAAATTATTTCAGCATCCCTGGGGAGATTTGCTATCTCTGGATTACAGTACTGACCCTACAGCGAGGCTTGTAATGGTGGTGCACGTACTGTGGTAGGACGTTTGGCAGGCAATTCATACAAGTCACATAGCTTTGCTCAACAAGCTGACACGAAGTCTATTTCACTGGACAGAGAATTGACCCAATGTTTTTCTTATGGATTTTCACTTTGTGCTGAGTAATTGATTGTCATTGTGAGCTGGTGGGAGTCTCGCCAGCTCTCGGTATTAAAGGAAATGTTTCAAATGAACGTACTGTATGTCCTCTGAATTGATGAACCCACCCTAAACGGTACTCTCTGTGTTTGGACACCCTCCAGGAACCTGGATCTGCCAAGTCTGCAGGCCGAAGGAGAATGGGAAGAAGCTGCTGCACAAGAAAGCCGATCAGATCAAACGTCGATATGCAAAGCCAATCGGAAGGCCCAGAAATAAGCTCAAACAAAGAATGTAAGTGTGCAATAACCTCAATATTAGTACTTTTAAAGGAAAGTTTCTACTGGTTATAATAACACTGTAGTTGTTGTACTCGCAGTCAATTGTTAAGGTTTTGTAATGTGGTGACATTGCTGAAAAGAATTCAAAACCCCAAATTAATATCACAGCAGTTTATATACAGAGTTTCTGGATCAACCTACAGATGTTGTTTGTTTCCAAATCTGAGCAATAACTTTTGTACGTTCAGGCTGCAACTGAAGATTCATTTTATTGTCAATTAACCTGTCGATTATTTTCTTAGTCAATGGGTTAGTTATTGGTCTATAAGATAAAATGGTGAAAAATGTTAATCATTGTTTCCGAAGCTCAAGATGACTTCTTCATGTGACTTATGTTATTCACAACAAAAAAGATATTTAGTTTACTGTCACAAGGCAGTAAAGAAATCAGAAATCTTCACACCACCTTTTATGTCTTGAGAAAAGATCTTTGTGACCAATACGTCAACTTTTTTTTGAGTAAATCATTGCAGAAGTACAAAAAGAACTATTTTTCATTGGATTAATTTGATAGTTGATAAATAATCCATTAATCGTCACAGCTCTATTGGCATACAGTGTTGTCATAACAGATTCAGATTATAAAGTAAGACCGTTATAAACTGGAATTATCTTTCACAGAGAAAAACAACACACTGAGCAAACAATAATTAAATGCAAGTGGCGGTGAAATCTTCTCTTCTCATCAAAATTAATTAACATTTATTTACTTAAGCACAACTGAACTTCACACAGTTTTTGGAATGCAAAATGTGTCGATTGCTCCCAAAAAACACTTGTTACTCATGCAGAAATAAAGAATGAATTCTAGAGATCTGGGGTGCAGTCTGCAGTAGTGGAAGATCAGCAAAATTTAATTAAAATATCAAAAATAAGAGTACTCATTATTCAGAATGGCCCCTTAGATAATGCATAATTGATGAATGAGTGTGTAAGCAGCACTTTAATATCGTAACTGTTAGAGGTGAAGCTAAGTTTAACAACTTCATATATTGTTGGTGGGTTGATTTCTAACGTTGCATCATATTTAAGAAGTTGATCACATCCTTTGTCAGTACTGTACATGTAAGATTAATGGAGCAGAGTTAAAAGTACTAGTTGAAAAGTAGTATAAAATAACATAAAATGGAAATACAAGCACCTTCAAATTGCACTTACATACAGTACTTGATCTTTGTTTTCCTTGTCTTGGCAGGTCTCTAACCAGTGGTGACGGCTCCATGGTAGCACTTGGAGGAAGGGGGTCACCTGGTAGGGGTCAAAAGATTACCGTCTGTTCCACACCTTCATCTGGTCATGCTGCATCTGTGAAGGACGCCAGAGACAGATTGGCTGTTGCAGACCCCTGTTGTGTGGTCGACGCCACCCAATTCACCACTTCCACCCCCACCACCACTCCCCCCCTCACGCCCACCTCCACCCCAGCTACACTCACCGTTAACAAGAAAACCAAAGGGCTTATCGATGGGCTTTCCAAATTCTTTACCCCTTCCCCCGTGGGCCGTCGCTCGCGAGCTGTAGCCGTAGAGTCGCCCGCCAGACAGTTAAGCTCTAGAGACAAGGGTCCGCCCAAACTGTCCCAGCCACCAGAGCCGTTTGCCTTCGCTGCTGACGCCACGCAAAAGATAACCCCCTCGTCCTCTGCCCTCCCTCCCGCTCCCACGTTGCCGGGCCTTAGCCCACCCTCGCTGGTGTCCAGCAGCTCCACCTCTGCTAACTCACCCCAGAGCTCCTCCAGCCAGTCTAGTGTTCCTTCCCTGAGTAGTCTGTGCAATAGCAGCCAACTTAAGGGACTATTTGACGGACTCTCTCACATTTTTACTACTCAGGGACAGTCGCGGAAAAAGCGACTACCTTGCTACGCGCCGCCTAAGCGCATGCACCATAAGCAGGATTCTCCCCATGCGTCCAAAACGGGGCCCCAGCGCCTTGGAAAGAACGAGTTTAATAAAAATAGGTTACACTCCACATCTGCTGGGCCAGGCCGACCCAGAGGACACCCATTTAAGATGGTCAGTCATTTCAAACGTAACCCCTTCCTTAAAAAGCACAGGACACTAGGCAGGCTGAGGTATAAAGTGAGCCCTCAGAAGGGAGCCCCCTCGCCAGGAAAGGGAGACTTGACAGACGGAAGAATTAAGCCTGAGAATAATCATGGTAAGCAAGGCTCGAAACTCCAGCCAAGACCTGCGTCTCCACACCTTTAAGCTTCTTCTTTATTTTTTTTTTAAGCTTGACACTCGCAGTTATTTTTTTTTCCAGACTAGAGCTAATCTTTTCTTTGAGAAGACACCCTCAACATTCTAACAGACTACTAATCTTCTGCCTAATTTGAATTCTTTTAGTTTCTTAACCCAGTTTCGTTGCGTTTTGACTTGGCTGCGGAGTTTACGTGGCTTCCATCCTCTCGCCCGTTGGCTTTTGTCATAGTGCATGGCCCACTAACTCCCTCATGTTGCTCCTTGCTCTGTCCTTGACCCCTCTGCAGTAGTGCTCACATTGTGATCACTACCTAGCAGAGGCTGTAGTCCCATCAGCACTCTTCCTCATCCCACCCTCACTCTTGAAATCTCTGTCTCCACTCAACCTCACTTCCAGCGGTCATTAGACACATACAACCCAGTGATTCACCCACCCAAGTTGACTCAGAGCTGACATGATGATTATAGCCAGAAGTGCACTAACCCTTACATTTCACTGTCTTCAGGAGTGGAGTCACAGTTTAAAAAAAAAAATAACACGTAGGAAAAACAAATGGATATATGTTTCATCCAGTTCTAAACAATATGCTGCACAAACACTACTTATCCCAACAGAACATTCCCATAAATATGTTAATGACACATCACGTCCACTTGTAATGGGTTTTTGTTTTGGTGGTTAAGTCATGGTGTTGATGTCTTTCATAGAATTACTGCCTGCTTTCCGACATCAGTTGCTTTTCATGTCGACACTCGCTCCCTTCACTGCATCTGCTTCTTCATTCATGGGAAACTGTCTTGGTGGATGACTAAGCACATGAAAGCAGTTACGCAATTAGAGTGATTTAGTTTCACTTCATTACATTAGGGATTTTCATATAAACATGCAAAGATGATACATTATGAAATTCCTCCGAGACACGGCCTCAAACAGGCTCAGCAGCAGAACTCACAGTATAAGCACATTTGCATAGAATGCATTTATGAGATTATTCAGCCACGGCTGCTTCAAACAGGCCAGTGCTGATGTGCGATCTGATGTGTTGATGTCGTGTTATTGTGCCTGTAACAGGCCACAACGGGGAGCTGCGTGTGAAGCAGGAGGCCCGAGCCGACTTTGCGGCCATGTCGAGAGACCACGTCACAGAGGAGGACGTTGAGACGTTCACACATGTGCAGGAGCTTGCAGCACAGGTGAGAAATCTTATAAGAAATTTAAAAAAATGTTATTGCTAACTTCAAGTTAAACAAGGTGTTTGATAAGGTCTTCTAATGACATCTAAGAGGTTACATCTTATTGTATATGTACAGATTGGTGACAAAATAAATGCTAAACCAACATAAAGTGTCACCATGTGCCGCCACAACAGTTTCAGTAGCCTTGGCATTGATTCTCCAAAAACATACTGGAGGGATGAAACACCCTTCTTCCAGCAGATATTCCCTTATTTGGTGTTTTGATGAAGGTGGTGGCAATCACTGTTCAACACATCGGTCCCAAATCTCCAATAGGTGTTCTGTTAGGTTGAGATCTCGGCTCATTAAACCATTCAGTGAGTCTTAGCCATGTCATACGGATGGGGAAATTGTCATTCTCCAAGAGACCACTCTAATCAGAATAGAAATGTGTAGAATAAAGGTGATCACTTAAAACACTTCCCTCTAGGGGGAAAAGTGGAACCAAACCATGCTAGCAAAATGCCCCCCACAGCTGAACAGAGCCACCGTTTGTTATGTTACTTAATTTATCATTTATTCAGGTTTTTTCTTTAATTTATTACGTTTTACATATTTTTCAAATCAAACTTAAGATAAAGTTAAAGATAGAGTTTTTTAAAATGATGATTGTAGCCAAATAATGACAGCGCCTAATAGCCTAATAAAGAGATACACATTGTTTCCCATACATTTACATAAAGGTATAATGTAACAAAATATCTGTCAACTTCTGTTTCAAATATTTAATTTTCTCATTGGCAATCTCTTGACAATATTACAAAATTTAAGCGCAGAAGTTACAAAAATGTCCTTTTTTGGAGTCACAAAATATTGTGTTGTGTTCCTCCAACAGAACTTTCTCAATCAGACCCGCAAGTTTGTAGTCTTAATCTAACTTTATTTATTTAGGATAGAGGTGGGTGACAAGGACATAATTAATTATCTCAGCATTACCTTGATTTACGTTTTTTATGTACTCTTACGGTTTCAATGTACTTTGAGACAAATTTAAACTCTTGTTCATCCAGTTTTTTTAACGTATTGCTATTCTGAAAGCTATTAGATCTGATGCTAACTCAGATATTAGAAGGGACTTAAAGATTATATGTCATTTCAGAATTTAAGGTCTTTATAGTGACAGATTTTGGTCAAATTTCATCTAGCTTTTGTTTAGACATGAGATCTGTGGACCACAATTGTAATATGAGCCATTATGGACTGGTAATTAGAGGCGTGGTAAGGATGAATTATCTGGGATAACACATTTATCCGTTTGTTTTCATTTGATCTTTTCACAGAGAACTGGATCTCTGATGAACACAGACTCCGTGCGATGCCCTGCCGTCATTGAATTTGGGAAGTATGAGATCCAAACCTGGTACTCGTCGCCTTACCCGCCTGAATATTCGAGGTAATGCTGCTTTCACGTTGCAAATAATGCCAGTTTCTGTGTTATTAAAGTGTCATTTTATGTGAATGTTTGTTTCAATGTCGCTGGAGTACAAACCACAGCTGTCCCTTTTGTCTCCGTCAGATTACAAAAGCTTTATCTGTGCGAGTTCTGTCTGAAGTACATGAGAAGCAAAAACATTCTCCAGAGACACACAAAGAAGTGTGGCTGGTTCCACCCGCCAGCCAATGAAATCTACAGAAAGGACGACCTTTCCGTATTTGAGGTCAGCTTCCCTTTACAGCAATAAAGCAATAACTGTATGCTGCATGAGATTCCACTGAATGGGTTCTGGGAGGAGGAGGGAAAAATGGGAGCTGTTTGAACAGTGTCCTCTTGCTCTTTTTATTCCGTGTTTAGGTTGATGGAAATGTCAGCAAACTATTCTGCCAAAACCTCTGCCTGTTAGCCAAGCTTTTCCTGGATCACAAGACCTTGTATTATGATGTGGAGCCTTTCCTCTTCTACATACTTACAAAGAATGATGAGAAAGGCTGTCATCTTGTGGGCTATTTCTCCAAGGTAAGAATTATAGAGTGATTATATGGGAAATGAAGGAATATACCGCACATCATTTATGAATAGTGATACTGATACAGTAAGACTTAACTGTTATATGTCCATTTTTGTAACGTGGATTTTACTTACCACAGTGAGGTCGATTAATTGATTAGTCAAGATAAAATGCAAAATATTTGTTGATTAAGCTTCTGGATTTTTTGTTTTTGTCTGTTTTGAATAATTGTAAATTCATTATCCTCATAGGCTGTTACCATTAGCTGTGTTTCCATCTAATTCTCATGCAAATTCGAAGCATACTTTTAAAAATTTTGCGTAAAAAAAAAAAAAAGGGCGAGGGGAATTAAGTGCGTTTTCATCATCTGGTTTGGAGTGAATAAACTAGGCTATGCAAATTGTAGTTTTGGCCAAATTATCTATCAAATTATTCTCTGTTTATGTAATAAAAGAAGAAGAGGTTGTGAACCAGAAACAAAACCAGTTGTTTTCTAACTGCCAAAAAAACCTCAAAGAGAAGAACAAGAAGAATACTAATCAGTTGGTTGGTTTCTTCTTCTTCTTCTTCTTCTTCTACTTCTTCTACTTCTTCTTCTGCTCCTTCTCTTTCTCTCAAAGCAAAAACAGTTGATCCGTTATGTTAGTTAAATGTTCGCTATGTCAGATCTTATTCGGGAAAAGTGTTTTCCATCTCCTATTTAGCATATAATCTTTTTTGAAAAAGAAAAAAAATTAACTCAAGCGAGCATGTAAACATCTTTGCAAAATGGTGGAAGTTTTGCGAATCGTGCCATTTTAATCGACCTCTTCTAATGCAATACTTCAAAATGCACATGGACATAATGGAAACACAGCTATTGATTATTATGAAATTTTAAATAAGAAACAATCGAGTAACTAAGAAATAATTGCCATATTAACCATAAAAGATAATTAACATTTATTGTGGCCAAGATTCAGAACATAGTGAAACTTTCCAGTGAAAGCTCATCACCCTGTGTGTGTGTGTGTGTGTGGTGTGTGTGTGCACGTGCACAGCTTTAGACAAGGACAATGGCAGGTGCAGTAAATTGCCAGCTTCAGCAGAGCTCTGACATACTTGATCTGTTTCTCCTTCCCTCAGGAAAAGCTTTGCCAGCAGAAGTACAATGTCTCCTGCATAATGATCATGCCTCAGTACCAAAGGCAAGGATTTGGAAGGTTCCTTATTGATTTCAGTAAGTTCCTTAATGCGTTTTTAGACCACTGAACTGAGTTTTTTTTTTATTATTCATTGGTCTTTACAAACACTTTCAGATTAAGGGGTGAATTTGTAGCTTGTGGCAAGGTGCTGTTATTTGGTTAAGGCTTTGAAGTAGCCTAATCAAGAGCATTCATGTACAGTGCTTAGGCAATCACCGAAGATTAGGAGCGAGAAACATTACATTCTGGCTGCATACACTATTTGACAGCCAATAGTGTTTCACCCAAGCATCGCTTCAAGAGCTTTTTCATGGAAAAATACCCCATTTCTCTCCTTGACTCGTGATGAGGTGTAGATACTGCTTTTATGTTTTAGACCAGTAAATGCATCACATACAATATTTAAAGCCTTGCGGTCCACTTATGAAAACAGTTGCTGCCTTGAGTGGATTTCTGTGTTTAGGCAGGCAGGGTTTTTTTTTTTTGTCATTATAGGCGTTTTATTGTTTTCGGGAGTTGTCTCTATGCCGAGTTTGTGTGTGATGAAGAGAAGGAAAAGGGGAGCGAGCGCGGGGTGGGCGGTCGGTAATGGAGCATTTGATTTCCTGTTCACTTTGGGAGCCATTGAGACACAGAGATGCAAGAGGATCTGTGATATTGAGAGTGTGCTGATAACAAAGACAGGGATTAAGGGAGATTGAACACAGCTGAGTTCTGAGCTCTTTGAAGGCTTTATTGGAAAATGTAGCTTTGGAGCTGGAAGTTGTTTAGATTAAGATTTTCTGTTATATTGGATTGTATTAGAGGAACACTTTGTCTCAGGTAGCTCTGAGAGCGGAGCATTAGTGGGTGCCTGTGTGAAAAATGATCTCTTTCAAATCATAATTCAAAGGACGCTGAGTAGCTCTTTTGTATCGGCTTATTAATGATAATATACTTGTAAAATGGCACGGAATGAAATATGACTTTTTTCAATTAATTTATTTGAATATTCATCGCTAAGTGTTTGTTATCACAGGCTGCTCTTCTTAGCTTTAGTAATGAATATTGTCATGATTACTGGAATATTATGTGTTCACTGTTTGGTGATTAGATTTGCTTGTTTGGTTCTCGGTAGTGGGTGCACATTAAAAGGCATTAATTAATTTCATGCCGCTCATAATGGATGACCCTTGACAGGGCTGCTATAAAACTAATTACACACAGATACATATTAGTATTAGGTTTTTTTTTTCTCCTGTTCGTTATCTCTCCTAAGTGTAGTCTCTTGTGAGCAATGACATCCAGCTGCTTCTCTGTTTCGCTCTGTCGCTTTGTTTCCTCTTTACTCCCCTCGTTCAACCTCCTTTGTTGCCCTTGCCAGCATGTATCATAGCTTCTGACAGAGGTTGAAGGAGAGAAAAACTGATTGCCTCGCCTCCCTTTATACTATTTGAAGGTGAAATCCCAACCAGGGTTCGGTGTCACATCCTTACATGAATATGAAATCCATAAGGGAGGGGGTGTAGGGACTGAATTGCAATCTGAAATGAACGCAGCCGCAGCAGCCTCCAGCTTGACTAAAGCATTTTGTTTTTGTTTGAATCTTGTCTTTTTAGGTTACCTTCTCACCAGGCAAGAAGGACAAGCCGGCTCCCCGGAGAAACCGCTGTCAGATCTGGGTCGCTTATCCTACCTGGCATATTGGAAAAGTGTCATACTGGAGTACCTTTATAAGCACCCAGATAAACACATCAGTGTTAAAGGAATAAGCAGGGCCACTGGGATGTGTCCACATGACATCGCCGCTACTCTCCAGCAGCTCGGCATGATTGACAGACAGGATGGCAGGTCAGTTTCCGAGCCGCAGTCTCCTTCAGCCTGTGCCGCCGCTTCTGTATGCCGTCTGACTTATCCAGGCCAGCGGATATTTTTAACAGCATATCCATTAATGCCGCTGAATATTGACAGAAGTAAGTCAGGTTAAGCACCCCCAAGGACATGGAGCACCTGCTATCCCAAAGAGCTCGTCTTTGTGCTTGTATTTAACCACACATCACCTTCTGTCTCTTAGCGCTTCACACTTCTGTGCCTGGCTTTTCTCATTGTGACCTAGGATCGTGTTGATCAGACGAGAGCGATTGATCCAGAGGCACATGGACAGCCTGAGGGCTAACCCACGCCGGAATGAGGTGGACCCCGACGCCCTGCGCTGGACGCCTTCCACAACTCTCAACGCCGTCCTGTCTGAGGAGGAGAGGGAGGCAGAGATGGATGTAGGTTCCCTCGCTCATTTAGGGCAAACTAGTTATTTGTTTACACTTGCCAACAATGCTGTTATTGGATGTTTGTTTGATTAGCTGGAGAGTTCAAAGAGAGGCCATTAAAAGGAAACGCATTCTCACTGTCAGCAGGCATCTAATGTTGTGCAAAATTGCCCTAAATCAGCTCACTACATAATTGATAGTGCTGAATATTCCATGAAATGCAATCTTTCCACGGTTACTTAACGGAAATGTTTCCTCCATGACGGGCAGGCATCCAATCAGGACGCTGTTCTTATTATCAGGAGGAACCTACAGTGATTCATTTGTCATGATGCTAATTCCAATCTCTTGTTTTCCCATTAGCCTCATTGCTCAGATGTTGGAGCCGTGCGTGCGCCTTTCCCAGAGATAATGCGTCTTGTCTGTTTAATTACCAGGCTGAGCGGCTGAAGGAGCAGGCCAGTTGCTGGGAGAAGGAGGAGAGGGAGGGCTACATGATGACTCACAGCAGCAGGCAACCTCTCACGAAGGTCCACTGCAAGGTTCCCTACAGGACCTATGAACGCCGCCCCACGCTGTCCTGGACCAGGCGCATCCAGCAGTCGCAGGAAGTGAGCGATGACGAGGCCGATGACGACGACGACGATGATGAGGATGATTCTGATGGCTCTGATGGCTCACCACCCATCCTGACAAAAGCCCATGCAATGCTCGCAGCCAAGAGAAAGGTGACTTTTATTGTTTGTTGTTGTGAATCATGCTCCTTTTGCATCACCACAAGTCCCCCAGCGGGATTATCTCATTGATTATCTTGAGTTTTATTCGAGGACAAAGTGGAATTAAATGTATATCATTAGGTGTTTTCCTTCATTAGGGGCCATGTTGTGTACTCTGGTGAGATGGAAAGGTTTGATAAATATTCATGAATTCAGTGGAGGGTTCAGTGGCTTCCTCCTGTCATCTGGAGCCTCCCTGTGTGCCTGCAGCTGTAGATAATAGATTGTGTTTTCACTGCTGGTGTCGAGACTGTGCAGGCTAAACCTTGTACTATTGTCAGTGGTCATGGTTAATTTACTGCCCTCCTCTGTGCTTTTCACATCTGTTCTGTCTATATGGCACTGCCCCCTTGTGCTGGAGATAATATTACAGCCGGGTGCATGATGTCAGGGAGACCTTTTCAACAAAAACAGTGTGAGAACCAGAACAGAACGACACTGGCTGTTCGAGTTTATTTAGTGCATTAGTTACAGTATTGATTTCACATTCTTCTTGTGAAGGATTTCGGAGAGGCGAGCGGTTCAGTCGGAGGCAGCCAGTGGGAAACAACTGGAGAATGTAAAATATAGACTGTGGTTTCTGCTTATTCTGCCTGTCTCATTTGTGGTTTTCCACACCAGGCTGCATTGCTCAAACATTTAGTCTCACAGTGTGGTTTTAACATTTTACATTTAGCACAAAAGCCTGAATGAATTCCTGCTATATCCACATGGAGGTCATCCACCTAGTGCCCTAGTTTTCAGTTTTTACAAAACTACTCTGCTCTGATGGAGGTTTTATTCTGTTTTTCACTGGTTCCTCTTTTATTTGTGTTTCAGAGAACCATTGTGCTCAAGAAGAGAGGGCGTAAAAGGAAGAGAATAAACAGCAGTGTTACAACAGAAACCATCTCTGAGACAACCGAGGTGCTGAACGAGCCGTTCGAAAACTCAGAGGATGAGCGACCTATGCCCCTGTTGGAGCGCACCTGCAGAGTGGGCGAGATGGAGGAAGAAGAAGAGGAGGAGGAGGAACAGGAGGACAAGACACCGATTACACCAATGAAACGCCGGAGAGGTCGCCCGAGGCTGGAGAAAAATGCACAGAAAGACAATCTTGAACACTGGAATGAAGGTATTTGCATCTTGATGGTTGTAAAAATACTCTGTATTACATCATTTCTCATGAATTTATGTTGAGCAGTTTGTTCTCTCCCTCTGGCAAAGAAGTAAAGTGTTTTTATTTATTTTCTGAAGGAGCTGACGTCCTCTCTAAGAGACCCAGCAGACCCCGTCCAGTGAAACGGAAGAAAGGCTGGCCCAAAGGAGTGAAACGTGGCCCTCCTAAATGGAGACTAAAGAATGAGCGGAAGATGGGCTTCAAGCTTAACCTCTACACACCCCCTGAAACCCCAATGGAGGCAGAGCAGCACCACATTCAAACTGAAGAAGCAAAAGAGGAACCTGACCAGGATATTGTCAGTGCAGACGAGGGCAGCAAAGCAGACAGGGGCCCCACTAGTCCAGACATAACTCTAGAGAGGTCCTTTTCTGAGCCCCCAAGTCTTGCTGACATTGGCTCTCAGAAGTCGAGCTCCCCTGAAGGATCTCCCGTGGCTTCACCGGTGTGCTCACCTGCTGCCTCTCCCAGCGCCATGTCCCCCACGCCTGAGGACAGAGATGACTCCCCAGAACCACCTGAAGATGATCAGCAAGACCAAGAGAGTGAACACGGACAGGAATCCCCAGCCAAAGATGTGGAACACAGCACAGAGGGTGTTGTATCGCTAGAGAATGACAATGAGGAGGATGAGGAGGAGGATGGGCAGAGAACTCAAATCGAGGATCAGGATGCAGATGATGAAGATGACAGTCACAGCAAGCCAGCAGAACCTGAGAACAGCAAAGCAGAGTTGGAAGAGAGTGCGAAAGAAATACCCGAATGCACCGAACCTTTTTTAGATCCAAAAGAAGACAATGACTCTGAATTGAGTCAGCAGGTTTCTACAGTACCGTGCAGTGAAGAGGAACCAGCTACTGCTGCAGAAAGCATCCAGGAGGCAGTGACAGAAACGACAGTAGCAACACCACCACCTGAAGCAGTAGCAGTGGCTTCAGTAGCAGCTGTAGACTCTGATAACCCTGCAGACTCTGAGTCAGAGGAAGAGAGCGCGCCCAGTCCTTGTCCGGATCACCCACCTCCTCAGCCTGCAGAGAGGCCAGCTCTCAGTCCCGTGCTGAGGGAGGACCCTCCAGTCTGCACAGAGATTGACTCAGAGACAGCCCAAGCTGTTCAGTCCTTGACGCAGGAGACTGAGCGGGAGAATGTTTTCCAGGACTGTGTGGAGACCCAGGAGCCCTGCAGGAGCCTGCAGACGTACACCCACGTGGCCCAGAGCCCCCAGCTCACCTCGCTGGATGACTGCCCCCAGTCAGACCACAGCAGCCCTCTTTCCTCGGCGCAATCCCATCCCAGTCAGTCGGTACGCTCTGTTAACAGCCCGGCTGTCTCCATCCTGGAGAGTGGCTACACTCAGATCAGCCCTGACCACAGTGCCATCTCAGTGCCCTCGCTCCACAACATGGAGACGAGCCCCATGATGGACGTACCGTCGGTGTCGGATCATTCACAGCAGGTTGTGGACAGCGGCTTCAGTGATCTGGGCAGCATCGAGAGCACCACCGAGAACTACGAGAACCCCAGCAGCTACGACTCGACCATGGGGGGCAGCATCTGTGGGGCAGGCCCCTCCCAGAACAGCTGCTCCTATGGCAGCATCCCTCCTAGTGGCCTGGCCCAGAGCAGCTGTGCCGTGAGCCAGCAAATGGCCGCCGTCAACCCCGGCAGCTGCGGGATGATTCAGCAGAACAGCCTGAGCTCGCCGCCGCACTGCAACGTCAAGTCGCCACAGGGCTGTGTGGTGGTGGAGAGGCCCCCCAGCAACAGCCAGCACAGCCAGCACAGTCAACACAGCCAGCGCAGCCAGCACAGCCAACACAGTCAACACAACTCTCACAGCAGGCACGGCCCACACAATCAGCACAGCCAACACAATCAGCACGGTCCACACAATCAGCTAAGCCAGCACAGTCAACACAATCCCCACAACCAGCATAGTCACCACCACAATCACCACCTGCAGCACAATCAGCTCAGCCAGCACAATCAGCACGCTCAGCATAGCCTTCACAATCAACACAGTCAGCACAGCCAGCAGCAGTCCATGGCACAGTGTGCCATCCCCACCAACTTCACCACCACCATGCAGCTGGCAGACATCCCTGAATCTGGCAACCCAAACTTCGCCCTCTACGAGAGGATCAACCACCAGGGGGAGTATGGCAGCGGGCACTACTCGCAGTCGTCCGGCCTCAGTCTGGCCAAACTGCAGCAATTCACCAACACGTTCATAGACCATCCTCACTCGCTGCCTTTCAACCACTCGGCCTCACACCCCATCACATCTTATGCAAACACCCCATCGCTGTCATCTCAGCACTCCAGCCTGGTCTCTTTATCCCAGACGCCACATCGAGTCCCCAACCCACAGGTGCAGGCCACCATGACCCCGCCCCCAAATCTCAGCTCCCCGCCACCCATGATGCTACAGCGCAACATGGGCATCCCGCCCTCGCAGCGGATCCAGCCCCAAATGGCCTCCAAGAGTCACATCTCGGCACGCTCCAAGTCGGCCCCGCTGTCGCACCACCAGCAGCAGATGTACGCCCGGCCGCCACAGACTGTGGCCATGCAGGCGCCTTCCAGGACGCTGGCTGCCATGCCACGCATGAACATGAGCGTGAACATCATGCCGGCACCAGCCTACAATGTCAACTCCATGAACATGCCCTCCCTCAACGCCATGAACGGCTACAGCATGAGCCAGCCCATGATGAACAGTGGCTACCATGGCAACCATGCCTATATGAACCAGTCACCCCAGTACTCTATGCAGATGGGAATGATGGGAACACAGCCATACCCCCAGCAGCCCATGCAGGCTCCACCACATGGCAACATGGTGTACACTCCAGCTGGTCACCATGGTTACATGAACACTGGCATGTCCAAGCAGTCCCTGAAGGGGCCTTTCATCAGGCGGTAACTGTCCGCAGGACTGAGCAGTTTCTTCTCACGTGCATTTTGCTGTTTAAAGATGCACTGATCTGGCCTTTTTATTTTCCTCTTTTTGGTGTCTTTTTGTTATTGTTTATTACTTAAAAACCAGCAGCAGCACTTGGAAAGAATGCAAAAATTTTCATCAATGAGTAAACTTTGAAGCTAATGTTAAAAAGTATTTTTGTTTCTCCAAATGGGAAGCCTTACATCATTACGATGAAAATCTATTTAATTAGTGTTAGTGTCTCTGATGTGTCTTTAGAGCAGGGCGGGTTCAGAGCTCAGAGGTAGAGATTTCATCAGTGGTCTTGCAGTCGTGTAGCAGCCTCAAATGAAGCCATTTAATGTGCCTGCTACAAGTGGAGTTAGTGGCTGTTTGAACCTGTTCAGTGTACCTGTCTAACAGTGCTGACAATTAGTTTGTACTATACTCATGCCTTTGTATATTTAAATTATTGTACTTATTTTGTAAAGTGACAACTAGCATGCTTCAGTCTCTGTTAGTGACAGTGCATTGAGTAGTACTGTACAAGTGTTGTGCTTAATAGCAAGCCATTTTAAAGATATCTGGCCTTTATTAGGTTTCCCTCCACAGGGAGAAAGATGAAACTATATTTTGTTAATTCTAATAATGTAAAAAAATGTAAACTTAGTCCTGTTTTCTGTTCGGTTTGAGAGGTTTTATTGCTATGTATGTATAATTCTGAAGTCTTTTGTAACAGATCTCCTTGAGGCAGCTTTCTGTTTAATAAAGCAGACTGATTTCTGTCAAAATAACAAAGCATATCTCAGTGTTTGTACCCTGAAAAATTCTAAAACATTTCAAAATGTCCAGAAGTGTGGCAGAATTTAAAAGAACTAAATGATTATAACAATGAATAACAATAAAGAAAATATAAATTTAGTCCAAAGTCGATATTTTACATAATGCCTTTAAAGCTACGTTTTCATTCCATCTGTAGATTTGTTTTCTATCTTTATAAAATGTTGGATTTATATTTTACCGAAGTGTAGAAGAATAGAGCCTGTGAATAGACCAAACTAAGCTAATGGATTGCATGTAAAACGCAACTTGTACTTGTGTTTTTGTTTATATTGCTCTTTTGTAGCCTTTGTACCTGTACAGAGTTGCTGGTAAGAACAGGGGGGAAATACCTGGCTATGTGCACAAAAATCGGACAGAATGACATTCTTGTATTTATGACTTTTCTCCTTTTGTCAGTTACTTAAAATGCTGTACATTTTAGCATAAGAATAAATTATGATTGACCATGTACGTGATTGTTCTCCTTTTAATTTGAAGCATTTGACTAGCTTGAGGCGAATGAGTTTGCAATGATGGAGTTTGAATTCGTAGTAATCCAGGCAGCTGTTTTCTCTGCAGAAAAGTATTTTAAAAATAAAAGGAAGTGGAATAAAAATAAAAGGAATCTTGACTTGGACTTGACCGCTCTGAGACTTGATTTACTCGAGATTTCGCCCCCTTCCAAACTGGACATGAAACATTAAAGCAAAACGTTCTCATCTCAAGTTTTTACCCGGTTAAACCCCAGAAAAGTTAAAACGAAGAAGAAACAAACAAATGGCACAACAACAGACAGCCCTTGCATGGTCACCAACACTGAATATTTAATTTTAAGGCCTCTGCGTTAACCACAAATTAAAAAACAACAACAAAAGCATGGGTTACACAACTTTAAAGGGGAAATGTTAAAAAGTGTCATTTCCATGGACAGTATTCACAGACCTGAACTTCTTGCATCTTGACTTATTTACACACCTAGAAAGACTTGAGCCTTAACTTTAGCTTGTGTTAAATGACTTGAAAATCAACTTGGACTTGTCTCGATTTCTTTTGACCTGGCTTGGACTTCTCTGAGATTAGATATGGCTTGACTTGGACTTACCTAGGGTCATGTAAAGACCTAAATTGGACTGAACTGACTAGGACTTGGCATAAAATTACTTGAGACTCGGCTTGGACTTAGCTTGAGACCTGCTGTAGTCCTGATAGACCTGGTGCTTGACTAACATCTATATAGTTTCTTAGGCTTTGACTTGACTTGGAGATTTTCTCTGATGTACTTGACTTCAACTTGTCCTGAATGACATTTAACGTGTCTTGCACTTGTCTTGAATGACCAGAGGCTTTTATTTCACCCTGAGGACTTCTCAAATTACTTGACATTCAACTTCAATGACCCGAGGCCTGGCCTGAGGCTCAACTTGCTCCACGTGTCCTACAATCAGCTCTGCTCTGTAAGCTCTCCCCTGCTCTCCAGGAGGTGCATGTCCAGCTCTCTGAGCTGTTTCAGGAAGCCCCAGTTGGGGATGATCCGCCTGCGTTTTTTCACATGGTCGATGGCATCAACCACCGTCATGTTCTCACAGATCATGAGGTAGGCGAGGAAAAGCGTGGCGGACCGACTCCTTCCCATCACACAGTGCACCAGCAGTTTATCTGGAGGTACATCAAACACAAAGTCAGGGAAAAGCTACCATACATGCATATTAAGAAGTGGTAAACTTCACCAAACTTTCCTTCGGCATGAGGGTAAGTAGATAATGACTGGATTTTAATTGTTGGGTGACCTTTTCCTTTAAAGAACAAAAGGCATCAGTCTCTATAGAAACTGTCCACATCTCTTGAAACCAGGAACCAGTTCATGAAAAAAAAAATAGTTTTTCAAATGTAGTTTTTCATTTATTTGTGCTGCACAAATGAGAACTGCTTTCATGCCAAGATAAAAGGATGGTGGGTGAAGTCCAAGGGCGTATATCTGAAAAATCTGGCACCTACAACCAAAATGTATTGCCTTCCACACAATACGATGGAGGCAAATCAAATTGTGGTTCTCAAAGTGTTGCCAAGATAAAATATTTTTGATGATTTTGACCTTTTTCACCCTACGTACTCGGTTGATGGTGGATGTTTCCACACAATAGTCTCAAAGCCCAGTCATTAAAGGTGTAATAAGCGATTCTAGAGAAAGATAGTTGATTTTTGAGTCTCATTCAGAGATGTTTTGGATTTCCCAGATCTTTAAGTACCAATTTCCTCGGGTTTTTGGGTCAGGCCGGCCACCATTGCACGTTTAAAACCCAAACCATCAAGGCAAGATACCAATACGTATGTGAAAATGGCTGAAATGACCCTTTAACTGTGTTGCCTTACTCTGAGGATTTCTCAGTGTTTCTTTGATAAACTCGGCAGCAGAGAAGAAGTACTGGCTGAGGTCAAAGGTAGCGACGTCTTCTGCCACCACCCCGTAGTAGACGATGTCCATGTCACTGTAGTAACCAGCTCCGGTGTCCACGTTGTTCCATGTCCCTTCTGCTGCGTTGAAGACGTGCGTAATCCCCAACCTCTTCAGATTACACTTGTCCTTTGCAGTCTCCCTGCAAGAAACCAGTGTGAATATGTTTTTAATCCTCCTTTATTTGATTCAGTTTGGTAATTTAATACTTTTTTACTTACTCGTCCCCGATGTAGACATTAGGCCAGACCTCGTTGACATGAGTATAAGCCACACTCCCACGGTTGAGGATTTTCTCCAGCTCATAGCCCCCAGGTGTGACATATTCATCCACTGGACTGGATTCCTCTGCTGCCTTTGTAACATTTATCTTGGTGCCAGTCTTTGACTTGTGAGAAGCCATTTTCTCACCGTGGCTTCCCTTCACACATGATTTATTAGCTTAAGGGGGAAAAGAAATACCACACTCGCTTTTTTTTTTTCTCCTCCCTTCCACTTTTCTCCCACTGCAATCATGAAAAAGCTCAGTTCTGTTGTTTTGTTTTTCACATGCGTCTCCAGCACCACTCACCGACAGATCGAAGTCCGTCGTCTTCCTGCTTGAAAGTTTTGTTTTCATCGTTCTGGCAGCTTGTTGTGAGGCAGTCCTTAAAGGCAGAACACGGGAAGGTTTAATTCTGGCAGGCTCAAGTCAGGGCACAGATTGTATAACCGCTCTGTGACGGGCATCAAATGCGGAGGATATTTTTAGGGCTGTGATGTGGCGGGCCCCTGACCTTAGCTGCCACGTTCCCTGCCTGTGGGGAAAACTTCCACCCAGCCAGTCCCTGCCATCCACTTCTAAACACACAACTTTAATCTCCACTGCTGGCAGGAAGCCGTGCTTATCCAAACTTTGCACTTGCCAAAGGATACCCATATTCACTGGAGTGAACAGGACACTTGGAGCTTTTGCTCAGCCGTATGAGCGACTCCTTGAAATTGTGTCAGTCTCTCTTAGCCTCTCTGCATATCTTCAGACGCTGCCGGAGAAACCGTGTAAGCGCTTGCCTCACAACACCCGTTAAGGATGTTCTGCATTTTTCTGGAGCCTCTCGCGGGGGCCAAAAGAGAAGTGAAATGTGTCAGACTGTTAGACAGATGAGGTTTTTCACAGGATGGCACATGTCTTTGATTCCCCCCCTTATATGATATGCATGGTCCATTCAGTGATCTAAATGCAAGCCCCCAAAGTGAGAGTGTGATGATGACTGTATTGCAGAATGGCTGGATGAAGCTGCTAACATGTCAGACAGAGTTTTCACACCATCAGACTCCTTTATTTTTCCCTCATATCTTCATACTCTGCCATCATTCATTCTGACAGTGAAATCATTAAACCTGTGATATCCAATTCCTTTTATTTTGACAGCATCTCTCTCCCTCTCTCCCTCTCTCTCTCCCTCTTTCTCCCAGTGTGCTCTGGAGAGCATCTCTTATTAAGATGGCTTCAGCGTTTCATCTCTTTTCAAAGTCTGACCTGAATCTGTATACACACTCAGAACCACGCTGGCATATTTTTATCATCTCGTATCAAGCCTCTTTAGACATCACAGTTTTAACTGTACGACGCCGGATCGCAGCAGTTAAGACACAGTGTTTTGAGAAATGTGAATATATAAGTGGAGCATTGTTTATTTATAGGAATACGCCGACTTCGTGTTGTTCAAGTGCAGCAGGGCTTTTTGGCAGTTGTGCTACATTTGTTTTAATGGCCTCTGTGATATTGATTGTGCCGCGAATCAGACGTAAGCTTAAAGAGCCACATCAGTGCTTCTGTATGTTTCAGCCTCTTCGCTACAAATTACAGTTTTGCTGACTGTTTTTTGGGATTTTTTTGGTGGATTTTTTTCTGACATCGCAGACAGCCACTGCGTCGAAATCACATCTGTATGAAAATCTGTTCTCGTTATCGCGCATCCTCCGTTTCAAGTCATTCAGGACTAGTTCAGGGTCGAGTCTGAGGTCTATCAGAGCAAGTCTCGTGTCATCTAGAACAAGTCCAAGCAGGTCGCAAGTAATTAGAAACAAGTCGAAGTCAAGTCCCATATAATGCAAGTCAGGCACAAGACACTCGAGAGTCGTCACAAGTAATTTGAGACAAGTTCATAACAAGTCTCATGCAATTCAGGACAAGTCCGAGTCAAGTCTCAGCTCTATTGCGAGTCTTGAATCATGTTATGTTTTAAGAAGTTTGAGACAAGTCCAAGTCAAGTCTCAGCTCCATCACAACAAGTCCAAGTCAAGTATCAGGACACTCAAGACTAGTCCAAGTCACAAGTCATTTGAGACAAGTCAAAGCCGAGTATGAAGTCATTCAGGACTAGTTTGAGGCAAGGCACGGGGTGATTTGAGAAGTAAGTCAAGTCTTAAATAATGCCAGACAAGTCATTGTCTCAGTTCTAGTACAGCAAGTTTTAAGTTATTCAAGACAAGTCCAAGTCAAGAAAGTTTTGTGTCAAGTCTCAAGTACTCGTTTTTTGTAGGTCTAACTTGAACCCAAGTCTCAGTTTGAAGTCTACAGCTCTCTTGAACAGGCACTTGACGTTTAATTGAGTGTTGTAATTCACAGTGAAAATCAAATCTGCATTTATGTTTGTCAGTTACATTATTGTTGTGAAGTAACACTTTCAGCTGAACCTGCATTATAATGCAAAGAAAATGTGACTGCATAATGTGATGAATTACACAATAGTGTGAAAAACTGTGCATACATTTCAAACCAGTGACGACCTGGATGGTAGGAATATGGTAGATAGATGGTTTGCATTTAACAGATTCAGATTGTAATAGTCCTTAGAGATTTTAAAAAACAAGCTCTATCCCCTAAAGCTCTACTTCTCCACTCCTTGATGTTCGGTAGTTTTCCTTTGCAGGGCCAAGGAAGAGTCCAGGTGACAGAGTTGATTCAGAAATCCAACATTTGGAAGAATGTTTCTGTGCCTGCGAACAGCCTCCACGGCCTCGACGAGGGTAAGTCCTTCTTTGATCATGAGGAAGGCCAGTGTCAGAGTCGCTGAGCGGCTGATTCCTCGCGCACAGTGGACGAGCACCTTGCCTGCACGGACGAGAGGCAGAATCTCTTCAAATGTCAGCTGTGTCTGTGTAATGCATGCAATCTGTGCTGTAATTTTTAAGGCAGCGGTTGAGTTGAGGTAGTTAAGCTTTGATGGATAATATTAATTTACTCCATCTGGCATTTAATATGATACAAACTGAACAACTATTTTTGACTTAATAAAAATTTGAATCAAATCTTGTCACATTTCTATACCCTGATATGTTGTGACATACTGCACAGTTTTATTACACCCCTAGTCTTAAGTGTTTCTGTTGTTTTCTGTGGGTTCGTACCTTTCTGACTCAGAGCACCGTGAATGAAATCAGCCGTCTCAGTGAAGAACGGGCTCAAGTCAAACTCTTTACAGTCTGCCGCTTCGACTCCATGATACAGTATGTTGGTGTCTTTGTAGAAGCGTGGCCCGGTGTCAATGTGCTGGGGGCCATCTGCAGCATTCACCACGTGTGTGACTCCCAGGCTCACTAACAGGCTTTTATTCTGAGCTGTGGCCCTGTCAACGACACAGGAGATGATACCAGGAATGAGGGGCTTTGTGGTGATTCTCGCCTGTGTCTATCTCTGTCAGCATATCTGTGCAGACGCATCACTGGTGACTCAAATGTACAGATTTTATATTTATCCAAATCAGCTGGCCAAACACAGGACTTGTTTGCAGCGACACTTTCTCAATCAGATCAGCATATTGCAGCGGGGCCCCGAAGTGAGAATGTCACTTACGCATCTCCGACGTAGAGGTTGGGCCAAACCTCGTTGACAGCTCCAGTGGGGCGCCTGTTCTTCAGCAGAAGGCTGAGCAGATCGCAGGTGGGCGGTGTTTGATACTCTGGCTCCTCCTCTGGGCTCATATCTGCATCTTTCACTTCAGTGTTGGTGGATAATTATCACAAATTAGATGTAACTCAGCACGCAGATAACAGTGAGATCATTTCCCCACATACTTGATGCGCCTGGATGGAAAATCTGAGAAGTTATCGCTGCTTTCCGGCTAGTTTTTCCTCCCTGTAGGCTTTTGGAAAAGAACTCCAGTAAACTCTAACCTTATTGGTACAGCTCGCTCTGTTTTTCCATCTGAGCAGAGTATCAGTGTTGTTCAAAGGCTGAGCCCCCCTGGAATGAGACAGCTGAAGATGCCAAAGTCTGCGTGGACTATTTATTCCTCGGATGACTGTGACAGAAGCCAGGCTGCTCGTGTGGTGACAACTTCAGCTACACAACCACAGCAGTGTTTACAGTTGTAATGGTGTAAATGATTCAAAACATGGAGAGGGATCTTTATCAGGTCGCCGCATCGAGTCAACAATTACTTTGTACCTAATATAGAGATTCTTGAAGCATATTGTTGGTGTTAAGCTTTCTTTTCATTTTTAACAGCAAATCATCTGAAGAGACAATGAATCTAGCCACCGAAAACTATGAAAAACACTTACACATGTCGGATTTTGTCACATATCTCTTTCATTATTATGAACTTGGACACTGTAGTTTCATCTGAAGCCACTTAGAGACATTTTCTATTTGTAGAGAGTCGCTCAGAGTCAGGCAAACATCACCGAGCATGCTCAGGGAAACAGTTCACCCTTTAAACTGTTGAGATAAGTGAACTTCAATAGTTTAAGACAACAAAATCTCACCTCAAGGTTCATTTAGTTTAGCTGTTTTAGTGCTTTCTATCATATTACATGATCTTCACCAGCACCAGAGTTTGCCCATTTGTCACGGTAATATAGACACGGTCACATTTTTTTTTCTGAGCACTTTGAAGGATTAGTTGTTTAGTTGTTTTGCCCTTTAGTTAGCATTATTAGTAAAATTAGACTGCATGTTAAGGAAGAGACGAGATGAAAAGGAGCTGTTTTGCCCTGTAATGATTTTGGGCTTATTACTGTGCGTTGGTTCAACATGGATTAGGATACAGCACAGCAGATTTAACAGGTTTTGACCTAATAATCACTGAAAATAACCGCCGACATGCAGAGTTGTTACCATTAAATGATTTTACATAAGTACACAGCTTACAGACAGACAGGTTTATTACAAATTGATCTATTTAGCTTTTGAAATCATGTTAAAATCACATATATCTTATCACAAATCCTGTGGTTGGTACGCTTGCTTTCAGTCCAGAAGGAGAAGAGAAACATCTATGGATGCCAACCAGGCTAACTAAGCTAGCTGACATCACAGCTCCAGTGAGGAGGATGCCTTAGTGTTTATATCCCACTCTGTCACAAGCACCAGGCTCCCGTCTAGTGCAACTTTCAATAAAAAGTCGCTTTAATTTCTTCTTCTTCAAAAAAGGAATTTATTTTACAAAGAAAGAACAACTACAACATGTTTCGTCAGTATCATCCACTTAAAACTCAGATACTAACAGGAAGCAACAATATATTCTGAATTTACGAAAAGACACATTTTATCTCAAGTCCGCCTGTTAGCGCTGAAGCTCCTCGATGACACCTGGCCGTGCAGCTCTTTGTCCAGCTCTCTGAGCTGCTCCAGGAAACCATTGTTTGGCGAGATGTTCCTGTTGGCGCTGACGCCTTTGATGGCTTCCGCCAGCGTCATGTTCTCGTGGATCATCAGGTAGGCCAGAACCAAGGTGGACGAGCGGCTGAGACCCATCGCACAGTGGACGAACACTTTACCTGCCGATCAGCGGGAAAAACAAAAAACCCCAACGTCACCTCGTGGCTCAGTCCATAAAGCTCAGCCTTCCTCTCTACCAGCTCCATTTCTGTATTTACAACCATGCAATGACTGGATTATTGTGCTGAACTTTACTCTGATGTCTAATTTGTTACTCCTCTGTGGATTAAAAAGCGTGCACATCACAGAGAGCAGCACTTCTAACTCCTGACTAAAAGTTTTCAACAATGTTGCAACAAATGTTTCTACACACGGTAATCCCTGGTTCCTTATCGGGCCCGAGGATTAGGGGGCATAGGAGCGCGTAATTGAACTGTCTTGGCGTCTGTGTATTTCTGCCGGGGATTACTGTAGGCCCCGCCACACACTGGAGCCCCCGATCAGCCAGCATGTGAATGAGGAGGCCTCATCTTATTACTGTCATGTCAGATACCGGCTTCACTTTGCATAACAGGCCAGGCAGGCACAGGCCACAAACATAATTGTGTAATTTCCATGTCCAATAAAAGTGTTGCTTACAAATTACCAGGGCAATCCATTTAAAACCAATTTTCCTGGCCAAGGTCTGAGCTTATGAGAAGATTACCGTGGGGGAAAGATATTAGCTTGATATTATGTTTAGTGTTTGATTTGCATTTTAATGAGTAATACAACTGGCGGAGGGGGGGCTGCTCTAATGGGAATTGACTGACAAACGTTTCTGTTTCTTTGCTTCGCAGACATAAAAAAAAAAAAATGTCTTCCCCAAGTTATAAGTGAAGAGAAAAACCTCGAGCACCTCAAGAGCTCCTCACCTGTGGGCGAGCTCAGAGCGTTCTTGATAAAACTGGCCGCTGGGTAAAAGAAGGGACTCAAGTTAAAGGACGGCATGTCAAAAGCTTCCACTCCATAATAAGTGATTTTGGTGTCTCGGTAGAAGCTGGGCCCCGTGTTCACGCTGAACTTCCCATCAGCGGCGTTAAGTACATGGGTGATGTGGTGAGCCTGGAGTGTCCTCTTGTCTTTGGCCGCATACCTGAAGGGAAAAAGCTGAATCAACTGTCCAGTGAGATGAGTGAAAGAAGGGTTTGTTGTTGATGAGCACACATCTTGATAGTAAGTAGTGTGCGAAATAAGGTATGAATAAATATAATGCATACATTTGAAGACCTTTTGTGTTGCCAGGTTGTGGACCCACGTTTAAGTGATGAAACCTGAAGCTTTTATTCATAGAAATAGCCCAAAACGTTGACAGTTATTGTTTCCTGGAACGACCAGTTGCTGTTTAATTTTTTGTGATATTCATTTCACATCCATTGTATTTTGGTAGTGACAAAAAAATCCTACAGAAATGTTAACTTGTTAGCATGTTTACGTGCTAATGCCACAAACGTGGGTCATCTGGGTGAAGTAAGGAACATTTGGCTAATATTTAGCATACAGCCTTACACTAGCGTGTTACATAGGGTTAGCACAGTGCAATGCTAATATTTAGCACATTTCGAACAACAAAAGAATAATAATTGAAACTTGGGTTCAAAACCTGGAAACCCAAAAGTGCTGCCTTATTGCCGACTTACTACTGAAGAAAGATACATGTAAACATTGACGTTTAACCTTAATTTGATATTGCAAACTTGTCAGCAAACAGTTGGAGTCGTACCCCCTGATGAATGTCCAATATTCACTGTCTCAAAGGCTAACTCTGTGTTTTGTCTCCACCATCGCCTGAGGCAAATATCTGGTTATATCCGGCAAAGCATTCATCAGCTCTTTAGCTGCTAATTAGCTGCTAACTTTGCTGATTGATGCTGGGCAGGTAGCATCTAGGTGGCTTTAAGCCTCGCTTTAAAAAAGGTAGACTAAACTTTGTTAAACTTTAATTGATTATTGGATATTTCTTAATAGTTTCATAACTCTGTAATTTCAATCTTTATTAGAAAGATTTTTTGGTCTCACATGTCTCCAATATAGATCCTGGGCTGAACTTCATCCAGATGGCTGCTGGTCCCTTTCTTTGTCCACATCAGCCTCTGGAGCTCAGAAGCCGGGGGGGTCTCATACCTGCCGTCTGCCCCCTCAGGGCTCGCCAAGCAGCTGAAGCCTCTGGGCATGTCTGGATGCTCCACCTCTGCTTTTTACAACCTGTCGCATTAAAATACCACATATGATTTCCTAGCAGAGTTTATGTGGGAGATTTTGTTGAATCAACAAAACACTGTGAAGAAATTTAGACAACACAGAGTGCTGAGAAGTAAGGCTGTAGACATGGAGTCAACATTGGGGTCAATAGGTCTTAAACTACACTATACACACTTTACTATAAATTGATCAATCTACAAGTTTGAACGTTAGAGTTTAAATAGTTTGCAACTAAAGTCCGCTTGTAAAGACACACAAGTGAGTAGACGAGTCTCCGTGTTTGGCGTTTAATGTCCTTGACAACTTGTAGCACTAGCAGCCGCCTTTTTTAAGACGTTTAAAACACTTTTTAATTCAAACATTGCATATCTACTGACATTTTATGCCATAGAGCACGACATGAAAATATCTCAATCTTGTGAAGATTATTTTGGACAGCAATGCGTCACAGAATAGCGATATTTTTTGTTTGTATTTTTCATATAGATAGCCTACGTTAAAGGGGAAATTTGAATGTGAATAATGATACATATTTTAATTACTGACCTTCTCCTAACAGGCTCACTTGAAGTGAGATAAAACTGAAAGACAAATGTAACGGTGACAAACGTTAATTACAACATCAGGCGTACGGGGCCTATAGCCTTTAAATATAGACCATAAATATGCCAATAAATGCACTCCACTGCAGCAAAGGACCTCAAGAAGACATAATTGTAAGATGACCTTATGATGCTCTCATTATTTTATCTCCAGCTCAATAGCACTTGCTGGGTTTATTTATCTCCAGAGATATGGAAAATTGGTATTCAAGGCCTGTAAACATCAGCTTTTCATTTCCTGCAGGCAAGTCTAACCTGCGCATTTACAATTTACACACTGGGCTGTAGAGAGACTTATACTATGCCTACTGTATACATTAGCATCCATTTAGGCAGCTGTGTGATTCTGCTCCGGGCTGAGGACGTACAGTACAAACGACGTGTATGCATTGTTATAGTAAAGAAACCGATGGCAGCTCGGCTTCTTATTTGCATTCTGCCGGTGCGTGGAGACATAATGTGGCACTCGGGGGTTCGGAGACTTATTGTCGTGTCCACAGGGATGAGTCATTGAGACCAAATCTGTTTCAGTGACCTTTTGTTAAGCTGCCGCGGCATATGGAGGTGCACTCAAACATCACGATGGCTTTATCCATCTCGGCATTGGTCGCATGCGTGTCACTCAGAGCACATGTGTGTGCAAGAAAAAGCTGCATCCTAACCGGCATATGCTCCATGCATACAAGTGTGTGTGTCTTAAAGGCAGAGTAAAGCGTGTCTTTGCACAAGTACAACATGTGCCTCGAGTACCTGGAGGCTCTTCTTTCTCCTCATTGATCTATAAGTACAACCCTTCCCTCCCTCCCACTGTCAGGGCAGAGAACTGATTTCCCTGGTGCACATGTTGAGCTGCAGCGCTGCTTTCATAGCCTCCCCCCTTAGGCTAACCTGTCCTTCCTGCTCTACTTCTGTGTAATTAAAGATGCTATGTATGGGAAAGTGCCCACAGTTAACATGGAGGGCAAATAAAAATGGCTTTTTTTTACCTCCTCCGGGCCTCTTCTCTGTGGTTTTTATGAATTACACCTCCCTCTTTAGCCTTTTGGATGTGGTTCGTCTGCATTTGCGAGCAAATTAATAAAGGGAGAAAGTAATCCATCGGGCAAGTATCATCACAGCACATACTCGTCTATAAAAGTGCTTTATAAACACGTTTACCCTGCAGATAAAGGTATACAACACAATAAATCCATACACTGTAGTTTATAAACACTGTACATACTAATAAATATTTTCCAAACGTGGACTTCTATCTACAATAAATACCAGAGAACACATTGTTAGTAGACACTTGCCTTGACTGGAAAAACGCTGCTTTTCAAGGTCTCTCTGTACGAGAGCTACATGTAGGTCGACAGCACAACTGTCTGCGTTCTCCTTGGTAATCTACCCTGCAACCTTTTTTGCTATTTTAACATCTGAATCTCAGCCCAAAATAATTCTGGCATCATCTTCTGCATTCCTTAAAGGTTACCCGAGCTACCAGCACAGGAGGAAGGATAGGACACGGCTTTTTCAATAGCAAGAGAATTAGATCAGTGCTGCTGCTGCTGCACTCGAGCTTAAATCTGACACAGTCTTGAGATTCTTCTCTTCAGGGAAACGTGTTGGAATTAACACCTGGGCATTCGGTCAAGTCTGGAGTTTCAGATCTCTTTTTACTTATGAGCTGTTGACAAACATTAATGCAGCAGCTGCACTGTCCTGGATTTTGAAGGATAAATTAATCAAGTTTTTAACCTATTTTTCAATGTTTAAGATGACTGGTGGATAAGCAGGTTAAAAACAGTGAGAATGTCAAATTTTACAGTATTTTACAAATGTTTTTTAAATGTCATTTTTTAAGCAAGTGTAACACACTGCACAGTGTAAACAGTGATTCTACAGGAGCATACTGTTAAATTACAGTAATCTGATGGTCGTTACCTGTAAAGTTAGTTAAATACAGTTAATCTACCGGAGTATACTGCTAAAATACAATAATCTGATTGCCATTATCTGTAAAGTCACATTTAAATATAATTATTTTACAGGAGCATACTGTTAAATTACAGTAGTCTATAGTCTTTACCTGTAAAGTTAGTTAAATACAATAATTCTACAGAAATCCACTGTTAAAATACAGTAATCTGATTCTCATTACCTATAAAGTTACAGTTAAATACTGTATTTCCTCAGGAGTATGCTGCTAAATTACAGTTATCTATGGCCATTACATACGTTAAATTCACTGTTCAACTGTAAAAAAGATACAGTTAGTGTGAAAGTAATACAACTTGTGTCCAGTAATTGACTGTAAATGTACAGTCAAATATTAAACAGTATCATTTGGATATACTCAGTCTTGGCAAGTTTGTCAAAAAGAACAACACAACTGTAGAAAGATGCAAACATGTACAAACAATGCAAACATTTATTTTTATCTTGAAGTTCATTCTCTTGTACCCGAATAAAATATCATAGATTAAAAAAAAAGCCCTTATATTGACACTGAACCTGTGATCACAATACAAACCTGCCATATAAATCAGTGTAGCCTCTCTAACAGAATATTTGCAGGTGTTATAGTTTTATTGCTGATACCGATGAAGACACGAGTGTGCGTTTGTGTGCGTGAATGCATGTGTGTGATATTGTGAAGTTGAGAGATAATGATTTCTAACAGTTCGGAATAATTGCTGTCAAACTCTACTATGTAATCAACAAATCTGCGTACCTTTTTGTGTCTGACGTTCCTTTTAAAGATGGCAATCAAAAGATTCAAATCAAAAGAAAACTGGAAGCGTTTGATTGTTGATCAGCTAGTTTGACAAACACACCAAAGGAGTTTCACACTGCGAACACTGATGGGCAACGAGACACACGCTGTAGATTGATTCCCATTTTGACTTTGAATGTTGACTTCAAGAAACAGGTTTCTATATTTTCTGTTTACAAAAAAAAGAAAATGATGCTTTGTAGAACATTTTCCATAAGATATTTGGTCCATTCTGCTGTAATACAAAGTGAGGTGCTGAAGATTAAAACATTCTTACAAGAATGAGAGGTAAAGACGTAACTCAAAGACATGAAAAGTCCTAAACCATCTTATCATTCGCTTCTTTTTTTCAGTCTTGTCCCTGTTTTCACTTCACATTACAAAAAGGTTTTAATTCGTTCTGCGATCTGACTCTTTTTGTTTCTTTGTTACTGCCTTTCAAAAACATTCAAATACGGAAACACTTTTTTAATAACCATCATTAATAAATGGTACATTTATACTTTAAAGTGAAATATATAAGAATTTTAGTTGAAAACATCCAAAACATTAACTCATAAGACCAACAGAATATGAAACAGCTAATGGCAGCTTCAGTTAGCAGCAGTTAGCGGAGTATGAACTAGTGGAGTATGAATTCAGTTCTTACATATTCCACCTTTAATTAAACTTTAATTAAACTTATTTGACTGCTAACAAAGAATAAAATGCTTTGTAAACCATTTATAGAGCAATAGTTAATGTAAAGTTGCTAAAAATGTTTATAACGCTTCATTAATAAATGTTTTTTTTTTTAGCATTTCATTGTTTGTTAACAGTCAGATAACTTTAAACTGAAGTTAAATTAACTATGAATGTACCATTTATTAATGACGGTTATTGTTAAGTGTTACCAAAAGACTTAAGACAAATCATTCTTAGCTCCTGAAGCTAAAAAGGTGAAGCTTGGCCTGAAGGTGGCGCCAGAGGAAATGTGACTGTTTTATTAACAGCACGCCTTTGGCTCAACATGTCAGGCTCAGCATGTCAGGCTCAGCTGCTCTGCGTCGTCATATTTGGTGCTTTCATCCAGCTTTGTCAGCCGCAGCGGTATTTAGGCTCAGCTCTTCAGCGAGCCGAGCGCTAGCATGTGTTAGCGTGTTAGCATGCCTACTGCCATTGTGCTTCTGTGCGTGTTAACAACTAGCCTACTGGATGTTAACACTGTTAGCATCCAACATTTACAATAACGTGTCGGCATGCTAATATAAGCATGTTTGTTTGCTATGTTCAGCATGAAATGTTTACTAAGTTAGCTTGTTATCATTCACATGCTTATTTTCCATCTCTAATATCTACAGCATGTAATGTTTAGGATGTTAGCATAGCATTCTACATTTCTAGCCCTAACGTTTACAGCATGTTATGTTTATTGCGTTTGCATGTTATCATTTGTAGCTATACTCAGCATGTTAACATGGTTGGTGTAACATGCTATTAGATTACTTAGAATAACCTAAAGCTGAGCTGAGTCCGACAAAAAAAATCATTCATCAGGTGAACCGAAACTCATGACAATCCATCATCCTTCAGAAACCACTTCTTTCGATTTACAGGATCTGACATGTTTTCTTTTTCCTCATCAGCTGAAGATCCAGATCCAACAGCAACGCCAGGAAATTCCTGTTGGGGTAGATGGCTCTCTTCCGGATCAATGTCTGCAAAGCCTTTTTGAGCGGGAGGTGACGGTAGATCATGAGGTAGGCTGCCACCAAAGTCGATGAGCGGCTCATTCCCATGATGCAGTGCACCAGAACTTTCCCTGAAGAACAGGACGAGATGAAGGGGAAGGGGGGCATGTGAAGGAAGGATTAGCGAGAGAGGCCTCAGTCTTATTAATATCATACATGGCTGCCCGTCTCACGCTGTGGCCTTTCTTTTTTCCTGCTGTGAGCTAAAAATAGTCCCCACAATTCATCGCCTTTGTTCATTTAAGGTCCCCTTTGCAGGCCGGGCCCGACTGTCTCTTTAATCCCAACTCGTCCTCTGCTTGATAGCTTCTTTGAAAGGAGCCCTGGTCACATTTTAGACTTAAATTCTGCAAGGTAAGACCCTTATTATTACTGCTGGCTGAAAATACACTTACACACCATTACAAGTTAGTGGTGACATTGAAAGGACGGCATGATGGGAGAGTTTGAGTAGCTGGGTTTATTAGGGATTTAAGGAGTGAAATAAAAGATGTGCAGGGATGTAAAAACCACCATATTTTTGCAGCAGATTACTCTGAATTATATCATTAAAGCAGAAATATGATGATTCGTACGAAAAAAGACACCTCGAGGAGTCTTACCATCAGGTGACTTCAGAGCTTTATGAATGAAATCAGCTGCAGGCTTGAAGTAAACATCCAGATCAAAGTGCGTCGAGTCTTCTGCTGGAATGCCACAATACACAAAGCTGTTGCCATAAAAGCTTTGGTTCCCTTTGCTGCCTCGCTTGGAGTGTGCAGCGTTTAAAACATGAGTTATACCTAAATTCTGCAAGGCTGCCTTGTTTTGGGCTACTGCCCTAGCAAGACAAAGAGACAGAAAGAGGTTCAAGACATGAAATCCAAGCATCACAGCACATGTTTCAAGCCACACCAACACCATCGTTTGGAACAGATGCAGACTGTTAATACTGGAAGTTTCACATTTCCTTCAAAGGCAAAGGTTTAAGGTTGAAATAAAAAGTATACGTACACATTCCCTATGTATATCTTCGGCCAGACCTCGTCAAAATCGTTGAGTTGTAGTTTACATGAGTCCAAAACCCTCTGCAGATCCTTCACGGTCAGATATTCTTTCCTCTTGTCTTTCAGGGATGACATTTTTAAAGTCCAAAAAAATCCGGCGGATCTTGGATCGATTACTGGTCCAAATGTTTGTTGTAGTAAAGCAGTTCCCGTCAGCTCCGGCTCAGGGTGATCTGTACGAGCAGGTGTTTATCTGCTGTCACTGGACGGTTACCCAATTTAGTGCTTAACCTAGCGTGTAGTCTTACTCGTGCGGAGGGCAGAACAACAAACAGTGCAGACCCGGCGCTCTGCTCTTCACACCGCTGTGGGACTCTAATTTAATAAGCCTCAAACAGAGATGAATCATGCCATAAAGCAGTGATAATTGGATGTAATTAAGGACAAAATGTTTAAGTGCATTGCCCATACCGGATGACAGAGAGTCTCGAGTAACGCTGCATTTATGGAATGGAAACACTAACAGCTTCATGCAGCTAGTTTACTGCTCCGACATAAATATCTTGTGAAAGCAAATTGGCTGAAGAGGGTAAAAATTAAAGCTTTGCCGTCGGCTGCACACGACATCAAACAGCCCTCACGCTGCTGCAAATGTCTCTTTTTACTCTCCTATTATGTCGCAGGTCAATTTCACCCTTCTCGCCTTTTAAATGGAAGAAAAAAACATAATTAACCTCTTTTTTTTCAAGGCATGAAATGTAATGACTTTTCTTCATTCAGGGTCATGAATGTGCATGTAAAATGTAACAAGTCAGTGCTGATGTTGTACACAAAATCAGTCAATAAAGGTCTCCGGGGCATTTTGACCCCGAAGACAGTTATTGATTGATTATTTAAAGTGCTGCTTCTGCTCATCGATCTACAGTATGTGTATGTGGCGGGAACAATCCTACCTGATGAAACGTCACGTAATACTTTGGAAATAAGATCCAGACGCAGGTGGCGTTTGATGAAGTGTAGTTTCTGTGTGGTTGATACTGTAAGCACAGATATGTTAAAATAGTATGTTTCTACAATACGTATCATATTATGTTCAGATTACATGTATATAAGATTTCTTATCAGGAGGACATGGGGATAGAGGTGTGAAAGCTAGGTGAGACGGCTGCGTTCGCTTCCCATCTTTGTGGCAACAAAACCGGATATTTTTAAGGAGATTTTGCAGCGTTCGGGTCAACAAAACCAGGTATTTTGAGCCAATAGATGTTTTTTTTTGTGTGTGTGTTTCTTGTGCCTGAACCGTAAAGAAATCTGAAGTTTCAACATATTGGCCGAAACGTACGATGCCAACATTTATTCTGGCGATTGCGTTGCTTCGCTACTTCTGATAGACAAGATGGAAAAATTAGTTGTAGCTATGATTTTAGAAATACTGAGGTCATGAGTACCAAGTTTACCAAAGTGCAACTCAACACAGACATTTTAGAGAAGATGTAGGGTTTGGCAGAAAGGCAAGAACACAGTGCAGGTTTAGAAACAATAGATGAGCTTTATTACAAAGCTGCAATCTAAATCTAAATGTAGGCGACACTAAAGGCAGGTAAAAGAGAAACCAAGAACAAACCAGAATGTGATGTGTGAGGACACACAAGATGCAGACGAATTGGAAAACAGACGAACTGACAAAGAGTACGAGAGAAACACAGAGGGAATATTTTATATATGAAACACAGGTGAGCAGAAAAAGTTTGAGAAAAAGACAAAGACAGGAAGTGGAAAGTCACAGCAAGACACACGAGGATGAATTCTACAAAATAAAACAGGAAACAATTAAACGGTTCTTTAAAATGTCCTTAACTCTGTTTACAGCTTAATTAAACTGCGTTATAAAACGTCTATTGACTGTTCATATGCTGCTTATGAATGCTAAATTACAAGGTTTAAAATAAAAAAGGCACCAGGAGACCTACCACAAACAAATACAGCAGTAAGTAACTAAAGAAAGTTAAAAATCTGAGAGTTAAGCATCATATTCTCAGTTAAAGTGGCACCAGTGTGTTGTAAATTAATCTTCAACATAATACAAAGGTTAAATTAGTCACTTTGTCTAATATTCAGAATAAAAGTGGATTCTGCCTAAGGCTGAGCAGATTACTCTGATCTCCTATTAATATTAATATAAGGGTCAATATCTTGTGAGCAGGCAGCGTGAGTCACATCAAACACAGCGCCAGAGTCAATGAAAATACATCTGATTCACTCTGGAAACAAACTGTTTTAAGACAAAGAACAGTATCTCCCTCCACTGGCAGATGCTGAATCCTTCATTTATTACGAGGAAGAGGGTCGCTCATGATGTCTTGCGTAGTTTCATATCCAAAGCACGAAGCTGTTTGAGGAATCCTCTGTTCGGGAAGATCCACCTGCGCTCTTTGACCTTAATGACGGCCTCTAGTAGGGTGTAGTGGTGGCGGATCATTAGGTAGGCCAGGACGAGGGAGGCAGACCTGCTCACTCCAACCGCACAGTGGACGAAAACCCGAGCTGGTCGAGAAGAAGAGGATTACAATCAGTGTAAGAGCATGAGCTGATACTGACATTTTACTCTGGACAAGATGAGTGGCATGCAGAGAGGCCTGCACAGTCTGAGTGACAATGAAGCAACACGATGGGTATTTACCGCCAGCTGTGTCAAGTGCACTCTGAATATGCTCAGCAGAGGGGAAGAAATAGCGAGAGAGGTCAAAGGACGGTGAGTCATCAGCAGGCACTCCATAATAATCCACAGTGGAGCCATAGAAGTCATGACTCCCCTGACAGTGCATCCTCCCATGAGCTGCATTCACAACATGAGTGATTCCCAGCTTCCACAGGCTGTAGCGATCATTGGCCACCGACCTGTGCAGCAAGGAAGCGAGAATTTAAACAAGAAAGAATCAAAGTGTGATATTTATTTCACGAGCTGTGAGAGACTTACATGTCGCCAATGAAAAGGTTAGGCCAAACTTCATCTGCATGGTTACCAAACCTTTTCCCTCCATACAACACCTTCACCAAGTCTTTCACAGAGGGAGTGGTGGGGACATTAAAGTCCTGTAGATTGTTCATAGTTGACTATGAGAGTATTATACTATACTCTGGAACTACCTGTGTGTATATTTACTTCTCTCATTTATCTCCAAACTCTGTTGAGGCTTTACTACAACCATGTTGGTACTGACAAGGACAGGTGTCCCTGGTCTAAAATTAAATCAGTGACCCATATTCTCAATGCTGGTCAGCCTCTCACCTCTGAATATTTTTTGAAGTGCATTTCATGTGCAACTGCTATTTGTGGCCTTCAACCAAAGAATGACTTGATTTTTATCCTAAAAAAATCACAATACTGTAGATTTTACCACACTGCAGTACCCTCTTTCCACCAGTAGATGCCACTGTTGTCCAGCTAGAGCACACCTCGTGCCAGCTGAATCTAACGTGCGCAGCTATTCTGTCCATTACCACCTTCTGTTGTCAACAGTGATGCTAACCAGCGCGAAGCCAGGAGGGCGAAATGATTTCCAACGCGCACGTTTTATTGCTGCAAACGCTAACACGTTTTCTCCAGGTTCTTGTAAGATGCCGTTTAGCTAGTTAGCTGAATAAACAAGCTGCCGTATCGTCTTCTCTTACACCTCGGTCCGGGTGAGTGAGCGTAAAGGCGCACGCATTGATTAAGCTAGCAAGTAGCTTTGCTAGCAAGCTAACGTTAGCTGGAGCTGAATTAGCCTGCTGGGTAGGGGTTGTTGTGATAGAGGACAGGATGCTTTCGCTTGGTTTCGTGTCTACATCTGTCATGCTTGTAGTTGTATGCATAATGAATCACCAGGTTGTCTTTCTGTCTCACAAGATAATGAAATAAGTGGGTACGATTAGCTCCTGGCCCCACCTTTTTGATAGCTAGTGGTGTGGGTTAGTGCAGGTGGATGGTTTTTACTGGGCAAAGTTTCTGACCGTCCTTGATGAGTTGTTTGTTTGGTATTTGTTGGGGCACAAGATAAACCAGGTATAAATGCTAACACTGTATAGATGTCTTGTCTGTATTGATAACACACTTTAGGGACACTGAAGATGAGCTTAAAGGATAAGACGGGGGGTAATGACCAATGAGTCACTGTCCATAACTATCTCTACAGTCTTGAAGTCTCTGTCTGGCCTGGGGAATGTCTGCTCTTTCACCTAAATCTCAAGGGTGTGTTTTCCATTGTGCAAACTTATCATAGCAAACTCTTTCCAGTGACTTGCCTCAAATATTTGCTCAAGTTGTGGATGTCCCAACTTGCCTGTGGAGCTCAGGGATAGTTTTAAATTTGTACATCAAGTTATTTTCTGTCTATGTGGCAGTCTTGCATGGCTTGTTTGGAGTTATTATTGCTGATTCAGTGGAAAAGATAGTGCCTACTTCTCTTTACCATCCTTTATTTGTTGGTGAGGACGTCAGTAAGGAACTGGTTTTGATAGAAAAGGAGGGTTCAGCTGTTTGAGTCGCACTTAACAAGTTTTGTTGTCCTTTTCTTCAGCCGTCAGAGTGAGGAGGAGATGACACAACTGAGTGTCCGCCGCTGGACGCCCAAACACGTTGCCAAGTGGCTGAAGGAAGAGGGCTTCTGCGACTATGTGGACCTGCTGTGCAACAAGCACCGACTGGACGGCACCAGTCTGCTCGCCCTCAGCGAGTACGACCTACGCTCACCTCCCTTGGAGCTCAAGGTTCTGGGGGACATCAAGCGTCTGATGGTGTCCATCCGCAAACTCCAGAAACAGAACATAGACGTGTTGGAGGAGTTGGGTCTTCCCTATGATGGTCACTCTCCTACGGGCTCTGGGGGGAGTTTGGACTGGCTGTGTAATGGAGACTCTGGCAGGGACTGTGATAGCACTGACACAGCACCGGTGGGAGAGGAGTATCATCAGTACACTAATGGGAAGTACAAGCAGCAGACGAGGCGCCTGGATCCTGAATACTGGAAGACAGTGCTTAGCTCTATCTATGTGGTGTTCGTGTTTGGGTTCACATCCTTCGTCATGGTCATAGTGCACGAGAGGGTGCCTGACATGCGCACATACCCTCCACTGCCAGATATTTTCCTCGACAGGTGGGTGTATGACAACTGTTAAGCTTTCTTTTTCAGACCTGGGGCGATGTGGGTAGCCTCCAACAAACAAAACATTCAGCTGTGAAATTCCAAAGAGGGAAATAAAAATATATATTTTTACCAACTGTCAGAATATCACACCAGATGGTGGACACCATAATTGCCCTACTTCCGTGAAGCATGTTTCTATTATTGTCCTCACGTATTCCTGATGGGATAGCCGTGGTTCAAAGAGGTCTTTGAGTGTTTTTTTTTAAAGTGACCTACTTTGTCGTGTGACCCGTTGTTTATGACCAGCAGTCCGTTTTTCATTGAATGTCTTAGTTTTTTGGGGGGAAAGTTGATTTCAGGGATATTCAAGGTAATGATGTTAGTGTTTATGTCTGTATTTTGCTATTTAAAATCAGTCATGACATTATAAACTTTGAACATAGATATTAGAACTTATTTATAAGTATAATAAAATATCGTATCCCTAACTGTTGTCTTTTAACCCAAAAGATGTTACAAGTAAATTTTAAATTAATAATTTAACTAATGACTTAATTGTTCAATAATCTCTGTTTTTCTCAATCAATACATTAGTTTGTAAAATGTGAAAAAGCAGAAAACTGCTTGTTTTGTCAACCATCAGTCCAAAGTGCAAAGATAATTAACGTTTAATAATATAAAGGGCTGTAACTAATGATTATTTTCATTTGTCGATTCATCTGCCAATTATTTTCTTGATTAATTAATTAGTTGTTTTGCCCATAAAATGTCAGAAAAGGGTGCAAAATGTTAAAAGTTTCCCAAAGCCACAAACCAAGATGGTGTCCTCAAATGTCTTGTTTTCTTGCACAACCAAAAGATATTCAGTTCACAGTCTTAGGGGAGTAAAGGAAAAATTACTCAAACCGATTAATGATTATCAAAATAGTTGGTGTTGAATTTAAAAGCAGAAAATCCTCACATTTCACACACAAACTGAACCAGAGAGTGTTTTGAGATTTTTATTGATAAATGAAATGAAATAGATCGCCAACATAGTTGGAACAACTAATCAGGATTTCAACACTAATCCCTCTCTTTCTCTCCCTTTCCCACAGTGTGCCTAGAATACCATGGGCCTTTGCCATGGCGGAAGCATGTGGTGTGATCCTCTGTAATATCTGGTTGCTGGTTCTGCTGCTCCACAAACACAGGTAGAGTCCTGACAGTCTTTCACATCAGTGCAGTTTGTGCAGAGCTCAAGGATACTAGAAGACATGGGTTGACTGTTTTTTGCTACTTGTAGGTCCATCCTTTTGCGCCGTTTGTGCAGCCTCATGGGGACGGTCTTCATGCTGCGCTGCATCACCATGTTTGTCACCTCCCTGTCTGTGCCGGGACAGCACCTGCAATGTTCAGGAAAGGTAACGCAGAATGCTTTTTTAAAAAAATATATATATAAATCCTCAAATGCAACATATCTACCTCTTTTTGAAAGATCACAGTGCTGACAGTTTAATTTCTTCTCTCTGTCTAGATGTACGGTGACATGTGGGCCAAACTGCAGCGAGCTGTGGCCATCTGGAGCGGTTTTGGGATGACCCTTACAGGAGTGCACACATGTGGTGACTACATGTTCAGCGGCCACACGGTGGTCCTCACCATGCTCAACTTCTTTGTCACAGAGTGTGAGTAGTGTCAAAGACCTTTGTTAGATATTTTGTTTAATTGTGTACTTGGATTGTCCCGAATATTTCCAACAATGTTTAAACCCAGAAATTGACTGTTGCTATAACGAGCAAACATCAGATGTTGTGTCAGAGAGTGAGGAAGGAAGTCAGTGAACGTGACTAAACAAAATGTAAGTTAAACTAAAATGTTACCAGTATGTTTACACCACAGTATGTCTGTAAACATTTCTGCCTGAGTGTGGTAGATATATTTTAATCAGCAGTCAAGCACAAAGTCAATAGTCAGAATTGGCAGGTGGCATCATAATTGTATGCTGATAGTGAGGTTAATAGGGAACCAATGTAAACACTGATGGTTTCATTACTCTATATCCATTACACTGTAGAATCAACATTGACTTCATTATGGTACGTTGAGGCAGAAAACTTGTCTATCGCCAGTTTAGTTTGCTTTAAATGACACAGTGGTTGCCGGATTTGTCCACATTCATTCATGAAAATCAAGAGAAATTATGAGCGGTTATTAAAAACTGTGACATCAGAGGGTTAAAGTCATAAATCATGAGGAAGACACTGATAGAGGAAGAAACAGTGCATCTATGTTTCAACATTGCCCCTTTGTTGCCATCCAGTGTCCTTCACTGGTATTACAAATGAAATAACAATGAGCCTTCCTCACTGTGATCTCCTTATTTGTCTCATCTATGATATGATATATCTGTAGTCAAATTCCAACAAGGAAAAACAGGAATGTGTCCTCAACTGTTTTTTCTTCTTCTTTCACAAACAGACACTCCTCGAAGTTGGAACTTCATCCACACGCTGTCCTGGGTCCTGAACCTCTTTGGCATCTTCTTCATCCTGGCAGCACACGAACACTACTCCATTGACGTGTTCATAGCGTTCTACATCACCACCAGACTCTTCCTGTACTACCACACTCTGGCCAACACCCGGGCCTACCAGCAGAGCCGACGAGCTCGCATCTGGTTCCCCATGTTCTCCTTCTTCGAGTGTAACGTCAACGGGCCAGTCCCCAACGAGTACTGCTGGCCCTTCTCTAGACCCACTATGATGAGGAGGCTGATTGGATAGTGAGCAGCGTCAGCGTCGCTGTCAGACACTTCTTAGCTTGTGTTGTTTCTCTGTCTGCTTTGTCAAGTTGCCAACTGAGGCGGTGTGTGGTATCTTCATCAACAAAGACAACTGATGTCATCCTCCTTACACCTGATGGGATACACAGAGCCATACTTCCTGTAACCATCGGTGGTTTAAACAATATCCCCAGAACCCTACATTCGTTTGAAAAAGTGAACACAGTGGAGATGTCTCTTTTATTAGCTGCTTATTTTTCCTCTTAAAAGATGTCATTTTATGAAGCATTTTTCAGTACCTCACAACTTAAAAACAGTCTTCTGTTACAGTATTTGGTTAGAAGCCACATCAATAACACTCGGGCAGCAGCAGTCTGAACTAATCCTTCACAGCAGTTGCTGTACAATTTCAGTACCTAATCATGTCAATGTTTGAATGCACATTCTTGAGTGAAATTTTTGTCTTACCTCCCGCTTTGTAATTTATCAGAACATAACACTAACAACCACGGTTAAAGCAATAGGTAAAGATCTACATTTCATACATTCTTGTTGGATGGATCTTCTTTTTCATTCCTTGAGACGACACTAACATTTTGACAGTGTTACTTCATGTTGACAGAGTAATTCATGGCTGCTTGAAGAAGTACAGCTCATCTTTGTTGATGCCTTTTCCCCACCAGACCTAGAAAAGATGCATTCAGCCAAAAAAAAAACATGGAATCAAAGATATTTTTTTTCCAGTTGTCTTAAATATAATTCCATTTGCCAATTACCTTGAGTGTTACGATAGGTTTCTCTATGTAGAAATGTTCAAAATCTTTCATGTTTACTGTTGGGATAGTTGTATAGTGCTTTCTTTTTTTTTTTTAAATCATGACCAGACTTGTGTAGGATTTGAGCTCTCCCTAACAATAATCCTTCAACATTAACTTGTAGTAATAGTTCTTAAAAAGGACCCTTGAATTTGTATGTATTTGTTTATATTAATTTATTTGCTTTTGTAAATGTCAATAGGTATTTTTATATTTCATATACAGTGTTACAGCAACATGCACATGAAAAAAATATGTTTACAGTTGCTCTTAACTATGTATTTCTTTGAAACACAATGTGCTTTTTAATGTGTAATGTTGATTTCAGATTGGCCTCTACATTCCATTGAGTGAAACTTGCCAGCTGTAATTGATTCGGTCATTACGGCATGTTAGAAATACGATAAGTCTAAATGGAATTGACAGTAGACGACACATCCTGTCATTAAGGAACGATGCTGTCGTGTTCACATGTCCCTGCAAAGCCACATTACTTTCATGTTTCATGTCTCGTTGAATCATCTCCATCATTAAAGAGCTGAAATCAAAGACCGGATATGTTGTTTTTTCTCCCCGCTCACTGCACAACCAAATAATAAATGTGTTGAAGATTGTTGAAAGCTCAGGTTGTGGTGTATTTAAATCAATGGATATAAGTGTGTCGTACAAGTGATAATTGATGTTAGCAATTAAAATTGTTCATACATTTAATTTATACTTATTCATATCAGTGTTATATATATATTATTTATATTTTGTTCTTAACAAACACAGATGGCCTGGTTTTCTTTGTAATAGTTTAATAATTTAAGTCACAAAAGAAAAAACTGGGCTGACACCAGGCTCAATATGGCCAAGTTTGACAGTATAACTGATCAATCAAAAATATGAAAAAAGTATTATATACTTTGAAGTGTTATAATAATAAATATATACTAGTAATATGGTTTTTTAATTGGTATACATGAATGATATATCCAACTTAAATCTTCTATATTTTAATATTTCCCTGGCATTGTCATATTTTGTTTATTCATGGTGAGAAGTAGAAGCTAAGTAAAACGTTTAGCTAACATTAGCTTACCATGGTGATTTAGAGGTCTCCCATCTGCCTGTTTGCTATTAGCACACATTTGGCATGAAAAATATTGACTTTCGCAGATGCCATGAATTGCATTTGCTGTCACCAAACCGCAAAACGAGAAATAAATAATAATTGACGGAGGATTACAAAACTGTCATCTTGTTACAATTTCACACAGGCACAAAATAAACAGCTGTATTTGGGGTCCTTCGGCGCCGAGGTCAGGAGGGTGTTTGTTGCGGTGTCTCCTCCATATCGTCCTACACCGGTTCTTGCTGCTTTTCCTGCCGCTTTTCCTCTCTCACAAGTTGACACTAACAACGCCAACAGCAGCGATACTCGGTGAGTAATTGGCCGTTTAATTACACATGTCGCTTTCGTTGTATTTTGTTTTAATATCGGCAGGATGGATCAAACGTCCCGTTTGCTAGCTAGAAAACGCCCCCTACCACCCTCATGTGTCCAAACTCCTTCATAATACCGGTGACAGTGTAAAATTTCACCATTAGCATCATTCACACCTGATTGTGAAGTAAAAAATTATAAATTAGCTATAATCTAGTGCGTATGCATCTAATTAACAGAAATCCCTAGAATTAAAGTTTCCATTTTATTCCTCTTTTTATCCGAAATGTTATTCTATAAACAGTCGCTTTAAAAATTTTATTCATACCGAAATATACTTATATTTTAAGGAAAAAGACGCATTAAATGGGGCTTTACTGTTCCTTACTGTAAGCAGACTAGCCTCCAGTATAACCTTGACATTGACGAGACGTGACAAGAGAATCTGAGAGTAATGGAGACCGTATGACTCAAGAGCTGCAGGTGTCTGACAGTATAAGTGCTTTAAGGCCAGGGACTGCACTTAATAACTAATCAGTAGAGGAAGGGAAGTGTTCTTCACACTGCAATGAGACAATTGTAGTGAGGAAATACTGTCTCCATTATTTTTTCATCATTATTTTGAATGATGTAACCATGGTTGTAGTTGAACTGTAAAAGTCCTGCCCTTTCAAAGGCTTCACCAGTTTACAGACACGTATTTTCTCACTTTTCTGTACACATGCAAAGAAGGACTGCAGAATTAGTGCCATTACCAAATAGCATTGAAAAAAACAGCATTTACTGTGGTATTACAGACCTGCAGAGATGCCCTGACCTAAAAATGTTGTTCTCTAGATGCAGCAAAACATGTTTCTTTGGTGCAGACCCCAACATTTTGATTTTAATAGTTTTTTGTTTTTTTACGTGAAAATCACGGCTCATATGTAATTTATTAGTAATTTTACAGACTGGTGAACAGACTGTGGCTGGGGTGACGGAAATAAAAATGAAAGCTGTGACTCAAAAATGATAATTCCCAATAATAGTGATCATATTGGCATTGCAATATCTCTCAAAAAATCGCAGTGTGATTGCTTTTCTTTACGATATCTTGCAGCCCTAATGTGTAGTTTTAGTCAAGAAGTGCATTTATGTTCCTCTGGAAGCATGAAAATGTCCTTTTTTTTCTGACAGGCAAAATGGCAGTTCCTCCAGCATATGCAGACCTCGGGAAATCAGCAAAGGACATCTTCAATAAGGGATATGGTAACTGGAAGCAAGATAAAAGGCAGTTTTATAAGTGTGTATTTATTGCCTCTCAGAGGACAGGCTGGCTGTTTGAAATGTGCTACCAAGCCCAGAAAGTAGTCCCTCACTGTCATTTTCCTTTCAGGTTTTGGACTGGTTAAGCTTGATGTGAAGACAAAGTCTTCAAGTGGAGTGGTGAGTTTAGCTGTTATTATGAATATACATAATATCAACATTCAGATCTACCTTTTTATTGTATTTACTCCATCTCATTTACCTGTAGTGTTCTTTAGTGGATGAACTTCTCCAACCCATTGTATTGTTTGCAGGTACGATTAATTTCCCCTTTATTCACTTCAGGAGTTCAAAACGTCTGGCTCGTCCAACGTAGACACCAGCAAGGTCACCGGAGCCCTGGAAACCAAGTACAAGTGGTCCGAGTACGGGCTGACGTTCACAGAGAAGTGGACCACGGAAAACACGCTTGGAACAGAAATTTGTGTTGAGGATCAGGTAAATTGAAACTCTGCTATATAGCTGATCATCATGCTGAAATAACAGTCCTAAACTAACTAACTAACTAATTTTCCTCAGATCACCAAAGGGCTGAAACTTACGTTTGACACCACATTTTCACCAAACACTGGGTAACCTTCAGTTTATATATTAAAATCATGACTTGCAATTGTTGCATAGAGAACAATCTTCTGTCTTCACTGTATCTTCTTTTTATATTTCACAGCAAGAAGAGCGGCAAGGTCAAGACGGCTTATAAAAGGGAGTACCTTAATGCCGGTGTCGATGTAGATTTAGATTTCGCCGGCCCTACTATCCATGGAGCAGCTGTGGCCGGCTACGAGGGCTGGCTGGCTGGTTACCAGATGACCTTTGACACAGCTAAGTCCAAGATGACCCAGAGCAACTTTGCAGTCGGTTACAAGACCGGGGATTTCCAGCTTCACACCAATGTGTACGTCTTCAGGATCATTAACTGTTTAAACCAAGCAGGATGAGTAACGTAGCTGCAGAGCAGTGGCAAGTGGCTTTTTGGACAAATTCAGTGTTTTCTGATCTCTGACATTTGGACATTTTTCTGTTGGCTCTAGTATTGTTTTAGCTGTTAATGCATGACGAGGCTGTTCAGCAGAGACTTTGTGACCGTGGCTTTTGTTCAGCTCTTCACTGTGCCCTTATCCTGTGAAATGTCCTTTAAATTTTAGATCTAAAATATTAATCTCGACTTTAATTTTGTTCTTTAGTAATCTAGCCACAAAAATGAATGACATGCTGAAATGTAAGTAAGTTAAAAAAAACAAAACACCCTTTAAAATCAAGCAGGGCCCAAGACCCCATGTAAAGCTTTGGCGACCCCTAGTGGTCAGGGTCAGGACCCTTAGGTTGTGAACCAGTGCTGTAGACGTAACATAAATGGCTTTCCAAAGAACTCATGGATCTGTTGATAATTTGTTATTTATGTCGCTCATTTGCTTTGTCCCTCTTTCAGAAATGATGGTGCAGAGTTCGGTGGATCCATTTACCAGAAGGTCAACGACGAACTGGAGACTGCTGTGAATCTTGCCTGGACAGCGGGCAGCAACGGCACTCGCTTTGGAATTGCTGCCAAATACCAGTTAGACTCCAGTGCCGCCATATCAGTAAGTGTCTTTTCTCACCATCCCCCAAGGAAGTTGTGTTTCCCCTTGTGTTTGTCAGCAAGTATCTCAAAAATGTGTTGTAACAGTTCAGTGAAATTTAGCTTCCATCACCAGCAGACATGACTGTTCCTCGTTGTTTGACTAGACTACATAAGATAGCCTTAGGAACACCGAGTTTCACTGCAGCATCACGTTGGCTCGTTTTTCGCAGTTAGCCGTAAGCTTCGAGGAGTTTTTCATTCTTACCGCCATGATATCAATTTACACACAGCACCAGCCTCGGGCAAAGAAGGTTGCGAGGTTGCGTTTCATGGTAGTAAAGTAAAAAAAAAAATACAAAAAAAATGACTGTTTGTTTTTTGCTTTATGCTTTTTCTCCAGGCTAAGGTGAATAATGCCAGCTTGGTAGGAATTGGATACACCCAGACCCTGCGGCCTGGTAAGAGCCGTCTAATAAACAACAGAAAGCACCTACAAACACAGTGGACCTCTCTTTCAGTAACTTTAAACAATTACAAGTATATTTTGTGTTTTTCAGGTATGAAGCTAACCCTCTCTGCACTGGTGGATGGGAAGAACATCAATGCTGGTGGTCACAAACTTGGTCTGGGCCTGGAGTTGGAGGCATGAGGTTCTGCTCTGCTCTGACTCATTAGAAGAATAGGAATATGAGCTGAATATGAGCGTTCCTGTGTGGTCAGACAGCAAGAGATGTTTTAAAGAGATGAAGCCAAAACAAAAGAAGAAGCCCAGTTCTCGAGCACTGTTATGATGGAAACCTTTCCACCAGCCTCCTTTCATTGTGGTCACAATAACTAGTCATGTTTCAATCACATGTATTTATCAATCAGTTACTCCCTCTGCCAATTTATCCTCCACCATGATAGAAAAAACCCTTGTTCGGGTGCACCATGTTCAGGAATTGTTCCAGAAAACAACACCTTGTTATTTGCTGCAGTGTGATAATGTAGAATGTAAATCTGAGCTGTTATTTTGCACAGTAGAATATACTTTTATTTAAACTCTTTCTCCTTTGTTTCATTTGCACATTTTATTTGTATTTTGGTAGTGACGTTCTGCTTGTTGGAAGATACTTCCAACAAAATACGCTTATAAAGATCGAAGCCGACATATCGGCTGGCCTGCACTTATCTTTCTAGAGAGGCTTAATTGTGCTGTGTGATGAGTTTGAGACCTCCGCTACCTTAAATACCTGCTTCTAAGTTGCAAGACAATGCTTAATGGATTTTCCTTTTCCTCTGTGACTTGAGTGAAAGAATATGTGAGTGAATCATCCACTTTTCTTCCCGTATTTGAGGACTGTGACACTAATTATGAAGCAGTTTGTGTGTTGGAGTGTGTCTAACCTTTGCAATAAAGTCCTGAAATCAACCCTCATCTTCTCCTGTAACTGAATGAATTAATGATGCACGACAAAAACAAATGGCATGTACATCTCCTTTTAAAATCAAATTCAGTAGCTTTTATTCAAATACTGTGAAGTCTTTCATCTGTAAAATTATCTGTAAAATTAACTTTCATGTAGTTACACAGTCGGAGGTAATAACACCAGTATTAACATGACTGGAAAAGACGTGATTTCCACATTAACCTAAACATTACATTAACATGTTCCCATAATAGGTTTCCTATCTTTAAGAAGACATTGCAGTATTCCCTTTTAGATGACTACGGCTATTAGACACTTGTCCTATAGTTTGAACGCCAGGGTGAGCCCATCTCCCACTGTGAGCATGCTGAGGTTGATCCGAGTGTCTCGGAGCAACTTCTTGTTGAGCTTGTCAATGGCCACGGTGTCCTCATCATCAGGGGATGGATTCAACACCTTTCCGCCCCACAGCACCTGAAGGAAAGAAGACATTTCAGGGATTTAGCTGCTTAAAAGTATCCTACCAATAGATGTCAAAGTTAAATATTTGTCCCGGTTGGAGCCCTTACGTTGTCGATAGCAATGACACCCCCTTTCCTCACAAGTAACAGACACTTTTCGTAGTAGTTTTCTACGTTAACTTTGTCTGCGTCAATGAAGGCAAAGTCGAATGTTTCAGCCTGGCCAGCTGCGAAGAGCTCATCTGAAGGAAAGAAGACAACAGAGAGGTAAATTATACTTCAGGTTATATGCAGCTCATCACCAAATAGTGTTGTCACAATGCTTCAGGGCATTTTACCGTGTGTTGAGCATAACACAGACTTTTAAGTACATCGACAACTCATGTTAGCATTTGCTCAGAACTATTCTTCACATCAAGAGCTCCGTCTCTGTTTATAGGCCTGCAAAAATATTCATTGACTGATTTTTAAATACTAATCCACCCACTGCTCAAGTCCTTTAGAAAAACTCAGAGAAGCAGCTGTGCCTTGCTATCTAACGGAGGTGCAAGGGTTAACCAGATGTACGAGATGTATCATTTCAGGAAAGTTGAGGCACACACAAGTCTTCTGGAAGGACCTTCGTAACTTTTGCATCAATAAGTTCAGAAAACAGATATATTACTTTACCTAGGGTCTTCAGTGCTGGCTGTATGCGCAGATCAATTTTTTGCTCAACGCCAGCCTGTGAACAAAAACAAACAATTCCATTTTCTAAAGTCAAAGTGCAGCAAACAAACTGTCTGACAACAGATGAGAAAGGATGTAATGCAGTACATCAGGATGTCTTTTGTGAGTTTATTTGCATGCATGACAATATTGTGTATTTGAGCCGGTTATGTAAACAGGATGTTTTTTTTTACAATAACCCGGTTAAGGCTATTATCTGGATGATGATATCAGCTGACTGTAGGTTCATATGTTGTACAGAAGGTGTGTATTTGACCAATTTAAAGATATTCCAGTTCTTTATAAATACAGGAATGTATATGAACATGCATGTAAACGGATATCTTTCTTAATCCAGTATGAGCATTGAGAAGGAAGGCTGCATTTATTGACTGTGACCACTCAGAAGCCGGTGTTTATGCAAATCATTTTTAAGATAATAATTTTTTACTTTCACTGTATAATCAACGTGCCAATTAAAAAACACTTCTGAGAGGCCAATGAAACGGCTTGTTTGGTCTGAATAACCCTCCTAAACCCAAAGATACTGAACCCACATCAATTTAAAATAGCAACCTGTCAGATCCTTACAACTGAGTCGCCGGAACCAGCAGAAGTTTGTCATTTCTGCCTGATAAATTATTAAAATTACAAATAAATCATTGCCATCGTTGATTCATTCTGACAGACGTGTTGGTGATTTGAGTGTGCCGCCCCGTCTTTTATCACACAAAAGACCAACAGACGCTGAAGTCTGCTCCACATGCAGGTGCACACACTCGTGCCACACATTACTGTTACCTGTTGTGTATGAAAATCCTCTGCACTGATCAGCACACGGGGAACAATACAGCAGTATTACACATCATTTAATTAACCCCATGATAGTACAGTGTCAAATAATAAGACATAGATTGCAGGTGGTACCTCTTTCCAGAAAGGTTTGCCAATGTCGGTGTATTTTTCGCTGATGTCACACGCCACTATGACTCCATCGTCAGGCAGAGTCAGTGCGATGTTCAGAGTGTTGTAGCCGGTGTACACTCCTGCAATGAGAAGGCACTAAAATCAGCATGATGGATGACAACAGAGAAGGAAAATTGGATGCTTAACATTTAGTTTTTGTACAGGCAGTGTGTTTACATCCACTTAGGTTACTGTCACTTGGTAATTTTGTCCTTATTGGCCCTTGTATACACTTGTTTCTGTGCTTGTGCTGCTGCCAAAGACCAAATTCGCCCTCTGAGGAACAATACAGGCTTATCTTATCTTATGAACACATTTAGAAGTACTGAAAAAAAACAAAAAACAAGACTAACTACACTAAACTAGCCTTTGTAAAGCATGCTGAATTGCCTCTGTATTTAAAATGTCCATAGCAATATAGCTGCTTTGTCTTACAGTGCAAATACATGCAAACTTTATCTCGTGTGAATGTAAATGTAAAGGAATTTCCATATGTTAAGTCTTACAGGTGACTTAACAGGTTCGTAGTCATACATTTGTCTACACAGAAGCTGTTGTTAAGTCTCTTACCAATCTCTATCGCTTTCTTGGTTTTTATAAGCTTCGCCAGATTGGCCATGAACTGCGCCTGCTCACAGGCCACCATCATGATTTTCCAGGAGTCTTCCATCGTCCTCTGAAAGCAAAGGGCGGAAATTACATTGTGAAATTACATCTCACGACACTGAGTGCTTAATCGTGCCAGATACCAGGACACCCTCACCAGTCTGAGGCTTTTCAGGACCGGATGCTCCCTCATGGAGTGATTGAGGACGTACTGCATCAGTGGGTCATCCTTTCCCCCGCAGTGACTTTTGGTGATGCTCATTCTGGAAGATTTCTTTTTCCCTGAGGGCGAACACGAAGCATGAAACAATTACAAGGACCTTAAGAGCATGATGATGCCACAGGAACTACCATCCAGACTATACATCCTTCAGGAAACTGAAGTCTGGTCTAGTTCATGTACAGTAGTTATTTGATTTAGATAAAACTTAAATGATCTCAGTGCGTAAATGCAATTATTGCACCAGCAGCAACAGACCCAGTTAAAGAAATGAATGCTGGAGATTGTAGGGCAATACAGCTTGACATCTTGGGGGCAGAACAATGAATCAGTCAAGACTAAAACACTCTCATGATGTCAGTTTCCTGTAGTTTCTGGATTTTGTGTGCACATGTGACCAAATGGTTTTTAATATTCACCTAGTAGTTGCACCAGTACTCTGACATGTCACTTCAGAACAAGTTTTTTTCATAATGAGGGTCAACAGAGACACGAAGGGAAAGTAAACGAACAAATCAGTATTAGGGGACTTTGTACTGGGCGGCTCTGCGCTGGTTGTTAATCTGTCCAGCTGAGTAACCTTGAGGTGGTGTCTTGAAAATTAATCACATCCTACTGATAAGAGGATAAAAGCAAACCTTTTTTAGTTCAGCTTTTAATAAATACAGTCACGTTACTACGTGCAAATATATTTTCTATACATGCAATACCCTCGTAATGCACATGATGTAATGTTATCCAGTGTATGATGTAATGTTAGCTGTGAAAAAATAAACACAGTCACAAAAGTCAAACAGAGCTGCAACTAATCTGGAATTGTGAAAAATGTTCATCAAAATTTCCCACAGACCAATGTAACATCTTCACATAACTTACAGCCCAAAATCGAAAGACTTTTCATTTAATACTGTATCATACATGAGCAAAATTAAGCATGAAATCCTTACATTTTCTTTCAATCTCCTAATGGATTAAGTGACCAAATGTGCAGCTCTACAGTGCAAAGGCAGGCACAATAATGAAAGTACACTACTCAAAAATAATTAGTGATATGCATGTGCATGGATATGCAATTAAAGTCAAATGAAATGTGTTGCATTATTTTTGGGGGCCAAAAATACTCACAAAACACAACATAAAAGATTCAGAGTAAACAATCTAGTGAAACTTTTAAATATCCCAAACTAGTTTTGAGTGGTGTACATAATTGTCACACAGACAAAACAAGAAGCAGTTTGTGTGTGTCTAGTGTCTAGAAAATGTATTGCCAAAATTTCCAACATGTACTGTAAAAAAACAAACAAACAAAAAAAACCCACAAGCATTAATACCTGTTTTGGATATTATGCAGATAATTATTCAGTATTATTTACTTTATCCCACAATTTCAAATACTTTTACAGAGTTCGTCTCCCCTGTACAGATCCTATAAGACCACAAAGGCTAGACAAAAAAGAAAAGAACAAAAAACAAGCAAACAAAAAAAGAGTCTGAGACTAATCTGTCCCACACACGCACCTTACTATTGACAGGTTAATTTGCTGAAGCAGTGACGTTATAACGCTTTGAAAGGGTTTAACACCTTCCCTCTTACCAAATAAATAACCGGCGACAAATATAACTCCCAGTGTGATGGATCCAGCCAGAGCCTCTTTGGAAATATTACGAAAAGTCATGATTTCTCTCCGATATTGCACGATTAAACCACCTGACCCCGTTTCAAGCACTTCCGCGTTGGCTGAGCGCTCTACCGTAATGGCGCGAATAGACGCGGAACTCCGCTCTGCTTAAAGCGGTGACGGCAGGCGCGGGAGACGTCTACTGCGTGTACATCGGTACACTGCGCGTTTAAGATTCCGCCCACTGCTCTCATGTGACCGCCATTGTGTTTGGCAGCAATTCAACAAGGAAAAATGTAGGAAAACATGCAGTCTAGTGACTCCTGACTGAGGCAATGACACGGAGAAGGTGATTAAAAAAAAAGTATGTGCTCGACTGACTCAAAGAACAAAGCATCCTCATGAGACATGTTGCAGAGATAAGACTTGAGACATAAAATGAGAGCAGCAAGTAAAAAAACAAGATAACTCACCAGATGAGGAGCTGGAGATAAACTGCTGCTACTGCTGCGTCTGAGAGGAGAGGACGACCGAGTGAACTCCTGCTGAAACCAACCGAGCTTAAAAAACTCAGTCAGTCATGTAGAAATGATGATGATCATATGACCTGCAGCAGCTCATATGATAGGATTACACAACAGACGCCCACTGCTACGACTCACTGCTGCCTGGCTGTCAGTACACAACCAATATTACAGTAATAAGTGCAGAAATAACCAGCAAAATCTACCTAAAGGGGCACTATGTAGTTTTGGAGAAGAAATCCAAACTCAGTATTTTAATATTTACAATATTAATGAGGGAATAATACAAACTCAGAAATGTTTGTTTTTCTCCGTTAGTGAATAAACAAGCTGTTCTCAGAGGAAAATAAGGTCCCCAGAACACTGTTTGAAGCTAGAACAGGTGGCAGGGTCCGCCACATATAAACAAAGTGAAACAGGATGAAATTGTGTTTGTTTGTTTATTGTCATGAAATTGTGTCGTGCAGTATCAAACTTAAAAGCAGCTTAAATGCAGATTATTATTATACGGACCTATAGTTTACATTATTACTGTGTCATTATTATTATTGTTATTATTACAGATGCATTAACGTGCACACAGCATTCATCTGAAGTCCGCAGCAGCTGTCAGATTACGGTAGTAGTGGGGTAGAAACTATGAAGTTGCATAAAAAAAGAGCAATATATAAAGTACAGTATAAGCTGCAGTACATTTTAAGATTACAAAGTGTAGTGGACATTTGTCCAAAAGAAATCAACTTTAAATCAAACTTCAAAATGCAAATCAAAGAGCCAGTGCTGCATCATGGGCTTGTGTTGTATGCAGGCATCAGCACAAAAAAAAGCAAGCAAGCAAACAATGAACAAATGAATGCATGCCTTTCCTGCTCCAGTAAAAAATAAAACATAGGCCCATCCTTCTACCTACATAACCTAGGGAGCCCACAGTGTTCCCCAAAATCCCAAACAAAACAAAAACAAAATACTAACTAGACAAAACTAAACATGCTAAACAAGGAAATACTTCTATGAGGTGCATCATGTTTGGTGGCAGGAGGTTGTATTCCGATGCTTTCTAATAAGGATGAATTAACAGGAAATTGTTGTTTTTAAAAATGAAAATATAAAAACTTGTATGTCAAGTAGCCAGGATAAGTCCTAAGAGACCTTCTGTTTTATCAGGGTGATTGACCTTTGATACAAGCTTAAACTTTCAATTAGTAATTCAAAACTTTATCAGCATTTGATAAAAGTATATCTGCCATAACAAACAACTGTTGTTATAACTAGATTATACTGAGATAAAGCTAATTGATAGACATTGTAGAAAACATGTGGGACTTTTCCATGCCTGTATGAAATACAAACAAATGAAATGGACAGTAAAAAACCTGAAGACATGTAATATAGGTGTTCACACACAGAGGGGCAGTGTTGTCAAGGCTACTGATGCGATACATTTTGGCTTCATCTCCAGTAAATAATCATGATGACAGGAGGAAAACAGCTTAGACTGTTCTCATGAAAGTATTTGATGTTCTTATCAAAAAAGTACCTGTTATCATACGACCTGCAACCAAAATGACTAAGCAGAATAAGAGATAACTTTATATTTGTGGTAGACAAACAATGACGCCATGTATTAGTGATAAAATAGTTTTCGGCAAGGCTGTGAACTGAATAACTAGCAGATAAAAAATCCTTGAACAACTTTAGAAAAACCTTTTAAATGTATTAAACTTTACAAACACCCCTTAATACAAACTCAGCATCACATGAATCTATTAATAAATGCCTCAAGCTTTTGTAATGTTGCACTTTAATAAACTCTAAGTGAACAAAATCCTTTATTTAACCTCTCAAACTTATTCCATTCACATTTCATTTTAATCCTAACATAAAATGTTTACAGGCTTTTATGTATACATTTCAGTGACCTCATACTCTGTCAATAGTTTAGTTTTCTATTTTCCTTACTTTCTCATTATTCATGGGTAACTCCACCAACCTTAGACACTAAAGTGTATTTAAAGGAAGCGGCTTGTAATTCGATAAATTGCCTCCAGTGATGTCACTCAGTGGCTAATTGTGGGTAATGTAGGCGTCAGGTTTGGAAAGGAAGAAGATAAAAGTGATATCTCTGTCCATAATGAGTCCAACGGTGGAATGCTTTTCAAAACCTGGTGCACATTACACACACATTACCCACAATGCAACTTAGCCACTGACTGACATCACTGGAGGACATTTATCAGATTTCATGCAGCCTCCTCTGAAGCCACGACAGACTTCATACTACTTTTTTCACATACGCCCCACGACCTGTAAACATACTGTAATGTGTAAAATTGGTGGCGTTACCCTTTAGTCTAATACCTAGAGGATCCACTAGAGGGGGGAAATTAGCTTATTTTTTTATTAATGCTGCACACACAACAGTGTAATAGCCATAATATTAATAATATTTCTTAACAGGGACAGAAAATGTTCATTAAATAGAACTTTGGTGACAAATCCGGTGTATGTGAGTAACACAGTGTCAGCACAGACACCGGGCTGAGTGTGCAGAGGGCACCACTCATCCTCACAGAGAACGACATTCGGACCAAGTGCTATTTTGGAGATGACGCCTCCTTGTACCTGTTCTACCTGACGGATAGTTTGCTATCTGATGCTCTCTCCTATCACTGATCTCAGGTTCCCAGGCAGCCCTGGCTGCCGGCCCGCCACCGCTGCTTCCTGACAGACTCCGGACAGCAGGGGAGGGTAGAGTATTCCTCCAGGGGGGGCTGGGACACTTCCAGCTGGGCTGCTGAGGTGTGGAGCTCGCCTCGGGGTAAGCCTCTCATGTGAGTAAACACCATAACAATCCAGCAGAGAGACACGCTCCCCAGGTCGGGGAATTTTCTGGTATGCCAGAACAATGTCTGACACTGTTGTGATGATTGAATTTTATAGGCCCGGTCTGACTCGAGTCTACTGTCTATGAGATGAAGTGTTTTATGATGCCGGGATGATTAATGTGCTCTGAAATGTGTAGGCCTTCTTTGTATGTGTGATGAGGCAATATTCTGTTTTTATCACACATTGCTGGAAATGTTATGACTCTATTATCTTTCTCTACACAACATTTCAGAGCACTCGTTCAGATTTAAGCGACCTACTGTATCAACCATCCACGTTGTTTCTCGCTGCTACACATTATTGCTTAGAAAACATGCCCTACAAATTTTTAAATCAGAGCTGAGCCGAGCTCGTCAGACTCCTCTGCTCTCGCAGACAATGAAATGTCATGTAAGTCCGCTCCTCTCTCAACTCTGGAATTTGACTTTGGCAGCAGTCTTTCTCTTTGACTGACAGATGAGCGAGCGATACGACTCCATCAAAAAGTGCAGCCTGACAGCTTGATTTGACAGCCCTCTTCAAACCAAATATACTCTTTGTTCCTGGCACTACATCAACTTGACAAGGAGAAAAGTGGTAAAAAAAAAAAAGAAGAAGAAAAAAAAGATGTAGATACTCTGATATAGATTTCCCTCTGAAATAGTAATAGAAACAAATGTCCACATACACGCAGCTGTCGCCCAGTGTTTAGCTCTCCCATCATTGTCTGACAAGTGATGAAATATTATTTCTTGCCACTTATGTTGTTTTAGGGCTGCAACTAATCTCCAATACTGATAAATGGCATGTACTAGGAGTATTGTATGCATAACATGCTTTTTAGGTACTAGGTTTAGGCACTATATATTTACTGTAAATCATAATGAAAATAAGAAATCCAAAGGCAACCAGTCTCTGCGACTGTCCCACCTTTTGGCGGCCACCCCAGGATTTTCAGTGGCCACTCCTGGCCCCCACTGAGACAGATTTCTGGGGCGCTCCTGTGCATGGAGCTCATCTATGCTTGCTACATGTAGCTACATATCAGACCTATGAACTGTTTGAATTAAACAAGACGTGAGCAGCCGTTCAGCGTAGAGCAGAGACAATAAGTCAGTTGATGGATGGAAGTCCATCTATTTGGATATTCAATTTTAAACCAAAAATCTCTGATTTTGCATCTCAAATGTGAATATTTTCTGTTTTTCTTAGTCCTTTATGATAGTTCACTCAATCTTTTTGGGGTCTGAATTTTCTATAGACAAATTTAAGACATCTGAAGACATATCTCATGGCTCTGGGAGCTTGGTGATGGGCATTTTTCACTATTTGCTAACATAGTCGATACATTTAATCGATTAATCGACAAAATAAGCAATAGATGAATGAAAATAAGACAATAAAAGTATTTTTAGTTAAAGCCCTAGTTGAGAGATTTGGTTTTAAACCCATCAGACTTTCCCAGAGCCCAAGGATACGTATTCATACACTTGTTTTATCCAACCAACTGTCCAAAAACCAGAGATATTCAATTTACAACAATAGAACAAAGTAAATATTTGTTTCATAAATGACAAATGCTGTCCAATAGGAGATTAATCAAAAATATTAAGCTTAAAAAAAAATCAATCAAAACAACTCTCTGCTGGTGCTGTATAGAAACAATAATGTGAATAATCTTGTTGTAATAATGTACGATGCAGCGGAGGAACCTTAATGGACACACCAAAGAATATTTGAAGCCAAAGACCTATAGGGTAAACATGACCCCTTTAGTAGCCATTAAACAACATCTGTAGTCAATTATTCATCAATGTGAAATGTTTTCTGCCATTAGCAGGGGGCCAACATGAAGTTGTGATCGAGTCACTAAATATTCTTGTACTTGTGCTGTCATCGCTCGAGTGTGTAAATCCTCATCATTGTGATATGCCTCGATTCTGCTCACTCATTTAGCTAATAAAATGCACGGACCTAAATGATTCATGGCAACCATTTACATAATTCATAATTAAATCACAACCCGATGGCTTGGAATTTATTAATAGTGAAAATGCATGTGCCGCCATCGTGATATACTAATTAATATCTTTAGTTATCATTGGCACATTGCTCACTCAGCTGGGGTCTGGTTATGGGGCAGGAATAATGCAATGCAACAACAAATTATCAGTGCATTTAAGTGGGAATGTCTCGGAGTGATTGCCACAATATGCATTTGCCTGAAAATCTTAATGGGGGAATCTGTTTTATCGGAGTTGTCACATGTTCTGGCTAATCATTTTGAACACTGTAAAGATTAGGGCTAATGCATTTCCATCCTCTAGCTCCAGTGTAAGGCTGCAGGGCGTCTCTAATCGCGCTGTACACTTTTCCCACAGTCCACAAAAACATATGCCACACGCTCTCAGTTACAACCGGAAAAAATGAAGCTGGAAACAGCATTTCCTGCAAAGACTATAGATTTTATTTTGAGGAAGTGCTGAAACATTTAGTCGAGTAACTGACGATTGTAATTTTTTATGTAAAGATACCAAAGATTGGCTGTTTAGGGCCTCTAAAATGTATAATCAGCATTCATTCGCAGGTCACATGACTCTGCAGAAGAAGGTATTTAGGAAGATGACGCCCGGGTGGACACGCAAATTTTCGCCCCTTTTTCCAGCTATGATGTGAAGTGAAGTTCCAGACGTTGGCGCGTAAGTGCTTTTGCATTCGTCTCCATTTAAGCAGCGCCCGAACATCATTCGGTGAAGTTTTAAAAGAGAGACTGACGTAAAAGATGTCGTGAGGCGAGGAACAAAAAGGAACAACTGTACCGTTGGCACTGGCCTCCTCGCTGCTTTCTGCTGTTCATCGGTGACGTCAAATGTGACACGGTACAAAATGAGGAACAGAAAGGCAAACTTGTCTACTGGCGGTGGGAAAGGAGTCAAATAGTCTATTTTTAGCGGGTTAACCCACTTTAAAAAACCCACAGATACGCACTAATTTTGGTGTAAAAATGGTTTTAGTTGCAGTTCAGACTGGTTCACACTGCAGCCTGTAGCAGCAGTGGGGTTTAAAAAAAAAGAAAGACGTGACCTCTTAATGACATCCCACAGATTTAAAAACACACGGGTCAGGCTGATGAACTCTTGTCACCAGCCACCTTCCCCCTTCTCTTATGAGCTAAATGTATTCACAGTTGCGACAGTTAACACAGAAACCGAGCATCCACTAACTCTCCCCCCTCCAGTGGACAAACAAAGGGGTCCTCTTCAGTAATGGTCCCCGAGGCTTCACCACTATCTATTGATCTGCTGTCACCCAATTTCTCCGTGACTTATGCCCTGCTTAATTCCCATTACTGTGCACACTGAAGCCTTATCAGGGAGAACAATAGGCTTGTTGTCACTGAGGGCAAAAATATGAGCGGGCCTGTGACAGTGTGAGCGCAAACTCATGACTTCAACTCCTCGAGCCCTCTCGGTGACCTCTACGCTCCTCGTGGAGGAGGCCGGCTCGGAGCCCGGCGTTAGAATACTAAACTCAATCCGGACCGTTTGCAGATGAATCAGAAAATTGGATCTCGCTCGTTTCATAAAAACGAGCCCCCAAAAAACAGAGGGCCGGCTCCTTTAGCCATAAAACTGTCGCTGTGATATGTCTCCGGTGATGATGATTCTCAGTCGCAGCATGGCCCCCCCTCGTCTCTCCGGCTCTTCCACTCGCTAGCTGCTATCTCCTCCTTTCAATTATATGTTTCTCTGCTCTTTTAGACAAAGAGTAATAAAGCTATAAATCGTGTAACCGGCAGAAGGTATGGACATTCTGTCTCTGAACTGCTGTTGAAACTGCCATAAACCACCCACAAAGTCAAAGATAAGGATTTACAGTTATTTAACATCATCCTTGTCCCCTAAATCAAGCTGATAAGAGAATTAAGTGATGGCTATAGGTTCTTTGTCCTCTAGCTATTGATTTCTTTAACAGAGAGGACCAGTGCAATGTTTTTATTGAGCATCCTATTTGCTTTGAGCTTAAGAGTGGAAATGTGGAGCTATTTGGACTTGTTTTTTTTGGCGCCGCACGGATTAATTTATCGGATAACAGAGCCTTCTTGTTTAATTCACATTCACAGAGGAAAGAGTCACGAAATATGACAGAGATATTTGCCAAAAAGAGGTAAATAAATATTATATTGATCCCAGCAGTTGTTTCATGTAGTTACGAGCAATTGGATCTTTTATGGCGACTGTTTTCTGGTATAGTGCCGCAATAATGTTCTTCTACATTACAGGCACAAGACGTTAGTATGCCGAATGTATCCAGTCTAAATAGGAATGATTGTTCCTTCTCGAGCCTCTCCAGACAAAACACATGACTTGATTTACAGGATGACGTCCATCCATAACAGTAATTGGTATTAATATCAAATGCAGCAAATAATCTCCTTGTTAAAGCGGCCATTGTTGCACCAACCCTGGAGTATATGTCCCTCTTAGCGTATAATGTCCCAGTTTGAACAAAGACGTGTTTAGCTTAGCGGAAGTTAGTCACTCGTTTCAGCATGAAAACACTTCTGTCAGTGCCTCCGAGACGGGCGCAGTTGCAGCCGTTCACATTTAATGATTCAATTGCTGTTTGGCTTCGAGTTCACGACCCCGGAGCTGTGATAAATGTCAAGCGCAAGAATGTCCCGCTAACTAGACATGCCACTGCCAGCCAATCATCTCGTTATTGACTGGGAAAGCATAAGGCGCTGTAATGTGAGTCTAAACGCCGCGCTACAGTGGATCTATCTGGGTGACCGTGTGGGCCGGTTATTCAGTCTGATTCAGTCTCCGTCCGTTTGGCTCCGAGCAACACTGTCAGCTTTCCACCGCGGATCAGCCAACAGGCTTTAAGGCTGATTGTGAGTCGATACTGTCGTTAATCGAGGAAATATCAGGGTGAAGGAGCAGATTTTTAATTCAGAAGTTAACTATAGCTCTTTAGGTTTTTCATCAGCTGTTAGCTTGTTTTGTTGAAAGCAGTTAATTTCGTCTGGGTGACATTTCCTTTCACTCGGCCTTGGATTGATGTGATGACAGCAATTAATGAATTTAATCCTGTGTATTAAAATAACTCCGCGTGCGTCAGTGCTGAACCAACATATCCGTCACATAAGAGAAAAAATGGTGACACCAAAGCCTTGGCTGTTGATGTTTGTCATTAGTGATGTTTGCGTGGACAGTTATGTTGTTGAAACCAGTACGTCTGTTTCTAATAGTGACATATGTCACAACATGAAAAAATAATGCAAATAACACACTGAGTAAATAACACTGATGTCCAAATAAAACAGTCTTCATTATCAAAAAAGTTTGTTTTATAAAAGTATTATCAACATATATCTGTGCTGACCCACCCTGATCTTTAATGGGAGGTATTTATGATAGTCTGAAGCTGCTGGGTGGGAGCACATCACTCTGTCATGCTGCTGCTGTCCCAGAAAAAGCTTCACTATGTATAGTCCAGTCTGGTTTTATTTTGGCGGGGGGTCATTCCACTCTGTACACAGACCTCCCAGGTTGTTAGTCTCAGTGTAGTGCTGACAGAAGTGGGGTTAAGCAGGTGGCAAGATGGTGACAGTCAATTACTGGTGAAGGTAATCCTTGTTGTTTCATTAAAATATGCTTGTCTACTTGCAGCTCTATGGGGCAATGTATTAGTATTATTATTTTTTCAAATCACCATTAAAAGTCCCTGTTTAGGAGCATTATGCTAAATTATTACTAAATGACAGAATAAGTTGTGCGCCATAGACTCCCAAAATGACAAATACGACTGCTGACAAAACAATATGATGTAAGTTATGTACAGTACGTATGTAGCATAAGTTAAGTACGTTACGCAGTTAACATTAAGAAACAGTCACAGTCTGGTTGGGTTTTGATTTCACACCCAACAAATGCAGTCCTGGGTGAAAGTCAATGTCAGATTTGGTGAACAACTAACAGTTTAAGTTACTGTCATGTGAACACACCAACATTTTCTGGATAGCTTTTGAAATGCAGAGCTTCCTCACTTCATCTTCATGTTTTTTTTTTAATCACGCTACCTTTCTTTGACCATGGTAAAGATGCACTACGTAGTTTCGGGAAAGAAATCTTCATCAGAGGAGAAAGATCTTCATTGACTGAATGTTTTTAATTTTTAAAACAAACAAACTGAATAAACAAACTGACCTTAGAGGACAAAAGAAATGTCCTACTGTTTTACTTGTTTATATGTGGCGGATCCTGCCACCTTTCTAGCTTCAAACTGTTATCTATGGACGTTATTTTCCTCTGAGAAAAGCTTGTTTATTCAGTTATGGAAAAAATAAACATTTCTGAGTTTGTATTAAAATCAAAAATGTTGTAAATATTAAAATTCTGTGTTTGAATTTCTCGTCCAAAACTACATAATCCCCCTTTACGACAAAACATTATAAAAAGAGGAGAAAATAAAAAAATAGATCAGTAAAGAAAATAATTGTTAGCTGCAGCTCTTGTTAGGTTTTGACCAACCGTGATGATTTGTAGCCCGAATCCATCAGTAATCCTGAAAAGGGTTAACTGACCAAGAACAATTTATATGCCTATTATCAGCTGGCCAAGCATGTAAAAGGTTTCCTGGAGATCTTTTAAAATCTTTGTAAATGCACTCCTATTTCGGGGGTGACCACGTCTCAGCATCCCTTCACAAAGTGCCCTTTGAGATGACCATGGCCAATGGTGGTGCTCTGCCTCATTAGTGAACTGTGGGAACAAAAGACTCAGAGCAGACGAGTCCAAAGCCCACATAAATACAGCCAAGCAGGAATTATGCTCAAATGTAAAACTCCCAAACAAATGAGATTGGAAAACTCTCCGGGGCGTCTTCGAAACTTTGCTGCTGTCATCAATCAAGAATATTGCCATGCGAGTCCATACAGGACTTGGACAAACTGCTTCTTTAAGCATTTCTCCGGGAGGCATAAAAGTGTATTTATGGTCACCGCGGGCAGGTATAGAGGAAGATTGGCAAACATGAAAATCAAGTCCTCTCTCGGGTGCCATCTAGCCCCGCTCGGCTGTGTTAAATCATAGATGGAAAGAACAACAGTCTGGTGGCACAACAGTCCAGCCTGACAAAGCACTGCCTTGGGTCTGCGTTTTACATTCTCTCCACAGCCCGTTATTGGAGTCAATGTTTTGTCTTCATACCTGTTTTCGGCTCTGTAATGAACTTCATCTGTCTTGTTCTGCACATCAATGACATGTTCCAGTTTAATGTAACCTACAGTTTATCGTATATTACCCCAATGCCAAGATTTAAGGCTGCAGAAGATCCTGTTTCTGCACTTAGCTGATGTGGGATTGATTTCCTTTACGGATATATGAATCACTGGGGTCATTACTGAGTCGGACTCTTTCATTAAATTGAGCTATGTCTCCTGCTTCGACGTGAGGCCTTCGGAGAGCCCTCCACCAGGAATAATACTGTACCTCCGTGGGCTAAAACCACTTTGAAAACAGCAACATGTAAAGTATAGCTTCATTTATTTCCACAAATGTAGAACATTGATTCTCTGTGCAGAAAAACAGGTGACAACATACTGGGAACGTTTTAATAATTCACATGTATGTGGAGGGATTGTAAATACACCGATAAGTGGATCTGGGTGATGAATGGAGAAGTAAAAGATCTTGTAGTTATTTGAATGAGTAATATCAAGAGTGGTAGAGAATTATAAATACAACGATACATCCGTGTACTCGTATAAATGCCAGCATTCCCTAATGCTTTCCAAAAACCTATTTAATTGGGAGGCTTATAACGGATCACTGCGAGTCGTTCTCGCTAGAATATTCCTCACACACACGGGCAGTATTGACTTTTCAAATAAAAAGACATTAATGTAGATAACGGCCATTTTGAATCCTCATTAGTCACCGGTAATCTAGAAACATGGGCGATATATTAAGAGTGGTGTTTGCGGCGAGTCATTAAAGGAGAAATAAAAGACAAAATAAATCCAATCTTGGAACGCCTGCCATTAATCATGTTGGCCACCACTCGCTGGCTGGCTGCTTAACAGTTTTATTGAGTCATTTATGCTGGTTTTCCCTGATAATCCATTTATTCTGAATAATGCCTCCCTTCATGCTCAAAGTGCTGTGTTCAGGTGATACCGCTATAAACTGTATATTTTTTTTAATCCCTCCCCCCCCAGCCAAATATATATTACAACAATTACATGGACTGGCTGACAGAAGAAAAGCAACAATTGCACATTATTCAAGGAAGCTTTTAATGAAAGTGTTAATTAAGTATATTTTCAATTATTCCTGAAGGGGATCACACACCGAGATAGTATCAGGACTAATTTACTGTTTAATTTAGTATCTAATTCGACCTATTTTAATGTAATTTCCGCAGCAGAAAAGCACTGGATTACTTAAACAACACAATGCAGAGAGGTTCAACCAGTGTACCTGAAATAGCACACAGGGCCGTGCATAATGTCATGTGATGTGAGACAACGGAGCGATAAGCAGTGATTAAGATGTTCAACGTACAACACAAGGGAGGATCCCATGCAGATGCTGTGAAGCGTAATCCCTCTGTGCAGACTCCTGAAGGGGCTCAGGCAGTCATGGATGCACAGGACAGCACCTTGGACAGATTTTTAAGGGCAGCATCCTCACACCTGACTGACAGCTGACTAGATCATTGATATTACAGAAACATGTGATCTTAAGATAGGAATTTAGTCAGGCATATTACAGAACCGACCGAAGTTAGGAATCCTAAAGTATGTTGGCCAAGGCCAAAACACCAAAAATATTATGACTGAAAAGCTGCTTATACCGCAACTGTTGGAGAAACTAACATCAATGTAAGCCTGTTGGTGAAGCTAACACTGATATTAGCCCATCAGAGAAGCTAACATTGACATTAGCCTGTGAGGGAAGCTAACACTGACGTTAGCCTGTTGGAGTAGCAACCATTTTATTAGCACTTTGAAGAAGCTAACACTGCTTAAAATGAGTATGTGGTGTGGATTTGAGGCGCAGCATTAGTCCCAATGCTCTTGTCAAACATCTCGACCTTTAATAGAGGGAAAAGCACAGGTGTTGCTAATAACATTAGCGGGGGCTCTGTCCTGTTGACGTGTCCCAGTAAGCCTGGACACTGTAACCACGCCAGCAGCAACAACGCCAGGACCCTGAAACTGAGGGAGCTAAATGGAATTCAGCCATTATTAACTTTATTACCAACACCTGTGCTTTTAGTCCTGTAACATGTCAAAATGTCCTCTGTGAAAAAGGCCTTATACAATGACAGACTAACTCTAAGGTTTACAGTATTATCACCAAAGATGGCGCCAGAAGCCAAAGAACACACATTTCTGCCATGGCTTGTTATAATAACAAATGTTTGTTTGTAACCAGATATGCATAAGAATAGTGTACATACAAAATTATAAGACGTAGCAAAAACATTCAAACACAACTCATTAAGTCGAATCATTTTTAAAACTAATCCCTGGTTCCAACACTCACTGAAATCTGTTCCCTTGTTTTTGAGACAAATAGTCAACAAGACCCCTTTAAGTATGTCTATCTTCCCAGCTGCTACTCTTCAAGCCAAACGTGACTGGCCTGTTTCCGTTCACCATTAGCAGATACGCGGTTGTATATTTAGTAATGAGGATTTTGAGTGTTCTCAGCGGCGTCTCTGGAGACTTTCTCACAAAGATCTTGACTAAAAGCCCGAAGCCTATCAAGTGTCCCACGCAGCGCAAGCCCTAGCACCTGACGACATGGTCCTGCGGGGAGTTTCTGCTGTCACAATAAATCAGAAACAGACGGGATACAGTATAATCATGTGGGTGTCCCGTTTCACTCGGCCTCTCCGGCAGAATGTACGCCGCGCGCCCCGCAAATGTATACGTCGCCACAGAGCTTGATGGTTGACTTGAGAGGAATAATCCGTGAGAGATAACATACAAAGAGCCGATGATGGTTTATGTTGCAACTCTCTATTGTACACAATGATGTACTGTACTGCCAGTAGCCTTTTATTCTGAAACCACCCTTTGCTTTGATAGTAGATGGAATAAATGAGATGCCTTTAAGGGAAAGTAAGCCTGTTTTATATCTCAACATGTAGCTCCTACCTCAGAACTGAGGCGTTGGAGACGTTTGACGATGTATGAAAACAAAGTGTTTCGCTCTGTAACCATATGAAGCCTATACTTCAAAACCAAAGTAAATTGAGATGCCTGAACTATCAGAGTGGGGACCCGTGCTGTGCTTATATCTGAGCCTCCCTTCCCTTCATAAAGATGAATCATAACGTCTAATTCTCACAAATTACCCAAACATTATGTAGCTCTCTCATTTCCAACGCTGTTTAATCTGTGTCTGGAGTATTCGCTGTCACTTCATGTTGCAAACACTCCTTTCACTCTGGCAGTTCATTGTCTTTTGATGGGCCATAAAAGGCTCGGTTTGATGGATGATAACTCGGGGCATCTCTCTTTGTTGTGGGATGTGACGACTGAGTGCATGTGAGATGTGAGGAGAAGACGCGGTGTGAATGGGAGATGTCATCGATGTCTTGCGCTGACATCGAGGCCTTAAGCACAGGCTTTGATCTCTGTGAATGATTGCAAAGCAAACACAAATAAAAGATTCCACCGCGTTGCAGAAAGTTGAACTGCTTTTTCGAGCATTTTTCGAAGAGGTTTTCGCCGTGATTGGCACTTCTAGAGGCGGATCTACCTGCTTACATCAGGGCCTCTGTGGTGATTTAGAGGCTCGCAAATTGGAAAAGGTGCTTCGAGAAAGGTAGAGCACGCTCCGGCTTCTACCTGTATGTAAAACTTGATTTATCAAAAAGAGAGGACGGCTCATGTCATTGCCTTCTGATCCACTCCAATAAAATACTGAGCGCTCTATAGGCCCCCGGACTCCCCGCTGACCCTACAACATCTGCTCAGGCACTTACTACTTAATATATTAGCTGTGAGAACAGGGCAGGTGTTTTCAGCTGGAGCCAGAGAACATGAGAAACAGATTGTGCCTCCGGTTCACGCAATTGAATTAAAATGAGTCACCGCCAGCTTTTCTCGTAAAAATAAAATCGCAAATAATGTAACGGCATGAAGGGCAGGTGGGAATAATTCATAGGTCTGCTTGATGGTGGCAGGAGGACTAGAAATATAATCGATTGCAGCTCACATACGGAGTCTATTGTGAGGTTAAGATCCCACAGATACAAATAAATCACCATCATTCAAAACAAACTCCTACTCTGCTCTCAGTTGCTTTTCAGCCATTTGTTGTTGCGGTGCAGCTCCACGTGTCCACGTTTTACTTTGATGTTTACATAACCAGATGAGCATGATGTGGCTTTTACATTATAGATGACAAAAAAAATACTTAAAAGGTGTAATCATGCTGGTAAGTGAGGCTCACAAGCAAACATTTAGCAGCTGTAAGCTCTACCTATTTGAAATTAAATATATTTGAGAGCTGACTCATCAGGAGAATACCCAGGAGGCACTGGGGGAGTTTGACCACACTGATTACAAAACACGTGATAAATATGTGCTATTATGTGAGATATGCTGATTGCCTTGTTAGTGCTGCAATGGGGGATCGTTTTCCCTCTGAGGATATAATTTGCGATCTTTAAACACTCAGAATAGATGTTTTATTATGCAGTAAAAAGTTTGTGTAAGATTGGCCGTGTTGCGCAAGTTGTTTTAGACATTAAAGGGCCAGTTCAGCCAAATTATAAAAAAAGAAACAAGCACAGTTCAACGCGCATGAAAATACTTTTTATTTTTGACACAACACGAGCAGAGCTTATAGCCAGGCTGCTCAGATCCACTTGGATATAAAACATATTGAACCCAGAACCAAGCCTACAGTGTTTTGACCTTCAGGGCCACTGTAGGCTTGGTTCTGGGTTCAATCTGTCTGTGTGTTGGCCAAAGCGTGTAACTACAGTGTCATGTGATGCACTGGAGCCCAGAAAGATCTTTTTCCCATGAGCTTACAAAAAGTGAAAGAAAAAAGCTGTAAAATGGTGAGTGTCACAGCCCCCTACAACATGACTCGTTTTTTTATCATCTGTTACAATTTGAATCATACTGTCTGATAAAAGGCAACAAAGTTCAGAGGAGTCACACAATCAAATAATCGTATCCCCATTCAAGTTAGCCGGGGGCTGGATCAGATTTTAGCTGTCTCGCCGGTGTAGGTCTGTAGTGTGCCGGCTCAACAGGCGCCACAATGTGGAAGTAATGAACGGGGCTTTGACTCTGACGCTGTATCCAGTTCTCATTATACACTGTGAAATCTGACAAAGTTAGTAACACTGTGAGACTGTGATTCCAGCTAAATGCTAATGTAAGCATGCTAACATGCTCACAATGAGTTTATTATGGTGGCATGCTAAGGTGTTCACACTGCGTTTAGTATGATAACGCCATGCTAATGTGCTAATTTGCAATAAACGCATAGAAACAACAGAGACTGATGGGAATATTCTTAGTTTTTTGGGTATTTTGTCACAATTCAAAGTACTGGACAAATGAGAAGTTTACCCATGGATAGCGCTAGATCCACAAAAATAAATCTAAAATTTAGAAAATATAATATAAATCGCTGTTTATCAGTTGTTTAACGCGATCTGAGCATGACGGATGGAGCGACACTGACGCTTTGGGATGGCAACCGACCTGACATACAATCTCAAGGCGTCAGTATTTGGTCACAGAAGTCAGGATGCATCCTCTGGGGCAATGAAAGTATGTACTGTACAACTTTTCCTGCCAATGAATGTAACAGTAAAAGCCAAAAATGTCAACATGCAGTGGAGCTACCAAACAACATCAGAACTATGCTGGAAACTTGGCTAAGAAATCAACCGCCAAAAATCAGTAAAGAGTTGTAATGGGGACTTATCCTTTGGAAGAAAGTATTTCCAAGTAGTTTATATATCATTTGGGTGGACTGACCCTTAATGGGACTGTGATTCAAAATAAGACTAGACAAGACTTTACGGGGCTTAAGATAAGTCCGGGATAAGCCTTGTGATATTACACATTTTTCTTACTGTCAACAAATCCCAAGAAAAGCCCACAAGTATTTCCTGTGTGGGCCCAGCCTGATATATCTTATCCCTCTGTACAGTAATGTACAAAGTAGTACAGCAAAGTAATAACAAAGTATATTAACTTCACCTATTTAAATAAAGCAGAAGTATAACTGAGCACACTGTTACTAAAATAAGAATATATCACTGGTATGTTGCTTGTATATTTCAAACAGACATGCACTTATTACACAAATGGGGTAAACTTTAAATAAACTGATCAAGTATGTATATTAGTACATACACAGTAATATACTGAAAGTGTACAAAGTAAACTTGAAGTTCTTCCACATTAGCACACAAAAATACACTTAAAATTGTGCTTTTCTCTGACTTAATTACAACTAAAATATACTAGTTGCTCCAAAATAGCAAACTTTAAGTTATCTAATCATTAACATACTTGAAGTGTACTGATGGTTAGTGTGTCTTCAAGTATACTTAAGTGTGCTTAGATTTAATATACATGAGTATAATATTTTTTTGTATGTCTTCAATTGTTGTCCAAACTGTTGCACTTCACGTCCTTCGTTATGAACAACACAGACACTGTAGGTAGTTTTGAGTCAGTCACACATATACCGTCCTGCTGCTTGTCAAATCTAACCAACGCAAATCTCCTTAGCTATAAATATTCTCCAACAAATGCACGATGATTTCAATAAAAATAATTGGCGTAGAATTTAGCCACGGGCCAAATAACAAGCGATTAGTGCGGGGATAAAAGTATTTCTTTAAATGTAAAATAGGGGCTCCTATTAGCATTTTCACCTACTCATTTACTTCCTCTTCAACGCTGCACTTCAATGGTAAAAAAATCTGGCACAAGCAATCCATTATTGTCTCTCACTACGACTATTAAGACGCAGATCCAGATGCAATTAAAAACATTTCTTCTCATTAAAATATGAAAGTTTTTTTTGGGGAGGGGGCCTTGAGGGAAGGTATGTGCTCTCTAGTGTGCGCCGTCTTAGTTCAAGATTGGAGTTCAGAAATCATGAATGTAGCAAAGAATGAGTTGTGCTCACATGTGTGGGAGTAACACAGACTGAAACCACATTTTCTGGTCTCCTGTCAGTAGAAAATGAGTAATGTGCTGCAGATCATAGCCTCGGGATAAAGAAGCCGTATCTGAAGCAGTATTTGAAGGATATCAAAAAACCCAGGATACCTCGAATTGACCCCTGTCATTTCCTTCGACAATGTATACGCTTTTTTTTTCTTTGTGTCTTTTTCTCCCATATGAGCTCAGCTTTATGTTATACACAGCTATCCTCAGCCATCTGGTTTTCATTTCCTGCGAGGTTCAAGATGGTAGGAGAGCTTTAAAAAAAAAAAAGAGAAAAAAAAGGAGCCTCGTTTGAACCGGGGGCTAATGTAGTCAGGATGGAATCTGTCACTCAGTCTATTGCATGTTGATGACTAAGGGCAGTCTCAGCTGTAAGCAGTCTGTGATTTATGGACACCGAGTGAACTCTTGTAAGCAAAAGCCAACTCGGAGTTCAGAGCTGCAACCGGGCCCTTTCTTGGCCGCCGCTCGCTCGCTCGCTCTCCTGCTTTTTCTTTCCATTCATGCCAAAAGTATTTCGCACGGCAATTAGCTCCGTCCTCATTTGGGTCTGCAGTCCCGCAGGGTTAGCGAAGCCATTTATCATCCTCAGGGCTTGGAGCTGTGCAGCTCCGTCTCAGGTAGCTTTTTTGTAAACAGTCGTTGGCCCCGGCTCCTTCCTTTTTCCAAACCAAATGAGAGGGGGAGATACAGTAGTTGTGAGGCTCTGCCATCCGCCCATCCGTCTGTCGGATGCTTTGCTTTTTTTTCTCTACAGGTGTGAAGGCGAGAGGGAAATGTCATTTCACATGGCTCATTTGTCATACAGTAACTACATAGCTGGAGTGAATAGAGTGATGACAACATGGCCCCTCGCCTTTTCTTTTTTTTTTGCAGAGGGTCGACTGTTTTAGGGTTTGCGGCCTACAGAAAACTCTGAACGCGGCTAATGAGGAGTACGCTCAAAAGAAAAAAGGACCCGAGTTATTTTTTATTTTTTTAATGATAGTAAGTCTTTTAGCGTGCAGAATTTATAGAGATTTTTAATAGCAGGCTTGACGTTTAGCACATGTTTACACAGATACAGATGTAAGATATGTAACCTCGTTAGGCGCACATTAGAGAACTGTTCATGCTTTATGCCGATCTATGCCTTGAGTTATATTGAAAACGTGAGCATTGGCTCGGCTACAAGCATTTATATAGCTTCCAAATGCCTGTGGGGCGTCATTAAAACACATATTTGAGCAGGCAAGAGTCATAAACATATGCTGGATACATTTTTTTTTGTGTGTTCCTAGCCGAAACATCTTCAGAGGCAGCCAGGAGAATAATTGAAGAACAGTACGTGCATTTTTCTGTTTTTCACATCGATCCTCGGAGAGCCATTACTCTACAAAGAGCTCGCCAGCTGATTCCGAATCCATCATTCGTTGAGACCGATATATTGCGCTCTGTGTCGACTACTATGTCTTTATCAATCAGAATTAAGGAATTAGTTTAAGCTCTTTGGTTTTTCTTCCTCCTTAAGTGGAATCACTGCGCAGTGCAGGCCCAGAGGTTAGGAGGAGTATCAGAGGGGACTAATTGTCAAGGTTATGTCTCAGCGGATGATTGATGTGGGGCCAGGCTGTTTTTGTCAGCCTGTCAGGTGGCTGGAATGTTTAATGTTCTCATTATTGGTTGCTCTGTTGTGTATATTTCTCTGTCAGCGCCGCTGAGCCATCTGAACTGCCAGAGCACTTCAAAGGCCTGCAGGTCATCCGTCTTCCTCCTGACGCCCTGAATGTTCAGCCTCAGCTGAGTGCTGGTGATTTGTTATGACTTGAGAGCCAGCTGACAGACAGGTCTCCTATAAAAAAACATGCACCCATTTCCCTTTTGTCGTGCATTGAAAGCATCGCTGCTCCTGTAATGGAGGGAGGGGGGGGTGGGACTGTCAGAGGAGGCTGGCACCTGACAGTTGTGTCATCTCACTAATTTGCAGACAGGATGACTCCAAGTATTTTGTCTTCTTCTTTTGCCTCAGTGTGGGTTTTTTTGGTTCTGGTGTCACATATTCTCACAGGTCACCATCTGCTGCGGAGCGCCACGGGGAACAAAGCTGAAGAAGAGGGGGGAACCACTATATTAAGGCACATTTTCATATTCATCATTAGTCCAGGGGCTGTGTGATGGCACTGAGTAGTGGAGCATCATGGGAGGAATGCTGATGGCTGCAAGAGCCAGTCATGCAATGAAAAGTGAGAGGTGAGATGCTGAAGACAAGAGGAGGGAGAGCAGAATCCAACTCTCAATTCTTTTCCCAGGCCCTTTACAAGATTGATTGTTTTCTGCTGATCTAATTTTGGATGATACGAAAACAGTCCATTTGTCTTAAAGAAAAACGATGTGCCACATGGTGCAGATGGAAATTTTTTTTTTTCTTTTTTGAAAGCTGAAAAAGATTAAAGAGAAACTCCGCTCCTCAGCTCTAATCACGAGCTGTAGATTACTCTGTCGATTTAACCAGATGGCAGGCTCGATTCTGCAGGCCCTCCTGTATATTAATGAACAGCAGTCTGTTATATTTGACTTAGGTAAGTGAAATGTCCATCACCTGTAATGGTCTGCCAGCTGGCATTATGCATTTTGCACCACTTTGGGTCCACGTGGCATTTTTCATTTGCAACGTTATTGAAGGAGCATTTTTGTTCCCTGCTATTCTCCATCATTGTCACTGTTCTGGTAAATATATATTTTGTTTTGGGTTTTTTTCTCCCCACCAGGAAGAAAAAAGTCTCCAAGTTGTGTCTGCAGCTAATTTCCTCTCATAGGTCACGGCTATAATTCTGGCACTAAACCTGTCGCGCTGGGCGAAGCGCACGAGTTCGATAGTAAGTTGATTAAGTTAGCCTGTCGACATGACTGCAAACACGGCAATACAGTATGTTAACAAACCTAATAATAGGAAGGGGGAGATAAAGCGGAGGGGATGGCTGCACCATTTCTGGCCAACCGCTGACCTTAAAGAAAAAGATTGTGTGGTTTATGATTAGTTAGCTGCGGCGTCATGTTTTCTTTGTCTCCTTGCCGGCTCTACAAAAGTATTTGTTACGATGACAAGATCTTCATTGACTGATTTTGTTTGCCTTAACAAACAAAACAAACAAACTGACCTTAAAGGACAACACGATTATCATACTGTTTGACCTACATGTGGCGGACCCTGCCACCTTTCTAGCTTCAAACAGTGTTCTGGGGACCTTATTTTCCTCTGAGAACAGCTTGTTTATTCAGCTATGGAAAAGATAAATATTTCAGAGTTTGTATTATCACCTCATTAATATTGCAAATATTAAAAATCCTGAGTTTGAGCTACATAGTGCTCCTTTAAGACCGCTTTGCTGAAGAAACTGATTGTCTTTGTCTCAGAATGTCAGCCTGAAGAGATTGCAGAAAACTCAAAGAGGCAACGAACACATGTTAGCCAGCCCGAGCACCCGGAAAACTCCCTACATGAATATGCCAAGCCTAATTTTAAACCAACAGCGGTGTGGGGGGGGGACTTTGGCTGCGTTTCCCAACCGGAGAGCACGAACAGCGTGGAAGCACAATGCCAGTGTGTCATACATTTAAACACTGTTAAATTAAAGGCTGTTTACTGTTCTCAGAGGCCATTCATCTTGCTCAACGTTAAGTCTGCTGCTTGCAAATTTGTCAGTAAGAGCTTCCACATGCCAAGAAAAAAAAAGTTGGGGGTTATCAGAGGAGGGTTTTCATAGCGTGTCTCTTCAGTCAGTCTGTAGTTAATTAGCCACCTCCACACAATAAGGCCACAAGTCATTAATCACCCGGACCCGAGCAGAAGTCGACTCACTGTGAGCAAGACATTTGGAGACAAAAAGTTTGCCGCCTATGACAGACTTCAAAATGGCCCCTGTCAGTGGTGTGTAAATTATAGGGCATGTTGAGTGCTGAAAGACAAGGGCCCACTGTTTAACTCACTGTTGCTCTTTCCTTGGCTTTGTGTGTTGACAGACTCTCTTTGAGGGAAAATTCCCCCTTTTCTCCATTTCCTAACGGCTGGCTTGTAACTCAGAAAGACCCACTTTATTGTGAGTATACTCAGTAACACACACAAGTTATCCACATTAAGATCCAGCTCGCTTCCTCGGGTTTCGAGTTGATACAAGGAGGACGAGCTCCAAAAAGGTTAACGGCTCAGCGAAAACCCAGCTTTAACTTTGCGTTCCTACTGTTTGCTTTGCTTGTCAAAGGGAGGAAATGATGGAGTGATGATAAATACAGGGCTTGTTTGGAGAAGCAAAAGCCTTTCTCCTGCAAACATAAACCACCATGTTTCTCTGGATGATGGAAGACACACTTCTCAGCTGATTGAACATGCGAGAGGTCATCGGTTTTTTTTTCTTCCTTTTACGTCTGTAAACAGAGATCCGCTTGCCTTGCCAGAGTACATAAGCAGTGAGGAAGATTTATTCAAAGCATGCAAAAGTTTATGTAAGAACGGGGAAATCCCTCGTGTGGATCATTAATACGGCTGACAAAAGGGTGTTAAATTCAGTACGCGACCACACAAGTGTTTTGACATGTATTTGATGCATCATCCCGATTCGGAAAAAGTCTGGTTTTTTGTGGCCGTCACGAGGGGATGATGTCCACCAACTCCGACCACAACAGACAGTGTAACACATGGCGTGCAGCTGTGCAAAAGTGACCATTTTTAAACACGATGGGCCACACTGTGCTGATCTGTTCCCCCTCAGGTGAAAGGCCATGTATCCTCCTGCTCATGGTGCAGTTCAAAGCAGAACAGGTGGGCCCGCCGCCGCCGTGATTCAACGCGTAGTCACAAAGCCGCCCAGTGTTTCATCTCCTGACAGTGTTTTACGTTTAAACATGTGGGGAAGAGATCCTGTTAAAGATTAATAGACTTAAACGTGCTAGTATGGATGTATGTGAAGCCCACTGAGCTAGTTAATGTAATAAACAGGGACAGAGCAATTACCTCTATCCATATGATGCAACATCTGGCCCCCAGAGTGCCTTAAATTAAGTTAGCATTACACTCGAGTATGATAAAGATTCATACTGGTGGTGCTCCAATTTTCACTACATTACAACATGTTAAATTGATACAGTACAGTTATATTAATACTGACTAAACAGCAGATTGTCCTCCAAATGTTGGGCAAATTTAAATTAGATTATGATTCTTGGAATAAGCTTATTTCTCCCTCTTAAAACAGAAAAACACATCCGTACAACGTTAATGGAAAGTTATCATTAGACACTATTTACCACAGCAGCATATCTTCCCTTTGTGTTCATTTATAGTCGGTTCCTGTCCAAGTTAACAAGGTCGATAAGGATGTTTTTGAGCTTTAAAGATAGTTTCTTACTGGGTAGAACTGGTCAGCACATCTCAACTTTAGAGGCACTTTAACTCCCCCGTTTTTAGCATTTATAAGCTGTATATAAACATGTAGCATCTGGTCAATAACACACAATAATGGAGCTGTATGCAGATGTAAGGACACCTTTTCAAGTGCGCGTTAACGCCCAGTATTTGTCAACATTTATGGCATATTTTACTATATTGTTATTCATTATAAATCAGCCTCTGCTTAGACAAATACATTAAAAAAGTTATCGCTATATATAACATTTGTTACGCATTATTTTTCCTAGTGAGGAACTAAAAGTTTTCTTAACTAATATTTTTTTTAAAATAATTTTTGAGAGTTTGATTTTCTCTTTTTGTGTGTACTGGCTGTTTTTATGAGACTTCCTGTATAAAAACATAATCAATATATGAAAATTGACTATAAAAAATAAGACTGTTACACAAGAAAAAACGTAACATTTTACAATCCAAGACTTACCAATTAATCATTCTGTCAATTCTCTTTGAATTTCTCTCTTTGTGTATAATGAGACTGACCTGTGTCACTTCTTGTATACAACATATTCATATTATAAAATCTGTCACTTGAAAATGTGCTATTTATAAATAAAAAACAGGATTGTCACACACGTCGCAGCTTCACATTTCACAATCCAAGGCTTGCTATTTAAACGTTAAGTTTTTTCAAGCCATTCGGTCCACATGCAACAAGCACACACTCACAATAATCCAGCAGCTGATGCTATAAAATCAAATCCGCTGAATAATTAATGGACGGGTTTCCTACACGACAGGATGTGTGAATTTACGCTGCAGTGTCACACATCAATTAAAATGATAAGGAATAATGTTCAAAGACCTTAATCCTATTTGTTCACATCGTGTTGATGTGCTGTTTGCAAATGAAGAAAGATGCATCACATATGATCCACTCTGTGCTTCATGGCTGACTGGCTGCAGTGCTGAATTGTGGGTTAGGGGGCTTTATTACCATCTATCACCGAGCTGTGTTTAGGACTCATCTACATGAGGGATGGGTGGATTTGATGAAAATGACATCTGACCGTTAATGATGGTGATTTTATTGCTGGAGAACAGCCTGATTTACTGAGGATGGATAATGACACCATTGGCTTGATTTAGTTGACTTGTTTTAAAAGGGGCTGATTAAATAGTTTAGGCCTCGCTGTATTTCATGCTCTCTGCTTCATGGCTTCATTACAGCGATCACAAAAGCTGTGGAAACGTCCCACATCTGGTGTCATCGTAAATCTTTGTTTAGCTGGCCCCTCGCTCATATCAGCGGCTCGTTTGTCTTCGTTAATGAGACGATAATCCATGACCTCGTGATTGAGAAGATTCAGCATGTTTTGTCGAGCACGAGAGATGATGCACACACACACACACACACACACACACACACACACACACACACACACACACACTGTACATACTGTAGCTACAGCACCAGGATCTGTGAGTGTTTTGAGCTACAAAACATGCATGCTGGAAGCTCCATGGCTATTATTTCTTATTAATTATTAAAATATGCTAATGTTTTAAAGTTGTATAATTAATTCTCCATCTTATTTCCCTTTGTAAAAACCCATTATCAGCCTCAATGACACCAAAACACAAAAGCAAAGGTGTGAATAATATAAAAGGAGTTTGATTTAGCCATGGCTGTTCATAATAAATTAAAATATATATTATTTGTGCATTTACAAGCAAATTAAATAATATATATTTCATTAAAAAACAACAGTAACCTTCATTTTACAGCCAAAATAATGCCTTCAAAATAAAATTAAAAAAAGAAAGCCAAAAAATAAAAATAAAATGAGAGATAAATTTGACCTGACTTCACCTGACTGACAATCAGCTGGTGTACAATAATAAATGTCCTTTCTAAAATTAGAAAACAGACCACTGTAAACAGTTTCACAGCTGTCTGAAGTTGAAAAAAGAAAAATGCCATCCGGGGTCAGAGCGGGCTCCATCAGACGTCTCACTCCCCACAAAATAAATCAATGACAATTCTGAAGAAGCTGCTCTGATTGATTTTTCCACGTCAGTCATTCTGTCAAATCACTCAGCATTTATCCTCTCCCAGTGAGGCACTGTTTAATAAAAACTCTGGATTCAGCATGAGGAGGAAAAAAAAAAGAAAAGTCCACAGAGGTCCCATTTAAATGTGTGTGCACAGCAGGTAACACAACAATCTCTCCTGTGTAAAATAACGCACATTGAGGCTTTTCAAAGTTATATTATTTTTTATTTTAGTCACGCTTGAAGCTATCGCAAATAAATACACTGATCCCCACATGGATCCAGTCCCTGCATGAAGTACAATATAAAACTCATTGGGCCTAAATCTCCTTTATAAATGCATAATTCTTTGTCTCTACTGGTATCCTAAGGCCGAGGCTGTTGTCAGTCTTTGTCCATACAAGGCGTACGGGGAGTAATACGCCCCTGTGGCCGCGGGCACCGGCACCGGAGCCCCGGGTGTGGGCAGGGGGCTCTTTGAATAGGGGTGGTAGCGGCTGCTCAGTCCGAGAGGGTGGTGCGGGCCCCTGAGGGCCAGCGCGCCGGGGCTGCCCGGGCTGCCGTTATGAGGCATGTGCATGTGACAAGCCATAGCAGCGGCGGCTGCTGCGTTGGCGAGAGATGATGACCCCGGGTACCCAGATATCAACTTCTCCGTGCCGGCGAAGGCAGTGTGAGTCCGCAAGTGGCTGAGAAGCTCCTCTGAGGAGGAAAAGCGCTTATCGCAAGGTCCGTTAGCAGACACCCAGTTACACACGTGCGGCAGGGGGTCATTGGGCAGCATAAACCCGTATGGATACAAGGGATGTCCGCTGAAAGTCGGGGTGGAGGAGTGCACGCCGTGTAACGGGTGCGTCGGGTACATGAGCGGGTATCCAGACTTGAGCGCGTTGGCGGCCGCAACAGCAGCCGCCGCAGAGTCATGCGCGCAGTTGGCGCTGGACGCACCGGACAGATGGCTCGAACAGTGGTAGCTCAGGCAGTAGGGGTCTCGACACAGACTAGCAGACATTAGAGACGGAGGAGACGCTCCAGCTAACGGACTCGTCCCCGCTTTACTGCATCCCATTGAGCTGGCAGCGGCAAACTGCGCGCTTAAAAGCTGGCTGCTGGATTTGGTGGGGTCAAGGGTCATTCCATGAGGGAGGAACGGCTGCGGGTAACCTGCATAGGCACCCGCTAAACTCCCAGGGTAGGAAATACCAGCAGGTGGCATGGGGAAAACTGTATGACCGGGCTTGTAGGGGGAAACGGGGGCCACCAGTCCAGAGCCGAGGACGGAGGAGGACGAGGAGGTCACAGATGGCGAGTCTGATGTAACAGTCTTGGATCCAGATGTGTTCTCCTGGCTGCCATCAGAGGTAATTCCACTTATCCTATGGCTGCCATTACCGTCCGTCGTGCCGCTTTTATTGCTCTCAGACTCCTTCTTTTCCTCCTTGTCCCCTTTGCCGTCAGCCGGCAGTGGAGAGACGGAGGTGCAGGAGCTGGGGCTGCCTGTCCTGGGGGTGAACGGCTGGCAGGTGGCGCTAGGCACTCGGAAACTGTTTTTATCTCCACTGAGGCTGCTGCTCGAGTCCTTCTTCTCCGACGATTTGGAGTACGGCTTGAAGCTGGATTTGTCGTCGGCTCCGATGTCGCTCATTTTCAGCGGACCGGATTTGGCCTCCTTGTCACTAGATCCGTTTGAGGTCACGGAGGACAGTTTGGAGGAGGACGGCGGGTCCGGTTTGCCGATCTGCGAGCACGTTTGGGCCAAGAGAGCCAGAGGACTTTTCTTGGCATCCAGCTGTGAAATAAAAACAAAACAGGGTGAACAAATGAAATGCATAAAAGCACTCGGAACACGTCTTGTTTTGTTTTTATGGCGAATACGCACAGACGAAACATCCGCGTAGTTTACGCATTGCGCATAAACTTATGTCGGGATGAAACTAAAAACAACTCCGCGTTTGAGAGGCATGTAAAGAGGGACTGTGCACACCGAGCTGCTTTATAAACGACATTATAAACACGAGCATCAATCTGCTACAACAAGGTCATTAATTTTCAAAGCGAGTCCAAATTCGACACATCGAAAAATCACAGTTATTGACCCAGTTTGTCCACAACATCCATCCCATAATAGCGGCTCGGACGTAGAGAAACACAACAGTTTGACAACGTTTATCACAGAAAAAAAAGAAACCCGCTGACGCTTCTTACCTCGATGGGGCTGACAGGGGTGGACGGTAAAGGCTGGAGATACTCCGGGTGTAAAAGGTGTCCTGCCCGAGCGGTAAGCATTTTCAAAACCTTGATGGGAAGACGACTGGCTTGGCGAGAAGGGTCTGCCGGAGAGACGGAGTTGTGCACGGATAGCTGGCTGATCTTCGCTGCGCCCTTCTCCCCCGAGGAGCAGCTCTCCCACGCTGGATTCGTGCTATTTCTCAGGACAGAGACCGTGGGCGATGTGCTCATGACCCAATTCTCGTGGAAATGGCTGAGAAATACATGTGGAGGGGGTAAAAGACAAGCCAACGTCACGCGGGTAAAGCCTTTTTGCCAGAGGTGGAGAAAAAAAAAGAAACAACGTTAAATCCTTCAGAGAGACGCGCAGTGTGTGAGCAGAATCCAGCCGCGCTGCTTCATCCCCGGCGTCGCTCTGACGGTGTGGCTGCGGGTCCGAGAGCGCACTCGGTGTACGGTGGTGGTGGTGGGGGGGGAGAGATCACTCCGCCTCCTCCTCCTCCTCCTCACTGGATGGAGCAGCGTCTGAATCAGTCCGCGGATCACAGCCGTCTCCCAATCAAAAAGAGATCCCGAGGTGATCGGAGGGTCGAGTGAATGTGACGTTTCCTCCTCACACGCTTTTTAATTTGGAGTGTTTTTTTTTTTATATATATACGCGTCTGTGCGTAATTGGCACTCGGACGCATGCGCCGCTCCAGCCGTCCTGTGCGGGTTTTGGGGAGCGGGCCAACACGCGGGATACAAATGACCAAAAAACCTCTTTATGTCAAGTGAGAACACATTTTAATTAACGTTTCTTATTCCAGACAGCCTCGTCCGAGAGAGCTTTTATCGCAAGATATTTGGCAAAGCGGCACCTTTGGCTAAAACATCGCACATTCACACTCGTCGTTTTCAGCTAATTTTCTTTGGATAACTACACAGCAATTAGGGAATCAGCCCATCTGATTGCCTTCTCCGTGCGAGAGACGACAGTGACTCACTAATGAACAAGTTCTGAAGGCTTTCTTGCGCGCAGATATCCATCGGCATGTTTCACATTTTCTGCAAACTTTCTCCCCTCAATCACGCAGCCCCGTCATCTGTCACTCCCCCCTGTCCCGCACGCCAGTTATCTGTCAGCTGTCTCGCTCGCTTCTCCTCCCGCGCCTCTTCTCTTCAGTCAGATTCAGGTCAACTATTGTAAAGTGAATCCAGAAGAGAGGAGAGGAGAAGCGATGTGTCTTCCCCCCTCACTCCTCCATCATAATTTGGGCCTGTTAGTGTGCAGTCTGCTCTGGTAAAACTCAAAAAAACTGCGAGTTGTTTAATTGGAGATAAGCTCTGAGGCATTTCCAACAGGGCCCTTCATTCCACTACAGACATTTAATAGCATATAATTCTTCTTCTTTTTTATTTTTTTGTCTTGGAAATTAAAATTATTCCTCCACATTTCCGCCACAGTCAAGCCAAAAAAGAAAAAAAATCTTTCTTTTTATTCCAAGAGCGCATTAAAAAATTAAAAAATAAAAACCCTCTTGTGGCTGCCATTAATCATTTAAAGCTTCCACATTTCTTCCCATCGAAATAGACCCACTTATCTTATTACTCAATAGCCTATAAATGTCTTGCTGATCAGGCGAAAGTTAAACATATGCAAGTGTTTTTTGATTGATAACAGGGGGGCTGTTTTCGGCAACGGCTGTCAGGCTCTGACACAGCGCTTTGAGTTATTAGGGCAGAGAAGGGCGACCATAAATTTCGACCGTCAGGCAAAAACTCCTTTATTGTGGACGTGATGGATGGCTCGCCGCGGCAGACACCAAATTCTCGGCTTTATCCTTAAATGGCTGCACATTTTTTCTTTTTTTTTCTCTTCTTCTTCGTCGCCGTAATTCATTACTTTTAAACAGAAAAAAAAAAAGCTCCAAATCTCCCCGATAGTATTTCACACAAGGACACGTTTATGAATCACCCAGAGTCCCGTGCAAACACAAGCGTTTACAAGTGGCAGGGGCTGGGTCCCTCCAGTAAAGTGATGGCTCCTATCTGGGGCTGACCGTTTTAGAGATTTTAATAATTCATATTTTTCATTAAAGGGTTCATTCGTATTTGTTTTCTTCTTAAAAACTCAAACTTTTGCAAATAAAATAAATGAGGTAGAGTAAGTTAAAGGGGCACTATGTAGTTTTTGGAGAAGAAATTCAAACTCTGTTTTGATGTTGACAATATTAATATGGTGATAATACAAACTCAAAAGTACTAAGGTCACAAGGACACTGTTTGAAGTAGAACAATGGCAGGGTCCGCCACATATAAACAAAGTAAAACAGTGTGAAACTGTGTTGTCCTTTAAGGTCAGTTTGTTTATTAAGTTTATTCAGTCATGAAAACAAAGAGAGTTTGTTTATTTAGTTTGTTTATCTCTAATCAAAAAATCAGTCAATAAAGAGCTTTGTGTGAACCTTTAAAGGAGCAACACGTAGTTTCTGGAAAAGTAAGGAAGGTATTTCTTTACAATATTAATGAGGTAATAATACAAACGCAGATGAATGTCTTTCCATAAGTGAATAAACAAGCTGATCTCAGAGGAAAATAAGGTCCCCAGAACACTGTTTGAAGATAGAGAGGTGGCAGGGTCCGCCAAATACAAAGAACATGTTTGAACATGTTTGTTTTTGTTGTTTATTGAGGGAAACTAAATAGTGCACCTTGAAGTTTCTTTATCAAGTACAATATATGACACGTTTTCATTGGCAATCCTTAAAAAACCCTTTAAATATTCTATTTTATTTTTTGTAAAGCTTTACACTACTGGCTATCGACTGTTCTTTCATTTATTTATGGTTGTTCTCGGCCAAAAGAAAATACAAAATGATCAACAAAACACAGGGGAAATAGTAAACACAGTACAGGTCGGCAAAAACTACTTTTGCTTCTTCAAGTGTTTTCTTTAAATTTATACAGGCTCAAATCTAAATGAGCTAAATCCTCGACCTGCCCGCAGCACTGTTTTTATGTACGACGTTGCTTGTCTGTGCGGAAACAACACCTTAAATGTGTGTCGGAGGCAACTTCACAGTTCGTCTTCGGAGTTGATTAAAAATTGAAAGTAATGGCGATAGAGTCACAGTGACAGGAGCTGCTGTAACGACTCCGTTGTATAATGTATTATTGTATAATGCATATTGTATAATTCAGCTCCTCAGCTCCTACAGGCTTGATTAGACAAGTGCACGCATGTGATACGATAGTTTTTCACACAGTTTTGAACTCCTTTGTTCTGTGAAATGAAAACAGATCTCATGATGATTCCGAAAAAATATGAAAGAAAAGGTCGCACAACACAAAATACTCACATTTCAGTTGTTTATTTGGCTCACAGCACAAAAGCTAAACACTTACAACACAGTTTTCAGAGTGCTTGTAATATAATATAATATACACAAGTACATAGTTAGTACACAGCTGCAACTGGAAGGAAGTATTTAGGAACCAAACGCCTCCGTCATCCCGTGGTTCTAGAAACAGCAACCAATCACATTATGTAGTTCAATCTGATTTAAACCCCATTAGATGCAATGTGAATACGAATCTTCAGGGAACTCTGTTTATGTCCATCGTTGATTCACTATTAATACCACAAAGTAAATCACAATAAAGGGATACAGTTTACAAACAGTCCTATTCTTGAATTTTTGTGAAATCTCTGAGCTTTGGAGGCCAAAAGGCATGAAGGTAAGCCACTGCTCCAGTCTTATTATCCTGTCCCTAGATCTCTTAAGACTTGCACGTGCACATTAAAAACAACACAAAAGTGACAAAAACTCAGGTGCAAAAGCACTTGACATACAGCACTCCAAAAAAGGATATGGTCGATAAATGCGGCATTATAATGTCTAGCAAATGGAATGAGAAATTCCCCTCGACATGACATGAAAATTCACCTCGTGGCAGGCGGCGCGGGGCGCACCACATCAGCAGCCAGACAGGCCGACTGGATCTGACAGGTAAAAAGGGGAGATGATGGTTAGAAGGTGCTATTGTTTCATGCCGCTTTCTTGACCTGTCAGGTCCTGGCACAGAGGCCTGGATCGAGGACCTCCTTGTCACATGCAAACAGTCTTAAAAGGCCGTTATCCAGACTATGGTGATTGCTCTTGTTTAATTGATTTGCTTTGCACTGAGGCCTGTCACATTAATAATGGTTAAGTACAGCCCCAGTGTGTCACCCAGAGTGGTGCGTCTATCGGGAAATTAACAGCCTTAACTAACTGCTGTCTGTGAAGCAAGAACTGTGTGATCATATGAGATGAAACTATGGTATTTATAATATAACTGCTCTCATGTCGATGTGCAGCGGCTGTACATTTTCCTTTCTCGCCCGCATGTATTTCTAAATCTGATACAGTTTGACCTCTTCATTCAAGTCGCTGAATATATGGCTGTATTAAATCCCCATCTCATTATGAGCTACCATCCGGGGTAAAACAGAGAGCTACGCTGACAAGTAAATGGTGCTGAGTGAATAAGACTCAGATTACGCTCTCCAGCACTTCACAGGAGCCTTTGACAGGTTGCAGTAGACATTAAGTCTCTCTGATATTTCTATGACTGACTGACAGGTCGAAATTGCTCCCATCACCTTGATAGCATGGAAATGCACCTTGCATGTGGACTGTCTTTAAAGTGCAGGAAATTAGACTCCAAGTTGAGAGTCGCCTTTCAACCAAATATGACAAGAAAATAGACTGCTTTTCTTCTGCGCCCGGAGGGGGAGAAAAAAGGCCCCACAGAAGCTGGCACAGAATAAGAGGTTATAGGAGAAAGTGTCAGGAAGTATTACAGATATTATGTGTTTAAGACAGGACGTTTCAGATACTTAGAAGTCATACCCATTCCCCTTCACTACACCCGAGATATCCCCACCCCACCCCCTCCTCATCTGTGTCAAAGCGTTGACTTCATTTGCCGGAGCTCAACTCCCCAGCTGACGTGAGGAACTCGCACTATCTCTCGCCGGAAGTCAGACGACGGCAGCGCGGCATGACAGAGAGAGTTAGAAAAGTTGAGGTGCAGCCAAGATCGCGGCGGTGAAGGGTCTTTTTCACGTTGTCTCCTCAATTAGTTAAAGCTGGTCAGGAGTAGGAAGTAAAGCCTATGGAGATTACGTGCTGTCGTCCACTTGCCATCAGGTAGGTGAGGATCCTGGCGGGTTGTAGTCATGCTGTAGAGAAGAGTTAACTTCACCTACCCTCCCTGTTAGCACTGGAACCGACGGCTCAATTCAACCTGACAGCTGCCATATTACTGGTACAGAACTTTGTGGAAACTTCAAGCAGCTGCAGTCAGACATACTGTACTGTATCCGCTCGTCTAGTAGCTTAAAGGTGCACTGTGTAGTTTTTGGGAAGAAGAAAACAATCTTGATTGATTTTCATGCTTAAAACAAACTAAATAAACAAACTGTCTTTGTTTTCATGACTGAATAAACAAACTGACCTTAAAGGACAGCACAATTTCATATCGCTTTGTTTATATGTGGCGGACCCTGCCACCTTTCTAGCTTCCAACAGTGTTCTGGGGACCTTATTTTTCAATAAACAGCTTGTTTATTCAGCTATGGCAAAAAAAAAAAAAAAAAAAAAAAAAAAAAAAATGGAGTTTGGATCATTACCTTATCAATATTTAAATATTACCTTTCTGCTATTTCAAAACTATACAGTGGACCTTTAAGTTAAAAAAGGGGTGCAATCATGATCACTTTTGATGATCATTAAAGCTTCATATAATGATTATTTTTATTATCAACATTTCTTTTTTAAATTAGTTGATCAATACTTTCTGAAAATTGTAAAAAATGCTCAATTTAGTGTCTTAAAATTGCTTGTTTTGTCTGAGCAACTCACAAATCCCTAAAATATTCAGTTTGCAAGCATTTAAAATAGAATAAAGTAGCATAGAAGCTGGAAACGGAGAGTGTATAGCATGTGATAAATTATATTATCAAAATTGCTGTTGATACATTTTCTGTCCATTTGCGACCCCTTTTTGTTTCTATTTCTTTAAGTATCGAATCTCTAATATGTTAAAGGTGTTATTGATCGCATTCAGCCACTAAACATTAATGTTGTTAATGCTAGCTAACGGTAACATCTCTAACGCTAGCTAGCTAACGTTAGAGCAGGACAGTTTGCTTTTCCCCCATAAACTGGCAACTACTAAGACTCTTGATCGCTGATGAAACACAGATACCACATGATCCCAACTATTGGCTGACAATCCTTGTTAGAAGCTGGAACCAACATAGAAGTAAACAAAACAATCATTTCAAATGTATTAATTCACATCCTAATAATGTTTTTAAAGATATATGTTTATTCTGCACCTTTCTACAAGCTCTGTACATGTATTTTAAAAAAAAAAAGATTTGTCTGCATCTAAATGTTATCAACTAGCTTTTAAAAGACAACACACATGCAGCACCAGATGCCGATCCCTCACATTTCCTTGTCTAGATTTAATTTATGGAGCCTAAGCCGGGGTGAAAATGTACAGGTAGCGTGTTATGACACCAGAAGCACTGTGCAGGTCGGGATGAATGTCTGTGATGGGCAGATTATTCAGACTAAGGTAGGCCTAAAGAATGATCTTGTCACATTTCACAGGCAGGATTAAGGGATACGCAGGAGGAGCGCTTCAGTCAGGAATTAGCGTCATGTGGTCGGCTGGAGACAAGCATGCAAGGTATTTGCCGAGACAGGCTTGGACACTTACTGCTCCATTTGTCTACTTAGTGATCAAATACCGAGGTTGATGGTTATTTCTCTGTCGTTTGTAGTTTATGTGATACGTGTTCATCTGTGTGTGTGAAAATTGTGTGGATTGCAGAGACCAGAACAGCCTGTGGACATCCAGAACCGGGTTCATTTTACCTTCTTTTTATAAACCACCAAATGAAATTATACATATAAACGTGCAATATAGGATTGGGTAAGGTAATGATGCCATCTTGACGTGCAGCCCATGGCAGCACCTTCTATATTTGTGGCTTTGCATTTTAAATGGAAGTGCGTGTGAGTGTCTCCAGGCTATCAGAATGAGCTATTACCACGATGATTGAAAGAGTGAGGGAAGCGCGCGAGCTAAAAGACAAAGTAGAAGAGGCCTGACAAATGAAATCAAACTTCATAAGACCTGCCAGTGGTGTCAGTTGTTATCCATATCTCAAGCGCATTATGGTACTGCAACGCAGCGTACTGCCTTCTCATCTGTCGGCTCAAATTCATCACGTTCTCGACTGTTTCTTTTAAGTCACAAGTGTCAGTGTGAAGAGGAGCCTTAATTGACACATGAGTGGCACAGACGTGGACCGCTGCCTTTATTTTGGTGCCAAGAAGGGTTGTGTTGTTTTGATGAGCTATTATTGGCAGAAGCCAGTAGCAGATAGCAGTCGGCCTGGAAATGGGAAGTGACATCAGACAGAGAGGAGCTTGTCATTGTCTGCATGCGAGTTCAATCTCGCTGTAAGTTAGGAACAGCCTGTTGAAATGTCACTCAGTGGGCTTTCTTATCTCTTTGAGAAGAGAAATTTGGGGGGTGATTTGGTGAAATTTGCCATCTGGATTCTGAATAGCTAAAATAAGTCGGCATGGTTTCGAATAAGGTTCTTTCTGGTAAATTAGATTAATTATGTCGAACAGAGAAAGCTATCACAAGCCTCCAGACTTCAAATGTTGCACATTTCATATCTATAAACGCAAATTTGCTGCAGTGTTTCTCAACATATTACTGTATTTGTTTATAAAATGTCATTGTAAGTCTGAATCTTTTTGTTGATGTGAATTTGTTGTCTTGTCATGTCCTTGATGCTGCTTTTTTGACACCGTCTTGGCTAGGTCTTACTCAAGGGAGATATTTTAGTCTCAATATGACTTCCATGTTACATGAGGGTTTTATACAGTATATTTTATAGAATGAGGCAAAAGTTCATACAGTTAATACAACCACAGTATGAGGAATGGGGAAAACAGAGCACAAACTTAGCAATATGTGGCCGGTATAGGTCAGTCGAATAAACAGTGGTAATCTACTTATTATATCTTTAACATGCTAAACCAGGAGTGATAATGCTAACCATTATACCTGCATGTGTTAGCATTGTCATCGTCAGCATGAGCTTAAAATATGAGCAAATAAAATGGCTAGGTATTTAGCATGGATAGACACCACAAAAATACTGTGTATCTGTGTGTAATTTCGGTGGACTATCCCTTTAATATGATTTGAGGACCGGATTGTGCTCACCATAACAACTAATGTAAACTGTTACTGTACTTGATACCATAACCAGCTCTATGAGCACATATGGCATTTATAACGGGAGCAAACCAATGAGGCGTCTGTAACGTGCAACTCAATAGAAGCACTTCTTAATCACAAGTTGTCCTCTAATATTCACTCAGTTGTAGTACGGTGAAAATAAATAGCTCTCAGCGCACTGCATCTTACTGTACATTGATCACGAGCACGAGACCCCAGGCAACAATGCACAAAAGAAAAATGGCTTCCTTATTTTCACTCATCCGAGGCTCTGTGCAGCCCTTAATAGACAGAATCAGAATGTCTGCTGTGGTGTTGCAGGCTTTATGAGACCATTACCGCTTTTTATTGTGTATCCCTGGACTAATGGCTTTCTATAGTCCCTCTGATTTACGGCCTGTCAGCTGTGCGGCTGTCCATTAGAACGGGAGGTTGACATCAAGCCAGTGGTTGAAGTGCCCACTGTTAAAAATAAGGAAGTCATGTCTCACACATAGACGCCAGTCTCCTGAAACCTCTGTTCCAAAACACATTCACGGCTGCTTGTTTTCCACACTGTTTTTGTCTTTTCATACTTCATGAGCACTATAATGAGTCATTTACTGCAGACAAATATCACACTGTTTGACGTAAATGACACATGTCTACGGTAGGAAAAATAAAAGTCTGTCAAAACCATTAACATGCACCAACACTTCACTCTGGAATCATCTGCATGAAGCTGTGTTTTTATGAGTGCTTTATTATGGTGCGTAAACTGTGGTCCTAGCACTTACCACATCATTAAATATTAGTTTGTCATTAGGATTTTATTTTCTGCTTTGATTTGGTAATGCTTTATGGGTTGGATGGTATCCTTTAAGTAAATCACTGTATGAGTCACTCAACACTTGAGATGAGGATTATTGGTGCTGACATCAGTTGTACCTGGCAAACACCATTATTCAAGTTTATTTTAGCATGGGTCGTATTTTCACAGTTAGAGCCACAATTTCTATCTGTAACAATAACATTGTACTTACCAAAATAATTGGTCAGACTTTGTAACAGTGTGGTATTGCTCAATAAAGGTCAGTAGACCAGACAACCATACAGATTTTGCTTCATTTTAAAACCTTGAGGCTGTGTTCAGATTTTTAACAAAACACACCAGTTAGCCAAAACTATTTAAAAGACAAAACAAAGGTGAATGGTAAGTTATGACCTGAAGTGTCTGTTGCAGCTGTTTACAGACCAACTTCCTGTTTCAGCTTTGACCTACAATGCATATTGTTATGTATATCATGGTGTGGATTATGTTAAACTACCATGTACATTTTCTTATCTAGAGTATTGAATTTAAACGCATTAGTTTTATAAAAATATATACATGTATGTATATTTTAAGTTTATGTCTGTCAAAAATTGTACTTTGTAATTGTGAAATTATAATAAAGCATTTGTTCAACCAAAAAAACTCACAAATAATTGTGTAAAAGTGTAATATTTTCTGAGAGAGGTATTATAACCGTGAAAATCTTGTCCGAGTGTTACAGCCATTTATATTTAAGGAAAATAGTTGGAAATAATTTATTTTCTACTGTATTTGATCTGCTAAGCATAAGAAGTTCCATAGTTTAATTGCAGCATGTATAATTAGAAACAATTAAGACTGCAGTCAGCCCTGGCTTGTGATTGGTTAAAAGGCATAACATGCTGCCCCAGGACTTGTTAGATGGTTTAGTGGAAGCTATCGAGCCTTAAGAGCAAACTCGTCTTTGACCGTGCTTTCTGCTTAGCGTACCATTTTTGCTGTTTTTGATCATACTTGTGTAGAGTACTTTGCTATCATATTTTATCCTGTATTTGAAGAAAAGTTCTCAGTACACAGTTAAAAAGAAGAACTTGGACTTGGAGTTTTTGTTGAAGCACACGTCAACTATAAATAAAGTAGTTTTTCCTCTGACCGTCTGCCTGTCAATGTTTTTCGCGCAGTCTAAATTGTTTTTAGCGATGTAGCTGACTTATTCCCAAATCTTTTCAATTACTTTGGTGAGTTTTCATAATAGCTCTGACAGAGATGGTGGCCAAAACAAGGAAAATAAGACTTATAAGAGAGTAAAATTGTAATAAAGTGGAATCATCCTTTAATGCTTCTGTTTGTGTTCTCTCTGAGAGCAAATTTGAAGGGCGAAAATAGAGACTAGACTAGACTTATCCAGAGATTATGACATTTGATCGCAGAAAAAGCAAAGGCATAACTCCTTTACAATGGTTGCTTCCCATTTTGGTGGTCCAGTTAGAGGGTCCTGCTATTGTACATACTGACATGGCTTACTGGGACACTTAGTGGCATGGAGCCGTGATTGATGTCATTATTTACACCTGTGCTTCTACTGCCACAATAAAGACCTATTTGAACTCTTATCCGATGAATGTTTAAATTCTTACAAGACAAGATTTGAATGATGATTCAGACAAGTCAGGGGCATTTCTCAAAATCAAAAATGCAAAGGTCAGAGATAAAAATCAAAAATGTACCTGCGCTGTGTTACTGTTGCCTGCCAGGATGAGCACATGCAGACAAACAGGAAGGAATGTTTAATTTAAAGGGGATCGTAAACGGATCACCATACAAGAAAGCCACCTCAGACTTTTATCTCTGTTGGCTCTTGCATGACCTTTTATACTGCATTTTTTTACATGTACAGCCAGACTTACTTTAAAGCCTGCTGATTTGCAGAACAGTGCTCTTACCCCCCCGATAATCTGTCCCGAATCTTCCATAAACCTCACTTTATTAGCTCATACACAAGGATCATCCATGTGGCATTAGAGCGAAAGAAATTTAACCGTGACAATTTAACTTCCTTCAGATGTTCGGTAAAGGAAATCACATCGTACAGAAACGCGCTGTGCGGTTGCTGATACATAATTAGCGAAATGCGCTCTGAAAACCGCAGATACCTCGTCAATATATTTCGCTGTCTTTCCCTAATTGTTCGCGGTGCATCAGAGCCACAGGCGGGGGGTTAGGCAGGTGATCCCTGACGGGGGTGGAGCCGGTCCGCTTCACATAAAATCAATTCTGGCCTTTGGTGTTGGCAAGCCAGCGGGGTTGGGGTACGAGGAGGGGGAACACATGTCTGACACCTCCTGACTTTTTCATGAGGTGGCGTTTGAAGTTTTTAAACCCCCACAGAGGATTCTTGGGGCGATGAATATAAAAGGGGGTGCAGCTTAAAGCTCAGGCATATTATCATCAATGACGACCGTTACCTACTTTGATGGGGAAAGTCAAATTATTTGATTTTGATGCACCTAAGTTGGTAAGTAATTCTAAAACCTGGAAGAATTACCAAGAATATTAACCTTGAAAAGCTAATTTATTTAAACATAATGATTCTTCACTAATGGCGTGTGTTTTCTTTCATGATGGACGGCCTTTCATTATAAGCTGCTCTTAAGTCGTCCTTGTCTCGAGTGGTTCTGCTCCCTCTCTGTTCACGCGCTGCGGTGGGCACAAAGAAGAGGAGCATGACCTCAAAGCATCTTTTGTTGCAGAGGCAGTGGAGGGTGGTGGCTGTGATTCATGTGATGGGGTGAGGAGGTGTGGTAGGTACTGAGGAGGGTGGGCCGACAATGACAAGCTTGAGTTCTGCAGTCCTGGTGGTCCTGTCTTTCAGCTGTTCTTGTAATAACTCTACTCTGCCATGCTCCAGAGAAAGTCTGATAGTAACATGTTCATCTCCGACTATGTGAGTGTTTGACATGTGTTTGCATGATTGAAGTCTTGATAGATATTAGAGCTGCGACGATTTATCAGTAAGTTATCAGCTAACAAATATTTTGATATGAAATGTTTGCATTACTGTTTGTTTCCAACGATATTTAAAATACAGTTAACACATTTTTTTTTTTTAATTTGTGTTAAGTTAGACCAGAAACCAAGGAGCAGGGGGTTAGTTTCTGATGTAGATCTGGATTAAGGGGCTGAGCACACAGAGATGCATTGCTAGAAACGCATCGCCAGCAAAACCATTGTTTTCCAACGGTAGTGCACGCCTGGTGGGTGCTCCTCTCCTGCACTGCGCGTCACGGTTTTAAGAAGTCAATGGTAGACCCACTCCACAGGTGCTCCCCGCGCTTTTGTCCAAAATGTGCCTTTCCAAGACGTTTTTAAAGTGACTGCACCTAAAGTGACTCTGTGTGACAAAATAGCATTCATCTGTGGCCATCTACACACACAAAAAAAGATGTTCTTACTCAATTTTTCCTTCTCGAGATCAGATTCTTTTGCATTGAACTCAAACAGCTGTTCACTACTAACCCTGTATGGATGCGATATGATCCGACTGTTGTATGGTCAGCCTCGAATACAGAAAAGACATGCAACTCAGACATAACTGAAAAGAATAAAAAATAAATGTTTTGGGTCTCGTCAGATCAGATGGGTGCATTTAGACTGGCGTACTTGCCGATACCCGATCCTGAATTTCAGGTAGTATCAGAGGCATTTCCAATACTGGGATCGATATCGGAGCAAACCTAATTATTATGAGCCAAAATTTAAAGTAAAACAAGTTTGATGGTATGCTATTGTATTTCTCCTGGTGTAAGCATTTCCCCTAAACAGACCAAAACCAACAATGAGCTGATCTTACTGTGTGTATTCAAAGCCTGATTATAGCTTACACTGTTGCACCGGGTGACATCATCATCATCATCATCATCTTGGTTCTTTCATTACCGAGAACACGGCAACTGTAGTTTATATCGAGTCAATTCCACAAACACCATCCTGCTGCTGTAAACACTCACTGGGGCTACAAATGCGTATTAATCCGCAGCTGAAAATAGTCCCAACAAATGCACTATATACTGCTAAAAACTACAATGTCCCTATGTATTCTAACAATCAAACAATTAAACAGACCAGAGATGAGGTAGGGAAGTTGCTATTAACTATTGAGAGATGGACTAATGGATTGTTGGTTTTCTTCTTTTTGTGAGATTTGGTGACACTAACATGTTTTAGAATAATGAGGAATTCCTTGGTTTAAAATAAATCTTTTAAAAACCTTTAAGACATAATTTCTGCCATTTTTGCAACTTTTCTTTTGTGCGTAACTTAAAAAAAATGTTCTTAAACTTTCATCAAATATTGTTAATAAAATAACTGGAAAAATGAATTAAGTATTGTTATTTACTTGGTATTTGTATGCTGATATCTTGTATGTGACCTTTTTTTAAAAACATAAATTGGCTCAATAAATTAATGATTAACTTGACAGATGCACATAAAGTACATTTGCAACATTGTGCAAAATGTCTTTTTTCTTCATCTACTGATTAATGATTAATCAATGAATAATTTCAATGACTTAACACCTCCACATTAATATTTTCACACTTCTTTGTTGAACAAATTAATTCATATTTCAAGAGTGTGTATTCTTTTCAAAAATCGTGGAAGTCAACCAATCAGCTTGAGTTATTATCACTCAAAGCAGCTCTTTACCCAGTTGCAAACAAAACATTTTCGATAACTAAACCAATAAAAAAATGTGCATCTGCCGATTAATTTCCAGTATCTTTCCTCAGATGACGTTTTTTTTCCAACCTCACAGTAACTGACAGACGTTACATTGAACAGTGCTCCAAATCCTAGGAAGTGTCATTTGCTGACTTCCTCTAACAGATGCTGGTGCTCGTCTCAGAGAAGTGCAATGTCCTGGATCTAGTGGCGCTGCCATATAACTGCTGTATAAATAGATTCCTATGACAGAGCCATTCATCTCCAGCCATGAACACATCAACATTAAAAGACAGCTCTCCGAGACCTCTGCGCTTGTTAGGGCAAGATCAGCAGTCCAGATGCCCAGGATGTAAACTCGTGAAGGGAAGATTAATTTATCTGTCATCCCTGCCTTTGACAGTAGTTATAAATCTGATTTAGCTGTTGAGCAGGGGCCATGAAGAAGGGCAGTTGGACATTAAGATTTCAAAGGAGTGATATCAAGAGGACTAACTCGTGACTCATGGCCTGCCACAGTCGGGTCAAAAGTTCTTGTGGGATGTTCCGTGTGTGTGGTGTGATGTTTCGCAACTTTCGGAGAAGAGAGGCTTCTGCTCATCCCTTCTTCCTTGTGTTGTTTTCAAGATGGCGGCAGTCATGTGAGGAGCCTCGGACAAAAAGCAGGCACAGGGTGTCAAAGGAGCTATTTACTGGTAGATGGATGGGAACAGGCGATACGAGGTGGTCACATCCTGTGACCATCTGCACGGGAGTCATGCTAGTTATTCAGATCGGACACAGATGCTCGGGCATAACATGAGCCTCTATGCAGATATTTGGATGCGTGACAAAATGTTTAGTGCCACAGTTCATGGCGTGTCAAGTGGACATGTGACGTGCCAGCGTTTCCTACAGGTTCATTTGTGTTTCTCACTAAATAGCTGCTTTCTTTCATCGATGTGAACTCCCACTATTCATCGTTGAACGAAAATCAACCATCCCCCTTTTAGAACTTCAGATTTGTCAATGTGAACTCACTATTTCTGTTTATGTGAAATTAACTTCATCCTCTTCAGAGCAGCTAATTTTAAGCCGTCTATACTTCCTTTTTTCTTCACCTAAACCTATCAGAGGGTTAAAGAAACTCTTGAGGCGTTTGCTGACACTGAAATGACTCTGTGCATAACACACAGCTTTAAAATGCTTAAGGTGGGGATAAAATGTCACACCACATTAAACAGCTAAATGACCTGATCACAGCGCTGTGTAGGTGTAGCGTGGGTGGGTGGGGGCGACACACAATGATGAATCTCTTCCTTTGAAGCCCTTTTCTTTTCAACGTGTCTGTGTTGCTTTCACTCAGATGAAACCACCCTCTTTGTATGGTAAACAAGACGGTTTTGTGACGGGAACGAGGACTGAATGGAGGTTCTTCAGGGAGTCTATTGTTACTGCACATATGTATGTCAAACAGGAGGGCACTGATATACCGAGCAGTCCTATTTACTTACATAGTTGTATAATGTAGTCTGCTGCAGCGACAGAAAGTGTATATTCACTCAAGTACATTTATATATATTTCTTGGTATTTAATCATAAATAGTACAACATATTCCCCCATGTTCATGCCTAAAATAATATGGTAATATGATTTCAGACACCCCTAAAGTGGACCATACCATTTATTATACTTGATGTTACTTGACATGTCTCTTTTGCCTGCCTCGCTCCAATTATTGCAGTGGTCCATGTCCTGGTGACGACCATGGTGATTGTTGTATGGCAACAGTTTATCTAGCTAGCTAGTTTAGTATATATGACTAAATTAGTTTGCATATACAACAGGTTTATAATACACAAGAAATTGTTCTATACAGATAGATATATAAACAAATCTATACTTTTCTAACAGTGTAAAAACTATGTAAAATGACTGTAGCTCCATAGCACTCCACTGCAGTTACATAATATGAGTATATAAGTTGAACAGCTGCCAATGATAAATGCTTAAACTCAGCATACCATTAGCACGGTTAGAGAAGAATCATAAACGCAACAAACTGACTCTGTAAAGTCAGTTAAAAAGCAAAATCTAACTAGTGTCAGCTAAGGTTGTCACAATACAAGAATTTTAAAGTTGGATACAATACTAGTATAAAGCATGACCAGAACAAAAAGAAATAAAAAGGCCTAGGCACACAAAAGAGAATTTCCTTTAAAAAAATAAAATAACTAACAACCTATCTAACTAAGTGCTGGAACAGAACATGTGACTGAACACGTGCCATTACATCAGTAATAATGTTAATGAGTAGCTGTGGTACTTTCAACACTATCAAATGCAAATATTGTCTAGTTTGAAACGCATGCTTTACCGAAAAAGTCTCAGAAAAGTTTCTAAGTATCAATACTTTTGAAAACTCTTGTATCTGCTAGCATTAGCCAACATAAGCTACCGGTCATACCAGACCAGGTGAGGCTGTCGCTGCAAAACTGGATTGTTATGAATAAAGGTGAGTTTTATTGGTAAAAACTTCCATAGTCTCCTTTCAGGTAAATTCTTCATGCACTTACATGTAGGCTACTTATAATGGAGTATTTTCATATTGAGGTACTGCTACTTTTACTTAAGCAAATGATTAACTGCTCAGTAAACCACTGGTCTGCAGTTTGAAATCAAAACTCATTTTTCATCCTCTGCTCCAGTAACTTACAGTGTGACTCTTACTAAAATACATTTCAGTGGGCTCCTCTCTCTGGTAAATTCCCATACATTACAGTACAAAGTAAGTCATAGTGGACTGAAGTGAACCTAATTACATTAATGATGGCATCAATTACTCCACTGGTGTGGTTTGGCCACTGTGGTGCATTTTTCCCTGAGCTGTGGCACGGAGGACAGTGGGAATTTTGACATGTCAAAGCGTACAGGGCCAGAAGCAGGATTAATGGCCGCCTGCCTGCGTCCAAGGTCCTTCAGCTGTAATTGCAAGCAGAATCTGACTCTATGATCTCAGCAGTGGTATGCAACATGCCAAAACAGCCTGCTTTTGACAGATTACCTTCCTGCGGTAATAACTTAAGCACGTTCGTTCTCTCAAATTAGACATCGCATGCCTCCCACACCACAAAACAGGAGCGACGACTTCTTTCCACCTCCTCTGAGTACATATCTTAGTGTACATTTCCCTGCTCTGACAGATCTGAGTTAAAAATCAGTTTTTAGTCGACAAAATCTGCTTTTGTTGGCCGTATCTTCACCTGCAAGTTGACAAGTGTTGGGAAATGAAATGTTTTAAATAAAAGATGTAACATTCATCTCTTGCAGATTTGAAGTGTAGACCCAATGAAAAGCTTTCGGAGAATCATGCTTTACAAACGTCTTCGGGGACACTCTCCAAGCCCAAGCAGGCATAAATCCCACTGTGGTTCTCTCTCTCATTCTCTCAGTTGATAGTTTGTGTCCAGCCTCAGGACAGAGGGACTCCTATGTGCTGCTCTGTGGTGGGTTGTGTTCTCTGGAGCAGTTAAAAGCCTGGCAGCTCCACCCCATGACTGTCCAAACACGGTCGACTCTAGGCATCCACATCAAACAGAGCTCTCTGCGAAGCCCATTGGAAAGCTAACCATGGGGTGCTGCGCTTATTTATTTATTTTCCATATATAAAAATGTGTCTGGCTTCAGAATTTATTTTGCATTTTTTAAAGCAAAATTCCCCCATTTGTGTTTGTAATTGACAGGACAAAGCTGTAATTGAAGAGCGGCTCTGACACCGCACCCGGTTCTGCTCAACTCTTCTGGATCAAGTGAAAAAGCGAGATTCAGAGCGAGTAACAAGGAAAGACAAGTCAGTGAAAGATCCTTTCAGTCTGCTCCTCAGCGGCACTCACAACGGACATGTCGGAGCGAAATTAACTTTCTTGGCAATGTGGGTTTTAGCGCGCACGCACTGCAATCGCTAATTCATCCTGCCTCGAGATCCTTTGACATTGACGCTCGGGGGTAGATGCTATGTGAAAATGTAAATAAACTTTAGAGGAGCTTTGGGTCAGTGTGGGATGAAATTTATAGTTTTGGCATTTACTCTGCAGTCATCATTCATCCCCCTGTCGAGAGCAGAGGCCTTGATCAGCAGAGCCTCCGTTGGCCCTCAGATGACCCGCAGCCTATCTGACCAGCTGTGGTTCAGATGCCTCAGTCAGAGATGTTCACATTACTGTAATAACTGAGACTATTAACTCTTTCTGCGCTACAGCAGCTCTTTGTCACTGTCTTATTACACTGCTGGAAGGAAATGCATTTAGATGTTTGAGGTAACTGTAATGTTTTACATTGAGGCCCTTGTGATAAGGAATATACTGGTTAGCTGCACAATGAAGAATATATATAAACCCTAAAGAGGCACTGTTCGTATTTTAGATCCTGTAGCAGCAAAAAACATAGTTACAAATTAGTGCATAGTTAACTGTGTGTAAATGCATACTAAAATATGTATTAATCTTAATAAAGCACCAAAAAAAATATTAGTCTATCAACGATTTCTTATAGTGCTTATAAAGTTTTAATAATCTAGCAATAAAGGTGTTTATCATGGTATTATTAAACCTTAAATAGGCTTTATTAATGTTCATAAGCATCTTATAAATGACTCATATCGGCCTTATTATATGCTGACTAACACTTATTACAAGGACCTTACTATAAAGCCCTGAAATGTCACGTCTTGCTTGTCAAATGTTGCTTTAAAAAAAACATGTTAACAACGGCTAATGATCTGACGATTGATTATTATTTTTTACTGTATTTAGTTTGTGATTGCGTAACAGTTACTTTGAATATTGCTTTCAATAAATGTTATTCATTCACTTTCATTTAGTGAGAGGTTGTCATGTTTTGGCCAGAGCGCAAAGTGCCAGACATTTTAATGGCATTTAAATTATGATACAACCATATTATTGTTGTAGAAAAATTTGATTAACAGATTCAAATGGCTCTTATAATGTATGCAATATTTTTCTCTGACAATGTTTAACCTTATTTATGAAATAGTGCTCAATTTTGACTGTTTTCTGAATGTTTTCGTAGACTAGTTTAACTTTAAATGTCCGTTTGAACGTCAGGGAAACAATGTTCTTGACTTTGGATGATCCTGAGATCTCACTGTGGACAGTTTTCATAGGGACTATGACTATCTAGTCACGTCTTTGGAGTATCCACAGTAACCTGTGCATCGATGTTGACTGATCTTGATGATCACAATTTCATTTCACTTCCATTGTATTGCTGTAGTGGCAGAAACCTCAGTGGCTGATCTCTCAAAACCTTGTCACATAAAGACAAAACTATCTGCTTGGCCACCGGATGTAAGTGACAAAATATGTTTTTATGATTTGGGTAAACCGGCCCACTTCGGCCTCGATTATAATGGCTTTGGCAGCTGCTCCAAACTCAACAGGGTGTGTGCACTATGTAGCAGAATGTACAGCACTGTAAAAGCCAAATCAAAGTCTAATAATGGGAAGGTGGCCTTCAAGCAAAGTGCCAATTATTTTAAATTGCTCCATTAAAGGCGGCAATCACAACTGTCACGTTAGCATTTGGACATAACGGCTCACTTCTGCTTGTTCGAGTTCACGTGGCTGTAACTGCAGTGTAATAAACACATGTGGATTTACATAACCTCCAGATTTTGTTTGCTGACTGCATGCCATAACACATAACTGACTGACAGGCGAAAAGCTAGACATTTTCTCACTTGGACCGAGAGAACAAAGCCCCTCGCTGTTTTTCCGCCTTTTAACAGGTGAGTGCTCCAGCTATTAATTTGTGTAGGGCCACCTACTTTAATTGGTCTTAATCTGGAGTGAGTAGCTTTGATCTCTCTGACAGTTTGACTGCATTAGCACGAGTGTGCAGGCTAATCCTTGGCGTAGCTTGTTCTTTTGGCGCAGTCAGAGGCCTGTCCGGCGATAATATGTCAGCTGAGGGATAAGCCCTCATCAAACAACCAGGTCTAAGCTTCTGGAAAATGGGGGTTGAAGGGCCACCATCATGCTGTGCTTCAAACAAAGATGGAGACGTAAACCAGCTCCGGCTTGCAGTTTTAAACCCCAAGAGGGACATTTTTAACGCTTCCAAGGTTCGTGTCCTTTATGTAAACTTGTTGTTGTGTTCTGGTGTCTTATGCCCTGTGACCACACACTTCTTGCTTTATGATAAACACTATTACATGATCCTCTAACCTCGAGCCAGTCCTGGGTGTTACAATGAACTCTTTATATCCATCATCCCACCACATTTCACACACACACTGCACGCATGATCCACATGTCCAAACAGTGGCTTCATCTGTGCCGTGTCATCTTATTAGGAAGTAACAAGCGTATGAAGTGTTTGTCCTGAACTCGAGATGAACTCTCATGAATTATGATAACCATCTCACAGTCAACAATATCTGCTTTCAGGAAAGGAATAGAGAGATAGTGTTTGAAATGAAGAAAACAGCAGTACTTGTGCTTCCCTAGTGATTATATCACACATCACAGTGATTTACTTATCAGGACAGGCATATCTCGACTTCAGTGGATCTTTTGTTTTTGTGTTCCGTGACGGAGGAATGTTAGCTGAGCTTTCTTCACACTTGCATGTGAAAGGGCCAAATACATCAGTTAATGCTAATTCAAAGAGGACAGAAAGCAAACGGGTTCACAAAGGATATTGTGTCATAAATCAATGGAAAAATCATTGTTTTCTTCACTTGTGCTGACTTCTTTTTAGCATACTGGTGAGCATTAACATTTGTTGGATCTGTTTCTTGTTGGCTGAGAATGTGTTTCTTGGGCCTTGAGTGAAGAAAGCACCGTGTGTGAAGTTTATTTAAAAATTATTGTCTCATTTCTTTCATACTGCATTTCACTTTCTACCCAAACAGTGCTGGCTTGTAACCTCTTGTTACAGATAAGGCTCTCTCATTTTCATAAGCAAGAGAAAACTAACAAGTGATTTGTTTGAATTAATCTCAACACAACCAATACAGCCTCCATTCATTCGTGGTGCCTCGGTTGCCTCACTGAGTGACAAGCTAACAGATGACTTCAGATTTGCCGTTGTGGTAATGATACAGTAGGCAGCTGCTCTTTGAAAGGGCAGCAAACAGCCTCACCTTTATCCACAATTGCGGGATGGAATAGACAAATAGCCCCTCAGATGGTTTTAGTTTCCTCTGTTTTGTGTCTTGGAAGGCTGAAGTTTGAATTTACAGTGCATAGCTTGGCATTTTGGGACACTTTTTTTTCTTTTTTGAGACTTAGATTGGATGAAATGAGGGTAGAACTCCCATATCCATCCCTGAAGTCCTGCCGTTATTGTGAGTTGCCAGCCAAGACTACAGGAAGTCACTGCTCTCAGCCAAGAAATTGTTCCCACACATTACTGCCCCCACAGTATTAGCACAACATGTTGGTTTTACACGTTGGTTTTGTGGACATTAAACAAACAAGATGTAACACAATGAGACAGAGCCAGGCTAGCTGCCTCAAGTCTTTATGCTAAGCTAAGCTAATTGCTTGCTGAATCAAGCTTTATATTTAAAAAGGTAAATTATAAGAGAATTTGCCACCTGTTGAATTCATACTCCAAACAAACAGCATTTCACCAGAGTAACCGCTAACTGCAGCTAAGTGTAGCTGCCATTAGCTAGTGAGCTCAGTTAACTATGCAGGTAGTGGTTGTATTAGCTGACTCTGCCCACACCAGGAGCCTGGAGTACCAGGGGAGTGTTGGTGTTGTTTACCATCGGACTATTCCCTCTTAAGGAACAAATTGGCTAGAGGCTAGCTGGTTAGCATACTTACTTCAAAAAGGATCTCAGCAACACAATACAAAAAACATGAACATATAAACATAAAATGTATTTCCTCACATTCTGTTGATAGTTTTAGTTAATTTTTGTCTCTCACAAAGACAGCGAATAAGTACATCTCCCAAAATGTCAAATAATTTGTAATTTTTTTTTCCAACATTTGAAAAGGTGACCTATGTCTCTGTGACTTGCCTTTTTACGAGTAAAAAAAATCAAAACATAATTGTGTTCAGTAGTAACATGTTTTTTCTTTGTCTTTTCTAACTAATTCATCATTTTGTGACCCCTCAGATTTAGTTTATGATCCCTTAGGGGACCCTGAACCGGAATCAACGTGTGAGCCTGAAAGAGATTTTGATAGCCCAAAAACCGAAAACAGCTAAACTCGTGCTAATTTGGTATGTTAAAATATTTCCATGTAAAAAAAAATTGGATTATCATATTCTGTATTAAATAATGTATTAAATTATTTTAAACATGTAAACCCTCCTATCTAAATCTTTCCTGCTTCCTGCCTCGACAAACTGGAGGCCACCTGTAAATGGTCATCTGGTTTCTGGCCATTTGGCCGATCTGTCATCCATCAGAAAACAGCAAAAATATTCAATCCGCCAGGGAAACCATTGGAAGGTGACTCGCCAGTCACAGGCACAAGGTAAAGATTAATCAAATGTTATGTGTACTATCACCAGCTGGCAGCACCAGCCTCTAAGCCTTTGAGTGAGTAAGTCCACAGAGAGGCCCGTGGCACAGCTGAGTTTGTCTTGTAAAAGTGCAGCTGTCCAAGACATGACAGCTACAGCATTAGCAGGGCCATTAAGAGGTGTAGAACATTTCCAGGGAAACCATTTGAAAAATGACAACCCCCGGCACTGCTGAGATATTAATTATATGCTGCACCCGTGGAAAATAAGCAAAAACAGTTGGTAAGACAAAAGACGCCTTGTTTCCTCACAAGATGCCTTGTTTGTGCATCAAGCATTTAAAAAGCAATAATAGAAGAAGGAAACGGGGAAAAACTAAACTCTAACTACTGCCTGTAGCAAACAGTCTCGAATAAGGATGACCTGAGCAATGACTAATCGACTGTCAGCTCATTTTCCAAAAAAAATAATCAAGAATGCAGTGTGAGAATTAGAAATGATTCCTGAGAAGAACAGCAGCCTTTTGTTTAACAATTTGCTCTGAGGAAAAGAAAAAGTAGATGCAAAATAAATTTCTCCTGGGAGTGCTTCAGTGCAGAAATTCAAACCCACTGTAATGTTTGATAATGCTGTCCTAGACTACAAAATCTCCAGAGTGAGTTGCAGGAAAATGCACTATTTGGAAACTAACCTGCAATAGATTCATTGCTGCTGTGTGCAAGAAAACTGCCAGTTCAGGACTTTCACTGCAAGGTAGTAACAACTTGATTTTGGGTGTGAATTTGCAGAAATTTAAAATCCTAATCACCGTTTATAAATTCAACAGACCCCAGGGAAAACAACACCCACTCACAGCATTAACAAATTCCAACACCACTACCTGATAATACAGTGCTAGGAAGCTGAGGTTTCTGTCTCTGGAGTTAGAGCTAGGTAAGAGACCACTGTTCGAGATGGTGTTTTAACATTTGTAAGCTTGAAACCACTGGAGATTCTTAACGACAATATATCAGGACATTTCCAGCCGTGGTTGTGGTGACAAAACCAGGTATTCAAAGGATAAACACGATCTCGTACGAGCCTGAGATGGCTGCCAAGGCAGAGACCACTGTTCGAGCTTGTGTTTCAACAATCGTAAAAGTGAAACCACTGGCTATCAGGACGTTCCAGCTGTGTTTATGGTGACAAATCCAGGTATTTTAAGGCAAAACATAATCTTTTCTTAGACTGAGACATCTGCCAAGCCAGAGACCATTGTTCAAAATGGAGTTTTAATGTTTGTAAGCATGAAACCACTGGATTGTTTTAACAACAGATGATATCAGGACAAGCTGTGTTTGTGTCGGCGCAACAAGGTACTCTAAGCAAAACACAATCTTTTCCTATCCCTAAACAAGCGGTTTTTGTGGCTAACCCTAACCAGATTATAAGCATAGCACTGTCACAAAATAAAATTGAAAATGTAATCTACAGAAAGATACACCTGTCATTTGCCATTTTTGAGAGTTATGAACTAATTCACAACATTCGTATCAAGTAAAAACAAGACAAGAAGGACTGCTCAGCTGTCCAGGCTGGAAAGTTGACACAAGTTTGTGTAAAAGATGAGTCATTTAGTCATGAATCAACCTCATAAAACAACTCTCAACTTGTTCTGTGGCGTTGAAAAGGAGGAGATGTAGAGGTCAGGAGGAAGCTGAACTTGTTTTGCCTTGCAGGGCGAGGGGGCGTACAGGATATGGACGGAATAAAGATTAAACCTCTCACATATTTTTATCCCTTTATGCGGAAAGCAGTTTCATAATGACTAAATCTGCCTGTAGTGTTAATTGGGGATTAATTTGCCATGTTTTCAGTAAGTTGAAAGCATTAACAAGGATCCAACAAGGTGCCTCCTAATTAAAACCGCAAGTCCCTGAGAGTGTTATAATTCCCAGAAGAATAATCCATTAATTGGTCATAACTAAACCCTGTGTGGAGTTGATTACAGCTATGGTGGCGAGCCTGGTCAGAGTGGTTTAAACTCTGCATATATAGGAGCTATATCCTGTCCTCTTCTCAAGGGAATGAGAGCAACTGATGATGGCCACATAATGTCTATTCCCAGAGCCTCATAAATAAAGAGCTGCCCCTGAGTGCAAACTATGTTTATTATAGCCGCCTGAACCTCCGTGCCAGCCCTTGGAGTTACTTATGCAGATAAATGCAGCACCATTCATCATCACCTCTATTCATAAATAGCCAATAACTCATCTCTCTCCATATGGAAGATTAGACCTTGGAAATGTGACTTAAGCGCAGGAAGTATTCAGTTCATGAAAACTGTGAGAGATCACACACACACACACACACACACACACACACACACTCACCATTGCCCCTTCACTCATTATATCTTATTCTACATGTCATTTCCCTGCTCAGCTATCATCCACGAGGCCCATAAAGAATCAGAAGCTTCGTGGTGGTATGAGAGCAGATGAGGTGTTTTTTTTTTTTACTGTAGTGTGCTGGTTTGCAGAGAAGAGGCCGCAGAGGTGCATAGACTGATGAGAAGGGATGATATATGTAGCGCCTGTGTCCCAGCTCTCCTCTGGCCCATTGTCATTAATCACGGCCATTAGGCTCCCCCTCCGCCGCCGTTTGCCTTGTCTGCGCCCAGCCATCACATCCTCCCTTTTGTCTCATATCCATAAAGGGAAAGGCCGTATTCTTTCACCTCGCCTCCCACTGCAGAGATGCGGGGATGCTAAAAAGGGTGCTAGCATGTGTTGCTGGGAATTAAAAGTTATAATATATCTCATTATTGCAGGGAAGGTGTTTTGTCTCCTCCAGCAGAGGTGTTTAATTCTAAAGTTCATCCCTCTGCAAGCCTCTGTTCGGTGATTCACTATTTTATCTTAGAAACAAGTGGAATTGTTTTAATCTAAGCACTCACATTATCATCCTGTTGTCTCTGCGAGCTAATCAGCAGTCAGAGTCGCTCTCCTCTACTCGGCTCAGTCTTCACATCGTTAAGTCCCCCCCCCCCCCCACACCCCCCCACACATCCTCCGTGTCATCAAACCCAAGAGGTCTGATATGATAATATGTGTGAACTGAAATGTGAAAGCAATTCATATCACTTTCCAAGGGCTTTGAATGTTTGATTTGCATAACTAGAGAAAATGATATTAGATGGGCATATTGATTTAATTTCATCCTAGAGCGCTGTTAATTATGGTATCATAAAAGTGTCATCTCTTTATTATCGGGTTCAGAACGGGGGTTGATGGCTGGTGTTGGCGAAGTGCTCGCATCGCTACGGAAGAGGCTATCATCATGATATTGTTTAGCATAATTTTACATTATGAGGCTGGGTCACGATACGCCAGAGATACAGCTTTTACAAAAATTATCTCTCCATCAAACTTCTTTGACTTCTTAAAGGATTAGCTGTATCTATTCTTACTTTGTTCTTTGATATTGCATGAATACGTCTTCATGATGATCTGTCCTGAATGCTTTACATCTGCCTCACCCCTGTGCATGCACCCCTCCCACGCCCTCCTCGCCCTCGTGCGTTGGCGTCTTGATTTATACCCCAGTATTACATGTTTAACATCATATGACCAAGGAAGGGTCCACGTTTTTGCTTTCAAGTCGATGAGTAACATGTGTGCGTGTTTTCATATCGTAAAGGCAATCTGCATGGGATTATGGGATACCTTTCTCCGTATACCTACGCATGCACATCCTGGACACCCAGTAATGGTTACTGGGAGGACGCTGGAACAAATGAAGTATCCCCTCCTCTGCTTCCAGCTGAATTCAGATCTTTACAAATGGATTCCCTGAGTGCAATTTATCTAAATGAACAGTGATCATTATTCCAGATCTACCCCATCCTTAATGCTGGAGCACTATTGAGCAGATATCTCTTTAAACACAGCAAATAGGTGGTCTGGGCTAAAGGAAGGCTGAGTGCATTCATTACTTCTCTTCCCAGGAACACAAAGCAGTGCATAATGTGCAATCTGATAAGTGTTCTCTTGCGTACGCCAGCCCCCACCCCACCCTCCTTCATCGTCCTATACATCACTGGCCGGCTCAGCTGTGGTTTGCGAGAGGAGAACTCTGGGATTGGTGTGGCTGAAGTTGATGAATAGGCCTGCGAGGGTGAGAAACTCCAGGGCCAAGCTGTAGGTCCATCCCCATGGCATGTGATGCTGATTGGCTTTGTCCTGTGCGGCCGCTCTGGAGAAGCGGACATTAAGATTAAGTGATGCTGTCGTGTCGGGGAGCAGTGCACTGCATCATCCTGGGGAAGAGACAGCTGCGGTGGTTAATCCTTCATCACCAGGGGAGCGCTGCCAGAGCAGAGATATACAGCCAAAGATAACCCTCCATAACTTCTGCTAAAGATCAGAAACTTTGAGTTCGCATCCATCTGTCCTCAATCCTCACTTAAAAATGAGAAATGAGCAGCGGAGGTGCTGCAGACAGTGGAAAACAAATGGGGCAAATAACATCAAGATGAGGTGAATGTTTTAGTGAGAGGTAATCCTTTTCTAACTAACAGCGGGTAAAAACCGGCCATTGTGTAGCACATACTGTAGCTCCTGTGAGCGGAGGGAGAAGAAACAAGGGCAAACAAACAGAAACCCATTTACACGGCTTCTGCAATCGCTCTCATGTCAGTGGCTAACGGACAGAAGTGTACTTTATCACACATTCTGGGTTGTGGGAATTCCCAGTAGATGGAAAATCTAGTTTAAACAGAGAAAAAAAGCCACTCAGAGCGGAGCTAAAGTGGTCTGTATTTATGTGTCTGCGCATGGCGTCAGCATATTTTAGATTGCTGGGTTTGCATGTTTGTTGTTGGTTTGATGTAGCTGTCATGATGTGATGGATGAACATCATCATGTAAAGAGTTAAAGGAGAGGTCTGAGCTGCGAGAGAAAGCCGACATGTTATATTGCCCAGGATGGCCCGAAAAGACATTACAGCAGGATCAGTCTCTTTCTATCCACTTCACCCTCTCTCCACTGCCCAAAAGCCAGCCTGCTTGAACTTTACCTTTTACATTTTCATACCCACTTTTCTGAATATGGTAATTTCCTTGAGAAAAGCCTCTGAGATCCTGTGGGATGATATATTTGGTATGGCGGAGGCATACCTGCAGAGAGCACTTGTGACAGTGACATATTAGTTATGGTGTCTCTTGGAATCTGATAACTTCAAATTTGCCACCTTGTTAAGTTTTGATTTATGTGATACCATTTCACTAAAGTAATTGGCCTGGCCTGTTGTAGAAAATAATCAGCCTCTCCGCAGAACAAATGCTGGGCCATGCTAATGAGGCAGCCCGAGTGCTGAACTGATGCTGCCGACTGACAGTTATTAATGATTGTTATGATATACAGACGAGTCGAGATTGGACGGAGTTGGGAGGAAAAAAAGTGACATTTAAAAAATACGGCATATTGGGAAGTACTAATGAAGTAATATACTGCAAGGAAAACAATCATGTGCGTTGTCAAGGCAATGTGTAATTACCCAGCAGCCACCCTGGCTGGCTGTTTGGCAGGCAGGCTGGGGGGAGAGCCGAACAACCTGGCCGGTAATGGATGGCGCTCTGCAGGCGAGGGGCTAAAATGCACTAGGAAGTGACAGAGGTGTACAGATTGATGAATTAATTGGGTCTTTCTTGGGACATAAGGGGAACCGCTGCGGCATATGCTCGGCTTGTTACTTTGGAAAGTCTACTGACCCTGAAAGTGAAGCCATCCCACGCAGGGAGCTGTGGCTTTTTTTATTGCTCTTTTTTCCTGGGGGGTTGAATTGCACACACTGAAGTGAAGTCAACTGCAATTTGTTACAATTTTATAATCGTATACTGTAAGTACAGCTCAGTAGAGCAGGATGATAACTCAATATCACTGACTTTCATTATTATGGCATGGCGATATCTAATTATGTTATCATTCTGTACATTTCTTTTGTCAAAGTGAATGACTCAGAGGGGGCTGGCGTTAAAACTTACAAAGCCAGTTATTAGATTTGTTTCATAGCTCATAGTTCTGAACAAGACAATTTGACAAAGTTCTTGCAGAGCTGAATGTCTTACCCCTCGACTCCACTGGGTACGTCTGTTACCTGGTGTGTGCGACATTGTTTTTGTTCCATCCTCCGCGCCGCTTCAAATCACACTGGGAGCATTTTAGTAGCTGAGTGTCATGCATGCCTGATATTGATGAGTTGCTCAGATGGTTTATTTTGTCATTTTCCCTTGATTGTTTACCTTCTTTCATGGAGAAGTGGGCTACATAGTTCAATCATTTTGTTGTTTTGTGTGTTTTTATGGTGTTAATTGTTGCTGGGACCTACTTTGTTGTGCTGTAGGTCCCGGCATTTTATTTTGAAAATTGACCGAATGCACTATTGACGCATCTGCGGTCCGCGGTCCGGGCGGAAAGTCGCTTTTTTTGAAACATGCCGTTACAGCCAAGATAGGGTCACCAGAGCCCATCACAACCGGTGGGGTCAGGCTCCAGTTATGCTCAAAAGCTACTAAGACACGTTGTCCCACCATGTTGGAAATCAGAAGTGTTTAGAAACGTTGTTAACATGACTGAAATGTCTAAAAACAACTCGAAATTTGTCAGAGTGAAGAAGGAAGTCAGCAAACGTGACTTAACATAGCATGAATAAAACTTTTAAATATTACCCAGACAGTGAACATTTCCTCCTGAGTCACGTAGATAGATTTAATCATTGTTTAACAATGAAAACAACAACTCCCATAATCCCACACTACTCATGACTCTTGTTTTGTTTGAGAAATGATGTAAGGTAGAATGAAATGCTGGCTGTCATGTTAATAAAGTGAGAAAAGATCCTAATGTCTTCATAAACATTTCAGCTGTATTGTCCTGCCCTGGCTGATAAAAACTAGATGATTAATCTATTAGTCAACTAACCAACAATGTCATATTTATTAATAATGAAAAAGTTTCAGTCTTAATTTTGAGCTTGGAAATGTGTCTTTACTTTATCGGAACCTTTCCCTACTGTAACTGAGATCTGTTTGTTTTTGATGCCTCAATCAGTCAGAGAAGTTAAATGGGACTAATGACCTTTGCTGGATCCAAACCAAACACATGAACGGTGAATCAAAGAGTCCCATAAATGACATCACACTCCTCCTGACCGGTCAAACTCTCTTCGTCCTCCAGCAGCCACTTGCAGAGGTCTGCACGTAGTTGCCATTTAATCACAGCGCTGCAACACCCCTCTGTCAAACCTCTCAAACGTTCTTACTTAGCGCTGACTCCCGCTGAGTGAGAATGAAAGTTCTCACAGCTGCTAACTGTCACTGTGGTCTTACTTCAGCAAGTGCCCATTGGCTGCGATCGCTCCCCCTCACTCATCTCCCATCAAGCCGGTGCATTAGGGCCGACTGCCGACCGCATCAGTGGGCCTCCTCGGCCCGCAGAGAGTCCCAGGCCCATCACCACGAATTAAAGCAGAGGCTCTGGTAGTGGCGCTGCTTTTGGTGCCACTGAGCATTACACTGACACAAATGCTGAGGATCTTTGTCAGCTATTATTTCAATACATGAGTGTGTGGTGCCTTGTCCATCCCAGTTTCTTTGAAGCTCACATATCCTCCTCCTCCTGCTCGGAACGATTCTGCTTTGAAGTGAAGGAACAAGCTCTCGGATATCGATAGTTAATTAACCTCATGTTTTCATTTTTGTTCTTTAGGTGTAACTGTATGTTATCTGGGAGAGCGCCTTGTCTATCAAGGTGGCAGTCTTGTAAGGTTAGGTTTTTTTAATAGAATAAATCATGTTAATGTGCATCTGTGGCTGCATCAAAATGACGATATAAAGTCAACCCAATGATCTGATTAAATGATTAACAGGTCCAAAGAGTAGAAAAACTAGGCTGAATTTGATAGATTTTTTTTAAACACTGCAGTATAGATGACGTGTTATGGTTGTAGCAGAAAAGGACCCAAATGCAGACACCGGGCAGGCAAATGGTGAAACAAAAGGCTAGCTTTAATGAAAAGCCATATATCAAAAAACTGGCTGGCGGCAAACACTATTTACTCCCTCTGTAAATATAAAAAGCTGATACTGAATTAACGAAAATACTACGATTCTTAGTTTCAGATGATGATACACTAATAAAAACACAATTCTGAATATTGTATTCCGTTTCTAGCAAAAGATCCCCCTAAATTCTACACACCGGGCCGTAAACCTACACTTTGACACGCCTGCATTCAAATATTAACTAAAATTATCAACAGAATGAAAAGTTAGAAGTTATGTAAACGTCTATGAAGTTAGCATGCTAACCTGCTAGCCCCAAGCATGGTCAACCCCCTATCGTCGGCCTGAAAACCTCGTCCTTCCAGTGGTCCAACAGACCCCTGGTGCTCCAGGCAGACTCAAGTCAGCTAATAGGACTGCTAGCTGTACTGCTAACTGAGCTAATTAGCTAACAGCATTTACAGTTATCAGCAGTTACTGGTCACTCTGCCTCCTATTTATTTTGAGTATGAATTTGAGAGGTAGCCAATTCTTACATACTGCACCTTTAATGAGAAAGTAGTAATATATTTCTTAAATCTTTCATTTTGCAGTGTTAAGAAATCCTTCCTGGATCTGCATAGGAAAATAAATCAGTTCATTTTTGGCCCACAGCCCACATTTCATTGAATTTGCTAACTAACTAAATGGCAAACAAATGGGACTGAAAACATGACCTCGTTGGTGTTGATAATGAGCGCCGGCTTTTTCTTTAATCAAAACATTGTTTTCGTCCTCTCAGCTTCATGTTTTTTAACCTCTCGTGGTTCAATATTTCTGTGTCTTCCAGCTTGACTTCACTTGAGCTGTTAATCAAGTATCCAACATATCTTTGTTTATTTGGGATGCCAGAGAAGCGATATACTCTCCTCTCCATCCCGTCCCTCCGTCTCTTCCGCTGCCCTCTCCCCTCCCTCTGCTCCGTCTTTACACTCATCGGAAGAGACAGGTGAGTTAGTGCGCGCTCAACTTCAAACCAGCGTAATTGTTTTTCATACGGAATGAGAGCCACGGACTAGACATGGATTGTAGAGGAACAACAGGGCTGATTAGCGAGGGTTAGATTTGCTTGCTGGACCATTTTGACACCTGTCTCCCCGCCTTCCCTGGAAGCTGGACCTGATCCCTCTATACTGTCAGTCACACTGGTGGGCAGAGAACGAGGAGTGTAGGCGAGATAATGGATTGAATAAGAGTGGGAGACTTTTCCCCTCTCAGTCAGAACCGTAATCACAGCTTGTCTTGAAAGTCACCATGATGGAGCTATTATACTGTACTCTGTGTTATCTACGGCTCATATTCTGGAGACAATAAAGCTCGGGAGCAATTAAGTCCAATGACTTTTCTATTCCATTACTGTAGTCAGTGATGTAAAGCTATTTTTAGATGGATTGTTCAGCGTCAATGAGGTATAAAGTTTGCTACGTTAATGCACTCTCATCATACATCACAGGCTATTACGGTGTTTTAACAACATTAATATTCGACTTATTTAAAAGTGCATCGAATAGATGTGCGCCCTTATGTTCTGGAAAACTAATGTACAATATTCAAAATATGCATCCCATCTGGCTGCGTCTTGTTTACAGAACACAGTGGCAGCTTGGGGTTATTAATCATGTTTGTCTTAATTACCCCGCATAGCTGCTCCATCCCCAACTCTGCATTTGACCTTTTTTCTGGATCCTTTCAAACCATTAATCATGCAAAGATCAACGCCAGCCAAATAAGAGTAGATTGCATTGCATTGCCTCAGCTCTTCGCAGAGGCAAACGGTCTACTTGAAAAGTAACTTGTGTATAATTATCTGCAAGTATGAACTATCTGCACAGCTGGGTTTCTTATTCGCCACTTGCATTTTGAAAAAGTAAAGTTGAGAAGTTTCTAAGTCGTCTACTGTAACAAGATAAACAGAGTCGTCTTTGAATGCCTCGCTTCCTAATGTGTCTTGATTTTCTTAAATTAACGAGCGTTGACATATTCAGAGACAAATAGCTCCTTCTCCAAGTACTGTTCCTGGTTTCGTGCCATATGGCCTGGAGCAGAGTCACTCCTAATCTTAATCTGACAGGTAAATGAGCGCCCGTGTGTGGTCTATTTGTTGACGAGGGACAGTTGAGTCCTGTGGGCTTCAATGTCCTTGCCAGAAAGGCAATACAATTTACAGAGGAGTCTTAACCCAGGGATCTTTTCAAACGATTTTTATTTGTCACCACTGGCCTGAAGAATGAGATACTGCCATCTTTGAACAAATCACAGAGCAGCGGCTCAGTATACTGATGAGACGTGCGTGACAAATAGCAATTAGAAGCCTGTTTTTGTTTCAAGAGACAGGTTTTAATTGGAAACATTACATCTGATGACCTGGAAAGGTGATCTGCTGATTTGCTAACCTCTGCTGTCGATTGGTTTTTTTTTGCAGTGAAAGTCGTGTCATTTATCATTCAATTCAACCAAGCAGTGGCTGTAATTTGCATCACACTGTGCAGTGCTGTGATATGGAGAAGAACTCCCTTTTCCACTCCTCCTCACCTTCAGTCAGTTAAACAGATGAACTATTGCAGGACAAAGATTAAACAGTAACTGGGGGTGCCACAGCACTATGTGAATGGGGCCTGACAGACATTTTATCAGTAAACCAATTAACATGATTTATGGTCGGGGGTAACCATGAGACTTGCCCATAAATACAAAGGGCTGGCTGAGCAGCTCCTTCTAAAGCGAGATGTTATCAGACTCCTCTCGATTCCGCTTTGCTGGCATGGAGTCAGCATGCATTTGTAAATGCAGCTACTGTGCATGAGGGCCTCCCCCCCCCTCACTTTGGGTCAGGAGTTCAAAGCTCAGCCTGAAGAGTTGAAGAGTGGGGCGTGAACTCCCGACCCCCTTAATGTAACAGGGTGAGCAGTGGAAAACCAGTTCTTATCAGGCTTCTCCCACCCAGGTGCCTGCTCTGTTCATCCCACGAGATGTAACATGGAAATAAACAGAATTCCTAGAAAACTGTTTGACTAATGACGGAATGTCCCATTTGAGATGATCCAGAGGATTAAGATTTCAATAATTCACTAAGTCCAACATGAAAAACTGAATTAAAACCAATTGAAAGCAGCTGACTCATATCTGCCGAAGGCAAGCTGAAGGCCTGACACGTGGTTTTACTGCACCGACTCTCTTGTTGTGTGGAATTTCGGCCGTTCTCTTGAGTTCAGGCACAATGTTTGCTTGGGGAAGATTTAGTGTTTTCCAAAAACATGTTAATTGGGGTCTGTCTTTCTCTAGGTGATCTACTGTTTTAACTCACGCAGTCAGAGGTCGACAGGTCGCCAACGTGTGCTCGCCTCAGGTCTTTGACAATACATAGAAGCTGACAGGTGTTTTTTGTCATATTTTACGAGGAGTTGAACGTCATTCTATAAAATAGTTTATTTTCCCCCTTTTTAAAAAAACTAAACACAATTTCGTTTAACAACCAGGCCTATTGGATGGTTATTTTATTATCTTTGAATCAGATATGTTTAACTTGAGATTTAGATAGGTCAGAAGACTTTGTGAAAAATGCTCTCCTAAGATTGTCAGAGCCCAAGGTGACATCAGTCCATAACGCAAAGATACTCTATTTGGATGCAATCAAAATGTTTGGAAAAAGCTAGTAAGTTGACATCATCAGCCCATCATTTTAAATATTAATTTGATTGTCTAATTTGGTCGTATTTGGTTTAATAAAGCATTCTTTGAATGTTAACCATGGTGTTGTCTTCTTTTTTTGTTGTGACTTCCTGAACTGGGTCACATATATGTTCTCAAGGCTCCCTTGTTAGCATTGTCATTGTGAGCAGGTTAGCATGCTGATGTTAGCATTTAGCTCAAACCACTGCTGTGCCTACTTAGATGGAGAAGCTAGCTTAGCTGTAGACTGTTCAGTGATTAACTCGCTAATTGTTTTGACACTATTTTAGATAACTATAAAGGAACTGCATATATTGAGTTTACATGCTCAGAAACACATTTAGCCAGGTGTCCCATCTTTCAGCCTTTACTCTAGGCAGCTTGTTGGGGTTCATAAATGATCCACTGATGACGTCACTTTCTTGAGATTAACATTCCCCTTTTGTAGATGTACGCTGTGTTTTACAGTGACAGTCCATGTTATGAGATGGTAATGATGAGCTCCTTATTCCCTCTCAGAGATCAGTGTGATCAGCTACTCATGATTAATCATGGCCGAGTGATTCTATGATTAATGTTTATACAATCCCTAAAGGCGCTGCAGGACATGTACTCTCACATTCCTTCAGCATGTTTACAGTTTTTACACCTATTACAAGGGAAGATTGAGAGCTCCATTTACAGTTCACTAACCTTTATGACGGCGGGTTCTCATCTGCATTTTATTTTGTTTTTAACACTTCAAGTCATCCACAAATGTCAAAATAAAACGGGCCCATGAAGTGTTCAGGCTCGGCTTTTGAAAGAACAACGCTCTTTGATTTAGTCGAGGCCGTTCCACTCTCATTCCTGCTTTTATGAGAGCTTTTAATTTTTATTGAAGGACGGTGCAAAGTAAATGGTTCCTCATCTAAGGAAGATTAAATGGTCTTACACAGTTTACAGAAACACGAGGGCACGAGGGACAAAGGCCTGAAATGAGCTTTACACCACATGTCCTCTAAATAATGTGAAGGGAGGTGGAGGCGAGCAGCGAGGCGGATGTGCTTCTCTGCAGACACATGTAAATCAATTTGTATTGATCTGCACAATACAGCCGGCAGCTCTGCACATTCATTGATTAAACAATTAGATAACTGCTGGATCTATCTAAATAGAAAATTATATTTGATTTAGCTCAAAACTCACTGTCATATGTGTTCATACTTTGACCTGTTTATAAGATAGACACATTTTTGCAGTAATTTATCATTTATGATTTCCACAGTGGTGAAACATTTACTCAGATACAGTAAAAACCTCACAAACCCCCGGTAAAAACACAGAGAAGAGGATCTTAGTGTCTTTATTGGTATCTGTAGCCATACTCATTTAGAAGACTTTGGACTATGTTAATGCATCTGTTAGGGCTGGGCAATATACTGATTTTATATTGCTATCGCAGTATGAGACTATGTATCGTTTTACATTCTGGATATCATTACATTGTGATATCGTATAAGTATTTTTAACGGCTTCGTGATGTAATTTTCTTAACTAAGCAGATTGTTCTACTTGTTGTAATTCCTTCCTTTACCTACTTAGTCATTATATATACATTACTGATGAGTGTTTATCATAAAATCTCATTGTGTGAATATTTTGGGAAAGTACCAATAGTGATCCCTACAATAATGATGCAATTTCAATATCAATGTATTTGGTATAAAACATTCCATTTTGTCATCATGTCATAGTATTATGAAGTGCTTTTGAGTTACAGTTATGGTGTAAAACAATATAATAATGCTCTAAATGGGTCATTCTGCAAGAGGATTACATTAACTTTTAATACTAACATGAATTTTGCTGAAAATCCTTCTATACTTTTCCTCACTAAACATTTTAAAATGCATTATCTTTCCTTGTAATGGAGTATTTGCTCATTGTGGTACTTCTACTTCAGCTTAAATAAAGGATTTGAATACATGTTCCACTACTGTAAATTCATAAAGGACCCATTATAATCCATCTAATAGAGAATATCATAATGTTTATAACCATGGTGATTGCCGAGCAGCATAATATTTTGTGTTTCTATTATACACCGCCGCACCCTCTTATATTTGTCAGACCTTTTGGCTGCTGTCTGCCTTTTTTTTTTTTTTTACCCCACTGTCTTTCAGAGTTTCAGAGGGCCAGTAAACCATGGCTTTCAATTCCCCTGCTCAGGTGTTTTCACTCAGGAATAGGAGTGATGAGCAAACGCTTTCAGACTCAATCCTTGAGCAAAGGGCTGTGCTGACAGGGATTATTATTTATTTGTCATGGTGGATGTAATAAGCTGTAGATACAGGATGGAGGGGCCTGTGATTTATTGCTCTGTCGACCGCCACTAGCAGGACGTGCGCTCTAGCGTGCAGGATGAATACCGCACTGTCAGTTCTGTCCATCCGTCACCATCACCTCTCCCCGCCGCCGCCGCCTCTCTCACACACCCTCCCATTTCATGCCACAATACATAAACAATCTTTCATTATTTTGATACCTTCTTCTCCATATTTGTTTTCTGCACGTAACGTGGGGCCTCGGTTTTATGTGTCCCATTATTTTGATGCACTAGCTTGAGTTGTACACCTTGGAGTTATTGCAAAACGGTTGATGCTTTCATCTACTTCTACATAAAGAGAATCAAATCTGGTTCTTTTCCCATCGTGGTGTGTGCCAGGCTCTCATTTTTACATTTTGAGCTACTGAATTAATGTTCTTCACACACACAAAAAATCCTCTTTAGCTTCTGTAATGTCATATTTCATACTTAGAGACATACAGACAAGCCTATTGTCCACCGCCACCAGCCACTGGGAAGGTTGTACTCCAAATAATTATGGCCATATTTTGCTGCTGCGTTTAATGTTATTGAGCCGCATCTCTCAGAGCGGGTGACTCTCTTGCCTCTCTGTAGGTCATGTAATCTTGTTAAAAGCCTTCATGGTTTTAGGATTATGTTATTGAAATGTCACTTAATTGGATAAACATTTTTCATGGCGTAAACACACTGCGCCGGGGTTCTGTTTAGTCGCCGTGGATATTGTTTACACGGCAGGGGGATTTGCGTAAGTGGAACTGACTCTGTAAACAGCGGCTCCCACTAGAGGCTTTATGTGAAAAGCAGGCTGAGAGTGAGGCATCAGGGAAAACACTTAGCCCACATATCAGAGCTGCGGACATGTGCTTGGCGAGAGGGAGCGAGCACGTCGTTGACAGCGCTTAATTAATATGAGGAATTGCCTTTGTGTCCGGGTAAACGACTTGAGCAGGAGCCGCTTTGTTGTTTAAGCCCACTCAGCTGAGTGTTTGGTGGGGGATTTTGTGTGTGTGTGTGTGTGTGTGTGTGTGTGTGTGTGTGTGTGTGTGGAGTAAGCTGTAATCTGGGAATAACATTACACCCCTGCATGGGAAGTATCATGCAGCCAAATGTTCATTCCCTACATCAGACTTTGTATCAATCATTCCTCTTTTTCTTTCTTCTAGCCAAACAGCAGCCACTTCCATTCTTCTCTCCGGGCCCTCAGATGTCATTTACCACGACTCAGCTTTGGTATCTGTCTTATTTAAAGGCTCATTTTTCCTCAGCAAATTGTTATTTATGGACTTTTGTTTGTTCTCGGGCATCATTACTAACAATACCGTTAATAGCAATCATTTGTTATTCGGCGCTGGTGCTGATTCTTGGGATGGGGGCAGTGAAGTGAGAATACTCATTTGGAGGTTGAGGAAAGTCTTGACAGGGCCCATTTATAACAAGATCATTCTGGAAAGTCCAGCCTATTAATAACCCTCCATCGCAGTCTAATTAGTGCTCTCTGATGTAAACGAGTCTGAATCATGGAGTTGTGTGAATTTTTCGTGTAAAGAGTACTGTTGGTGTCATCCGTGTTTCTGTAAAACAGATGTAGAGGCCCGGATTATTGATTCAATCAACTCTGCTGTAGTGAGCTTGTCCAATTATATCATAATATAATGTATGTTTCCACTATTCTTCATTCTTCACTCAATGCCTTCAGGCTCTGTTTACCAGCCACTCAGACAACATATAGAGAAAACCATAATGTCTTAAAGTATAGGGTTGTAGGGTTCAGTTGTTCAGTTTGTTAACTGGTTCCTTACAAGTTGTACAAATCAAATATTTTATCTTCTCTAAAACATTAAGGTAGTTTTTTTTGTTAAATAGCAAATTTGTAATCTGGCAAAATTTTGAATGTCAAGTTTTGACTTTTAGTTCTTAGATATTACATGTATTTCTTATTTTAAACTTCTGCTGCTTGAAATTAGTGCAAATGTACCAAACATTCATTAATTCGAGCTTTTCAATTGTGAAGATTGGGTTCTGGAAACCATTGTTTGTATTCTCTGACATTTTATGACTAATCGATTAATGGATAAATCCAAACAATACTTGCATAAAACTGGGCTGTCTGAGCAGCAGAAAGACACAAATATTTTTTAAATTGGTGCAACATGACCAGAGGAACAGAGAAAAGGGCTGTAGTAGAACCTTTTGTTTAAAAGGTAGAACATCTACAACAACCAGAATGCACTGCATCGCACAGTACCGATAAACAGTCCCACTGATGGGTGAAATACTACAAGTTGGGAAGTTTTGAGACAGGAAACTGTAAACACAGGAACAATATGGTAGCCATTTCTGGTCTATCTCTATGCTATCAGCTATCAAATAAAGACAAAAACACCCAAAAACTTTAAAAAGAAGTTATCATAAGATTAACTGATAATGAATAAATTGTTAGTTACAACCCTACATACTGTAAGGGTTTCACATACTAAGCTGATTTAACATTACAGATTTGATCAAATGCTACTGCACATATATGCTAGCCCCATGATCTCTATAGCTTTAGAAACCTCCATATGGAGTAGCTGACTCCCTCCTCGTCCTCGTCCTCCTCCTCCTCCTCCTCTCTCTCTCTCTCTCTCTCTCTCTCTCCCTTCAAAGTGCACCTGACTCGCTGCTTATCAAGCCTTAATTAGTGATACATTTTCTCCCCGTGATGTCTACTGATGTATTTGAGAAGAAAAGGCAAATTGAGTTGTAGCCTGACCCGGGAGCCAATCCTTCGTGAAAATGTTCCCCCTCTTTACCTCCCTGCCTCTCTCAATCTCACCTCATTCCCTCTCTCTCCCACTCCCTCTCTCTCTTTGCCATGCGAGGCCAGGAGTGGTCTGGAGAAATGAGGTGCAGCATTAGTGTTTTTTTGCTTGCCTGTGCAATAGAAAACACTGCACGTCAGGGGCCCCGTCAGCAGATCGGGGAGATGCAGATGGGAGGTGAAAAAGCTCCCCGGTGGCACTCGGGCCCTGCTCGGATGTGATTGCAGCCGCCAGGATGAAGTCAGCACTGACAAAGTGCGCCCATTGATGGATGGACAAAGCCGGGAACTGGATGTGAGAATGGATGGGGCCAGAGTGGGAACTTAACACAGACAAACAAAATGAAAGACAGAGAGGAATTACCTGCTAAAGCATTCCGGCAATACAAATCCCAGAGCAATTTACTTACTGCTAACTGAGCACAGGAGGAGTGTTTGCATGGGTACGAGTGCGCCCGACAGCGGGAATGGCTTTCATTCAGCTGATAGAGGTTGCCTGATTTTTCACGATTGTTTTATGATTGCCTCTTTTTCAATATAGTCAAATTCATACGAAATAAGTGCAAGCACAAAATCACACAAAGCTGCTCGTACAGGTACACACACACAGACTACAGGGGTGTAATTTGAGTAATCTGTAATCTCGCTTTCTCAATAAATAATTAACAGTTTTATTTTTGCTTGACAAACACACTGAAACCCAGAGATATTACATTTTATAAAGATTAAAAACAGAAAGTCCTAGAACCACCGAATGACCAAAACAATTTATAAATTATCACAATTGGTCACCGATTTATTTTCCTCCAATCGACTCCTCGTTTCAGCACTTTTCCAGACTTCATCCAGGCTGTTTAAAGGAGCCTTAAATCGTCTGTGTGCTCAAGCACAGTTTAATTTGTCCTGCCTCAAAGTGGACTGTAAAACACAAGATATTTTAGGTACCTCATGGCCTGAAGAGAACTAATAACCCCTGAAACTCCGGGCCAATAACCTTCCCAAATCCAGGACCTGTGTGGGGGGTAGAAGAGTTTGCTCCCTTGTTGGGGAATGAATTCTCATTACCATTGCACTAGCACTACATTAAATGTCAGTGTTGCTGCTGGATGGGGCCTGGAAGATTAAGACTAATGCTGTTGGCCTCAGGAACTCCGATTAGAACTATTCTCATTAATCAGAGTCTCTGAGATGGAAGCAATTTAAAGCCCCGGTCCGCTCTGAGCAAGGGGCAGGGCAGCACCCTGTCACCGACGAGGTGCGACGCACTCGCACCCATTCACTATCCCTTCATTACTGCCGCCAAGGACATGTGAAGGCCAGTCGACCCTTGATCCCTAACTTCCAATTAATCTGACCACTGAAGAGCTACTTTCACTCACACACAGATTGTCACATTGGGATTAATAAAACTTGTTTTTAGTTTCTCGCTTTGTACCTGCGAGATGAGTTTGGGGTTTCACGCTACAGCATGCTCATGGGTGCACCAGCTCGACTGGCCATCAAGGGTGTACAAACTGGCTTTTCAAATCAATCTGAGATTTTTTTTTGTTGTTGTTTTCTTTGCATTTTACAACCATCTACTTCAGTTGTTTAGAAGAACGCTGCAACGCTGTTTTGCTGTGAAGCTCCAGGAAATGTTTTGTGGACTATGAAACTTCATCTGACTTTCCATCGGCATGGGGGTGAGTAGGTGAAGATGAAGTTAAAACAAGACGACAAAAATACACAAAAATACAAATGCAATATGTCCATATAAATAAATAACCACACAGGTGTTTACGCTTATTTTGCCTAGGCAGACCGCTTCTCAGGACTGTACAGACTGAGTTTGATTGACATCTCTCTGACCCTCATATTAGTTTTGTTGCATGTGTTTGGGTGGGAGAAATGACGCCTTTCACATCCTTATTGGTTCATGAAGTCTGGCGGCCTGTAATTCTCAATGTAACTCTCAGCAGAGCTCGGCAGAGGGCTAATTAGCCAGAGTAAGTGCAAACACCTGTGTGGGTGTGCGGAGCATGAAAATGTCCACTAACCATAGAAATACATTCATATTTGGTGATTCTGCAGCACATGATTTATGCTGAAATGCCAATATTCATTCCCTATGCAGGATGTAGCATGTCCTTGGCAGTATGTAATGAAGCTACAGTAGGGGTGGAGGTTGGTATAGTGGACAGTGCTGCAGACTGGAGATTGCATCCTTTCACAGATTAAAAGTTAAAGGTGGAGTTTTTTATTTTTAAACAAACAAAATCAACATTCTAACAAACGTGGCTAATGATTTCCTTCCTCATAAAACATTTGCAAAATTGATTTTTTTTTTTATTATTATTATAAATCCTACATTGTTTGCTTGGTTGAAGCTTGTATTGCGCTGCTTCTTTGACTTTGTAGGTGCATTACTGAACAGTGAGAAAACAAACAGCAGGATGTGAACACATAAAACAGAATGAAGAACCCACTCGTAAAAACATGCTCCACAGCGCTACTAGTGGCCAAAACCTCCATGGAGTACCCTTAATTAAAACCCTTATCCAAGAGTTTTGTTGGATAAACTTTACCATGTTGTAAACATACTGTAATTACCACGCTAAAAGGGAAATGTTGGTGCTGACGGTTGGATTATATCACTAAACATAACCCAGGGATTTCTATAATCTTCCAATTTCAAAGATTCGTGTGGCGATTCGGTTGCTGGAACGAACATAATAAAAATTCCATTTTCACACAGATCTATTTTAGATTTTTCTAATAGGACAAGGTACTTTCCTAAACCCCTTTCCCATGGGATAGTATTAGCTGGAGTCCTCTAGTCATTTGAAGTAATTGCAAAGATTGGCATTGGATTAAGAACACACATGGTGTCGTGTGATCATATCAGTCCAGTTGGCATCTCTCTGATTTGGGGTCGTATTTTGTTTAACATCTGTTTCCTGTTTTCAGACCACTGAACAATTATGATCTATGATCGTGGCTCATTATATGTCGAACGTTAAAGTGATGACAGAGAAGGTTTGGAGCAACAAAAGCTTGTCATTTCCAAGTGCAGCAACAAAGCAACCGTTACTTGATCTGAATTAGCTGCAAATTTCTATTTATGCTTCTAAGACTGATCAAAACAACTGTAAACCATTTTATTAATATGGCTGATGAGGAATGTTGACATTATGCAGAGCCTTGACATCATGTCCGGGCAACGGTGTTACTTTGTGTCGGAAAATGGTGGGAACATAAGATAAAATGTTTTGTTTTTTAAACAACGTAATGAGTAATGAGGGTATTGTTTGTGGTCAGTACATAACTATGGATAGAGAGAAGTGAATCACAATTAATTTCATGTTATTTGTAGGTTTTCTTGGTTCAAGCTATTTCTTATAGACAATTTTAACTAATTCTGTTTTTTAAAACGTAATGGGCCCAAAATTGATCAACAGATATGTCCCCAGCGTCCCAAGTGTAAATGACACCTATGTGTCCCAGCAATAATTTCAGTACACACAAGTAAAGTACTAACTTCACTTATCCAATGCGAAAGCACCGCACGATGTAGAGGGTAAAATTTAAATCACATTAGGCCCTCTGGTAATACTAGTCCGGTGGGAGTAGGACTCTAGAGACTAAGCTTGTCAACATGTTCAGGTAGCAGTTCAAGGCCTCTCACAGTTCAAAGTTGCATTTAATGTATGCAAACAAAAAACAACTGGTCAGATTTAATTTGTTATAAGCTTCACGATGAATATTGTCACAGTTTTGTATTGTGACAAGTCATCTTATGAGTAAGTTATCAATAGCAATACGGTAACAGAAGGCCAAAGAGAAGCTCTGAGGTTTAAACTGGATGCAACCTGTGTTTGGTTCTCAATTAGCACCTGTCACAGGAGACAAGCTGCTGGGCTCCTGCTCTCTGTGACACCCAATAGATGGGCTGCTGCTTTGTAAAACCACCGGGGACGGAAGCAGCTCCTTGGTGGGAGTCAATGTATTCTGTAAACAGGGAGGCAAACGGGAGTGAATCTCTCATAAATCTTGTGGTGGTATCATTTCCTTCAGCTGACCTTGGCGAGGTTGTAGGATGGGAAGCCTGGGAAGGGAGAGGGGGGAAAAACAGCATCCCATGATATACGGGCAAGTGGAGCGAGGTGTGCCATGAATCAGGGCGACCAGTGATTAGCTGTGAAATCTTGAACATGTGAACTCTCTCTTTCCTGTTGCTCATCACCCGCACTATTTACCTCTCATCTCTTTTGATCTGGCAACTTTGGGCGTCACACAGTATGAAAAGCTGAAAATAAACTCCAACATGACACCAGTCTGTGGTTTAAAAAGAGGTCAGAGCTGCTTAGAAATATGGCTTGCAGATTGTTATCTCCATGCAGGCTGCAGAGCAGGAACATCAAGCACATTTCTCTCCCTCCCATTTGTGTTTCAAACAAATACTTATCAACAGGCCATGAAGTAATCAATGAGGATAATCCATCTGGGAGCCTGTCGATATGGTAATGACTCTGTCTCATCGTTATTGCTACACAGCCATAAATCATTCGCTTTACCAGAATGCTTAGCAGCTGTTGCAACAATCCCTGTGGTTTGTGTAGAATAAAGTGCTGCCTTTCGTGATCAATGCCGCAGCATTGTGCTGCTCGGCACACTGATTGTTTTCAGATTTTCTGAAAAAGCTGGACGGATTGTATATCAATAAGTCAAGGGGCTCGAACAAAAAGGTAGGCTGCAGGTATATCATTCTCACTGAATCAATGTTCCTATTATGCTTTGTTAATGGTGCATTCATACATGCATTCGTGACAGATATGTATTAGAGGAACAATCTGTTATCCAAGTGTAAACAAAAAGGCCCAAACATAATCAACCTGCTGGGCTGTCACTCTCAATTGACTGAAAGTCCCTTTAATACAGATTATAATAGAACACGGCATTCAGGTTATTCATGTGCTCTTCTGCTGTTGAAGGTCTGTTTACAAGAGTCATTTTCTTGACAGCAGGACAAAAATTACAATAGTCATCTGACATACTCTCAAAATGCAAATCTTCATCATTAAAATAAACTTTTCTCTCATTTGTAAAACAAAATAATATAAAGTTAGCTTATAGATGTAGAATAGAATGAATGTTCAACATGTATATGGTCAAATTTATAAAGACAGATTTGAAGAAAAATCTAAAAAAAAAATGAGAGTTTGTTCACAGCCTGCTGTTACAGTAAATATTGTAGTTTAACATACATGTTTCTGTGCCTTTTCTCTGTTATATTATCTCAACCTAAGCCTTCAGTCATACACAACTAATATGTATTAGCATATAATGTTTTGTAAGATGTGCACAGACAGTTTTTTAGAAAAATAAATTGGGAAACGTTCATATCATATTATATTAGTTATATTACATATAGTTCCAGCTCGTAGCCGCTGTAAAACTGTTACTGTTAAACTGCACTGTAAGCAGTTGTTCTCAACTTTTTCTGACCTGCCCCCCCCCTTCTGTCTGGTGCCCCACACCAGACAGTTTTTATCAATCATTAATGAAGATAAGAAGAGGAAAAAGAGGAGAAGCAACAAATACAAAAGGATCCAAGTTGAATTTAAGTTAAGCCAGATAGTGTCAGAAAAATCTTGTCTGTTTAAAAGGAAGGCAAAATGGTGCATACTCTGCTGCGACAGCACAGACCGCACTACTATGTGTTGTTGTAGGTTACTGTGTTGTTGTATGTAATGTTTTTGTAAACTGTCTGCCGTATGTACTGTCTGTCTGATGGGTACAGGGTGCAGAAAGGAATTTCCCCTTGGGATAATAAAGTCGATGATGGCCCGCCCTCCAGTTTGACAACCACTGCTTTAAATCGTGGGTTCCATTTGAACTGGGAAGTCAGAATTAAACTTAAGCATCAAATCATCAAAGTCTGATTCTGAGAGTCGGAAGAACCTCACCAACCCTGACCTTAAAATACAAGCGCCACTCCCAGCATCACCAGTAAGTCAGAGCTGTACAATATGCAAACTGTTTATATGCAGTTATGTCTAACGAAGTCTGTCAGCCACACAGTACTGTCCAACTTATATCTGTGGAAATGTTGCTACAGTGTTTTGTATGCGCAAAACACCACGGGTTGCGTTGTTATCAAGCACAACAACAATGGTTTTCCTGGAGGCGTCCATCTTGGTTTTCCATCTAGTTTTACTGCATCAACTCCAACTCCTTAGGTAAATGGAACATTACAGCCATCCATCCTGACCTCGTATGACTCGTGGAAAAAATGTGGCCAGTAAACCACAATACAGGCAGCAATAACATTACCTTCACAACATATTCAGCAAGTCAGTACTATATATAGATAATATGTAAGAGATTAGCAAAATTGCGGGTGTGTAAAGTGCAGGTGCGGTAATAAAAATGGCTTGTTTTGGAGTTATCTAGTAATGATGTACCCATTAAAAATGCTTACATTACAGTCATTTATTTGGTCAGAGGAATTAAGTAATTGCTGATTTATAGTCTGCAGACATCATGAGCTGCCTGCAGATGTTAAATATTTATAAAACATTAGAGTTCCTGCCCACAGTCGTGTTGTACAGCTCACAGGGCCAAATCTCAGACTGGACCTAATTTATTGCGGCCTTGTGCTCTGGAGAGGCAGGAAGGAGTTGCATACGCAGGCTGACTGAAGGAAGAAAGACAATTAAAACTGATAGCACTCGTCCACATGAGTGTCAACAGCAGCCAGGATGGAAGCAATTTATTCATCCAATCATCCGAGTACATGAAGTGTGCCGGTGCTCCGCTGCGGCTGCAATGGGACGCTGGAAAATGTGATAGTTGTTTCCTCCCTATGAATCACTAGAGGCAGGATGCTTGCTGGACGCAAAGTGGATTGTTCAGTGTCCTGATAACAATTTAAATCCTGTTATGGATAATGCCGGGTAATGCCGTCCTGAAAATTGAACATGACACTCAAGCGATTTATTATCTTTGTGTTCTTAACCTTGGATATCGGATTGTTTGTCCAACCATATCCTTTGGAAGGTGCGCTCTTGATACGAGCGTGCATTTTTCATTGCATGTAGATTGTAGCGGCATACAAACAGATAAAAGCAAGTGCGAAAGATGAAGAGAAGATGATGTATGTGTCTACAGGCGCAGAGAGGATGGTGAGGGTTACGCCTAATGATGCCAAAATGCTTTCAAATGTCACACAAAGCAGGAGATCTGCTGTTATTGTTATGTTATTATATATATTTTATCATGCTTTGGTTTGGTTTAAACCCTTTGAGTCAAGTGATGATTTTCAATCTAGATTAGTAGTTATTTAGTTCTGCGTTTCTCTTCAGTGAACTCAGTTCGAAGTTCTCATTTTATCCTATTAGGCCTATTTAGTTTAGTTTCCCTTCTCATTAGTTATTTAAACCATGGGCGTCATTAGACAAGGGTCCCACCCACTTTTTAGAATGACTACTTTCATCTCTTCCACTTTTACTATGTTGAAAATGTGTCAGTCTATTCACTCGGTGCTCTTTTCAGAGCGCTGTGTCTTTACTGCTACCTTGCACTGAGGCAGACTGACAGAGCACACGCACAAATACGCCACGTAATACACGTCAACTAGTCATTGAAATGTCGATGCCAGGCAGCTGGGTTAAGGTGGGTCTCACACTGTCACCACAAAAAGTCTTGAACAAAGAGCGTAAACTCGGTCGTTAGAACGGAAATGTGACAGGAGAGTGGAAAGGAAGATGGCAAGTATATAAGATGGGATGAAGGGTATAAAGACAGTACTGTATTTTAAGCCAAAAATGTATAGGTTATCATGAGCCTTTGCCACAAAGCTATGCATTAGTGACTGAATCAATTTACTTACTTTTAGCTTTCAATATATTCAAATATGTAATCTGGGGCACTTCCTATGGCGGAAATTGCAAAATGTAGGCCTACCAATATTTTTTCTTATGCTAATATAACCAGACAAAGCATCAAACCACCAGTTCATAGGCACCACAATACATGAAATGCCACCTTCTCTATGCAAAAGTGTTTGATTAGTTAAAATATCAGTTAAAATTGTCCCACCCACACTTCAAACACTTCCTACGCCCATGATTTTAACCAGGACCATTTGTCAGAGTTTAGTCACATAACCGTTTTTGCATTACCAATTTGGCACAAACAAATGGAAAATAAAATACACACACTACTCAAAATGAGTTAGGGATATTGGGATATTGTGGTGTTTCACTTGATTGCTTGTTCTGTGACATATCTGAATTTATATTCTGTGTTTTGTGAACATTTTTGGTCCCCAGAAATAATGCCACACATTTCATTTGACTTTCATTGCATGTCCATGCACAAGCGTATGTGCACCCATATCCCTAAATATTTTGAAGTAGTGTACAGTAAGCACACTATATAGATACAAAACTCAAATCTCACAGCAAACTTGTGAATTCAAACATTTTTTCAAAAGTCCTACCGGGCTTCTGGCGTATGAATGAGTCCCCGGAAGTGAAGGTTGGTCTTGTGAGGCAGATGTCTATTCAACACTAGTCTGGGTTGGCGTCATCTTCATTCTCCAGTAAACGCCGAACAACGTCCACAACTATAAACAAGCCCTGTTTTACAACAGTCCAAAATGCAAACAAATACTTCAGTTTCACACACCACGTCAGTACGTGAGGAGAACTAGCACCGAGATACAGGTTAGTTGCTTTCTAAAATGGCGGCGGCGACGTTCACCTACGTTGCTAACGAGGCTAACGGCTAAACTTGACCGTGGCTGATATGTAGCTTCTGAAGGAAAACCATAAATTACACAACAAATGAACATGTTCGCGCTGGTTTTAGCTTAGCTAATGGCAAATTTGACTGCTCGTTCAGTTTAAAACAACGAGGGAATAGCATGGTAAGTGACACCTGAGTAAGAAAGTTTTCACTCACCAGATCCTCCTTCAAGCGCAGACAAACACAGTATCCAGCAGTAGGTGAACACAAAAACCTCTATAAAGTGAACATTTCTATCTCTGCTGACTCCGTTTCGACTTGTCTGCAGCTACAATAGCTCTCCTTAGCTGTTGTTTACTCTCTATTTTCCCCTCTGTCACCAGTATGTGGCGCTGTAGTCACACTGGCTGGCTAGCTACCTGCACATATTTAAAGGAGCAGTTCACAAATTAAAGGAGCATAAATCATCAGTGTTAGCTACTATAATGACTTAAAATGTTATTTCTTAATACTTGATGTTACTTTACACTCGCGATTATGCTTGATTTTACTTTTGTTGAACCTGTCTTTGGTTTAAGGCTATATTAACATTGGTTACGTCAACATTTCTACAAGTCATGTGTCAGTTGTAAGTTTGTTCAGCCGTGTTTGTAATAAAAACAGATATTTCTGGATATTTTTCAGCCGTTCATGGCAACAAACCCGGATATCTTTGACGAGACATCAGGACATTATCCAGCTGTGTTTGTGGAGACAGAACCAGGTAAGCCCAAACATCTTTCCTTACCCTAACTAGATGACTTTGTGCCTTAACCTAACCAGATCATAAGCAGTGTCACAACATAAATGTTTCAACAAATCCGTGGTTTGCAGAATCGTACATTAACAACATGTGGGTCGCATTAATCATTGTATCATTGTATCATTGTATCATTGTCAGTGCAGTTTTAGCCACATGGGTCGGACAGTTTGCAGATGTGAAGCAATTGTTGGGCTAAAAAAAAATCAACAGCTATTAAATAAATCACTCTTTCTTGACTGAGCAAAGCCTGTAATCATGTTCAACGCGTTGTCTCGTTAAAGTCATGCCATTCGTGTGAGTTAGTGAATAAGCCACAGTTCCCTATGACCCAGAGGCATGTGTGCTCAGGCCTCTCATACTGCAGCCTCTTTCTGTCCAGCTGCTTTTACAGGCCCAGCTGCTAATGCCAAAAAATAAAATAAAAATCCACAACAAACAGGCCTCCCTTCAGCCCCTCCTCGTTGTTGTTGAGAGTTTCCTCCCCCTCTGGTCCTGAGTTGACACCAGGGCCAGCCTTTGGTCTGATTTAAGACCCTGGCCTACTGATGACCCTGTTTGCTGCTCTCTCCCCTCCCCTCTATCTCTATCTCTGGCTCTAGTTTAGCTTGACTTAGGGAAATGCTTGCTCATTCTCTCCACCGCTCGTTAATCCAGTGAACAATGAAAGGAGCTGAGCACAGACACCGGTGTTTGTAAATCTTTAATGTGGAGCTTTTACTTTTCTGTCCTTTGTTTTACGAGCCCAGAGGTTTTTGTCATAAACAGATTTTGAAATATATTTTGTGTCTAATGCAGCCATACTCTGAGGGAACAGTTTATTGCTTCCAGTTTTCAGAGTTACGTTTGTAGATTATCTGTTTTCCTGTCACAGCCTGGGAATCACAGCGAACCCGACTTTCCTCCTCTTGACTTTTGGCATCAGGGTGCGTGTTTGATGATTCATGTGCTCCAAATGAACGTCATTACTTTTAAGACAAACGACCAGCCCTTGACCTTGCCACTCGGACTCTTGTTCTAGCTTTTGGACATAGATGTGTAGCCTCTAAATTCATAAATATATTATTTATGTGTGCTTAAGCCGCTGCTATTGTTGTCTCAGCACATACAAAGGCCAGAGTTGTGGCCTTGGGCCAGGCGACGGCACACTTTGTCACGGTTTTTCATTCTCATGCATAATTAAAAAACTTAAATTACATGCCATGTACAAAATTATAATGCTGCAGGAAACAGACTACACGAGAATTTATTTTCTTTTTCACCAGACTGACAGGAAATCAATTAATCCTGATGTATTATTTTATGCTGGACAGGCAGTAGGCTCCAGGAGAGAGAGGATGGAGATTGGCTACAGCTGTTCTCATTGGTGCAGCCATATATTATAGCTGGCGTGTGTGACAGCTTCAGAGGAAAATGGCTGAAGGGTATCAGGCAGGTGACTCGACTGTAAAAAGAATAACACTGTGGGATACAAACTGTTTCCAGAGACTGATGTAAGATTTGTGGCGTTGAAGAGGCACTTTACAGCTGCGCTGCATGTGCTGTAGGTTTTGCCATATTTTTTTCCAACAACGGCTTTCTGTCACTATTTATGATGAAGCTCTCTGTAGCTCATGTCATTTTCTGTGTGAGTGCCAGGAGTTGCTGTCATACGGCTCCTTGTGCTCAAACCTTATTTTGAACTTCTTTTTCACGAGTTTACAGCAAACCGTTGTTTATGTCTCTATCGTCAAAGTTTTAGGAGATTCTTATATACTTGTCACTTGAATTTTAGCAGTGGTGGAATGTAACCAAGTACCAGTTTGATGTTAACTTGAGTATTTACATTTCATGCAACTTTATGTTTATACACCGCTTCACCTCAGAGGCAAATATTACTTTCACTTCACTACATTCGTCCGACAGCTTTAGGTACTAGTTACTTAAAAAAATTCTAGTTTTTCCTTCCTGTCCTGTGAAAACATGCATCACCAAATGTTGCGATCTTGAATGTTTGTGATGCATTTAAGTGTTCCTGTATTTTAGTTGAAACTAACTTCAGCTCTTTTTTTCCAATGAAGCAAAACACTATATCTGTGCATGAATCACTCTGCTATAAATCTAAAAACAAATAAATAAATTGTCTGCCAAGGTATCTGCATCCACTTCCAGGTTGTTCTTCTTGTTTGTGAGATTGAACGGCAGACAGCTGGATTTAAAAGGCAAATATCTGCCGTCAGATGGAGCAGCTCATAATAAATGTGCCAGGTTACTGGTTCGCTGGTTGCACAGGAGCATATGATTGGTTTATCACCCTCACTTCTTGTTAATGGGCCGCTTTTATGAATGAAGGGACACGCAATCGCTCAGTTCTTGTTTATAGCCAGATGAAGTGTGCGTTTACTCAACTTCCTATATCATTGGTGTCAAATATTCAGCCATAAATTTGATTATGCTGTAGAAGCGATTGGTCACAACGATGGAAAGACTAAAAATTTAACACGTTTTCTCATCTTTGGTTGTAATATCTATTTATGTAGCAGGAACTATTGAATCGTGTCCATCATTCACTGCTTCACAGTTGACCAAACAAATGACAGTATAATCTTTTTTATCAGATTTATATTAAATGAAGACATGTCATCACGTCTGAGAGAGAGTGATTGAAAACCAAAGCATTTAAAATAACAGAATTTGATATTTATGAGCCCACCCACCCGGATTTGAATTCAAAATTACCTGTGCAGGATGACATGTGAGGTGACACGCACCAGATAACACAATGCAGAGTCCTGCAGAGGTCAGATAACACTTCCCCAGTGAAGCCATAATACTCACAGCCACAATATCAGCGACGACGAACACACACACACACACACACACACACACACACACACAAAAAGGGAATTGTGAGCGATTCAGGGAACTGATGGCAGCAGGGTTTTTTTCTTCTTCTCCAGGTTAATTCATTGGATGAAACGTTGTGGCACGTGATGTGTCATATATCAAAGGCAGGGCATCAGTAATCTTTGCTCAAGGGCATGGATAACAGGCAGAAAGACATGTGAATGAGATGGAGAGGGGGGTTGGTGAGCGACTCATCCCTTTCTGCCATCACCACAGAGGAGATAGAGGAAGATTTATGGGACATCACAGACCACATACTCGCAGGCTGACCATCTTATATGTGAGCCGTCCCTCCCACAACCTCCCTCCATCTTGTTTTTTTAAAAACACAAAATCCTAGCAAACAGTTGACTCACACATCAAGTATTTAGAGTCATAATTGGGTTTTTTGGGGCCTTGTTATTTAGCCATGTTGATAATATCGCACCTACGTCACCCTCATTGCTTTGTACTCCTTTTTCCAACCTCTAATCCAACTTTTTGAGAGCCGTGCTCCTGCCACCGCCCACCGATGACCGATTGGTGTTCACCAGGTTCCAGCTCAATGATTGACGCTGATAAAACCGCATGACTAACTCTGTGTTTGGGCTGCCTGACACATATATCCGTCTCAGGCTGCGTGGTTGAAATAATCTTAGAGCAACCATCACATTTCTCCTGGGATCTACCAAACAAAGAGCTAGAACACAAGCATATCTAATGTTCAGGATATCTGTATTTGTTTTTACACATTAGCAACCCATTGAGGTTCGATAAACACAGATGGTTTGGAGTGCGTCCAGTTTTCCGTAAGTGCGGCACAAAGCACAATAGTCTTACGCATTATTTAATTACAGTCATCTGTAATGCTGTCACTCTGACTCCACCTTTGTTGCGTGACACGGCGCTGAAAAGGTCTTGCATGCTAAGGCTGTTTGACAGAAATTAGGAGAAGTAATACGTATATGTCTTAATTGAGTGTGATCCCTGAAGTAGCGCTGTTATGGCCCGTCTGATGGGATGTAATCTGATCTGCAGTGATTATAACTGTGAGGACAGATAATCACGGAGGTACACGGTGTCGTTTGATGAATTCCTGGCTTTTCCTGGAAGAGAAGTCGTCACATCTGCCCAACAGGTCGTGGATGATTTCTGAGGATCACAGCTGGTGCCTTCCCTCGGGACACATTCATGTGCTATAATCAGTCATTACAAAAAGTCTTTATAAATTAAATGTTCAAAGTCCCATTGGGTGTATCAATGGCACTGTTCAGGGAAAAAATATCCTGGAGTGCTTTGAAATTAGGAATTAACATGTGCTGTTTTTGGTGTGACTACAAGAATGAACCGTTGTTGTTTTGAGCTGTAATAAATCTTTATTGCTGCAGACAGAGCACCCAACCAGCACTCTCAAGAAATACTATTGCAGACATTCTGCAGAGTATCCAAAAATGTCGGAGTAAGGGTGGTACAGAACAGGCCCGAGCCCTATAGCACAGCTTTTTTGTATTTTTTGCTCTCTTTAATATTGATGTCAAAATAGCCAAATGCTTAAAGGTGCACTATGTAGTATTGGGGAAGAAATCGTATCAGAAGAGAAAGATTTTCATTGACTGATGTTTTTCTTATGCCGAAACAAACTAAATAGAAAAATTGACCTTAAAGGACAACCCAATTTCATACTGTTTTACTATGTTTATATATATATCTCCAAAACTGCAGTGCCCCTTTAATATCCTATGATATCCTATGATATTTTGCTTTTGTGTTTGTCTGCTCACACTCTTCATCAGAGTCAGTCAATCATGCTGCACTTTGGATGTTCTCTGTAGCAAAGAGACGCCATCTTTCACATAACTCTGCTAATTGACCTGAGTGACCGTTGAGAACCGGGTGAATTATAACCTCTTCAGCGAGTGCTCACTTGTTACATAGCGGTGTGAGGAATCTTAGGTAACTCTTTCTAAGAAGACCACATCTAAAGTGCTCTCTGGGGACATTCATAATGTGTATATCATAATGATTCATGACTACACTCATAAATACATATAAAGCTTTCGGATGCACTGTATCAACAGTCATAAAACATAATAGATGTGACTTTCTTATGGATTCTCTTGACTAGTTGTAAACTCAAAGTTGACTGATGGGGCTTGTAATACATTTTGACTTCCTACACACCTCAACAATCAACCATAGTAAGGATTCATTGTCTGCTATAATATTCCTTGCGGTGTCATAAGTTATAATTTTATTTGTTAGGTGAAGAGATGTACATATTGATGCATCTATAACTAGAATTGTACTCAGTAGAGATATTACCTCCACCAAGGCCCATCTAACCCAATGGCCTTTATGTTACTGTACAGTGGCTGAAAAAAAAAGACTACCCTCCATAAAAACATATTAAATCTACCAGATCCTGATTTTAAATAGGATCCGCATCAAGTTGTACTCATTCATAGGTTTTTATTTCATTACCCTAACCCTAACCCTAAATTCCTGGATCTTTCCCTTTGTGCGAATCCATACCGAAAGTTAATGGGATCCGCCATCTAACTTTTGTGGAAATACGTTCAGTAGCAATCAGCCAACCAACCAGCTAGCCAGCCAAAACACGTTTGGATGTTATGTGAAAACATAACCTCCTTGGCAGACGTAGTAATGTACGCTTCATCATAATGTTTCATTGTTGTGGTAAGTAAGTATAATGCATTTTCATATGTGTAAAAATATTGTGCTGCTACACGATGATGATACTGCATGGACTATTATAGCATACAATGAGTCCTTACTACAGTTGATTGTTGAGGTCCTTATAGGTAGTCATAATGTATTACAAGACTCGTCAGTCAACCTCTTGTTTATAACTAGTCAGAGCATCTATAAGACATTTAAGATAACTTATAATTCATTATAAGTCACATGTAGTGTTTTAAAACTGATATAGTGCATCAGAAAGCATTATGTGTGTTAATGAGTGTAGTCATAAAATATTACAAATTATGCCCCTATAACACTCTGTTCTTCATAGAAAGGGCCATCGAAACTTCAGGAATATGCACCTTTTGTACAGTTGAGTTAGTTGTGCCATTGAGTTTAATCGTTGCGTCTGTTGTGAGTGAGCATGTTCAGTCTTTGGTTGCTTCTGTGTGATATAGATTGCACTCAAGGAGCAGAAACAGGACAGACCTCAGCCTCAGTGTGTATCAGGTTTCTTGCCAGGAACTATTGAACTTTTCTTTGACAGGTCATTCAGACTGTGACAGAAGCGAAAGGACAGTGGGATCAACTTAAAAGCCAGGAAACAAAGCGAGTCTGTCGACTCCACTCTGCATCTGATCCACCACAGATGCACTGGTCGGTGTTCACGTACCTGTCAGGAGCTGTGAGCGCTAGGAGGAAGCGGCTGTGTTCGTCGGATGATATCCTTCCTCTCGGCAGTGGCGAGGAGAACGCCCTGTTCACACAAAGGGTAGCCTCACTCCTTCGCACTGTTTATTTTTAGTCATAACATCCACTACAATTGAAAGTATGGGTCAAGGTGAGGCTAGGACACTTGTGAGGGGAGGGTGCCTGAGGAACAACAAACAGATGTTCTTTGATGATAATTGCAGAGAAGGGAAAAGGAGTGTGGAGGGCAGGCTTGTAAAGCACTCACTTGTTGAGGCTGTCCCCCCTGCCTCCTGCCCCCTCTGAAGCCCTGTGGTGGTATGTTGTTTAGCCCCAGGAGTCAGAGTGGGCCTGCTGGTGCCATTACCCTTACTCGCCAGAGGTGACATCTGCTCACAGTAGCAGCCACAAATTTGAATGCCAATATCCTCGCCTTGAACCGACCTGTAAAAAAAAAAGTTTGTGTCAGTGAGTGACAATCTTTCTCAACATGAAAGGTTAGGGAGCCACAGCCCTTAATCAAGTGTGGCTGTCAGCAGGCGCCCTTTAAAATGGAGCTGTAAAGACAGGCTGCCAGTGTTACAGCCGATGAGCGCTAGCACTGAATGATTGATTTGTGTAAATCATTTTCTTTTTTGCTCTCTCGCTCTCTTTTACGAGCATCAGCAGCGGTAGAGGATAGTGAGGATACCATCATGGGATTAAGTATAGCTTCTCCTGGCTGTCCTGGTGATTAATGAGCTGCCACAGCATTCCCAACTGTCACTATGAGGAGCATGGGTTCAAACCATGTCTAGACTGATGATACAAAAGACAAAAATCGCTTGTGTCATCGTGTCATTAATGTCCTGTAGTTCTGATGTTGATTTAGCAAGTTGCCAATCACCCTCAGGGGATTGTGACACTCTGGTTATTAGGATCTCTCCAGTGCTTCATTTCTGCAAACTATTCAGGGCAGATTTAATTTTAGAGTTATTGATCTACAGTAGTTTTAGTGTTTGGGTCAGCAATTTTTAGAATGGCTTTTATTTAAGAATAGCAGCCTGGTTTAACATTAGCTTTAGCACTGGGTTTTTTCTTTTTTTTGAGGCAGCATGGCAGTGCAGTGGTTTGGGCTGTTGCCCCACAGCAAGAAGACCTGGCTGGGGCAGGGCCTTTCTGTGCAGAGTTTGCATGTTCTCCCCGTGTCTGCGTGGGTTCTCTCTGGGTACTCCGGCTTCCTCCCACAATCCAAAGACATTCAAAAAAGTTAGATTAATCGGTTACTCTAAATTGTCCGTAGGTGTGAATGTGAGTGTGAATGGTTGTTTGTCCCTATATGTCAGCCCTGTGATGAACTGGCGACTTATCCAGAGTGTACCCCGCTGTCGCCCAATGTCAGCTGGGATCGGCTCCAGCCCACCCATGGCCCTGAAAAGGATAAGCGGCTTCAGATAATGAATGGATGGATGGATTGTTTTTTGAATTGCTTGCCCTCTTCAAGTGCTCCAGATGTTTCCCATCTCTTCTTACCCTGCCCCAGCTACCTGAGTACTTACACCACAGTCAGGGAAGAATCAAAATTTACTGCAAGCAGAACAAGAAAAAAGGGGGCAACAATCAAAGGCAGCTGAAGCTGTTTTTGCGAGCTAGCTAACCTTAGCACCCCAAAATTACCAAGCACTCTCTTTTCTTAAAGCCAACCCATCTTCATACCTAAACACAGTGTTCTTCCAGTCCATCTTGCATGTTTTAAATATTTCCCTGCCCCAACACACCTGATTCGAATGAATGGGTTGTTATCAGATTTCAGCAGAGCTTGATGGCAAGCTAATCCTTTAAATCAGCTGTGTTGGGGCAGGTAAAAACCTCATACATGTAGGGCATGTATTAGTTAGAAGAGTTATTTGTTAGCATTAAACCCAACAAGAGTCAGGAAAAGCAATCTTTTGGTGGTTTTAGGGAATGCAGTTTTCTTCTTGGTGGCTTCCATGTTGTTTCCACATTCCAACTTCAAAGCTCATTAACACCAGGAGCATGTGAATGCAGGGTTAATCCTAAATCCAGCCTAGTCTGCTGTTTGTAGCTAAGAGAAATAATAGGCTATTTCCTGAAGAAGGCAGTCCCTACCACTCTGTATCTTAAACTAGCTGGACTTTAGGAAGTCACGCTATTTTGCAGACCACAGTTTACTCTAATTGAAATCTGAAGTGAACTTTGTTGGATCAATGTGCCTCATCTAACACTCACAGACACCATCTCCTTTTCTTAAACCTTCCAGCGAAGTGATTTGCTTTGTATGGACGCTATCTCACTCCTGCTTTTTAATTAGTACTTTTTTTTTATTTTTTTTATCTCAGATATTGACAGAAACGTCTGTCTCCCCTCACAGCCAGCTGTCGGTCTTGTTCTCCAGATCCTCCAGAGATTCTTTATGTCTTGTTTTAGAGATCGTCCCTTGTAATGTCTTCTGACCTTTTGCATCGAACTAGAAAGCCGGACGCAGAGCTGCGAGCAGAGCGAGAAGGAGGGGAAATTGAGCCGCTCTACATCTATCTCTCCCGGAGGAGTGTCGTGTTTCTCTTTCCACCGTTTATTTGAAAGCTATCATTTCCTGGGATTCATCGCTGAAAAATGGCATCGATTCTCCGGATGATAGATGCTAAGTGTCCTTCTATCGACATGCCTATTGACAGGCCTGTGTAAATTCTGCATCTTATAACCCCCACAGATAAATGATACACCTTGCGAGCAGCGAGGATGTAGCTCAGTCGATGGCGGTGTCTGAGCATCTCCTACATTAGCGGGTGTCACTTCTGACCAGTGTGATTCATTTTGTCAGAAAACACCTTATCAGTCACTGTGCTGAATAATTAAACACAATAAGACTGATGGGAGATAAGGTCCCTCTGCAAAACATGTGGGCTAAGAAACAACAAGAGGATTTTATTCAGCTCAGTGCTGCAGCTACTGTAGGAAGGTCAAATCTTAATCTAAAGATGTTTTTGAATCTAATATGCCTGTCTGGAAAGTTTGCTGTAGCATTAAAATGAGTTATGTAAAGCCTTAAACCTACTGCATGTGCTGTGAAGCAACTCGTTTCTTTACTGCATTGTTTACAGGGGCTATTTTTCTTTGACTCTGTAAGGTTTATTGCATCTTAATCTTACCCTTTTGTAGCGCTGCCTGCAAGGACGTTAAATAATGTCCCACTGCCAACCGTTTTCTCCATCTCAATTTGTTTTATAGTAATACACAATTTAACCTTCAGAATAGCATTTGCAGGTTCATAACACTTGGAACAGGTGTAATTTTTCTAACAAACAGAGCTGCAATGTGACCCTATTTATCTCTGTTTCTTATAATGCATTGTATTAATCTGTGGGCCATTCATGACCCATTATTTCAGCAGGACAATAATTCACTCTTATTGTTCAGCCTCGCTACTGAGGAAGATCTATCTAGTCCAGTTGTGCTTTATTGTTCCACCGTGCGGCTGTTGTGTGGGATCTGTGGGGGTTTACCTTTGTAGCTTTTTGCTCAATAATCCATGAACCATCATATGTTATGGAGAGTGAAATGGGCTCTTGTGGTTCAGCCTCTTGAAAATGTGAATTTCATGGCTTGATTGATCGCGGTGATATGTGTTGGAGATTTTTCTGGTGGCTTCTCGGAAAACACTGAGAAATCATCTCTGTAAAAAATAATTTATTTTACCATAGATGGTCTGAGAAAATGATGCAGTGCTCCAGACTAACTTTTCACACTGGCTGCACATCTTTCTGATGGACCCAATAATACATTTTAATTTAATTTCTTAACAAGTTCCGTTCATTATCAACAGGAATAAAGGTGCAAATGTATGTTTTTCTTCTTTTTAATCACAGCACATGCAACAAGATCATAAAACTTAACGTCATGAATAAATCCTTCCATCACATACTGTAGTCCTTGCTGTGGAAGCTATATTGGCTGACTTCCAGAAACTATATATCAATCACTGCTGCAGACGACTAACCGGGACTTGCTTCAACATGTTTCTTATTGTCATGCTTGGCCAACCTAGCAACAGTAACTTAGGGGAGCGAGATTTATGATTGATCAATTGTTTTAAAAGTAAACTGCTAAATTTAAGCTGCACCAGTGCCACGAATCATACTTTTTTGGGTGCATGTGCAGCCAAAATAGTTGCACCCTGGTCCTTTTACACAGAAGGGTAGTCATTTAACACCAGTATTAGTGAGTATATTGTTGCGTATTTTACAAGTGCGGGTACACTTGCTAAAAATAGGCACCTGACTCTTTTCCCATTGCCAGTAGTAGTTTGCTTTTTATGGTGTGTCACGTTCGACATCACAAACAGGACACAATTTGGAACCGCATGCATAGTTTTTTCCAGAGCTGATGATGACGTAATGCACTGCTTGAAAGGAGAGGCATGGAAAAGTATTTATGCACCAGTAACCTTAACTTCGACACGGCAGTATCACAGCCCTGGAAAAAGGACGAAAAGTGTGTCCACCTGGGCGCCACGTGAAAGGTGTAATAACTGCAAATCTACCAACAGATTGTGCAAGAAGTTAAACCATCTGTGATCCTTTAAATAAAAGATAAAACTAAATCCAGTTGTAATTATATCATTCCAGTAAGATAATTTTCGAGAAACTGTGAAGACCTTTACATTAACGCTGCAGCTTAAAGCAGAGCTGTGTGGTTACTGCAAGTCGAACCTCCCCGCCAACGTTTCTTCCCCTTGTTCCGAAGATAAATTAGCAGCTTCTAAATAATGCAGTGAACCCTAATTCTCTTTGATTAGTAGTGAGTTAGATGATGGCGACCCATTGAAATTGGTCATCAGCATAAATAACGAGCGAATGAACTGATAAAATGCAAAGTCCTCGGCCATCATAAATCAAATGGAATCCACTGGCCGTGGAAGCGGGTGGAATTAGAAGTCCATGCTCCTATTAATTATGTTGCCTTGTGAAGGCGACAGCGTGATAAATCAGCGCTGAAAGGCCCTTCACCGGCTGAGCCTGAGGAGTTAGACTGCCTGCAAATTGCTTTGTGTATGCTCCTAATTGTTTCTTAAATAACCCTCCTTTTTGAGGCAGGTTGGAAAGGTAGTCTACCAAGAAGGGTCAAGGAAGTCAGAGCCAGTGCCTCTCTCAGACAACATTAAAGAAAATCATCTCTCTCTACCCACCCCTCTGAATTTGTGTAGTATGAAGCAAGTATATAACAATAATAATAAAAAACATGAATATTTCTCTCTAATATCTCCCTCATTGACTAACATGAATCAATGCATTGATCCATTTAATAAAAATAGATTTGTTGTTTGCTTTGAATCATTGAAATGATTAAAGGAGCAATATGTAAGAATTGCCCACCTTTCAAATTCATCCTCCAAACAAAGACGGGGCAGCATATCACCAGAGTTACTGCTAACTACTTATTAAACCATGAAGCTATTAGTCGACTCTGCCCAGATGTAGGGGTAGTATTGGTGTCTTTACTATTGGGTAAGGGTTAAGGTTAAAATAATTGCTATGGCCATTAGAAGCTGCCGCCCAACATGAAACGTCAGTGGTCTGAACAAGCTGCGTTCACAGTCGACCTGGTTGTTTTTTCGATGACGATGGTTCAACCACAAGGTAGCAACGTGTAAAAGCAAACCCTGCTTTATCGTCTATAGGAATATGTTTATTGATTTAATAAATCAAGTTAGAAGTAAGCTCATTTCCTCATAGACTTCTACGCAATCTGAAATCCTTTTGAAACCAGCGGGGTCACCTCCTGCTGGCTGTTAAGAATGCAGGATTAAGGCACTTCCACATTGGCTAAACTTTTCAGACCTTGAAGCTCAGTCCATTTTTTACAGTCAAGGCTTTTCTTTTGTTTTTAACAAACACATGCCAACACAGTTTTGTAACTGCTTTTATTTGACTCCCATTCTTTATTAGTGCCCCTCTTGTATAATATTTCCCTGCAACAGCGTTTTTGTTGGCCAAATAACATTAAATGGATGAAATTAAATTACTTTAACTTTTGAGGCATGTAATAACGATCAGACCTCTGAGGAGCATGTAATTAATGTGAATACTGAGGCAGTCATGAGCTATTGCTCATTAAAATACAGCCAAATATAAAACTGTGAATTTAGCCCAGGAACTTAATTTGTATTTGTTGAGCAGTGGGCATCGTCTTGCATGAAATGTAGAGTTTCCAGAGTATTTAGCAGGAACATTCAGTTAGGTTTAATTGTGTTTGCTGCCTGAAATGCCAGCGGTCATGCAATGTCAGTGTATGGCTTTGTGTCCGTGTCTGCTGTCAGTGTGTGTGATGAAGGGCCTCAGTGCTTTGAGTGCTTTGATCCGCTGACAGCTCTGCAGAGGAAGATGTGTGTGTGTGTGTGTGTGTGTGTGTGTGTGTGTGTGTGTGTAGTGGGGCAGCTACTGAATGTTGTCATTATCGACTGTTTTCTCCGATTAACCAGTCATCCTGTAAAATGTCAGGAAATGATGATGAATGCCCATCACAAGTTCCCAAAGACCAAGGTGACATGTCAGCACACTTTTTTCTGATTATCAATGCAAGAGTGATGAATACAGAGACATTTTAGAAAATTGCAAGTCAGCTGTAAAACTTCCAATTAATCATCAACACTCCTTTTAACAAAATACTTTGTTGTGTTTGAATCTGTGAATGTAGCACAAAGGACTCAAACCTAGTTTCGCATTTTAAACCCCTTGTCTTCTAGAAAATGATTATAAATGTACCTTGTAATCTTTTGATCATCAGAAAATCTGAAAATAGTGGTGAAAGTAAAATTGAATATAGGAATCTCTTAGGATCTCAGGAGTAGGCTACTTAAACAAACAAGCTAACTAGCTGGAATGAAGTTGAACCGTCTTTTTTCCCCTGATTTCAGCCTACAATATAACTTTCTTCTAGCACTGTCAACAAAACCATAAACCACATTGCTTAATGTAATGTATTAGATTAGTTCTGCTAACTTGAAAAATTGGTGGAACTTGTTGATAGCAGACTTATAAAAGTGTTTGTGATTCAAATATTTTTTTTAAAAATTAAGTGATTGGTAAGACTGGCAAGAATTCTTTCATTTTGGCATTTTTGGCTGGAAAAATTGGAGGGATTTAAGAAATACAAGATCCCACGAATGTTGCAGGACATTGGTTGAATTTGTGGTACTTTCTTTGATTGCAAGATAACAAATTACTGGGTGTATTCACATAAACAGTTTGACTATTCTAACAACAAAAATGGAATTCTTACAATCAGCAACAATTAAACAGGGCTGCAACTAATTGCTATTTGCATTAATGAATCCGTAATCAGTATAGTTTCCCACAGCTCAAGGTGATTTAGTCAAGGTGATCAGTCCAAAACCCCAATTTATTACATTTTCTATCAAATATGGCAGAAAAGCAGCAAATTCTCACAATTTCTTTGTCGTTTTCACTTGATAAATAACCGGAAAGGACAGATTGATTCCTAATATCGTCGATTAATTTTCTGTCACGTGCGTGTTCGTAGGTGCCCTTCTGTTGACATTCAGCCCCTGGTAGATGTTTGAGTTTAAATAATGCTCCTGTGCGGTCGGAGGAATAATGGTGTGGACTTTCATGACATTGCGTCAGTGCCAAGGTGACTGACTGGAGGACTGATTGCTCCCTCTCCCTCTCTCTCTCGCGCTCTCTGTCCGTTCCCCCTTCTCACCCTGTCAATAAGCATCCTCTTGTCTGATGGAGTCACATCAGGGCACTGCAGCTGACACCATGGTGTCTTTATTTCCTGCAGCAATCCTTTTACAACACACATCAGTGGTGATTAATACACTGACAGCAGCCAGGAGGTTAACCCCCTGCTGCCGAGCCAGCTACTGTTACTGACAAACACACACTACTCACCTTACATTCATAACCACACCGTACTGCACCTTCCTCTTTAATATATCCTGTGTATAATCAAAGAAGAGAGATAACAGTGCAGGACTTCAGTCGCCCAACACTGTACACTTTAGATTTGATTGATGGCAGTAGATAATACTTGGTATTCCAAAACTGTCTTTTACATTAAACCAAATGGTTGCTCCCACTTGCAGCTGTCTGCACGGTTATTAAATCGCAGGTCTTCAGATTTAAATTTATGGCATCCATTACTCAAGAATTTACATGTCCAGGTGTTGCATCTGTTTGGCTTCAGGTAGGGGTCACTTTGATTTATTAATATCCACTGTTTCGTCTGCTCGACAATCACTGACATATTGTCACTTAGGGCAGCGTGTCTCTCTGTCTTTAACAGCTGTGACAACCTGCGTGTTATTAGCTCCCCGGCTGATTATGCAGACGTGCAGACCGAACATGTCAGCTTCTGTAGGGCGAGATTACACACAGTACTTAATGCCTATAATAGCCAATAAACAGCAATCATAGACTCCGGGCTCGAGTGTGGATTTTCTCATTACATCTTATCAACACCTGCTTAATTGTTGAACATCACAGAACTCTCATGATAGAGGAGATAAGTTGCCCGTCTTCAGGAGTGATCGGACCATCTGGGTCATTCAGAGCCATATGTTCGCACTTTGTTATTGTTGCACAGTTTGTTTTTGGTAAGATGGAGCCCATACGGTGTGCAGCTTCACAGCTTTTGATTTGCAAGTTGTTGGTGGGTGAAGGAGCGTCAGCATTAGTGCTGGAACGATTAGTGGATTAGTGGATCAGCAGAAAATTTGCCAATCACATTTTTGAGCATTAGTTCATTGTTTGAGTCATGGCAAACACTGGCTGGTTCTTGCTCTCTTTTTGTTTTACATGAAAATGGTTGTGATAACGTTGGATGTAAATATTAATAATGTCCTCCTGAGCTGACCTGTAATGTAAGCTTACCTCCATGAGAAGATAGAACTTTCTTCTAGGCGATTATGTGGTTAGTGGGAGTAGTTTGGTAGGAAGAAAATAGTTCCCACATGAAACTGCCAGCCCTGTGTTAGCAGTTTCATGCAGGGACTATATACGAGTAGATACGTCCAAGGTTGACATTTGTACCAAACGTGGAAGGGATAATGGTGGTGTGATTACAACCCAACAGGGTTGCTCAACGGACACCTGCGGACATTTCCAGCTGTTTTTGTGGCGAACAAAACCGGCCATTTTTTGCTAGATGTCGGACCATCTCCATCTCTGATATTGGCGATCAAAACAGGTATTTCAAGCCAAACCATTGTTTTCCAAACCCTAACCAAGTGGTTTTACTAGAACACAAGCTCAGTTGTGACTAGAGAGAAATAGAAAATTCAACTTAAGCAAATGCAAAGTTGTTGCAACTCGTGTTGCACGAAGGAACTCTCAGTTTTTGCTTATCTGAGGTTTTGCAGAAACGTACCTGACTAACGTTTTTTCTGGTGATGGAGAGACATTGCTGTTGAGTTTTTCAAAAGTAAAGTTTTTGGCGCTCTGAGCACGACCAGTTCCATTATAGTTTAGAGAAAGCAGACTCTCAGGCCGATATCTCCAAAACTCAGCGACTCACACCAAAACAATCTATACGGATAAATACAACTACAGGTGAGAGAAAAAATGTGTTTGGGTTTAGACACTAGAGGCACTGTGTTGATGTCACCTTGACTTTTGGGAACTTCTAGCTCGCACTTTTGAATATTTTTATCATTGTATATCTTTAAAAATTAATCTATTATTATTAAAAATCATTGATAGACTAAAAAAGTGAAAATAATCATCACATCTCCATGGTAATATGGGATTGTACTAAACCTTTTGGAATGACAAAGCATCTTCACAAACAGACATTACAGCTGGATTTTAAATGTCACATGTTCAAAATTCAATCTTTCATGTCCGTTCCGCACCTGCTATTTGCATGACACCATCAGCAAGAAAACGACTGGTCTTAGCGGCAGACAATCAAGATATAAGCAGGGGACTACAACCTGGTTTGGCACCGAACATCACTGTCGCTCCGCTCACAGTGCGTGTCAGCAGGACGGACCACTGAGGGCCATAGGTGGCCCAGTTGTTAAGACTTAGCAAATGTCACGGGCGGAGGGAGAGAGCGTCCCCTCGAGTCCCCCAGATGCTGCTCCCACCTCTCATCATTAACTCTCACACTGAGATAGTAATTAGGGCTCCTCGCGGCATAAGACAGATTCTGCATCAGACCAAATTTTCTAAGCTGTCATTCTAATTATATAGGCCAGGGCAAGATGGATCAGCTTGGTCGTGAGTTAGTGTTGATGTCAGTTAGTTAATCATGGTGACTCGGCCCCAAGTCACAAGGCTCTCCGCTGTGTCCAAAACAAGAAATCTTTGAAAATTTTATACCAACTCAGTCGCTGTCTGAGTGTTGTTGTTGGTTGTTTTATCTCATGGCTCGTAGACTATAGCACGAAGAATATCCCAGTGTGACGGTACAGTGTCATGACTCATGGTAAGAGTTTAGCTGCTCATTTAAGTCTGACTTTAGCCCCCGCTCCTCCAGCAACTGGCAAATTATAACCTTTTCTCACAGTGCAAGTGAGGACATGTTAATTGGATTTGACAAGGGCATATTATGCACAACAAATATGCATAATTTGGCAAAAATGGAACAGAAAATTGGAAATAAAGAACAGAACAAAGTAGATTTACATGGTCGGGTAGTCTGAATGTCTGGTATCATATTCTCTCCTGCCGCCTCCATAAAAAGGCACAGAACTGTAACAATGGGTATCAGTGGAAAGTGCTTTAAAGTTAAAGCTGATGGATGGCTTGTCAAAAAAAATAATTGCACTGGTGGGAAAGTGGGTCTGCGTGCTTAGAGGGGGGAGAGCAGGATCTACAGAGAGGATGATGGGAAGTGACAGTGGTCTGTCAAGACGCAGTGGCTGCCCAGAGTAGTGTGAAGCCCCAGCTAGAAGGTGGCAGAACAGAGCAGGCTGTCAGAGCAGGAAAGTGCCTTTAATACATTGAAATGAAAAGGAATCCGCCTGTCAGACCTGTTCAGCCAGTCGAGGGAGGAAGAAGGAATATGGCGGAATAGGTGTAGACGTAGTAGAGCTGGGAGAAGCCAGCGCGCCACTGGCCTGGCTACAGGTACAAATCATGCAGTCGAATGAGATGGGTCGTCAGCCGCTCGTGGCTGCTACTAGTTACAACTGGTTCCTTTTGCTGTGACAATTCATTAATCAGTTTGACAGATCTGGCCTTATTACATGAAATATTTGACACTTGAGCAATTGGATTGTCAACTGCCTCCTATTATACATGCAATTCAAATTCAGGCTCTCTTGTTGTAATTCAGAGAAGCCTGTTATCTTTAGGAAGTCATGCACTGACCTTGGGAGACAAGTATTACTGCTTTATGCTTTAATATATGCAGTATTACCCCTTTTACACTGGATAAAAACCTACTAATACCGACTAACGTCTGGTTTCAGTCTTCCATGGGAAAGGATGAAGCATTGGCATTAATTCCTGGGTCAAATGACTCTGCAGCAGTCACAGGTATTTATCGGCTCCAGCTCTGATCAGATGTGATGGAAACATGACAAACGGGTGGACATGCCTATTTTTTGACAATTTTCTGGTGCGAATGTTGGCATATAAATACGTTCCTCTCAGGCAGTTATCAACATAACATTGCCACTGGCCTCAATGTTGCTTTGTATTGTTTCCTGTTTTCCGGCACATTTGTGAGTCAAAATGGGACGATACAAGATTTCCGTGCGCAAAAAAACCCCATTGAGAATAAGTTTCAATTGAATTTCCATTATAACTAGAATAGCACTCTGTAGAGCGACACCAAGTCTCAACAGTCCCCTTTAATTCAGTAAAGCCTAATTCAATATCAAACTTGATCGCCCTGTATCGCTCTAAAAAAGACACCCATAACTGCTTAAACATAATTTAAGCTTACCAAATCTAGCACCTGCAACGTTTCACTCACTCATCACCTCACCAGCCACCTAAAAAATAACTTGATAAAGATCCATGCACTACTGTCTGGGAGATTAGTGAAAATGTTGAAAAACATTCCTGGATCTGACACCAAAAGGTAATGGGGTCTCTTCTGGGGGGAGACCCATCCCACCAACCAACCAACCAGCCAACCAGCCAACCAACCAACCAACCAACCAACCAGCCAACCAGCCTAACCATGGCTGTAGGCTTGGCTTACCTTTTGTATCCCCCACAGTAGAAATTTAATCGGACATGTGAAAATACTGTGGATTCCAAACTACAGATGTGTGTCCTACTTGTGATACATTATGGGGATAATATAGTCAATCACAATTATTTTAAAGATGAAAATCATGACATGAAATTTTCATATCATCCCATGCCTATTTGTAATGTTGAATGTGACACATCGGAATAAAAACAGAAAGGAAAAACTCGTCTTCTGGCAATGGAAAAGGAGTCATTCGTCAGTTTTTAGCGAGTTAACCAGCGTTTAAATATCCCTCATATACGAGCTAATTTTGATGTTCGAGTGGTATTAGTGAATATACATAAAAGCCCCAAGACATATACGACACAGATCTCATTCTTCTGCCTGGTCCTCGCCCATGCATGATATAAAAGTGTCAGGCTTTGATTGGAGGAATGATGTATAGACTGACCTAACAAAGGATCAAGTGCCCAGTAAGACAGACAGCTAATAGATAGAGAAGCAAGAGGAGCCTCATTTAGAGAGGAAGGGCTGTTTGCGCTGCCAATATGACAAAGGGGAAGTCGACAACCATTGATCCATGCTCACGGATGACAGCTTAAAAATTCAGCAATAATCATGACAAATGAGGAGAGGCACCACAGCCAGAAAATTATCAATAATCGGCGGCTGAGAAGAAATGCCAAGGTCAGAGAGAAAAGGCTACTGAAGTTCTGTCTGTGTGTGGACGCTGCCAGGTGATATATCGGTAAAGATAGGAGGAGCAGCCTCTAAAGCGAGGTAGAAGTTATTAATTAAGTTTTGGATCCCACTGGGATGCGAATGTCCCTCAGTATGGATTCCTCGCTGGAACCCACTGAATGCCAAGGGCAAAGAGACCATTATGTAACAGGCAGTTTCTGGTGGCTTTGATCCCTCACAGGGGAGCTGCTGGATGGATTTGCTGTATCAATAACTCAATCCCTTTTCAAAGGAAACCTGAAGAGGGCTGTGGCATTAGTAGCATCGCGTTTCATGACAGGTCACTGCTGATGTGGGCTCAAGCAGGAGGGATTTACCTATTCATTCATCCAAACTCTTATGAGTGGCCTGTCCAGGTCAGGGTCACAGTGATGTGTAATTCTTTCATTTTACAACTTTCTCCAGGTACATGAGGACAAGATCTTCAAGGCCAAATGGGAGATGTAGCACTTCCAAAATTGCAAATGGAAGAGGCATCCGTACAGAGTTCCCCAACCTCCTTGTTTTCTACCTCTAATCGTGAAGGAACAAAATGTTTTTTCCAGAACTGAACTCCTCACTTTATCTTGTGAAGTGAAACAAGTACCTCGCTCTCGTCATTATCAATGTCTTAGAAAGAGCCAAGGTTATTGTAAGTTCCCTGAAACAGAGGTAAATCTAATCTCTCTTTCACCGTCACTTGTGACAAATGAAGCTCTGGAGAAAGATTATTTTGCATGCTTAGGCCTTTAGTTTACTTCTCATACCACCCTGTCATTCTCACTTTCTTCATAATTTCCTCTGGAGTATTTTTTCTTGCTGCCACTCAGGGTAGATGCCCTTCAATCACAAAATCTCCATGTCGAGTTTAAGTGTCGAAGACTTTCTGACAAGACTCAATTATCACATATCATCTGCTGTAATAAACATTCTTTACTTCATTCACCTGTCTGTCCTGATTGAAATACCTCATGATACTTGAATTCGTCCACTTGGGGCGGCTGTGTCCTCCTAAGGGCCTGAGTATTAGTTATTAGTTAGAAATTAGAATTAGAAATTAGTTTGGGAGATCTCTTGTAGCCTGCTCCTCATCTCTGCTTGCAGCTAGCAGCATTAGCTACTACTAGCATAGCCTGACTTAGTGGATGTAGCCTGTGATTCTTTACCTATTCCCCCCCTTCCTTCCACTTTCTGCGTGTGGTGTTTTCAGAAACCCCATCGCTACGTAAAAAAACCCAACAACCTACAAGCTATTGACTTACACGCTGAAAATGGCAAGTTACCCCAACACTAACCTGTTCGCTAACAGCAAGAGAGTAAACAAGCCAACACTTGTTCTTTTGCGAGGATTTAGCTATTTTAATGTTGCGTGCAAACCAATTTTCTCCCTGACACCGTTATGCAGGGGCAACGTCGCGGCCCTACGGCTAGCGTAACACATCCAAAACTCTGACTGAATGGGTGGTGGTTGAGTTGCATTGTGGGTAATGTAGGTGCCATGTTTTGACAAGGAAGAAAAATGCATGGAATGAAAATTAAGATATATCTGATTCTTCTGCATGGATTTTGATTATTTTTTAAAAACTGTCCATTGTAAGTACTGTATGACGTTGCTATTAACTCCCACCGTTACATTTCAATTTATCCATAGAGGAAATATTTTGTGATTTGATGATGTGTGATTTGTGAGTATGAAAAACTGTATCTACGATGATTTAGAGGGCATTTTGCATCAGTCAGTTGTTTGATCAACATTGCACATACACACACAAACCCAGTGAGTCACAGGCATTTGAGCAAGCCTCTGTGTCAATGAGTGACACATCCTCCATTGTAGTCGTATCTAAATTCATGGAAATCCTGGAAAAAAACCCACAAAATGAGGTGGTTCATTCACACAAGGTGACCCCGCTCACTATATTGTCATTGTCATTATGTGTTATAAAGTGAATGGCTTTTTTTTTTTTTTGTAGTTGGAGCAATTAATAGCAGCATCATTAGACTTAGCTGTCTTTTCATTAGGCTTAGCAGGTTGCATAACACTAATGTCCTTGGTTACTTCTGCTAAAGTTGCAAGGAAGAAGAGTAAAGTGGAAAGCAGTAAAAGGAGTTGCTGGCACGGCCAAAAGAGCTCAATTCAGTGAGATGCAAATACAGTAATGCAGCTGCAAATGCACTTTAATTGTATCTTTTCAAATCAACTGGGCAGGTCACTCGTTCAGCCAAGGTTCAATGGGCCACGAGGTCAAAGAGACAAGAGAATAATTTACTAGCTGTGTCGTGCTCCTGTGATTGAGTCGTCTTTCTGGCTCTGGGACCTGATTTGTGACCTCGGTGTGAAAAGTGGCATGCGGCTGCAGGTATGCACACTTCAGGGGAGGTGCGCTTTCTCACATCTCTGCTCCAAACTAGCACACTGCTAATAACAACACAAGATATTAATCCTCGGCTGGTGAAAATGATCGTGCAGCAAAGAGAAAAACCTTGGTGGAGGTGTGAAACAATTAAGTGTCCGCAGCGGCTCATTTGTTGAGGTGCGTTTGGCATCTTTACTGCATCTACAGAATGCTCACATCCATTCACACAGAGTTGTAAATTTTTTTTAAATACTGTTAGCATCATAATGTTGTACGTCGCCTGAAGAGGGATGATTATTCTGTCAAATTATTGCCGCCCAGACGCTGCCCACACACTTCCTTTGCCTTTGCTGTAAGGATAAAAGCACAGTTCCTGTTTTTCTGGGACCATCTGTAAGAAAAAACCAGCCCAAGGTAAAAAACGATGACTGCAACTTGGCAGAAGATTAAACGGGCCCTCCGCAAAAGCCATTAATAATTCTCATATTTTGGAAACAGACCATACATACAGAATCTGTGGTATTTAATCTCCTCTCTCAGCGAATAAAAAAAAGGTCAGCTGGGAGGGAGAGACTTTTTTTTCCCTCTCCAGCCCAGACTGATGGGCCTAGCTTTTCCAAGGCACCCCATTTGTCTGTCAGGGCTGTGAGCAGAGCCAGTGATTTAGTTTCCATCACATGAAGCTCATGTCCGGTTGATGATACTGCCAAGCGGGATATGGGGAGAATTTGTCACCTGGAGCTTTGACAGGGAGATAATTGCTGATAGTTAGCAGAATAATAGGATATGAGCATTACTTGCCACACAGGGTTTAGGGAGTGTTTGTTGCTCACACTTCAGAGCACATTTTTCCCACACCACTTCATTACTGACTTTGTTTACACAGAAATGATTTAACCTAATCAGGGTGAAACAACCAACACATCAACTCAGTATTTAGAGAAAGATCTACATGCAAGATTTTTTATTACACAGCTGAGACGTTAATTATCATGTCAACACTTGAAGCTGATTCAGCATGATGTCATTATTTATACAGGTGTCCCGACAGTTGGGGTTTAGCTTTGAGCTGTTTCCTTCATTAGTGATGAAATCTACAGATGAAAAATGTGCTGCAAGTGTCTGTGTGTTTTTTGGGAAAAGTCCCTTTTGTTTCTCATTAACTGTATAAAGTATGGAAGGGGCTTTCAGGGTCTGAGAAGTGAAGATAATGCAGAAGTGCCTTAAATCCGAAATATGTCTAATGCAGGGGGCGATTACACTGGTTTCAAAAAGAAATCAATTGTATATAAGCTTATGAGAAAAGAAGCCTAATTCTCACTTGATTTATAACTTCAGGTGAAAGTTTTCTAATGAGTTTATAGTCTCAGTTGCTAGTTTCAAGTCTTCTTCAACCCAGTGTGATGTTTATTTTGTTTATCATGGTCAGATTTAGGCTAAAAATGAGGATAAAGCAGGGTGTGCTACTTTGTGATTGACAAGTTGCTACCACGGGGCGTTCTCTTCAATACAGCAGATCAAATAAACGGTTATTTCTGGGTCTTAAAAGCCTAAAAAGACGTTGATGGACGTAAAGTCAAACTTGGCGCTTCAAAACAGTAATCCGAAAAACAAATGGGTGATGGTGGGTTTAAACTTGATTTTTCCCTACTCATCAGCAGTGTTGTATAAAATACCCACAAGTCATACTTGAATAGAAGTGAAGTTATTGTGCTGTTTTGTTTAAAGTGAAAGTCACCCATACGAATAGTGCTTGAGTCAAAGTTTTAAAGTATCTGATATTAAATGCACTCAACTATCAAAAGTCTAATAAATGTACTTGGATATCAAAGTACATGTAACAGCATCACGCTTCAAAAATAGGACCCAAATGCAGACAGGCAGGAAGTATAACAAAAAGTGCATTAATGAGCTTATTGTCCAAAATCCAAAATCCAAGTGCGAACAAATAAAAAGCAGGCGGCAACAACTGGTAACAAAAGGCAGGCAAAGGAAAATACTCAAGAAAAAACTATGGACAAACCAGAAAAACAAGAGGAACAAACCAGGAACACGAGGGCCGAGGAACAGGCAGGCACAGGAGAATCGTGCAAGAAAACAGGATGGCAACAGACAAACCAACAAAGAGTGAGGTAACAGCACAGGCTTAAATAAAAAACTTAATTAACAAGGGGATGAGGTGCAGGTGGAGAGACACTGGGAACAGGGCAGTGCTCACGAGACTGTTGTGAGAAGATGTGGGGGGAAATCAGGCCGTGCAAGTACCTCAAAACTGAACTTAAGTACATTGGTCGAGTAAATGTGAATAAATAGATACAGAAAATTGGTGCAGGTGTAGCACAGTCGTACATGTGTTCACTGTTCAGAATCTTAAAAGGAAATCACAACTTGGTAAAAGTCAAAATGTTGTTCATATTCACACTGAGAAAGTAAAAATATGTGCATGTCATGCGTTGTCAGTGCCACACGCCTTCTTTTATCCGCGTGTGTGTCATGGTGAATATCCACGGGTCAGGCAAGAACCCTCCAGCCCATCAGCAGGTCTCACACGGCCTCAACACCTCTGCCGAGCAGCATCCAAAAACAACAACTCTGCCTGTGGCTACAAACAAGGCAAGGCACATCAGAGCACAATGCTGAACCATTTCAGACTCGCCAGGAGTTGTAGTCCCCTCCAGTTGAGTCAAAGGTTATTTTTTTCTCATTATTTCTTGGTTGATCCTCGACTAGTGCCAGCTGTAACCTCCAAAGTGCAGCAGTCAGTGGATACGATGCACGCTGCGTTCTCTTTTGGAGTTTTGGTTGCTTCGGGTTTCTTATTGACAGGATTTCCAAAATCCTCACATTCCCAGTTTGCAGCTGGTCTGAGAGTTCGTCCAGGGTGTCTTAATGTTCTGTCTTAGGGCTAATTTGGACATCTTTAAAACCACTCAGCCCAATTAGTTTGACTAAAAAAAGCACAAAGTTTCGAGAGTGTTTATGTAAAAGTTGTACTATTGCCCTAAGTGCCTCTTGATTTCCCTCTCTGATGGTATTGGCAGCACGTTGGGAGGATAAGTGTTGTGTTTTACAATCCCTTCAAATATAAGACAATGAAGATCTTTGTTGAGACTTAATTTGACCCAAATGTTGGCGAGATGAACACACAGTTTTTCCTTGAGTGACTTACAAAAGAGACAGGTCACATTAGACGGCCGTAATAGATGGAGCAGCGAAAAGGAGCGGTGCAGATAAGGGAAATGTGCCAGAAAACTCAGCTGTGGGGGTTAGGGAATAATCTCTCTATAATAGCCAGTGTTGGGTCAGAGAGCACTCCCAGACCCTCCCCCCCCCTGCCGTCTTCCTGTGTGTTAACTAACGCTCACCAGAGTGCTGCCTGAACTCGGGGCTGGCAGAGCCACGGAGTGGGATCCAAACTCTCAGCAGCTCTGTGACCTGGCTGAACCTCTACCTACAGCCCCTCAGTCGGAGGGGTGAGACTGCTGAAGAAGTCCTCTGAGCCAGTGAGAGGCTGATTTGGACAGATTTACCCCCCTCCCAGCAAAAATATAACTTTGAAATGAAGCACAAATTATCCCTGTTGGGAACGCTGTGAAATATTTACCGCTGTTGTTTCAGTTGGTGTGGTTTTATGTGCCGTTTGTGTATTGCGTAGTTAATGGTGTGTATTTTCCGCTCTTTTTTTTCCCAAGGATACATGAAAGGATAAATCTTTTATCCATGCTAAATATGAAAATCTTATTGCCTTTCCAAGAGTGTCTTGATGCATGGATGCAAGGCTTTTTTAAAACAATGTTGTGCTTGATATGTTCCAAATGGGAAGAGGTTGCGAGCCATGTAGATCCCACCCAGGAACAGGGTTTATCCCTCTGACTTGCCTCATTCAAACTAGGCCTAATGAAGGTGGGGGGGCTTTAAGAAGACTCCAGCATGCAGCCAGGCATTACCGATTAGGTCAGTGGAACGGCCGCTGGGCTGAGCATGATGGATGACTGGTGGAATGAGTTTCTGCCTGGCGGTATTGTGAAATCTTTTCATTGTCACTGACGGGGCCTATGAAGGGGACTGATAAATGAGGGAGCAAGTGTCAGAAACGCCCTTCTCTGCCCTGCCGCGGCTTTAATATCTCCCCCAGCTTCACAGCAGGGAGTATTGATAAAAGCAAAAGTTTTAAAAATAACCACGCTCGGTGAGAGCCAGGCGGAGCGAGGTGGGAATGATTAAGGCGACCGGCTGCTGGACCGACCCAGGGTTGGTTGCTGTAAACACCAGTCGAGGCCGGTGCCCATGCTGGGAAGAAGGGAGCCGCTTCTTTATGGGGAACGGGTGTTACCTCAGTGACACGTTGCTGTGATGAATGTGTTGCCTCCATCTGGTTTCAGCACATGTAATAAATATCTGGACTCATGTTTGACCTCTCTCACTTAGCAGACACATCTTTCACATCGGAAACATCCAAGAGGGGAACATGGTTATGGTTGTGTGGAAGGAGGAATGCAGGACCAGTTTTTTATTTGATCTTTTTCAATATCTCGAGGTACTAGTGCAGCAAAAACAAGCAGGGATGTGTGCAACTAGTAGAGTAGTCGGTACATGTATTGTTATTTTTATTAATGTACACATTTTCATTACATTTTGATATCATTTGCACTGAAATATCTTCCAAGTCGCTTTCGCTAAAAATAAACAAGCAACAGATACTAATGTTGACATAGTCGGTTAACAACATTATCCTTATTTCTCAGGGAATAATGCATGAATCTTGATGAAAAAAATGTGGTGTATTTAGGTGGCTGGTGTCTATGAAGGAGTACAGTTTGATGTGGATCCAAATAAAGATCAGAATCGAGCAGATTTAAATGTTTTATTTGATGTTGGATTTGGCTTGATTGGATTAAAGGGGACCTTGGCGGAGGTATGCACTCTACTGAGTGCTATTCCAGTTGGAGAATGTGATTAACTGTTTTTAATAGCTCTTATGATATTCCATTAATATATAATAGACCTGGATACGGTCGCGTCCCTCAGCTTTGCTTACATTGTTGCCCAGTGGCCACTTTTAGTATTGCAGCGAAAAATTCCCCTTTGACCCAAAAAGCATTTCCCTCGTAGAGCACCATTATAAAAGATGGTTGCTGATAAATGAAGAGTCTGTAATCTCTCTCTATAAAATGTCTATAAAATGTGGTGTTGTCAAATTGCTTTTAAAACAACAAAAGGTCAATTCTTGTGTTTGAGGAGCTGCAACAACAGTATTATCAGTTATTTTTGCCACAAATCACTTAATTGATTATCAAAATTAAATTTTTTGTCGCTCAGCCTGTTGATTAATCAACTAATTGTTTCAGCAGTAACCTCAATAGATGAGTACGAGTATTATGAAGCAAACGGAGGGAAAGAAATGACATAAGTAAAACACATGCACAGTTCTTCCTTTATTCTCCGCCGTCCTGCAGGTTTGTGGTCTGACCTTGCAGCTTCTGTGCCCCATCCATCTTAGGCTGTTTAGCCATTTCACTGGATACATACTGCGCAGATTAACACAATTCATCACCACAATCATCCTCGATTCATCACCCTTCCCAATGAATGTTTTGACATCTAGTTAATTTTCTGCTGATGATTTATCAAATTATAATTACCATACTCTGAAGGAGTCATTCATTATGTTGATACATGATAATGATGCCAAAGTGGATTGAATTTTAAGTAAGTTCTCTGTGATTATAGCGTATGCATTATTGTGAGTAATGCCTTACAATTTGGTCGCCTCCAGCAGTAGAAAGTCCGGGGACTCTGTTATGTTGTGACAATAACTGCAGAAAAAGGCAGGTTGTTAATTCATCTTTTCGCCACAATTTATTGAGCGGGGGCATGCAGAGCATAAAAAGTCAGATTCAAGACTCTGATTTAAGGTGCCTTGTAATTAGAGGGTGCACTAATTCTGGCAGGACTTCAGTTACGCTCTTGGGGAGCAAAGACTTTAATAGCTTCAGGTTTAGCTGCCGTGCTCGGCTACTTTATTAGCAGCTCGCTTGTTCATTGAGCCTCACTGCTATGGCTAAAAACAATCAATACAGAGACTGGTCAGCTATGCATACTGCAAGACAGATAGTTAATCTGTTCATTAATCTTGTTATTAGTTAATTAAAATGCTCATAAGGCTGTAGTCAGTAGAGCTGCAGGTAACAATTATTTACATTATTGATTAATCTGTCTGTCTGAAGTTTTTCGATTAATCTATTTATCTATAATATGTTGGAAAATGTGAGAAATGACCACCCAAGATGATGTCTTCAAATTGTTTTGTTTCTTTGGTTTGCAAAAAAAAACCTGTGATATAAAACAAAGAAGCGGCAAATCCCCACATTTGAAAACCTGGAACCAGGTTAATAACTGTATCGACTGATTGTTTTTGTGCGAGAAGTCAGGAAAATGTAATACTGACATAACAAAACTTAAACACATGATCCAGACTTACTCTGGCACTGCACCTTCCTTCTGTCAGTTTCTTCTTTTCAGACTGGGCATTGCATTTCTTGCTTCAGTAGCTAATTAGTGGAGACTCAGAATTAATTAATTTTGGTATCCAAAAGGCATGTTTTGTTCAGATTAACTGTCTGTCATCGTGCAGGGTATGCTAAAAGAGTCTGATGATTATGTGTCATGGATCTTAAAATAGAGAAGATAAACTACTGATTGGAGGCAACAAACATGAACCATATTCCTTAAATGCATCTTTCTGTATCTCTTACACAAATGAGTGAATTGTCATCATACAAAATAATGCTGCAGAAGAATGGGAAAAACATCCCATTGTTGCAACATGGGAGTTACCTCCATTGTTAGCCAGGAATTGTAGCCTAAATTACCTTTTTTTCGTGTTACTTGTTTGTAGCAAGTTGCTAACAAGTTTACCCAGATGTAAACACACATTAAATGCTATGTAGCTCCTTTGCAAAGTGCACCACTGATATTCATGGCCAAAGCAGGATGCAAGGAACCCATTGTCGTTGTAGAGATTATTATTATTATGCCGGAAAAACACATTGTTGAGAGGCTTAGGACACGTGAAAACTCATGTCAATCGGCACACACATCAGAACTGGCAAAAAGTGCTGCATTGATTGGGCTCAGATGTGGTTCCATAGCTCCATGTGGGCTCCATAGCACCCCAAAACACACCTGCTATTGTGATAAAGTTGCTTTAATTTTCTAGACATTTGGTGGGACCATTGTTCTCTTGTAAAGAACATGTTTCATTTTTACGAAATATTTCCCGACAGGAAGTCAGCCATCTTGGATTTGACTAATAAATTAAATTTTTTGAAATATAGAGTCCTTTGATTTTCTCAGTATTTGGTTGGACCATTGTTTTCATCCTTAAGAACATATTGTATTAGGCTTTTTTTATGTTTCAGATTTTTCCTAACTTGAAGTCAGCCATCTTGGATATCACTATTTAGTTTGAATTTTTCACACACATGTTGGTCTTTAGAATGATCAACACTACAAAACTTCAGAAATGATCCATATCGTCTTCTCATAATTCAAACTTAGAGGCTCCAGCAATGTTTTTTCCCACTTGGCTGTTTGTATTTACAGTCTCTATAATACAAATGAGCAGGAATAAGGCGACATATGCTCGCTCAAATCTGATTGTAAGCAGGGGTCTGTCTTTAACTTTCTGCTCTCCTCTGGACATTTGTCCTCACAGGCTCCTACTTATCAACAGACTGATTTGGCTGTCCTCTCCCATGCTTCTCTTGTATCTCACCGGTGCCCATTTTGTCAGTCTAAGTGCTCAAATTGAGCCATTTTGTCTCACTTTAAAATAAATCAACATCTATTATGTTGATCTTTCATTCATAGCCCCTTTACCTCTCACCTTCACCTCCTGCTGTATCCTCTTCCCTCTCTCTTCCCCTGTTTGCCCTGGCCCCCAAAGAAATGTATGTTGGGTAACCTTGTGAGGGCTCGCCTCTCCACTGCGGGCTTGTCAGCCACAATCTGCAGTCATTTGGTGTGAAATGTGCGCCTTGGTCCAGGCCTCTGAAGGTCAGGGCCTGGTAATTGATGTTGCTTATTCATCTGTTTCCTGTGTCTTTTCTCCCTCCTTACACAGCGGCCTTTGTTTGGATAGATTGTTTGAAGATTTACTGTAGTTCTTAAAGGCCCTGAGAAGTGTCCCCCTGCTGCCGGGGCTCAATGTCCCTGCCCCACGGGAGGCCGAGAGCTGATGACACACTGCTGGTCTTGGACAAAGGCCTGTTTTTCTAAGACATGATGGAGGGAGCATCTCCCCGCATAACAACTGAGGCGAGACTTGAATGAGACTTCCAGTGACTCTCATGTGCTCCAAATGGTTTGTAAAAGAAAGGAAAGACTTTTGTAAGCTGCACATGAGGAAGTTTTTTCTTTCTTTCTGCGCCCAAGTACTAAAAAAGTGACATAAGAGGAGGGTAAATTGAGGAGTTTGTTCTGTGATGCCACATCCAGTCCAAAATTATATGCATATCAAAAATCTCCTTCTCCTAAATCTTCTAAATTGCCTTTTCTTTTGGCAGGAAATCCTGGCAGCCGTGCAAATCTAAATCAGAATTTCCAAGTGTTTTGAATATCTCCAAACTCCAGATAAAAAACTTTGAATATGGGCTGAAGTGGATCTCCGACAAGCCCACAAAGTATCTGTATCGCCACTTCTCGAGCCTCCACAGCGCCGTGCGCCCTTGATGGCTGTCACCCAAGGTGCGGGTAAACAATGGGCTCATTTGAAAACAAAGAAATGATTATGGGGGGACGTTTAATCCCAGCTTGACATGTCAGCAGGCTGCATGGGCGACAGCTTTCAAGAGAGGCTTTGAAGTGGCAATCTTTTCAGATTCTTGGCTCATTACACAATAAAGAACGCTTCACATGTAGCTGAAGTGGGCTGGGAAATGATGGTTAATGATGTTTATGGGCTCCTTGACTTGCAAGTGAATTTACAAGATTGGCCGTCATGTGGCTAGCTGGTTCTTTTTAAGGAAAGGGAGAGGTGAGGCAACAGGAAACATGTAAAACACTCAGGAAGTTTAATCTGTTTTCAAATCAAAGCCACAGTCAGGGCTACAGTTGTCGTTGAAAGTCAGTCATTTACGTTTTGAAGAAAGATACTCTCAGGTTCTTGAGAAATTAAAACATTCGTAATCTGCACAAGAACATCTGCAATGTTTTATAAACCAGGAAATGATGGGAAAAGCTGAAGACGTTCTTGTCGAACTCTGACCTTTTCTTTGTGGCCAAGTCATAGAAAACCCTTTTATCCAGATGTGTCAAACTCCTATTTAATGGCTTCCCATTGGCAATAAGTTGGGCATTTCACTCCTTTATCATCCCCAAACAATGGTCCTAATCTCCTTGATCATGCTCTGTGAACAAGTGGGGAGGAATGTGAGCGACGTGCTCACAGTAAACATAGGAAATGCACCTGTGAGGACAATGTGTTGTGGAGGGAACAAAAAAAAATGCACACAAGGCAGCTGGAAACCTTTTAATTAGTGCTAATTACCTTAGCAGAGGAACGTCGGGAGGCTTGAAAGGATTTGTGTCAGCGTGTGAGAGATCAAAGATTGAGGCGGTCACGTTTTGTTCTGCTGAGTCAAAAACTAATAAGGAGGGTGATAATGGGGCCCAGGAGGATGACAGCCCAGGTGGCGGTGTGTTTAATCCTCCACTCGAGCTCCAGTTAAAAAATCAGATGGTTCAATTTTAAGTTATTTTTTTAGACTGGGAACTAGGATCACATTAAAATGTACATTTAAAGGTGATGGCAGCTACTTCTATATTCATTATTCAAGTATAAAATGATTAAACACACTGCTAGGATGTCAGGTAAGCCTGTCAGCCAGCAAGTTTCATTTTTATGATTGTACAAGCCAGAGGGTCAGCAAGCTTTTCAGTCACAACCCATCAACCCAACCCGTGTGATGGTATCTGCAAGTTTTTCTGGAGGTGGGTCAAATCTAGCTTAAAAGTCGGTCCCCTTCACATCCAATTCACCGTCACATTCTTACCTACGGGCAACCTCTGCTGAGCCCCGGTCATTAATCAAAGCGGAGTGCTGTCCTGACCTCAGCCCCTTCCCTTTGAAGTGCTCTGTCCTCTGCAGCATGAGGAAATCATTTGCTGCCTGATTCAATGAGCCATCAGTCGAGCCAGCAGACCTAATGACATGTGAGAATATTAACCTCCTACCACCAAGAGTGCTGCTGCTTGGGAAGCAGTCTATTATTCATCCAAGGTTTTACTTGAAACCCTTTTCCACGGGACTGCCTCTCTGTTAAACACTCAACACTGTACCCAGCCAGACGTCCAGCGCTCAATTCTAAAATCAGTTTTTCTACTCTTGATAAAAATGATATGATATATAATGTTATTGCTATATTTTATTTAAAGACAGCCCTGTGCCTTAACAGTCTTGGAAAACTTATTTTGATATACATATATAAAGCACACTCTTTAAAAAGGTACAATCTGTGATTTAAATGTGAATAGTATAGTCACACAAAGACCAAAAAAGTAGAAAACAATGGAGCCTCTTTTACGCTGAAGCGGTCTGTCAGGCGTTTGAACTCCTGACACCACACAACAACAAAATCTAAGGAACTAATGTTTTATGATGCTGTTAAATGCTAGTTTAGGTAGTAAAAACAAGTCCTTATTTCAATTATGATGAGACGACATCACATAAAACAACACATAACATGTAAATAAAATCCTTTTCTATTTCATATAGTCAAGAGAAATTCATTTTCATTTCAAGTTTTGCAATACAACACCGTCTTTAAAGGTGCAATATGTAGGATTTAGGGTGATTTAGGGGATCTATTAGTAGAAATGGCAAATGATATTCATAAGTATAACTATGTTTTCATCACTTCAAACTAAGAATAGGCGTAGAGCATGTGCACAAAAGCAGGCTGACTTCCAGTTTAGCCCTCTGCTAACTTGAAGGGGGATAAAATTGTTTGATTGTTCAAATGTTGTCAGACCGAATGGATCAAATTCTGATAGCAAAATGAGTCATTTCGCTGGGTTGTTACAGCTGCTTTTTTCTCAATGTAAGCTGATCCAGTCCACCATGTTGCACGACCAGGTTTCTACAGTAGCCCAGAAGACTGGCTTGAGATAATTTCATTATGCTGCATTATTAGCAGCTACTATGAGATGAGGGGTGTTCAGTTGGTTCTAATCTGCAACCTCACTTTTAGATGTCTCTAAATCCTACACACTGGTCCTACAGTCTGTGATCCAAATGTAAAGCAAAGGGTCACCCCAAAACCAGAGAACCTTTACGACGCTAGCATTTCTTATCATACAACAGAATCTACGTATTATACAACATGTATGTTTATGTAAAAATATATATATATTTTTTTATAACATAAGCCTACATTTTCAAATCACGATCAGTTGTCAAACACACAAATCAGGATCTTACAACACTAATGGCGAATGATGTGTGTCAGTGATGTAGCTCGAATGTATCTGGTAAAATATAAACAAGTATTGGGACTTTAACCAACATTGTCATGTCTTTTAAATGAGGGTAAAACAGCCTTATATTTTTACGACCATGCTCCTCCGTGCCATTCATTATAGTTTCCTATCTCGACAGGCAATCTGTACTGAGAAGCATCCAGTCCATTACACACATATGAGGCCCATCACTCCTGCAGTATTGACAAATTCATCAGGCATTTTTCTCTCTGCTCCCTGAGCAGAATTTAGATTTGACTGCCATTCCCAACCCAGAATGGCCTTGTTAGAATACAAACATGACTTCTCCACTCTGGAGCTAGTTGGGAGCTCTTACAGTGATGAGCCATTACCTGTCAGCAGTTAGAGCACGGCCTCGAGTTTACACTGATTTGTCAAGTACAACACGGCGGCGAGTGGAAATGCATCCGCATTACTGGAGGCATAAAAAGACAGGACTGCTATTTTATCGAAATAAACAAATACAGGGACTTGACGATGGCAAATTTAAGTACAATGTGATCCAATTTACAAGAGGTGATGCTGTTCAAAATAGCTCAAATGTAATAGTCGATTAATTGTTTGAAGCTGATGATCTTTTGGCCACTTGGGGGCAGCAAAAACAAGCAGTGAGCAGCTGATTTATTATCACTTTTATATATTGAACTTGTTTATAAACATTCTGTTATGTTCACATCTAGCAGATGTGGTGCAGCATTACATTTAGTTTGGGGGTTGTTGTCATATTTAGCTACTTTAGCTACTTATTTTCTGCGGCCGCTGCTAAAAAAAACATAAATGTTCAGCTTTTGTTATCATATTATTGTTGTTTTTAACTGTTGGTTGGATAAAACAAGCAACTTGATGATGTCACCTTGAGTGGAAAATCTCCACTATTTTTCTGAGCCGATAATCAATTTTGTTGATTGTTGTTGTTGTTGTTTTTGTTGCTCAGTACCTCAGTTCATGGAAGAGATGGCAACATCAGACCCATTTCAGCTGTTCATATACATTATCTGTTCATCACTGTCAAAAATCAAGGCCGCCTTATTCCTTGTCACATACAGTTGTACTGAAGCCTGGACTGACACCGAGTCGAATCGATTCTGACAAGTGATAAAAAAGTGTTTTGGCATGTTACGGACCTTGTAGGCTGGCCTTAGTACCCCACGGTCACAGGTTGAGGACATCCGACCTGAAATGCATGCAAACTAATGGCCAACATGACTGACATTTCCACCGATGAGCCCAAAGTGTTCGCCCGTTGTCAGCAGGAGTTTATCAATAGGCACGTCCGCATATGCAGTCGCGTATCGATCCATCCATCTCTGTCCGCCCGTCTCTGCATCACTGTAGCTGTCTGTTGTCATTCAGTGGATCGGCTGTGAGCAGAGATGGCTGCGGGAGACTCAAATTTGCAATCCTTCCACCTTGGGGAAGGGATTTAGAATAATGGCGGCATCATTTCGTGACACAGTGTTGAAATCTCACCTGACCTTGTCGTTGTGGACGCTAAAAATCAGACTTCTTTTTTTGAAGTCAGCTTTTTTTCCAGCACCTTGTAGGAAACATGAAAGAAGGCACTTAAAGTATTTTTTTTCATGTCTGTTAGCATCATTAATAGATGTGAGTTAGCAAGGCCTCGCTTGCACTATCCTCCCATGGAGACTGACTCGCTGTACTGAGTGTTTTGGTAACAAGGCCCCAGGTTAATTGCGGTGAGTACCAGAGGCCTTGCCCCTCCAGATAACGTGGCGCTTCAGAGCAGCGAGATGCTTTGTGATTAGAGAAAAGGACCGAGTAGGTGACAGAGGTGAGGATAAAGAAGCCAGATCAGGTCTCAGGGGAGAGAAAGGTGCGAGTCTACGGGGGATTGAGGTAAACAAGATTGTACCTGTGAGGGAGATAGAAGCTGCTGCCCCCAGGTCATTATTGCCCTTAGAGCAGGAAGCAGAAGGCACACACACACAACCACACACACGATTCAGTGCTTATCAATGTCCAGGGGATAATAGGGTTACTATTTTGCCCTAAACTGTCAGCCAGTCAAAGCAATCTTTCATGATGAGCAGACACTCACGGGGTCTACGAGAAGTAGGTGAAAATTGAATTAATGAAACGGCAGCATATACGCAACGAAGGAGCCGGATAATAACTTCATCCCATTTGGCTAATCAGTGTTATTCAGCACACATGTATGTAAATCACGTTCAGAAATGAATCGGAATGACAGGTTCATTGCCAATATATTATTATTACACCTATTGCGTTAAACCTGGCGCGGGCCGCCGCTCCCATGGCAGTGAATTTAGCTGATTAAATCACTGGGTGCACACAGCAGTGGTGACACGAAAACAACAATTAATAAGCCAACCCCCAGTGCACAGCGGCTCCATTTTAACCAGGCTGCTAATAACATTACATGGCAAAAATATCCTAATCAGACAGGTGAAAAGGGATTTGGAAGCAATTTGGTTTTCTTCCGTAGTGTGTGTACAGCCAGCTGCTTTTTATAAAGAACTTTATTTTAAGAAAATTAATATATTTTGCTTAAACTTGGAGCCGTGGAGATTCTCTTTATACTGTTTGTGCTGTTTATCTTGACAGCTTCCTCTCTTTATCTCATTTGTATCCTCACTCCCTCCCCCCACCATGAAAACCATCCCCCCCTCTCACACACACACGCACGCACATGCACAATCACTCACAAAGAATGCACATTAAAAAGGATTTGTTCCCCAAAGAAGGTCGGCATTTGTAAGGCTACTGACAGATTTAAGTGTCAATTAAGTTGATGTACAGTGGGCACATTATCATACAAGGTTGTCAGCCGCGGCCATTTGAGGGAAACAAATACCCGCAGCTTTACACCTTCCACGGCTTGAACTTTGTATGGACCCACAGTCGCAATGAATGTCACAGTCAATCATTTATCCTGTTGGCAAGCTTTCTGGTGGGGGAGTGTGAGATCAAGTCATTTTATACAAATAATAACCAGAAAAAAAAAAAAATCTGGATTCCAAAATGCTTTGTCATGTTCAGTGACGAGGTCCCATCCCTGGCCTGTTTGGAGGTCTTAAACTCATTACTGGGAGGGGGGAAATTATACCTCTGCACAAGGATGATGGATGACAAGTTAAATTTGTGTCCAGGGACTGAAGGTGAATGGTGACAGAGGTATTTATCTTGAGAATGGAGGTTGGGGTCAGGCGAGGCTGGGTGCCTTAAGGCACAAGACATTGACAAATTTATCCAGTGGACCCCATTGCTTGGGCCTTTTCTTTGTTTTGAATCCTTGCCACTCGCTAAGTGACCCACATCGCTCATGCTGCCAGTGTGTAAAGAATACCCTGCCATGCCAGGCATCCCACCTCTGCTGATGCTTGTAGTTCATTCTTCTGTGAGGCCTAAATCTTTGACTCATTTTGAACCGTGCTTGTTTGGGTTGTAAGATTCTGGGTCACTGGGTTAATTTGATTTTTCAAAGTTACAGAGAGCTTCAGAAATATTTTAATTAAAGTTATTTCTGTGCAACTCCTCAGCTTGGTCTGGTGCCATTTTAAATTCCACCCCAAAAAAGGACTTTAACGTGCTGTCTCCTTACTTCATGGTGGCTGTTTTCCTGTATCATCCTCACCAGTGTTTACTGAGGCGGAGGACTGTGTTTACATGTGTCTGTATGGGGATATGCTATAGAGAGGAGGAGGTGAGGGACAGAGACCTCTAGTGGAGATTGAAGAATCCTTATGAAGGATCACAAGGAATCTATTATTCTTCTGTACATCTTGTAGTGTTACAGTCACCGTTTGTGAGATTATTGAGAAATTTGTAGCTCCTGGACTGAAAACAAAAACAACTATGTTTTCTATTTTTTTGTACATATTCATTTGCATGTTGTAAGACTCCTGTTACTATAACACTGTGCACAACATGCGGCCAATCAGATGCTTAATTAGTTTTTCCACATGTTCTTCAAGGGCACCGAGTGCTTTATTGCATTGTAAAGTATGATGAATTGGCTCAGTAATAAACAGTAAATGTCGCTCTCATGTGAGCAGTTTTGAAATGTTTTGAACCGTCAACATAATTACAAATGCACAATCAAATGAATTGCAGTGTGAATATTATTGCTGGTGTTCTCAGATTATTTGCTAAGCACACACGTCTCGGCTGAAGCTCGGGGTTAACATGCCACCTGCACACTTAGTCCCAAAGTGTTCAATGTTAAATAAACAAAACAGACATTATAAGGTAAATACCAATAAGGCACAAAAATGTGTAAAATATATAAACTAACCAGTGTATGTTGTGAAATAATTTAAGAAATGATTCGACTCATTGTCATTATAACAGATTTATTAAATCACATTTTTAAGACATGATTTTTAAAATGACATGTTTTAAAAGTCTTATTTCTTAGTGAGTCTGTTTTCCAACAGTGACACCCTTTTTTTCACTTTTGATTTCATAATATCACTTTTATCACTTTTATTGTATAATAACTGTAACACAGCTGCACATGCTACCAACCTAGCCAGTTTACTAAGCTAGGTTGGCTTGTGAGTTTTGATTTTGAAGTTAGCATCAAAGCAAAGTTAGTTTAACTGCAACAAGCACTAGCTGGTTAATTCATAGTTGACTTTTCTATTCCACGCTAGCCTATTCTGTGGAGAGCTCTTTGGGTTAACCCTTGTTAGCTTAGTATTGGCTATCAAAAACTAACACAGTCACCGATCTCCTGTTATTTGGTATAATAAGGCTGCACATGCTAACAACCTAGCCAGCTAACTAAGCTAGGTTAGCTTGTCAGCTTGCAGGTTTAGTTAGCATCTAAGCGAAAAATAAGCGTTTAATTAATTCATGTTAACCTTGTGTACTTTTTCATTCTGTATTTTCCATATTTTGTGAAATGTCTTCTTTGGTTGCTCCAACTTTCAGGCACTAGGTAACACTGGCTCTTCAGCTCTTCACTAAAGCATCCTAGCTTTGCTACTTAGTCGGCTAGCGAGATAGCACGTGGAGCCTTGCTAAGCTAAATAACAATATTATATCATGTCTGTGTTCATCTAAAGTAAGCTTTTAGTTTGTTGAGTCGGGATAGCTTTAGCATTGTTGTGTCCCTAGCTAACAGAAGCTAACTGGCTAAATTTAGGAGCAGTTGTTGAGCTTGTTTGCTTTAGCAAGTCTGACGTTCTGAAGTAAATTATTTTAAAAATGAACCTAATTATTTGTAAAATAAGAATAATAAGCTTCAAGAGATTGTTGGGTAAATTTAGGTCTGTATATTTGACCCTATTAATTAATTTATCTTTTAATACTGGACATTTTAGGGGCTGCCTGGGTAAAGGGTTCATTGTGAACGTAGCAACCTAGCCGAGGTAAATTTGTATTCCAGCACATTGTGTCTGTGGCTTTGTGTTTAGATACCAAGGGTCTCATTTTCCAATTAGGACAATGTATCAGTGATGGATACAATGTGAAGTGGTCATTTGTTTGTGCTTTGGAAGAAGTTTTCAGAGCCTTTACAATCGCTAACCACTTTACCATGCTTCATCCATCATTTTGTCAACACCCTAATGTTTTGGACCTTTACAACCTCGGCCCAGAGAGGAAAGTAACACAGACAAAGCAGTCGGTCGCTTTCACAACATGCCAAATTTTCAACCTATCTTGTACCTCCCTCCTTTTGTCCGTGACTACCATTTTGAGAAGGATTTGTGACTTTTGAATGGCAGGAAATGGCTTATGGGCTGAACAAAATATGTGTCTGGAGTTCACAGTGTTATTCAAGCCACCATTTAATCAGTAACACACTGAAGGCTGTTGTTGTCATAGATATTTACTCATACCTCTTTTATTTTGATGACAGACGACTACATGCAGCATGACAGTTATATTAAATTGACATTATGTCATATAGTTTTATACACATGCAACATTAATGAAAGCTGATGCTATTGACTTTACAGAACTGCGTAATCAGCAGTTAAGGCGTATTGTACTTTTAATATATATTTCCTGTATTGATTTCCTGTCTGGAATAGTGATGTAAAAGTTAAATTAAATGTTGACCCATTGATTGTATTTTCAGCAAAACATAAAAAAACATGCTTTACCCTTTGAGCAATTACTAGAGTGCATTCGTACTAAGCTGTGATGCTTGAGAAACAGCACCAGCAAATACATGAAAAGGGAATAATGACATTAAAAAAATATAGAATGACTTATCGTGTCATGTTAATTGACTGTTCAAAGTTTTTGAAGGGTGCCAGAGCAGATCTATTCAAACTAAACCACTTCTGAGCCTTTTTATATCCATTAACAACCCTGGGCATTAATATGCTTTCAGACAGCCCTTGATAATGCTACAAGCTTCTTCACCATGACTTATATTTACTTTAACCAGCCGTCCCCCCCCCTCTTAAGTGCTGTTTTTAACAATGCAGGCACTATGAATCATTTACCATACAGGAATACCTTAAAGGAATCATTTGCTTTGGAGACATTTGTGGTTGGTTTGATGCTGACGAGAGGCATTATCTCCTGACTGACAGCTTCGCCGGCTCCTCTGATGCAATATTTATTGTGTGTCACATAGCCACACATTAGGACAAGAATGGGCCATTGTTTCTGTGTTATGGACAAGAGGCTGACAATGGTTCGGCAGAGGCAGGTCAGGGATAATTAGGCCAGAGCAAATATAAACCTATAGTCAATGCAACAATGCGTGTAAGAAGGTGCTGAGATATAGTTTGTCTTAAACACATAAAATAAATAACTAAAAGTGGATTGTTATTGGTCTGCACTCAGTGGGAGAAATATTCAGAGCCTTTGCTTAAATAAAAGCACTAAACCGAATCCTACAAATAATCTAGTGCTGTGATTAGTCAGTTGTTTTATAAGATGATCAGCAAAAACTATAAACTATTTTTAATGTGAGGATCTGCTCTGTTCTACATCATTATAAACTGAATGTCTCTGTTACTGTTACTTCTTACTATGACATATGATCGACTAAATTATTAATTAATATAAAAAACAACTTTTAATTGAAAAAGAGAAATTAGGTAACACATAACCATTTATAAATTGTAAATTATAGTTAATTGAACTTTATTTCATAGTTATTTCAGTGTTAAAACATTTATTAAGCAACTGATGTTTATAATACTTTGTAAATGTTAATAAATAATGTGTAGTTTAGCTATAAACATGATCTGGATGTCCATTATAAAGTTGCAGCTTATTTTAATAAACCTGAACATTTACAAGGTAATTTATTTGTCATTGTACAACCCAGAGTTGCCAAATGAAATAAAAGTTTGTAACTCCTTCTATATATATCTATACAGTTAAAGTTAAATATATATAAACACATTGTGCATCTTCCTCGTCCCGCTGTAGTCAATAGCGGGACAATAAGTAATAAGTAAAACTGATAATAAGTGATTCATAAAGCATTTCAATGTTTGATTACAGTGAGATACCATCAGCGGAAGTTTAATTAACTATAGATTAACCATTTTTTAATGATGGTTACTATAAAGTTTTACCATTAAAGCAACATTATGTAGACATTTTTGTGCGATTTGGCGCCCCACACAGTTTAAGAGTGCAACACCACTGTCGTAAATACAAATCTCAGGTCTTTAACAATTTGTCCGACGTTAGGTAGGTGCTAACTACAAACAAACCTCGTTACGTCATAACAATGTTATCTTCTGAAAACACACGTTGAAGTAAACAAGTATGCAACGTGGCTGAGACAGAGACACCATTCACCCTATTACAAGACACTGTACCATCAAAATGATATTGTTGCAGTTATTTTAAGGTAAAAACGTTACATAATGTTGCTTTAAGTGTTAAAGTAAAAGCCCAGAAGAATTAAATGTACCATATTTACTTTGTAATATAGTGCACTGTTGGGTAGTTTGATGTGTGACAGTGTTTTATAAGCTGATAACCTGCAAACTCAGATGACTGTTGTTGCTGCAGTGACATAAGAGGTACTTTGGGTTTGTGTTAATAGTGCAGGATTGCATATTATAGTTTATCTTCCTGGATTTGTGGTGAGCTGTCTGGACAGTTCATTTGCATAATCACACTTGCTCATTTTGCTTGTTTCCGGCTCGTTTCCCCCTTGTTGTATATTCCCCCGCGCTTAATACAGTTTGTAGCCTCGACAGAGGAGAAACTGCAAGCCAAGGGGAAACGATATCAACCGAGTTCAAATATCTTTCGAAGAAATACAAAATGACATGTGAGCAGACCGGCTGTGGGACCGGTCCTGCGTTCCTGCTCGGGCAAACGATCCCTGTAACTTCCAGCGTTCTCATCGGCCTGAGTAATTGAGATGTGTAATAACTGTGACAGAGGGCATTATCTGACCCATTTTACTTTTCTTCTCACATTGCTTTGTTTATACATGCCTTCCTGTCATAATCCCTTACAAATCTCCAAAGTAAAAGCCCCTTTGAAGAAATTGCCTTTCGTAGCGTGATATCCCGACTAAAGGAGTTCTTTTTAATGACCAGGATCTGACCTCATTTCATATGCATAAGCCTACATCAAAGTAGACAGCGTCCGTCCAGTCTGCGCAGCGTTCTTCCACTTGACAGTCTTTCACATTGGAGAGACAAAGCACATACATGGAGCTCGTAATTGCTTAATTAGTTTCAGGCCATGCAGCGTTACCTTGGGTTGACCTTGCATGAGGAGGACCACTCAAAGAACGTATGATTTGATTGATTTACATTCCCATTCTGTCTTTCATCAGTCATTATACAGTAGATGCTGCAGGGCACCTCTGAGAGATCTGTGTCTTTGTTTGTTCATTGGATTGTCTTTCTCAAGTGCTTTTTGAAGCCTGCACATTTATTGTTATGACAATTTGTCAAATCTGACTCAAGGGTCAAATCTTTTGCTTTGACATTCTTTGACTTTGTCCTGACTAATGTTTCCTATTAGAGTGATTTAGCTTTGTAGGATCGTGCTGCTTTAAATGGTCAGCTGGGAAGAAGGTTAAGATGCTACATTAAAGTGTTTTTATTGACGTGTACTCATCACTTTTGGGGTATTTTACATGCTTTGTCATGTTCAGTCGGTCAAGTAAAATATTGTCTCCCTGAGTTAGCATGTGTCTGTCTTACATCATCAGTTACAGACAGCAGTTGTCAGAGATAAAGCAGAACACCACTCAGTATTCAGCCACACAAACTCTCTCTCGCTCTGTGAGGTTGCAGTGATGCTTTAACTTAAATGCTAACGTCAGCATGACAACACGCTCTCGGTTAAAATGTTAACATGCTGATGTTTAGCAGGGTTCACCGTCTTAGTTCAGCATGTTCGCATGCTAACAAGTTATGATTAGCAGTAGTAACAGCAGCTTGGTCAGTGGCCTTAAACTTGAAACGGTGTGTAAATGTCTCTACACAATTTCAAAGTAATCTATCTAATATCTGGCTAAACATTTCACTCAGAGCCACAAATGTCAACCTCATGGCACCGGAGTGACTCAAAAAAGACGAGATAACAGATTTGTTTGACTCATCTTAATGAATCCAGGTGTTTTACCAACTTAAAACTGGATTTAAACTTGAACTGGCTGCTACATGTACAACCCTTCCCCTATGAAGGCACTGTTTTGGCTGCACACATCCCTAAGAGCCCCAGAGTTTTTTAACCGTGGTAGCTACAGTAATCCAACCTGTGGAAATATATTTTGTTTTGAGAGGTTGGACAAGGTTATGACGCAGAAGCAATAACATGGACCTAAAGCCGCCGTATTATGCCGCGCTGTAACAAGATGTAGTGAAAGATCGTCAACGGATCTGCCAGATATTATTTATAAAAACTTTCAGCGTGAGACAACAAGTTTAGACGGTCGTATAAATCACACTCGCATCAGAACACATGTCTCGGATTGGCATCATTTCAGCTCTATCTGACCTATAATGCTGTGAGCACCACCTGCCAGCACTGCAGGCGCATTTTTCAGCCATTTGAAGTTAGTTATTGACCTCAATCTGCTCTCTCTGTTCAAACAACAAGCCCTCAGTTCAGCACCTCTGCCAGGTACTCTGTCTTTCTGGCAGCTCTTTGATGCTTAATCTAAACACGGGTGTTTATCTGACTGGACGACTCGATGAGATCATCAGGACAGTGCGTCCAGTTGTTTTGGTTATGATAACAGCTGGGTGTTAGCCATGTTCGCAGCCAAAAGGCCACTACATCATCATCCTTATTCTGTCTTTACTGTTTATCTTTGTCGTGCTTTGTGCTCGCTGCGGTTAAACTGCTTCTTCCTGTTATACAACTACTGTGTGTGAAACTGTAATCCCACTCTAAATTTCACGTACACAAGTTTAAACAGAGTTGTGCTGTCTCATTTGTTAAAGTCTTTGTTTTTGTATCCTCAAGGGTGGAAAATCTATCAAATGTGCTTTTCTTTTTATCACCACTGGATGATACAGTCACTAGTGGCACATACTGGTATTACTGTCATTCTGGAGTAGATGAAGAAGCAAACTTAACTGTTTTTGAAATGTTTTTTTTTGCCAGTATCAAATGGCACATACTTTCTACCAACATTTACTTGATAGTTTGCTTTCCCCCACAGTCCAAAGACATGCTGGTTCAGATCATTGGGTAACTGTACACTGCTTGTACAGATGACAAAGTAAAGTCAAAAAACGGGGAGCTACAATTTCGCTATAATGCAGTTTGTTTCCTTTCTTCTATGGTAAAATAAAAATGGCAGTAAAATGCCCTGTGGGGTAATTTACAGTCAGATGGGTTAATGGAGTACATTTAAAGAATGGACTTCCTGCTGCAACTTCCGGGGCTAAACTGCAACTCCTCGAATGGCCACTGAGGGAGCCCCTATATTAATATGCCCAACTTGAAAGGAGATATAAACATGTTTACAGCCTGGTACAAAAACCAGTTCTGATCTATATAGCTAACTTCCCTGCAAATGACTGTCCTGCAACTGTATGTCGGGTGAGTTTTTATATAAGTCACTTGTAAATTGTATTAAGGCTTAAAGTTATGCATTATTAAGGGTGTGGTTGCTCTGAGGGACAGCTAGGTAGTGCTTCAAATAACTTTGTATACCAGACCTGACAACCTACACGTAAATTCAACCCTCTGTTAATGTTGTGTTGTGTTAGCTACCTAGCTAATGTCACTCGAAACCCACTTTTAACATGTTTTTTGTCTTGCTGCATGACTTTACCCTTAGAATAAAACGCTATAAGGTGAGATCCACCCATGTTAGCCTGAATTTATGAAGAAATTCACATTTGAATAGTAATTTCAGCATTCAAATAATGTTAGTTCCTTTACTATTTGATTTATATCCCGAAATGTGTTTTTTCAGGCCATTACCCGATATAAACTGACCATTCTGGTGGTCCGTCATTGACGCCCCCAAACACATGTACAACAGAACATCAGCACATATTAAATCTTTTTCATCAAGTCAGCAGAATAACCTGATAGAGTGTTTCCACCATATTGGGTGTGTGAAAGTTCAGATCCACACCGCAGCTTGAGCCCTTTAATCTCTGCAGCTCCACATGTTGTAACCTAGAGTGCCAGAGGGGAGGGGTGTACTGTAACTGTGTATGTCGAGGTCACCATTAGGTCAACATTCACAAAAAACAAGTGCAATTAGTGCGATGCCTCAGCTTGTCCGCGTAATTCACACAAAACTGCACCTCGTAAAGCCGACTGTTAAACTTTAAAGCACATGCGATTACTCATAATTGCTGCAGAAATTGATTTATTAGCTCGGGTGTGAGGCTGTGTGAGCCGAGTGCCATCTGACCTCCAGCTGAATTATTAATCAACAGGCTCCACCAGCAAGCAGATGTTTGAGAGTGTTGCTGTTTTATCAGGCTCGTAATGTGAACAGGCATGAAACCAGATTAAATTAAATGATGTGAGGACAGACAGCTGTGACACATTTGGACTTTGCTGCTTTCCCCCCCTTTTGTGCTAATAGCAGCTTATGTTCCCAAACATAAAAGACGTGCTCGTCTACCCAACACAGTTTTTTTAATGAGTGTGCTAAACGACGTGGCGAGAGAAGCTGTTGAAATGTTTGTCTGCGTTTCTCCGCTGCCTGATATAAATCATAAAAGTAAAATAACCAATGGAAACAACAGCTTAACAAACAACAGTAAATCCAAAGCTGTTTTTCCCCAGGCTGATGTTGCACCACTGGCTGTTTTGTAAGACGTGGTGTTCTTTAGGGACGTGAATGATGATCCCTTAGCTTCAACCCCTTTTCTCTAATTGCTGTTTAATTTCTCGCTTTGCTCGTGATTCTAATGTGTAGCCAGCTTAATGAAGCACGGGTGAGTTGTTTATGAACTCTGTGCACTTTCACTTGTTAACACGGAGGAGTTTAAGGTTAGTTTATACAATGAAATACAGTACACGCATTGTTTATTTTAGCAGCCGTCCTCTTTCAGAACCTTTCAGACCATTTCAGGCAGGAGTAATAATGCACATGTAGCTGTGGAAAATCTTCTGAAGGGGTTTTCTTATCTTTGAGTGTTTCCAGTTTGCAGTAAGTGATACTTTCAGGTGGAGCGCGGTAGGTTTGTATGTTGAAGTGGCGGTCGTCGTACATTGTTGTGTCTGCCCCGAGGAGCTGTCGACTCGAGTGCTTCTCTCCGAACCTGTCACACTTTTCAGGAACAATTAGAGAGGAGAAAGTAAATTGTTCCCAGGCACTTGGATTGCTGTCCTCGCGACATCTGCCACCGCAGTGCGGATGATAGATTCCTCCTTCATTAGCCAGGGGTGTGGGATTACCCAGTGAGAACACATTAATCACCACTTTCTGTGGCAGCCTGAATGCACCGCGCTTTGTGAGAAAAAAAGTTTTTTTTCCTGACGTGTCACTCTTCTCCTGTGACAGGCCACAATCAATCATGTTGATTGACAGCACTGATAGGTTACACTGTTTACACAATGTGTAATGAAAGATCATGTTACCCACTATTGTTGTTACTGAGACAACTCTTTTGGGCTGGATGTGAATAGATAGAGTGGGTGCTTTGGTACAAAACTCACACAAGCACACACTCGTTTGCTTTCCCTCTCTGTTTCCATAGCAAGTTCCCGTCTGTGCTTTCTCACTCTCTCTTTCTCTGTACAAACACTTCAGAGGTATGGGCAATTTGCATAAAATCTATCCCTGTATAGGTAATTTAATTTTGTGAAAGCAATATACTACTGTGATGGTGTCGAGTTTGTGGAAAATTGACTGAATAATTTTTATACATAGCATAGGGACGCTCAAAAAACTTCTAATAGTTACAAAATTATTACTTTTTCAGTGTTTTGATTTGACATGGCTGTGGTAAAGGCTTGATTAGCTTTAGCCACAAAAAGCTCTGTTAGCTGTCAGCTTCATTAGCTTGTTTGTTGCTAGCTATATTTGCTCCATTAGCTGGTAGCTCCAGTAGGCGGCTGTGTTTTTACATTAAACTGCAGTAGCTATAGCGCCATTACCTGTTAGCCATTAGTTCTGTTAGCTGTGAGCTCAGTTAGCCAAACACACAGCAGGACTCTCCTGCCCACTGGTGGGTTACAGCTAACTAGCTGTCCTCCTGTTGATTACAACACAGATTTGTTGTTCACAATGTAGCATGCTCCTCCTAAACAAGGGAAAAAAATAGAATGACTAACTAGCTCTCCTCCTGCCAATTTAAACAGAGAAAAAATGGCACATCCGCCATCAAGAGTGACTTTATTGCGTCATTTCAGATTGTACCACACTTCATGTTCCTCTAAACAGAAACTCAGTTTTGCCGTGTGGTTAATATTATCTCTGTTAGCTCCTAGCTCTATTAGCTTCCTTAGCTGTTAGCTCTATTTGCTCCGTTAGCTGTTAGCTCCAGTAGGCAAACACACCAAGGACTCTGCTACACACTGGCTGCTAACAGCTAACTAGCTCTCCTCCTTTCTTAGCTAACATAACATTTCTGATTGGCTTGCAGATCCAATTGTGGCATTCTTCACTTCACCCACTATTGTCAATACACCTTGTTGTGTCTTATCGCTTACATATTCTCCAACCCTACAATCCAATACGCTTAATTCATGGCTTCAAAAGGGATCAATGCGTTCTTCCATTATGCCCTTCAATCCATTTATATTTCAGGAAACCCAGTTTAGAAACTTGAATTTACCTGCAGAACTTCACAACCAACCAATCAATAGCATCACTGTATAATAAAGCAAAAATTAACTTTCTCAAGCGTGTGTCAGTATGATATGAAGAACAATTACTGTAAACTGTCCTCAGTATTGATTACAAGTCAATTTCAACACATTGTGATGCAAAGTTAAGCAGCTGGAGGTTACGTATCCTCCTACAAGGTTGTTCTAACGATGCCGTTATGTCTTGAGAAGATTCTGCTGTATTTGTCACACTGTTTTCACCTTTTGTGATTAAAGGGCACAAATGGCCCCAAGTCTCTGCAGTGTTTCAAACTATAGTGAGCATGTTTTTGTCATAGTCCAAGTGTTTCACTTTCACTTTTTAATGTGTTTTTCTGCCTCAGAGTGTCACCTTTAAATCAGCCCTACAAAGGACATTCACCATACAGTACTAACAGTGCTTTAATGAGAAAAAGCATTAAACTTTCAGGAGCTGTAACACCTAAAACACTCATACATCAGTTTAATGTGGAAAGGTTGGTAATTGTGCTCTGGAGCGATCGATCAAGATCAGCCCTTGAGTTATAATTAGCCCTTTCAGATTGACGTATTGACCATTTATATTGAAGTCCTTTGTTATTGGAGGTTTCCCATCCGCCATCTGTCTCTCTCCTTTATAACTTATTTGGCCTGTCTACTCGAATGACCTCAGATTCACAGATGTGTACGCACCAAAACATCTCACGTGTAGACACAGATGCCGTGTTGGCCTCCAGGTGCTCCTCTTCCTGGGGTCATATTCTGGTCAGTGGAGAGGTCAGGTGTCTGTAGTTACACTTCAGCTGAGAAGATCATCCAAGAGTAATTTAAGAATCCCACATTCAGCATAGATACTGGTCATGTTGTTGATGACAGGTGTGATTATATTGATTATTTTGGCCTTAAATGACCCCAAAAATTAAAGGTGCATTGTGGACTTTTTCTTACATTCAGCATTACACACCAAAATATGGCGTATCCTTGTTTTCTCAGAAAACATTTGCAGAGCTGATTTCTTAAAGGTGTTATTGTTATTGTAACAGCCACTAAATGTGACATTATATCTTCACGTCACAACACCGCTGTTGTTCAAATCATCTGGTCGCCAGTTTGTTGCACCAGCTAACATTGCTAACACTAGCTAATGTGCTAATACTAGCTATCGAAAGTTGACGTTGCTAATGCTAGCTAGCAAACGTTGCTGTTGCAAACACTAGGTAACGTTAATGTTGCTAACTCTAGCTAGCTAACGCTGCTAATGCCGGCTAGTGACATTAACGTTCCTAACACTAGCTAGTATTACTGTTGCTCATGCTAGCTAGCTATCATACAGTATGTTTGGCGTATTAAAATTATTAATTCACAATCATAATGTTTTAAGGAAAAGAGATATTTTTATTCTGCACCTTTCTACAAGCAACTTATCAATATGACCTTTAAATATTTGCAATCTCTATTTTGTTTCCATCCTTGTTAGCCTGCTAGCAGTCTTCTTCTTCACTGCCTTTGTTCGTTGCTACACAGTATCTTGGCACTTTACGGCCACTTGTAGATCAGTGGACTAGTGAGAAAAAACCTGCAGGAACGTGGATTGCATCTAGCGCTCCTCATTCGCATGCATGATAACATACAAAACAGCCGGTACTAGTGGTCTGACTCTCCCACCATGCTGTGTAGCACTGACAGCCATCTTCATAAACCGTTTTATTAACTTCTGATACTGTAATAATGCACAAGAGCTGCCTGAGAGGACAAGCTCCAGGGAAACACAGTCTTCACTGTGTGTTTTGCTGAGATCAAGGCTTGACTTTTATTTGAACTTGGCTTGTAAATGTGCTTCTGAATTTAATTAGTTTTATGGAGAAAACTGAGAGAATTGGTGAAATCAGAAAACTACTCCTCGCACAAGATTCGGGGGTTTGGTTGATCTTGCATTGATTTCTGCAATTACAAATTCCTGCACTGTTTTTTCAATGAAACAAGGACTTCTCATAAATATTTGGTTATTTTTATTTCAGCTCCGAGTAGAACAAGAGATGTTTTGAAGCTTTAAGAGTCACGTTGAGTGACTCATATGGAAATATGTCGTTATTTGGCAACGGTGGACGTATCTCTTCCTCCTGGGCATCAGAGATAAGCTGTATTATTTTACATCTCTCGAGCAGCAGCGGTGGTGTCTTTCCTTTCCTGGTGTCAAGACTCTATTCAGAGAATTTTATACTCCCAATCATTTGATACAGTAAAGTACCTGTCTGACCCAAATGAAGGTGTGATACTTTATGTCCTTCCAGACGTCCGAGAGCAGTGGAGATTGGTTTGCAGAAATATGATGAGAGGACATAAACCGTCCGAACTCACTGCCCTTTTCTGCCATACTGCTTTGTGTCCTATAGCTGTGGAACATAGCAATGTTATTTATTCTTCGGCTAAATAAAACCTCAAAGCCAAACTACCCTTTTAAATATTCAGCCTCTCGCAACATAATACCTACACACACAAAATGCTGTAAAAAATGGCACAGCGGCAGCTCTAATCGGCATTCACACTGGGCACAGACCAGCACCTTTATTGTTATCCTGCTGGCAGTGCTGGACGGAAAGTTGGACTTTCTCTCTCATGTTATGTTCGGCACATCCACCTCGTTAGATTAGAGTCCACGAGACCGAAAGCGACAGTGACCGGGGGAGATAAGAGCTGCTGTGCCGACTGAAATAAAGCCAACTCATTCCCACCCACATGGCTGCGGGAAGACACATCAATTCTTACCTGTCATCTTTACCCCAGTACACTGTCTCATTACGATTATCTCTCAAATACACACAGTGCATAAGGGCTCCAGTAAATCAGATCCTCTTCTTTTTTTACAGGTTGGGCTCTAGTACTGTAATGAAACTCAATGATCCATCATCGAAACAGGGTACAATGTCAAGGAGTTCTCTGCAGATACATAGAGAGGATTATATGTGTTCGGTTGTTTTGATTAAGCTGAAGATTATCACAGTCATACTGCTTTTTTAAGCAGAGACCCCTCACCGCCTCCTCTTGGGTGGTCTCTCATGACGACTTTCTCTGTGTGCCTACCTCCTGCTCGACGGCCATTGTATAATGTCGACGGAGCACAGCAGCAAGACACACACTCCTGAGGAGAGAGCCACAAAACACACTCTGAAGCTCGAAGCTTTTTGGCGTCTGCCTCGCTCCTTTAAAGAGACTGTTAAATATGAGTCAGCTGTTGTGCTCAGGACTCCAACAACAGCTTTAATTCCTCTGCCTCCCCCTCCTTCGCTTAAAAGGGGGCTTTGTGCCTGTAGGGCCCCCATCAGTTACCTGCTGACAGGCCGAGCATGACTGATGAGCTGCCCGAGGCGTCCCAGTATACTTTGTCAGCTGCTCATAATTTATACATCTTATCTCCGTCAGAACAAAAGACAGAGCGCGGCTTTATGGAAATGAAAACAGAGACTTGTTTAGACTCCAGCATGTGGAGTGAAGTGGAGTGATCCTACTGATAGTTGTTTCTCTCTGCAAGCAAGACGAGCTGCCTCGTCTGGCTCTGAGCTCTCCACACCCGCTCTGTCTGCCCACACCTTGACTCCGTGTGTGTGTGTGTGTGTGTGTGTGTGTGTGTGCGTGGTGACCCTGAGAGGCCATGTGAGGTTGTTGTGGTTGTGTGTCTGGAATTAGGTGGCAGGTGACAAAGACATGAAACACAGGCTTGTTTATAGAGGGTCATATCAGTTGTAAAATCAGTTTCATGCACTAAATTAAATCAGAATGTCACTAAGCATATTTTATGATACTGACGTTTCATCACATTAATCTTAGTACTGAACCCACTGCGACTCAACACCAACTGTGCAGCTCTTTGCTTCTTTTAACTGCTTTTAGTCTCGTAGTTTTTGGCATTGTTGACTTTCGTGATAAATAGCTACCATAAGTAGCTCGACCTAGCTTAGCATAAAGACAAGAAGTAGGGGGAAACGGCTAGCAGGGCTCTATAAGTTCAAAACTAACTCTAAGTCTTACTTTTTTGCATGACGTATCTCGCTTGCTTTACCCAAACTGAGCCAGGCTAGCTGTTTTTTTGATTGACTTTCATGAATAGTTACTGTAAGCAGCTTGATCTAGCTTAGCATAAAGACAGAAAATAGATGAAAACTGTTAGCATGTGTCAATCTGTTCAATAATAACACAAACCACAATTCAGCTCACCCACAGCTCTTTGCTTCTTTTAGATGCTCTTAGTCTCATTGTTTTTATTTTCTTTATGAATACATGGTTGGTTTCCTGATATATAGCTACCGTAAGTAGCAGGAACAGGAAGTAGGGGTAAACAGCTAGCATGCTCAAAAATAACACAAAAAACAACTCTGTATTTGACTTTTTTACATGATGTATCTAATTTGTCTCACCGGTACGGAGCCAGGCTAGCTGTTTCACCCTGCCTCCAGTTTGTATGCTAAGCTAAACTAACCATGTCCCGACTTCAGCTCCATGAAAACAATATATTTAATAATATTTATGAAACGAAAATAAATGGCCAAATTTTTTTAGCATGATGTAAATTTATCTCCTGTGCTGAATAATTACGGAAAAAAAGATTTGCTTACACGTTAGCTGTAACAACTTTTAAGCGGATGGTATCTCGGGGCCATTGTGTGTATGTTTTTGAGCATCACTGCATCCTGCTGGTTTAAAAAACTCTCATTCAGCTTTAATATCATTCAAACCCTGAAAAAAATGTTGCCCAGATCTTTGTTACAGTTAATCTTTATTTCCAAGCACAAAGTATAGATTTAGATGTACACATCCTGTATATACTTTGGATATTTAGTTTTTCTAAACGATTTTAAATCAGCTGGAAATGTCTGAAAATATACATTAGCGATACCTTTTGATGGGAGTCGATACATCATAATAAACGGGGTATTGATGTGAACCATCTGTAAGACGCTGCAGAGAAAAGCAATTTATCACTGCCAATGGAACACTTCCCTGCTAAGGGTGGATTTCTCTCCAAATGCTGTGCTTTGGTCTGTGATATAGAGAGTGATTCATTCACTGACTCATCCTCAACTACTTTGTCAGATTCAAATTGTCCTGCCAACTCTTTTTTGTTTTGGTTTTCTCATGGCCTTGAACAAAACGTGGGATATGCACTTACTTGCAGCAGTTGACGCAGCTGCCAAAACAAGCGACTCATCCTGCTTTTGTTTTGCTTCGGTTTTTATGCCTCATCGGTAATGAGTTACTCGGGAGTGCAACCATAATAGCTGGCCTATGGTTTTTATTGGTAATACATCGAGAAAAAAAAAAATCTTTTGCAACCTAGACGCTCATTACCGTTTCCTTCCTGACTTTGTTCCTACTTCGTAGAACTTCTGCTAAATATATTTCGCTTTATGTAACTGAGTTTTCTGTCCTCCCTCAGTCTCAGGTGAGTGCGAATAACAAAGACATCACTCTTGCACTAAGAGAGCGAGGCGATGAAGGACTGCATTATCCTGCTTCCTTTCTTCCTCCCCCCGACACTTTCTTTTTGTATTTTATCTAAGACAGCTCATTATATGCTACTGGAGTGTTCGTACAGTTTCCTGGTTCAGAACTGTAACAAGCAAGCCGGCTGCAGCTATTAAAGCAGAGGAATGAGCAGATATCTAAACTGTTCTGCTGATATCCATATCTTCATGGGGATTCTGTTCGGTGCATTTGGAGCTGGCCGGGCAGTGGATCATTTGCACCCTAGTGACAAGTACATCATCATCCGCCTGTAACCTTAGCTTCCAGAGACGATGCAGGCTTTGTTCTCCGCCAGGCTCACTTGGGGATGTTTGGCAGTGTGCTGATAGATATGATTATCCTTAATGTCAGTGCATAGCACCATCCCCGATAACAGATTCTCTCAGTAGAATCCACCCTGCTTATCTCGCTGCTGTGTTGTTAGGCAGCGGCTGCCTCTCTGTGTGAGGAGATGCAGTGCAGGCTTTCTTTTTTTTTTTGAGTGTTGGTTCAGCTAATACATTCAAGTAAAATGTTTACAGGATTTGTTTTTGATAAGGATCAAGTCAAAGCAGAATTATTTATGCCTTGTGGCAGAAAATCAGCCAAGACTGACTTACAAAATTACAAAAGCGGATTTTAAAGTGAGATCAACAAGAATTTAAAGATATAATATTGAACATTTCCACATTAAAAACGTCTAAAATCGACGTCAGTTTGTTTTATATTTTGTTGAGTTGTGAACTCACTTTAAACCATATGTTCCCAACAGTGTTCAAACTCAGAGAAATCCATAACTTTACTTGTGTGCGTTTCATTTAGTCACCTGTTGGTGTGAATTCTGGGGCAGCGTCACCTATATTTCCTGCCATCATAAATAAATCTGCAGGTTATTGATCAATACCAGTTATTCCGTAATTCATTTGACAGATGCTGAGACTACCTGCTATGACAACCTCATTTACTTATTCGCTATTAGCAAAACATCCAGCGACACTAAACAACACTAAAGCCAAAAACTGCAAACGACAACACACATTTTACCCCCAACACGACATACAATACTACCTGTTCTTTATATATTATTCTGTTGGAAAGTTTTCGGTCCTTTCTTTGTTTATGTGTTTCCTCGGAGGCTGATTAAATTCTGAGATATCTTAATTCCCCTGTACGATAGTTTGCAGCTGTGTTAGCAGGAGACAGTAGACAACCTCACTTGACACTTGTGATGGGGTGGAGGGTGGGTGTTGACGTTGTAGTAGTGGTAAAAGGGGGATGAGGAGGAGGCCCGAAGGGGAGAAGAGGATCCTGTTCAGCTCCACTCAGCAGCCCGGTGATGAGCCTGCAGGAGAGGACTGTGTCTGCAGATTAGAGCCAGGAGATGAGACAGAGGCCTGGAAGGGGTTGAGAGGGAGGGGGGGAGGTTGCAGACCTGGGAATGCCAGCTGCCAGACAGTTCACCATGTGCAACACATGTCTCTCAGCACCTACTGTTCGACTATGCAAAGCCCCCTTCACCATTAAGATGACAGAACAGTTCATATCCTGTGCCGGGATGATAGATATGTCATATCTCTGAAAACCCTGTTTGTCTTCCACAGGTGTATGAGCTCTTTTATTCTCCCGGCAGACAGCGCACATGGCACTTTTCGACACTCTTTTCCCCGATAGTGATTTGGCATGCAGACGGTATCAAAGGGGAAATCTTTCCCATGCAATTATGGCAGAAAATAAAGGTGATGAGGTGTGTCGCACAAAAGAAAGCAGGGGATCAAAGGGCTGGAATGAAAGCTGATTACAATAAAGGGTGAAGCTTCCACCCACTGAATGCCACGATGTGAGTTAGTCAGTAGAGTCAGTAAATAAGCAGAGAACAGAAGTAGCGAACATGCAGCGGGTTATTTATTTAAATGCTTTCATCAAGTTAGAGCTCAAGGTAACGTCTTCAAATTTATTAGTGTGTCTGACTGAAGCACAATGATTTAAGCCTAGAGAAGTGTAAAATCTTTACTTTTAGATGTTGGAATCAGGTAATGTTTGGTGTTCAGCAATACCTACAAAACTAGTGGCTATTAGCCTCAACTGTGCTCTGCGTTTAGTAGTAATTAGCGAATGTTAGCATACAAACACGCTTATCTAAGACGGTAAACATTATTTCCTCTAAACAACAGCATGCTAGAATGTAATAACGAGAATGTTAGCATGCTAACGTTAGCATAGTGTGGTTGGAGACTCTCAAGACCAAAAAAAAAAGGACTGTTAGCATAGGCCTGTAGTTTTGTTAGTTGATAAATGAAGATACATCTCTCACTCTATAATACTGTACGCTAAAAAAGAAAATTTAACTTGAGAGGCTCATGTTCGTGAAAGCACAGTGATACAGATTGCAGCACCAAACTCAACAAGGAAAATTATTCAAAATTTATTGTATTTGTGATCAATATGTGATTCTAACTTGAATAGTTACAAGGTGTTTACCCACCGTTCAGTCTCATGCGATGGTGGGTGATTTCTCCTGGCTGTCAGAAACAGTGGGTAATTGGTAATGAGTGGCCGAGCGCAGAGCTGATTCTGTATTTTTCTTTTTTTTATCGCTAATAATGCATGATTGTTCTCTGTAATCCTCGGCACTTTCCCCCTTTCATCTCGACGATGAGATAAAAAAAAGGAGATTTGTTGGCCAGGCAGCCCCATGCCATGCTTAGACGGCTCAACTCTCTCAAAGGGATTTATCCACTGTTGTTATGACTAATACTCTGTGGATTACCAGTTAGTGAGAGGTCACCTATCGCTTCTACTTCCTACAAGCGAGACTCGTGGTGCTTGAATTCGTTCCCTTGCCCCCGAACCGAAAACGCACTACTCGTCAAAGCGGTGAATGACAAGGTGTTGTCGACATGCTACACTGGATCATTTGCCAAAGTCTGACTTGAAAGCTTTCTCCTTTTGAGCTGAACTCAAACTTGTCACTTTGTGTAATTCGGAGAAGAAATCTGCAGCTGCTGAAATAATGAATTAGGGTTGATGGACAGAATTATAGCAGGCTGGCTACCCAGCCGTCCAATGACACCCCGCTGCTCCCGGACGCTGCCAGTGATTTAGCACCTCACCGGGGCAAAATGAGGGAATTGAATTTATTCACAGGGAGGTGGTGGCTAGCACTGACTCATAGCCTTTTACGCAGTGGAGCACGTCCTAATTCATCAACGAGCATGTCCTCCCTAAAAGGGCAGAGGAAGTTCATAGTCAGCAAATAGTTACTTATTTATGAGAAGAGATTCAGAGATCTAACGCTCCTGTTAGATGATAACAAACTAGCCCCCCCAAAAAAATGGATGATTGATGTTGTGTTAAAATCAATCATGTGCCTGATTCATATCTAAATTTGTTGTTTTTAAGGATTTATGGCTTGTCAGGGTGTTGTCACAGTGGAGCGTCTGGCCTCTAGTAACCTGCTCAGCCCCCCTCTCAAAAATAGTAAAGTCCTTAAAGGGTTGATAGGTTTTCGACTGATGCTTAGCAACAGCATTCCTGTGCCTTAAGTAGCAGTAAGCCCCTCACTGCACCCTTTGATGTGGCTGTCAAGGCAGATTTATTTCCTCTTAACACATTGTCTTCTTGTCCACATACATAAAGGGATGAAAGAGAGTGATGTTTACACTTTTTTTTTTTTTTTTTTTTTAGTCGTAATTAAATTGTGTTGCTCATGATTTTTTCAGGTGATGTGAGACATGCATGTTGGCGGATCATAGGGGGAGGTCTGACAAAGCAGCTTAATTTGATTTGACCAGCTGACATTTGAAAACAGGCTTTTTTTAAAGGGGCAACTTAATATCTATTGTTCGTGGTGACCGGGGAAATTGAGTTAAATATTTACATTTTGGGTTTTGTACAATTGATTTGTTTCCTGTTTGGGGTGCAAGCCTAGAAATGGTGATCTGCCACAATGAACACATTTAATTCCCTTTTAGTTGTTGCTTATTCAGCAGCACTGGTGGACTCAGGGGGGGTGCAGGGGCGGCAATCGCCCATCTTCTAAAAACATGCCGCGGAAGTGCCCTCTTGGATGCCCCTATCAGAGATAAAACATGATAAAGTCCCCTCTAGGGTGCCTTTCCATTGGAGAAAACATGGTGAAGTGCTCCCTCTGTACAATCAATATACACAGACTTGGGGAGTAAAGGAGTACATGTAACAGGATTATGTAATTAGGATACAAACAAAAGGCAAATGTATTTTTTGGATTTAGTTACACTACAGTATTCTGAATACAGAAAACACACTCGTTATTAAAATTACATCAAAGTCATCTTATTGATTTTGCTTTATTCTGGCATTTTTTTTTGCATATGTTTTGATTTGAGGCAATCCAATATTTTAACATTGTGATACTTGGATTATGTTACTGACTACACATTTTAACAGGTAATTTATTAAAGTAACCCTCCAAACCCTATGAATGTATAACAATGTTCTGCACCCTGCCCCTCAAACATCCTGAGTCTGCCACTATTCAGCAGAGTTTTTGCTCTCTGCAGGCCCGACATTGTTTTCCCAATAGTCATCCTGTGAAGTAAATAATAGCTGTGTGCACGTCCTTCCTCAGTTGCACATTTTCCCTGCCTTTCAAACACTCACTTGCTACCTGCTAGCTGACATGTGTCTTTACAGGATCTCTAACGCAATGCTACCAAGGACCCCGCTGTGAGTAAGGCTTCTTGTAAAGCCACACTTGACGTCTGCTTGGCCTACCTCCATGCTGCTCATCTCCACAAGCTCTGACTAACCCTCCGTGTGCTCTCATCACTCTCGCATGGGAATGGGGCAGCTGGAGAAGTGCTTGTTCTTTGTGTTTTGTCAGACAGCCCGCTATGTCCTCAGCCACATGTCTGCGGAAGAGATGTCCGAGCGTGGCAACGCACCAGGAGTTTCCCTGAAGGGATCACGTAGAATCAAACCTTGTGTCCTCGTGTTTGACTGTGGGCTAAACGTGAGTCGAGAATAAAGCGGCCCAGTGCCAGTTTGGTTTCAGGAATTAGTTTGGAGTAAAACAGACGATAAAGCAGGGTATGCTTTAGGGCGTGGCTACCTTGTGATTGACAAGTCACTACCACAGCGTCAGATCCAATCAGGATATCCTCCTCAGCTCCAGCCTCTGGCCCAACTTTGGGCACATGTGGCTTCAGAACACCAATATGGCGACATCAGTCATGCCAAACTTGAGGCTTCAAAACGGCAGTCCAAAAGCCAAAGGTTGACGTCACAGCGGGTTTAGACTTGAAAAAATGTGTCAGTATTTGACAACCTTGGAATGAGACTCTTGCTACACCTTGTTGTTATTAGCTTAGGCATGTTTCATGTTTCTGTTTCTGATATTTCACGAACATCCACCCCTTCTTTTCTTTGACTTCTCTTCTAATCCTAACCATCTAACCAATTCTCTTACCCTAACCCAGCACTGAACTAGCCAATCAGAGGGACACTGGGCAGGGCACACCCCAAAAAATATATCTACAACTTCCAGATGGTGGACCTTTTTCTCCATGTAGCTAGGTGCTAACTTAGTCTGTCTGTTGTTAGCCCATAAACTGACCCAAATAATGCTACGGATCTGTGATTGATATTCCTACGAGCGTACTTCATCTGAATTTTGAACTAAAAAGATGATTTATTTCAGAAAGTGAAACATATGACCAACAAAGTCATACATTCTGTCATCTGTCATGAAATTATAGTGAAAATAAATTCTCCCCATATTGCTGCAAACCCTCTGGATCCCCCTAATGAGAACCACTGGCCTGCGGAGATTTATGACGGACATTAGGTTGATAAGAGTGGAGAGACCGAATCAAAACATACAGCTATGTGCCATAAAACCAAAGCCATGAACTAAAAAGAGACTAAAAATGTGTGCTTGTCCCTCCCAGGTTCACATTATATATCGCCATTTGATTAAATGTTGATGCTCAATTTGTTTGACATTTAAAGACACGCCTCAACCCACATGGGTAATTTGGCTCTCTGAGGACTCTTCACATAAACTTGTTCCAAATGAAATCCAAATTGATCCGGTCACATAAGTGATTACCATCCTGAAGACAATCACGAGTCAGTCCTCTTCATAAATTCAACAAAGGGTCTTTTCACTTTTTATTTATGTCAGTGAAACTTAGGATTCTCGAGTGACACAAACAGCTCGGGGGGCCGTTAAGAGGGATGATTCAGAGGGCCCACAGCTGGACAGGGGCCCCGGGACATGCCGAACATATATATTTACTGAGTCAGGGCTGTTTGCTTCTTATCTTTGCATCTCTACAGACAGCCTGAGAAATAATATCTACTGCAGTTCATACTCAAACAAAGCATGTGTATAGTGTTTCACTCATCTTCATTGTTAGCACCACAGAATCATAGTTTGCGGTTCAGGTCATCAGATACAGTTTGTTATTCACATCGTCTTCTCCTGCTCCCAGGAGCCCCTTCAAGTTTGAAACACTATCACATATTTTACTGACAGACAATCTTTTCCCAAATCCAAGGCCTTGATATATCACTGTGAGAATTTCTCTTTCTGCAGAGAAATGGTTTCTTCATTCTCTCTGATAATAACTTTGATCGCTGACAGCGAGTTGAGCCTGGCCGCCTGAATTTATGTGAAATTCGAGGATGTGCTCTTTGCATGCGAAGTGAGGGGAAATACATCACTTTATTAAGACGTGAAGGAAGTGAGATGAAGACGAGACAGAAGGGTGACACTGAGGTGACAGGTAAAAGTGAAGGTGTTGTTACAGTGGTTGGAGGTGTGCATTTACAGCTCTGAGTGACATTTTCATTGTTTGTTACTTTGTAGAACAAACATAATGGATGTTTACATCAAGTATTTCTCTAAGATACAGTACACATGTACACAAGACCTAACAAATGTGTTGAATAGATTTCCGTCCTTGAAGGAAAAAATAGACGTTTGCATCAATGTCTGCGAGTTAGCAGTGGTAACAGTAATTGTGTATTAGTTAAGAATGGCTTGGACGGGAATGTGTTGGTGTCACCTTCATTCATCTGCTTGGAGAACAATATGCACAAACACAAGAACCCAGTCATCAAAAAAATTACTTCGCCTTGCCTCTGGAGCAGCAGGAACAAGTTATGAACACAAAAATGACAACATTTTTAAGTTGATAAAGCAACACTTAGTTAGCTTTGGCCACCTGATTAAAGTCCAATATTCGCTCTCTTTAAAGGTGTTATTGATAACATTCAGCCGCCAAATGCTAAATGGCCTTCCATCTCCCCCTTCCACGCCACAACACAGCTGTTGTTTGAATAATCTGCTAACATTGCTAACGCTAGCTGGCAAACATCACACATTCTTTTGAGCAAACAAATTTGAGCATTTTAGAGAACTTTTAGAGACGCTATAACCTTTAAATATCCTGCCTTAGGCTGTTGATATAGATGCTTTATTAACATCGCGTTTGCATGACAGCTGCCTAACGTATCCTGCCTCTGTTCGGAGGGTCGGTGTGCTCAGAAATGAACCGTATACGTCAGCAAGATGCAATATGCACATGAACAGGACGGGCAGTGAAGGGCCAGTATGTGGATGTGACAAAGGGTCAGTAAGAACGTGAGCAGCAGCGTTCAAACACAGAATTTCTATACGGACTGAGCTCTTTGCCATCCAGAGGTATCCTCGAGTAACACGCTCAGTATCTCGACAAGTATAAGAGCAACTTTCGCAACGCAGCAGCTTGTTTACACGCGCCTGGTTAAAAATCAAGTACATCTCACAGGCAGGAAAACAAAATCAATAAATGTTTTCATGTGAGATGTTTTTTTAATTAATTCATACTTCCCTTGGCCGTCTTTCAAGTTTGCCACTTAGTATATCCTCATTTTAAAAACCTGTTTCCTTTGCTCTCTATCGGAGCCAAATGAAACGGGTCTAACTCGGCAGAGAGCGCTGCTCTGCCACTGAGAAATGTTTGCTTAACTAAAACTTCAATCTGTGATGATTCACTGCTAAATCTCCAAAGGGACGACAGCAGCAGAAGACAATCTTGTATCTTTCAGCGCAGTACTTTGGTAAACAACATGCCGCAGCTCAGCGGGACTGTCTTCACAGCGGGGCTTTGTTGTAGACCTCAGCATAATAAAAGCTCTTGTTTGGAGACGTGAACGCCTAGTTTTCACTTTGGACATCCCCAGTAATTTCTCACCACTAACAAAGCTGCCTGCTGCCTTCTGTGCTGAGTAGAGCCTGAGATTTAGATCTAAAGGCCTTATTTGAAAGTGCTGGTCATGCATGCAAACAAGGGGGTGCTATGAAACCATGTCCTTTGTCTGACACACAATAGCATTTCAACCACTGGGGAACAGCTTGGATCTCCATAGAACTGGCATTACTTTCATGTCAAGTGACACTGAAGGCAATAGAGTGACCAACTTCTCAAAAAAAGCCTCCACACATTCAGCTCTTACGCACTCCCTTTCTCTCCCCCGGTCTTTCAGAATCGCTGGATTGGGACATTATTTCATATTCTTTTAAAGTGGTGCCAAGCTGTTCTCGCAGCAGCAGCTTTGATCAAGACTATCATTTGTAGAGTATATGCTAACGGCTAAGACTTGACTGGTAGAGCTCAGCCCAGTCGATGGCCACAGTAATCACTTGTGTTTAACACAACAAGACAAACAAAAAGTGGAATATTGTTTCTGTTTTTTTCTTTGTTTACATGATTCCACTCCCGGCTTTTTATTATAAGACATAAGATACATTCATAACACCGCCGCGCCTTATGAGCAGTTTGTTTTGACACGTCAGCTGTTGGGTTCATCACTTTGATTTAACTCACTGACGTATGTGTCTGATCTGTCTCTTACAGGAGAGCGTTATTTCAATCTTTCTGCACAGTTTTCAGGTGTAGTAGTTTGATTTCTTTTCATCTGTTTTGGATTTTAGATACCCCATTCGAAGAGCTAAATCATTCAACACACACAGAAAGGAAGTCTTAAAGGGGCACTATGTAGTTTTAGAGAAGAAATTCAATCTCAGAATTTTTATCCCCAGAACACTGTTTGAAGCTAGAAAGGTGGCAGGGTCCGCTACATATAAACAAAGTAAACAAGGTTTGTTTATTCAGTTTATTCAGTCATGAAAACAAAGAGTTTGTTTGTTTCTTTCTTTTGGCATACATCAGTCATTGAAGATGTTTCTCTTCTAACTTCCCCAAAACTACATAGTGCACCTTTAAGATTGAACCTATTATTAATTAAAGGTGCATTATGTAAGAACTCACCACTTGTTGAACTCGTACTTCAACAAATAGGGACAGCATATCACCAGAGTGGCTAACGGCTGCTAACTGTATTCTGTGTGTGATTTTAGCTACTCTTGGCTTGTGAGCTCTCATCGCTCAGGACTGCTGGGGAAAAAAGAGATTTTCAGGCCCGACTAGCTGGTTAGCATGCTAACTTCAGTAGATATCTCTGCAACACAAAACATAGACTTCTTTGACATTGAATGTGAACGCAACATGGACGCCACGAAGAAGTTGTTTCTCAAATCATATCATAAATGACGTAAAAAAGCTGCAAATCTTTACATTGAAGAAGCTGGATCATGCAAATGTTTGACATTTTTGCCTGAAAAACGACTGAAGGATTAATCAGTTATTAAAAGTAGCCGAAGATTAATTTTCTTTCAATCGACTAAATGATTTATCAAGTAATCGTTGCGGCAACACATTGAAATTTATTTGTTTTTGGGTTTAATCAACAGTCCGAACCTCAAAGTTATTCAATTCTAATTTTGTATCAAGCCTATTAAACTTGCAACTAAGATAAAGAGCTTGTTTAAGTTTTTCCGACATGAATGGTGCCTTCTCCTAATTAGAGGGACGGGCCGCACGGGAGAGATTAGAGAGACAGAGACAGACAAAAAGACAGACAGCTAAAGGTAGATGGAGAAGAAAGTTGAGAGACTGTGGGGTTTTCTTTGAGGGAGGGGTCACGTTGTTTGATCAGCAGACACAGGGGGGAGGAGGTTGAAAGGCCCTTGATGCTGATAGTGGGCAGCGGTTTAAACCCCCGGAGTGATTGACACTTCTGCCACTCCGCTGAGGGCCGAGTGAAGTGAAGGGAGGGGGTCGACACAGAGAGGCCTGTTCCTGGCTTTTACATTTGCATCCTCTGCCCGTGGGTGGTTGTGTTAATAATATGGCAACTGGGAAGATTAATTGTGGACAAGCAGCAGGATTACGAGGGTCTTTGTGGGAGCAAAGGGAGCACTGGGTGGGAAAGGCCTGTGATCTGTGAGGCTGAGAGGAAATTAGTCAGGGCAGGCTGGAGCTGCCTTTTAACAGCGTACCTAAGGAAATGAAAGCCTTGTGCAAAGAGGATATTGAAATAAGTAGGCAGAAAATTGTTAACATTCTTGAGCGGCTAATATTGGTATAATATAATATTCTTTGCACTAACATCTGCACACAAAGAAGAAAAAACAACAAGGAGGAAACATATTTTCTTTATATTGACTTAAGGACTCATCTAAGAAGACTGTATACTAACTGAGTTAAATATGTAGCTCCTCTCGCATTATCCACTTCAGTTTTTGTCTTGTAATGAATTAAGAAACCTAACAACACAACAAAGCCTCAGTCCCAGCTGTTTCTCCTTTTCTACTGAAGAAAGAAATGAAGGAGCAGGGCAGGAGTCTCATGCCACCTGTTGGATTGTCCTCACATAGCAGCACAAACTCACCCAGGTACTCATCTGCTTCCTGACCCTCGTCCGACCCTGTCCTCACTACATTCTGTCCAGATTTATTTGATGCCAGAGTAGCGCTATGCATGCAGCCATTAAATAGCCTCATGTATGGAAGCCCGTCTCTGCCAGCTAAAGAAAAAACTGATGAAAACTTAGCAATGATAAAAACAAAATGTTCCTATTGTAATAATGAGATAAATTATGAATTAACAAGTCAAAATTATGAGATAAAAAGTCAAAATCATGAGATAAAAAAATCGTAATTATGAGCGAAAAAGTCTTAATTATGAGATCAAAGTCGAAATTATGAGAAAAGTCCAAATCATGAGATGATTGTTGACTTTCTTCTCCTAATTTCAACATTTCATCTCTTTGTATCTTTTTTTTTTTGTTGTTGTAACTGGTGGAAATAAGCTTCCACACTGAACAGAGCATCTTATTTATTCATTTTTAAGGGACTTTTAAGTATTTTAGCAGTATCAAGACAACTGTGTGCTCTGAGAGAAGCAGAGAGCTCTTAATGGCACAAACAGTGCTGTCACCGCTTCAAAGAGCCTTAAAAACGTCAATTTTCACCACACACCAGAGAATTCTCACTTTGCAACCTTCTTGCCTTCATCGATGTTTGGCTGCTTCACTCGTGGCTTTCGCATCAGTAATCATTTACACAAAAAAAAAAAAATAGCTAAGCATCTGGACATTCAGGCCTCTTAATTAAAACACTGGTGTTTTTCCAATGTAAGAGAAATCATGAAAAATGGCCTGTCATGGCGAGTTTCTGAAACCAGATGACAAAGCTGGACGGCTGGCGGGGGGGAGTTTCCAAACAGAAACACCGGGCTTAATGGTTGTTAATTAAATGTAATTGTTCAAAGCACAGAAACGTGATGCTCAAATGGCACGGCTGGAACGCGCGGTGATTTAAAGGCAGATTGCCGTTACCTGCTTATTCTTGATTAATTTCAGACATATTGAACAATCTCCAGTCAGGAAAAATGATCTACAGCTTCATTTTTTTCCCCCCGCGAGAGCGCTCGATGAGGGAAAAGCAACCGGCACAGAAACAAATGTGCCATTTATTAACAAATTACTGGGCATGCACATTTGATGCGTGATGCTGCAGTGCACTCTGGTCCACCTATGAGCGTTACCAGACTTCCAGCAGCCCTCGCCAGTATCTGGAAAGATATACAGTCGCAAATGTGTGTGTGACATGATGTGCTTTGAAATAAATTCCTAATACACTGAGCCTTTGTGATTTGTGGTCTCAGAGCTCAGCATCTGAGATGTAGTCTTGTATTTCAAGTATGTTTTTAGTCGTGCCAAGATGTTGCACCACTCATTATTTTCCTCGGATTTCTGAAGCACCATGGTTTATCAGGGAGATTTATTGGCAGATGGACTTCCAGATGTTTTGAGTATCTTTTGCAGCGAGGAAAGAGAAGAGGGGAGAGAGTATGGTTTAAAAGTTAGGCCAACAACAGCGCTGTAGACATTTTTATTTTTTAAGAAGAAACACATGCACTGGATTAGGTTTGAATACACTGTGTGTTATCCTGATACTTTGTCCTAATTAAGCTAAGCCCAACAAACTTCAGTTGATGTTTCCCAGCGTCTGGCCACCAGCGCTCATATACGTACGTAAGAGTTTACAGTCTCCCTTCTTTGTGTCAAGATAATAGAGCTGCTTTCTTCACAACAGAGACGGCATGAAAAGGTTTCTTTGTTGCTTTGAAGGGTCCGTACACCCAAATTACAAAAAAACAAACACATTGTTAAAAACGGTTATGACTCAGGGTGTTTAGCCATGCTGAGAGTTTTATTTGTCCTGGTTTTGAGAACCCAGCTGCTTCGGCTTTGGTGGCCATAGTAATTGACTAAAGTTGATCAAGCATTGCAACCCTAACTAGTCTTTTAAACTTTTAAACTTTAAAGGGTTGAGAGAGGATCATGTTTTGGCTTAAAATACCTGTTTTGGTCGCCACAAACATGGCTGGAGTCTCCTTAAAGATATCCAGTGGTGTCACACTTATTGAAACGCGGTCACTGGCTTACCAGCTTTCTCACCTGTGACTCCACCACCATCCTCTCCACCTCCCGATATGAAAGTCAGGCCATAAACATGTAATGTGGACGTGATTTGAAGCGTTTTATGAAAAAGCCAATACAGTATGCAGCCTATGACACGTACAAACGAAACAAAACATGTCTTCCTGTCGTCAGATGTTGCTTTATAAAAATTAAGCATCCACGACTTATGTGACAACAACTGCTAAGATGTAATATACAGAATATTTTTAGTGTTTTCTCACTTTTAGACAACTAAAGTCTGATTTTTCTGTTTAAACATTTAGTCATTAGGAACATCCCTAATTATGATGGTAGCAAAAGGGGAAGTCAAGACATACGCAGAATTTGGGGTGGATGACCGCTCAGTCACCAGGACGAAATGTTGGCTGTGAATGTTTATAACATATATTGCCATTCCTGCAATTCTTCATACCATGTTCAGCCACATGTTTATGACCTGAGTGTCATATCAGGAGTTGGAGGAGATGGTGGTGGAGCGGTGGGGAAGGCTGCAACATTTGTAAGTTTAAAACCACTGGATATTTTTTAAGGAGACTTCGGGACTTCTCCAGCCATGTTTAAACAGTTATTTTAAGCCAAAATTGATCTTTTCCTAACTCCTGACCGAGTGGTGTTTGTACCGAAACTTAACCAGATAATCAACGCAGCATTGTGCTTAAAACAGAAAATGTATCCAAAAGAAATGTCAACATGAGAGACGGCCATTTTATTCAAGTTTCTTTGTTTTTTTTTAACATGAGCATCTTTCCATTTTGTCATTTTCATCCCAACTGTGACGTGTCCATACACCTCACCAAGTTGTTTTTGTGCCTAAAACTAATCTAACCCATTGTCTCCTGATTTGCTCAAATGTAACCATACAGATTTCATAAAGAGAACATTTGTATTGGTTTTGGAAGGCACTTGTTCTTTCCAGTCACACATTTAATCATTTTTTGGAAAACTTCTTGATTTCTTGGGGTGCGTAACGCAACAAGAAAGTCAACAAATCTGTCTTCTTCCCAAAAAAACATGTCCTGTTCATTCTGGATAATCCACAAACCTCACTGTCAACTGTTTTTTTTATTAGGAATTATGTTCTGCCAATAAATACCAAAAACTGGAAACTGTCCAGGGAGAGTCAAGCGAATGTTGCTCAAATTAAATTTCTTGAAGCTTTGAGCACTGAAAATGAAATCCTTCTGACTCACATTATGGCAGAAATTGTGGATATCTCAAAAACATGGGCACATAAAACCTTAACACTTACATACACCAGCACTGGCACGTAGGAGACATATTTTTCAAGATGCATCTCATTTGATATGCAGCAGAGAGAGGATACTCAACTAAATCACTGACAGCTACGTCATACATTATGCAGATTTAACTTAAAGTTAGCTCTGTGGAATTATCACAAGTTTTTCCGTTTCAGTACATTTCCATTAGTATGGAGATGACAGCTATTTAAGTGGGAAGTTAAATAGTGCCGTACTACAGTAATAGAGTTGAGAGCAATTGTAAAAATAGTCATTTTCATGGGAATAAGTGAATGCATATTATATTAATAGACCTCCGAAGCGATGAATCACCACAAAAACATCTTTGTGCCTGACACTGTTAAACTAAAGTTAACATCTGACCTCTGGGTCCGCTCGGCAATCGCAGCGACTCGACGCAGCACCGATCACGACCCCTGTGATGAGATTATAAAGCTGCAGAGAACAGATGTACTGTATCACTTGACTCAGTTATTTTTTTGCCTGTTTTTTTGGCGAGGCTGATTAGATTTTTCAATGACTGGTTCTAGTTTGAGCGAGCCAGCTTTAGAAAAGAATAATGCGGCCCTGTTTGGAGGTAAATGGCTGCTTTGAAGGAGGCAGCACAAGGATTTTAGTCATTTAAGAAGAAAAACAGAAACAGTTGTTTGTGTCTGGCGATGCTGAAATAACCTTGGGAGTGGAGATAAGAAGCCACGGGGCCACTTTTGTTGTCGCTAACAAAATGTGACATTTGGGCATTAGAGCTGTTTCAAGTCAGCGTGCATAAGAAATTTGTATTTGAACAACTGGCTCTTTCCATCCCGTGCCTCGTGAACAAGCAGGAACAGGTTGGGCCCGGTGCTTATACTGGATGTATCCATAAATTATCATCAGAGAGCTCGCTGCTGTTATTGTACAGCCTCTTCGCATTGAGTTTCAGCTCATGTTCCTCTCCTCTCTCCCCTCATATCTCAGCTGCGACTTTGTCATGCAGCCAAGCACGTAATATGCTCTGAGCTCTGTATCATGTCCAATTATAATTAGCTTTGTCAGGCCTGAGCCCTACAACCCTCATGCAGATAATATGATAATATGTCTTCATAACCAAGTGACCTTACATGTGCAATATTTCTCTCCTTCTTAAGATTGCGTGTCAATAAAGTAATGGAGTCTGGGAGGCTGCGGCAGGGGAAGATTTAGATGATTGGGCTCTCAGGTGCAGTGATGTATAACCGTTATTATTCTACCTGTCGGAGTTGTATACACAGCTGGGCGCAGCTTGGCGGTGGCCAGGGAGAGAGCCGGGCTTTCAAGGGACGCCTTTGTTAATAAGCCTTTAATCCTTCGTTAAAGCCAGCCACCGAGGGACGCTCTCTCATTTTCACTCTGTACATGGAGATTTTGGGGTTGAAATAACCAGTGTGATCATGAAAGAGCTGCAGTGTTATGGATGTGATATTAATGACAGCAGTGACGTTGATTATTTCGGATGTCAAAAGGTGTGGACGTGTGACGACTGGTACAGAAAAGTGAGCTTGTCACCAACAATTTATTAGTCAATTGACAGAAGTGTTTTCATTGTTGATTAATTTGGTGATTATAGATGTGATATTAAAGAGAGTAGTCCCATTGATTATTGTGGATGTCAAAAGGTGTCGATGCAGAAAAGTGAGCTTTTTAGTCCATTAATTTGTCAATTGACTTAAACTTTGATTATTTTCATCGTCAGTTAATCAGTTGTTTATTTTCCCAAATAATCAATTAGTAGTATTGAATAACAGTCTTATTATGAAAGGGCTGCAGTGTCATGGATGTGATATTAATGATGGTGGCCCCATTGATTATTTTGGATGTTAATAGACGTAGATGTATGACAACTGGGGCAGAAAAGTGAGCTTGTTAGTCAGTTAGTCAATTGAAAATGTCGATCAGTGTTTCCCAAAGCCCAAGAAGACGTCCTCAGATGTCGTGTTTCTTCCACAACCCAAACATATTAGATTTACTGTCTTGGAGGAGGCAAGAAACCAGAAAATATTCACATTTAAGAAGCTGGAATCAAAGAATTTAGATTTTTTTTTATTAAAAGATTAATTTCTAGTCTAAAGAAGCAACAAGTAAGAATTGACCACCTTCATGCTCCAAAGAAATAGGAAGCTGCAGATCACCACAGTAACCACTACCTGCTGCTAAATGTAGCCATTAGCTTGTTAGCTCAGTTAGCTAAGTGGTCCAGACTGGGAGCTCAGAGTTGTTTAATGAGACACAAAATGTAATTTCTCCTCTATGGGGTCTCAATTAAAACAAAACAAAAGATGGAAGTTGTGTTGTATCATGGGCGTTGTTGTCTCCATTGTTGTTCAGTGTTATTCATTTCATTGTTTAGTCACATTCGCCGACTTCCTTCCTCACTCTCTGAATCTCCCTGAACTATACAGCAGAACTTATAGCAAAAGGTGACCAAATGAAACACACAGATACCTTGAATAAAATTAGGATTTCTCTGGGTTTGGACGTTGTTTGAAACCTTAGCTATCAAAAACTAAAGAAAATAGTCGACAATGTGTCCAGCAATGACAACAATCATTTGTTGCAGCCATAAAGCTTGAACCTGTCATACTGGTCATCAGTAATTTGCACTGAGGCTCACAGGCACCGACGTGTGCAGCCATGCAGACGCTTTGCATTTCGGTTTGCAGCCGAGGTCAGCTAAAACACCTAACACATTGACATGTATGTAATAGCTGTGAGATTCCCATGCGCTGTTGCATTCTCACCCTGCTGCTGATAGAAACAACTGGACAAGAGAGACTCTTTTATTCCTGACAGGCCAAGGTTTCACTAACACTGACGCAACGTAATGAGGGAGCCAGAGGTGAGGCCTATCTCAGCACGTCTGTGTGGATTCTCCTGAGTGATTGATGTGTTCCAGTCAAATGAAGCAGTGGGCTGAGTGATATGACACTTGTCTCGCTGTGACACACGTGTTCGCAGCTAACGGTTATTGGTGTTGATGGGCCCCACTCCACTCAGCCAGCCAGGCACAGTTATTTTGATCCCTTGTTCTTTTATTTCTGTCCCCCCTCGTCCCTGTTTTCTGTCTCCTTGCCACATCAAATCAGAGTTTGGAGATGGAGGCAGGACCCCTCAGGTACTTGCTTATTAAGCATCAGGAGTTGAGACGAGATGAAAGTAATAATGGGGACCTGACAGTCGGGTGGGCACCTAACATCTCAGGTAGGAAGTGACATTTGGGATTTTTCTGGTGAAAGGAACCCATGGCGGAGCTTATATGGCTTCAAATTGCATAACTGTCTCTGCTGTCAAATTGTCAGATAGAAGTCGCTCCGTTATTTTCTTTTAAGCGATGGATTTTGGTATATTTGGCGGAAGAAGATTTTCAGTCTTCTCTCAGAACGTTCCGGTGTTTAATGTTTGGGAAAGCTTTATTTCATTATCTATTAATCCTCCCTTTTTCATTATTCAATAAACTGTTTTTTATTCAAATGATGTCAAGATAAATAAGCCAAATGCCCATCAAGATCCAAAAGACTAAAGTGACTCTTCAGTTTGATTATTAAGCCTTAACAACAGAGAGATATCATGTAGTTTGAATCGACAGTGGTGTGATGAGAGAGGCAGGAACTATATATCTATCTCTATAACTATTGGATGAATCGGCAAGAAATTCTGTTCAGCCATTCAAGGTTTAAAGTTCAGTGTTATGTGGGTTACACAATTGAAATGGAGTCTGTCACCTCCCCACTATACACACAGACCTATACAAACAAATACTCAAATATGTTAGAGCAAAATAGAATAAAGCAATAGAATATACAATAATATAGGAAGAAATAAACTAATCTAAATTATATTTACAAGGAAGATATACAGTTAGGTATGTCTATATATACTCTGATTCCTAGAGGATCAGGTCATACTTTGATTTATGACAGACCAACACATCCTCACACCCAAACAATTGAATAGGGCGAGTGACTCTCAAAACAACATATATCCCCAATACAGCCAGACTGTTGCAGTGTACTGGACCGTCATTGCTGAGTTAAGGCAAGAAGACCACGTGGTTAGCTTCAGGAAAATATTGTGGTTTGGCTCAAGCTAACTATGTTACTTATGTAACTGCAGTTACAAACGTACCTCCACACTGTCCTGTGCTCCTGTCGCTCTGTATGCTACTTTGCCTGACTACCTCCTTCGCTGCTGCAATAATTACTACAGCCACTGGAGGTCGCTGGCTATCAAGAAATGTAAATATGGGTCGTAATAAGCTGCTTTCACATCTATATGATCGTTTTTCTGAAGAGGATGGCTGCACCGCTGTTGTCTTTTATTATCCTTTACCGATACCCAAAAAACTGATGACGTTCCTGTAAGCCTCATCTGTACTTTGTGTTCAATGCTGAGCAACACATCTCAGCACGCAACACGCTAAACTGAGATGCTGACAATGGTGAACATTTAGCCTGCTAATGTTGTAATGCATGCCGTTGTGAGCATTTAGCTCAAAGCACCACTGTGCCTAAGTACAGCCACACTGAGCTAGTCGCATGGCTGTAAACTAGTCTAACGTTGTGAGTATTAATTATTTTTTGATTAATCAATCAAGTGACTAATCATTGGCTGGTGTCAATTTTACATGAGCCTAATCCACTATAGTTTGATAGCAATCTTTGTAATGATCTCTATTACTTTAACAAGTTAAACATCCAGTAAACATCCAATAGAGCTTTATCAGTTAATTGATTTATCGTATAATTCTATGCAAGAGCTGGTGTGGGAACGAGTTGAAAGGCATCTTTCCAGGCTGTTATCTCGCTGTCGTGACTCAAAACATGTTCAACATCAGATGCCCTTTCTTTCAATCCAGCAACCATGAATCAAACGCTGATACACTCTCATAGTCTAATGACTAATAATTGGATTAAAGTGGTTCCAGATTGATCGGCTTGTGATTCTGACATTACTGTTGCCTCAGCGAGAGCTGCTGTGTAACGTCTGGGAACCCTCAAGTGTTTATTTTTTTTAGATGGTAGATGCGAGCAACACTTCCAGTGGTCACAAGATGGTCGCCATCAAACACTATCCGCTTCTGGTCTCCGTGACAGCTCTCATTATTGGAGGCCACCGAATACTTACCAACTGATAAAAGCATATCACACCACGGAGGAAATTGAATTCTGGAGGACATAAATTCTGACTGCGAGAGCTCATAGTCAGAAGCTAATTTAAGGAAGATTAAATTAATTTCAATGACACCCATTCTATCTTGACGAAGTCGGTACATAACATAATGTAGCTCTGTTGCCTTGAGATAAGAGGATAGTCATTTTAGACTGGGCACAGCAGTAGCTGAGGATCAAGCCCTAATCCCATTGCTGCAACCTTTTTTACAGAACATCATGGAGGATACAGAGTGTCTGACAACCATTATTCACTAAGGGGATTTTAAAAGTCTTTCAGTTTAGTGTGATAATTTAATTGACTGCTGACCCAAAGCCCCAGGACACAACATGCCTTCATACACAGCCAGCTCAGTTCTCATGTTCACAGGCAGATTTCTTATTTCCTGTTTTGTCTCTAGATGGCAATTTGTTATTTTTCATGAAATCAAGTCAAGAAATATCTCCCCAGCTGAGGCTCTCACATCCACCACCATTTCTTTTGTTGTGGGATAAAAATATTTATGAGTTATGAACAAGTTTGAATGAATTATACTCAGTTCACGACTTGCATGGAAGCCAGAACAACTACACCACCGAGTTAGAGACACGTTGCCCTGATAAATTATAGCTTACTGTAATAGAGAGCCAAAGTCCTGACGTCATATTAAGGCCTCTGATCCACTGGTTCTCTGTTACACAGGTCAATCTCTTATTCAGCTTTTCTTTCACCAGTTTTAGAGAAAAAATTAATACACCATATTCCATAGATACGCTCCCTCTATAGCACTTGCCATTAGAAAGTTGACACTGTTATGATTTTAATGCTTTTTTCTGAAGTCTTTACATCTTTTCAGCTAGAATCTCTGCTGTCTAAGAAACATCCCTATTTTTCTGTCCTGCTGTTATTCCAGACTAAACTAGGCCATATGTTCGACATGTCTGTGGAGGTGTTAAAATATGGATTCACCTCATTCTGTCGGGCTGGTCACATTTAGACCACGGTGATGTAGGGCTTAAGTGGAATTGTGTTTAAGGCCACCAAAAACAATAGTATACTTAAAAATATGACGCAACCGTATTAATAGTTACTGCGATAGACATCTAGAGTGAACAACATACTGTACCATGTTACGTTCAAAGGCTTGATTTGTATTGATTTGCATTAATGTTGCTAGAATTCTTAATGAGGTTTGTGCAACAGAACCCAGTTCTGTTCTGTCTCGCCTTGTTTTTATGGACATTTCTTTACAGCCAACCACTGACATATGTATATAAAATTGTATGATGCGTGTCCACTTCTTCCTACTCTACAAAAATGAAGTCTAATATCCCGGATATGGTGCTGCCATATTGCGCTAGTGGTATTATTTGGAGCCAGAGTCTGTGCAGTTGTGATTGGGCAGTGGAGCCGTGATATGAAGTTCTTGCCCATACACCTGCCCACCAGGGTTCAGGACAAGTCGTAGTTGTAGTTATTTTTTTTTTGCTGCTCCAGTCCAGTGGGTGGCAGTAATGGATTTGTAAGTTTTTTTTTGCCAACTGCCATTAAGAAGACACATGCAAGTCTAATGTCCACTCAAAGTCTTGAGCTGCTAGACGTTTGACTGTGCTCACCAGGTAGCTGCTAGCTTTGTCTGTGTGCTGTTTGGTGCTGTCAAACCAAAACAATGAGCTAAAAGAGTGGAAAAGCCATAAAGAATTGTAATTGGGTGATAATTCTTTGCAGGAATTTGTGAGTGACACAACAATTAATATACAAAAATGATTTACATTTGTGAATATTTAGAAGTTTATCTTGACTTTAATGCTGGTATAGTAACAAGATCAGATTTTGTTCAACTTTTTATCCCATAAAAAGTCATTAAAAAACTTAAAATCATCCTCACGTTTGTGCTGAATCCTCTTTACAACATGAAATCTGTTGTATGTAACTGTTTTGAGCATCTAGCTTGCCTTCCGCTGTGAAAAATGGCCTTTTCTCTGAAGACAGAGTCCTTGTGGTTGAGCTGTCTCGATGCCTAATGAATTACAGATGAACGTTGACGCAAATTAATCTCCCAGAAGTCCCTGGGTAATACGGCAACCATTTAAAACTTTAATCAATAACCCTGAAGTTGAAAGCGTGCAGGCGCTGCACTTGTTTGGTCACAATAAACAGAATGCAGACTGCATCCTCCTCTAAATCATGGTGACAAGCACAGTCACGCTAAATCACTGGAAGTGAAAAATAAATGTCTGCATAACTTTATCAGCTGTGCCTCCATGTTTCCTCTGGGAGCGGGAGGATATCAGCAGAAACAACAGTGGAAATGAATGATTTATCGTCCAAACTAATACTTCAGTCCACTCATATTGGTTGTTTTGTGTAATCTGTGATGAAATATGTACTGTATATAAATATTGAGCAGGCCACAGGAACATTTCATTAAGTATAACATGCCCTAGTTATGTCTAAATGTTAGTAAGTTTAACTTTGCATTTTATCTTGCCTTGACATCTCTTACTGTGTGTAAACACTGGTCACCATTAAATTACAGTTTATCAAATATGTCAAACTATGGACTTTTGTTATTGTTAAAACAGTTTTATGGATAAATAGCATATTTCAACTGATCAGAAACTAATTTATAGCAAACACTTTTAAACTGTGGCTGAATACTGATATTTATTATTGTGTAGAATAAAATATGCCAAATAAAATGAAATCATTGTCAGCATTTTAGCGAAATCAAGTGTAGGTGTGCAACTAATTATTATTTTCATTATCAATTACCTGCCAATAATTTTCAGGATGAATTGATTAATCATTTAGTCTATTAAATGTCAGTTTGAATTTGAAAAATGCTCATCACAAATCCCAAAACCCAAAGTGACGTCTTCAAATTGTCCAAATATCTTCATTTATATCATAAATGACAAAGAATAGCAGCAATTCTTTACATTACGAAGCAAATGATTATTCAACATTTTATGCTGAAAAATGACTAAAATGATTAATTAGCTATCAAAACAGTTGCCATTTAATTTTCTTTCAATCGACTAATGGATACAGTGAATAAGCTAATCATTCTCGCTCTACTTAAGTGTTATTGCGTTAGTAATAGATCTTTAACCCTTGTTGATTGTTAGCCAATAGCTAGCCTCAGCACCAAGTGTCACATTCTTTGTGTCGCTCCAAATGACCCTGAAAGCCTAAAAAATAGATTGCGGTATAAAAATGTTCATTAAAGTGACTGTGATTTTGTCTTCCTTACATTGTTTTTGATATTGTTTAAATACCTTTATTGTTTCTTCCCTATGAATAATACATGTGCTCGACCTGCAATAAGTTTATCGTGTAAAAATAAAAGAAAGGACGGATCTGAGTAAAAGTAAAGATATAGTGTTAAAATTTTACTTTGGTAAATGTAAAAGTCACCAATATGAATAGTACTTGAGTAGTAAAAGTAAAAATAAATGATACATATATTTACATGTACAGTATATACTGTATACTATGGGCCTATTGATTATCAGATCTGATACTCAATAAAATGAATTAATTTAAAAATGAGCTACTTTGATGAAGCTACAATCTGAAAAGTAACTGTTAACTAAAGATAATATCAAATAAATGTAGTGGAGGAAAACTTTCAACATTTGTCTCCAAAATGTCAAAGAGTGGAACTATGAAGTAGTAGAAAACAGAAATACTTAAGTAACGAACAAGTACCTTTTAATTGTACTTAAGTACAGTACTTGACTGGTACAGGGTTTGTTATTAAAACGCAAGATTGCAACGTGCACAAAAGATGAGCAGTGTTTCTATTTGCTTTCCTGTACCAACATACACTACAGTGCCAAAATTGCTTCCATGCTAATGCCTCCTTAATTGTCGACAGATGCCCATGAATATCAGGTGAGTGTGTTCCTCTCCTGTCTCACACTGACAGGATAACACCGTCTTACCCTTCTCCTCTTCCTTGTTCTCATAACCGTGGCCCTGATCCCCCTCTCCACCTCAGACAGATGATGTGTAGATGCAAGCTCTGCGTTTCTCTCATCCGTCTCTTCCTCCCACTATCCCTTTCCTGCACTCCATCTTTCAGAACTGTAACCTACGGTCGCCAGCTGTGCAGGGAGCCCCAGAGTGTATTTACGGCGAGCTGCACTTTATCACACACAGCCGCACAGCTGCCAACTTTACTCGGGGCGTACTCTAGCCTCCCTGCCTCTAGACATGTATATATTTTTTTCTTTTTTGTGCCCGTGTGATCCTGCACCGCTGCTGCTGCTGCTGCATGCTTCTTTTTCCCCCAGCTGCTGCCCTGCTGGAGAAGGTGGGGTGAACTGTTAATGGCCTGTAGAGTGCAAACAGCGGTGTCGGCCACTGCCACTGGGCCGGCTTACAGCACACCTTCCAGTGAAAACACTCAAACAAGCAGCTCCAGTCAGCCTTGGAGAAGAAGTTTAAACTCTGAATTTCAACATTTATAATATTAATGAGGAAATAATACAAACTCAGACATATTTATTGTTCTATAACTGAATAATCAAGAAGATAAGGTCCCCAGAACACTGTTTGAAGCTAGAAGGGTGGCAGGGTCCGCCACGTATAAACAATGTGAAAAAGTATGAAATTGTGTTGTCCTTTAAGGTCAGTTTGTTTATTTAGTTTGTTTAAGTATTAACATAATCAGTTAATGAAGATGTTTCTCTTCTTCCCCAAAACTACATAATGCTCCTTTAACAAGTAAATAATTATCTCATGTAGGATTCAACAGTGCTCTTTTTCTCATCTAAATGATGTGTTGATAGTTGGCGCTCCGCTCTGTTGATATTTTGATACATGTCCCCCATGTTTGGCCCCATAACAGCATAAATTTGTCCAGAGTCTGCAGGGGGTCCTGGTGATGAGCTGCCTCCTTTCCCGCCGACCTCTAGTCCCCAGGCGGACAGAGCGGAATACATTCCCCCGCCTCTCTTATAGGGTCCCCGGTGTCCCCCGCAGCCTATCAGGTTGGAGCGATCTCCCCCCCTTCCTCTTAGCATATCAGGAGCCACACATCGTCCGCTGGCGCAGAGCTTTATGCAAGGTGACAGCTCCTCACACTTCAGTGTTCGGATCACCTCAAGTAGCTCAGATATCGGAAAAAATGAGCACACTTCCCGGCGCGGTGACCAAATGTAGATTGACTGAGGGTATCCGCGGGCCGCGGCGCCCCTATCCTCCCGTCCTGACAGAACAGGCCTGCTGGTAACTCTCTACATAAGAGAGAGAGCAAGAGTCTGGAGACACATCAGAGGGGAAAGCTGGCTGCAGACAGAGAGAGAGGTGGGGGCAGGTGGTGGTGGTGGAGCGGGGCGAACACTTTGAAGCCATTGGAGGTGATGTCAAGTTTGCTTAGACTCAAGGGTGGTGTTTGAATATGCCGGCCACTAATATGGCACCAGTATCTCTGTCCTCATCTCTGTTTTCTGTCACTATGTACAATCTGGGCTCGTCTCCTCGGCTCCTGACAATGTCCTTTCACATCATGTTATTGCACACTCGGAGCTGCAGTCAGCAAGCCGTCACTCAGCTTCTTTGTCTGAAAGTCAGGCCCGTTTTTTTTTGCCATTAATGCTCTCGCAGTCGGTGACGGGGAATACGCTATCAGGAAATCATTGGCAGTGGAGCTGGTGTATCACTAACAGCTCGCCTTATTTACAGCACGATGTATCTACATTCTCCTCTATCTGACACGTGGTATTTTGTTCAAGGCGTCGACCTAACCGGCTGCCCTGGAGGTCTTTATGCACATGAACCCTGGTTTTTTTTTTTTCTCCAAATAATGTACACATCAGCGCTATACAACCATGTAATTTTCTGCCCTCATCCCCCATTTTCTCCTGAGCTTGTAAATATATTTTACTCCCCCTGGGTTTGTTGTTCTTGGCGTGTTTGTGTCAGGTCAGCTCACCCTGAAACCTCGCCTAAAAATAATTGCACATTTCTTCTAATTGCAAAGTTTATGTTAAAGTCATGGCTCAGCAGCACACCGTCGTCAGCCAGCGGTCTGTTTAAAGAGTATTCAATCTGTCTGTCTAGACAATGTCCTGAAGGCAGAAACATATTTTGAAGGTCAGACTTGAAAAATTGTTCATATCCTGTCTTTTTGTAATGTTAAACAGAGCAGCTTTAGATCACTGGTAATGGATTTTTGTCATGAATGGAAATGTGATTTATGTAGTTTAAAGCGATTTTCAATTAAAAACAGAATTTTAGTTCAAACAGAGCACAATCCTTACTCATACTGTATGACTCCATCGCGGTTTTGCACAAAGGTCGGGTATTCGTTTGTTGAATCTCCACCATTTTTGAGTTTATTCAGTCGGTTGTTCACTGCGGATAAAATCAGCCGTCACTTTGTGGCCACGGAGCAATCAGACACAGCCCTCCAGTGTCTTCAGCTGACTCTTCTGGCCCTGTCAAGTCCTCCTTCAATCTGGGAGTCTGAGCAGTCGCGTGGAGGTTGACATGATTGCCTTTAAGCAGCCCCTCTTAGCCAGTGACACACAGCTGCAGCCAGGCACCTCTTCTGACAGTAAGAGCACCATGATGGATTGCCTTGCCAAAACTGCTGATCAAAGAAGGTCAAAGTTCGGATGTGTGTCTGGCTGCGCGAGGCGTGTGCAATCACCAGAGATGGCTTTTCCCTCAAACATCCGAGCGCGCGGCTGAATTTTTATTTCGCTGATAGCTGCCTGACTGAGCTGCGGAGTAATTATGTCATTAATTATCGGGAATTTATCAGATAATAAAAAAAGATAAAAAGCCCATGTGTCAAGAATATTTGAGTTTATCGATCCGGAGGGTTCAGCCGAGCCTCACAATCATAATAAAGTACAAGCTTCATACTTGACACTAAGCCAATATTGCAGCAAACACGGCATGGCCAGTATTCATACGTACATTAATACACATAAAATGCCATCTTTGGGCTGCGGGAGCGCTCTGCCGAAAAGAGCAGACGTTTAAAAGTTTCTGACATGTGTCGCACTACCATTGAGACACTGCCACTGATGTAGGTGGAGATGACAGCGGCCCGGCCATTGAAGATGGCTCTGGGACATACCAAGTTTGGTATGTGTCAGCTCTCATTGTTGTCAGGAGGCATCCTAAGTGAAGTCGGAATATGTAAACAGCATCATTAAAAGGGGAATTCATATGAAGCAGTTGGAGGAGTGGAGTGACGGAGGATGTTTGTGATGTTTGCTTGCGCTCACCACATAACACTTGACAAAATCAGATACTACAAACCATGTAAAGAACGGAGTTTATTAACGAGTGTGCATTAGTGGTTTAGATATACTTGCAAGACAGATGAGGGTCTGGCCATGCAGGAAATAACGCTTTCAGAAAGTTAGAGGAAAGTCAGACACAGCTCCGTCAATTAGAGGGCTTTGGGTCGTTCTTATGAAGCATACTGGCACCTTAAATATAAAAAAAAGGTGTGTGTGAGTGTTCAATAGATAATACACATGACCTAACAAGAGCAATTTTACAATTTGGGGCTTTAAGCTAACTTGATTCAGGAGGAAATGAAGCGGAGTGAAGCGTCCCTATCTAAAGATCCTGGCTGGAGTGGGGAGACTTCTGCGGTCGAGGTGACTAAGGAGTCTTATTTCTGGGCCAGATTCACATTAGCGACATTTATCATTGAGAGGGAAGATGGTATAATTAGCTTGTCAGTCTACTTTAGGCTGAGCTGGCGCTCTTTGTGAAGAAGAATGGACTGCGAGCCCAAGGAGCTGACAGCCAGTCGATAATGTGGCAATTAATGTCATAAATAATTCTAAAGCCAATTATATTAAAATGGACCTCACCCTCTAAAACAGCACTTTATTTCCTATCATTTTATGATGTGTTGGGTATCAAACAGCAGGAGCAGATTTCCTTCTTTATTTCTACATATGGCCGACATATGGCGAGGCCATAATGTGAGGCATAAAAATCAGAAGGGCCATGCAGGAGATTTATGTGTTGATTTAGTTTGCTTTTGACTTATGAATGCCTTACTTATTGCCGAAGCATCACCTGCGGTAAAAGGCAAATACAACGTGTGAAACCACTTTTAATCAAAATGATATTGCCTCGGTGTTGCGAGCTACATAAAATGTCTCCAGCTCTTAAAGAATGTGAGTAATTTAATGGCAGTAGTGGTTAAATATATCAAATGCTCCTTCTGGCCTTGGGAGGGTCAAGCCCAGTGTGATATATAGAGAAGACTGTGATGGCTGAAGGTCGTGTCAGCTTCTTCTGCATAATGCATGAATCCTGTAACTCTCTCTGACTCCAATCTTCTGAACCTGAACCTTGGGATGAAAATTTTACTAAGTAAATCAGCGAGCATGCTGGCATTTCTATTAACCTCCAGTGTGGAACTGACAGAAACATGAATCACAGTAAATAATATCTTGCAAATTGTAAATCATGTTTACAACTTGGGCTCAGAAGTGATGTTATGGGATAGTGCCATCTGTTTGCTGTTTGTTACCGCTAATTTCTTTTGCACGGAAGCAAACGAGAGGCTGTTTTTAATGTGCAAGATTACAATTTAGCAAAGCACAAAACACTGATTACTGATGCTGAACAAAATTACCTTTACCGCGAGCATTTATTTCTTCCAACAACCGACAAAAATGTGTTTAACATTTTGCATTTTTATCGAAACATTTGCTCCTAACAAGAGCAACAGATGGTATTTTATCAAAGTAGCGGCATTCTGTTGTTATACAGGTTATATTTTGTTTTTGATGGGTGGTATTTCCCACTTCAAAGATGAAAATAGCCGAGAGCTTTGATTTATGCATGCATGGAGTGAAACAAAAGAAAGGGAAATGTTGACCTTTACAGGGAACATAAAGGGTCAGTGCGGCAACTGCGCCTCACGGGCAAATTGCCTCCCAGTGCCGGCAATCTGTCCTCACAACGGGCATGAAATTCTTATCTTTTGCCATTTGTTTTCTTTTCCTTTGAGAGGCAGCAACTATTAAAAAACAGAACCAAATGAAGCCGTAGTGATGGAAATGTGAACAGCAAAGTTTTTTTCTGGATTTAAATCAGATTCAGAGAAATATTCAAGCAGCAGCGCTGAGAATCCTCACTTTTTCTTTTCCACGCTGCGTGCGAGTCTACAAGCTCTCCTGCCCTCCTTCATTTCTGTATCAAAGGGTAAACTAATGCAAAATGTATATGGCCTGTGGCACAAAAGATGGTGGTGCAGCTCGGTACAGGAAGATCTGTGTGCTAAAAGCTTGAAACATCTGTGTAAACACATGGCCTTTTTCCAACCATGTAGACAATGTTCTCATAGCCTTAAGATAGATGTCCAAGGCAATATACCTTGCCCCGGGGCCATGCTGGAATGGCTTTGAACATCTGAAAAACCTTGAGCTTCAAGCAATATCCACTTTCAATATTCCAGCTTGACAGCAAAGCGGAGAAGAATTCAACCCATGGCTTTTATTTGACTCTTTGTTGTTCTTAGCATCTGATCGATCGTACCAGTGAGGAGTGGATATGATAAAAATACATATGTATTAATGATGCATGTCATAACTTATGGTTGTTTTTTTGCCAGAATACTTTAAAATTTAAAGGATTTTCTGTAAAGCGGTGTTTGGAAAGGCAAACAGAAAAACTAAACAAAAGAAAGAGGAGCGTCTGCCTTTGTTGTTGTTCTTTAATTCTGTTAATAGCCCAAGGTAAAGATTTATCTGCTCTTGTCAATTTACCTCAGCCTCAATATAAAGCACCAAGGTCACTTTTTCCTTGCCTGGCCCACAGGATTAAATTGTCATGTCACTCTAATAGGCAGCACAGGGAATCATTAGTCCAGCTCAGCTGCCTGACTGATAGGCATTTCAGTCCAATCATGGGAGTGTGCCGCCACAGGCCAGCCAGTATTGACACTGTGTCAGGACTGAGAGGGGACGCCTTAATCAGCGAGGACACTCTCAACATTGATTTGACAAGCTGCCGTAATGACCCCCTTGTTTTGGTAAAGGATCACTGTTTATCCAGGCTGGCATTGATGCACTTGGAGTGCTGCATTGTCATGGAAACTATTATCACCAGCCAAGCCTGTGCAGCTGGACAAGAGTTGTGTTCAGACTAGAGGGAACCGTGGATGTGTGTGTTTGTATGTGTGTGTGTGTGTGTGTGTGTGTGTGTGGGGGGCACAGCACAGCGTGAGCGGTTGCTACATGTAGTTACTGCAGACAACTGCAGGTTTCAGAGCTCGACATTAGCCAAGATACATTTTAATTACTGGACTCTGATATCATAAAACTATATCTCATATTGCTCCATTTTAATCAAGCTTCACTTCCCTAATTTAAGTCTGAATAGAGAATGACATAACAGCTGCAACAAGAGGTCGCTCTGATGTTAAGTCTTCATGATATACACTGCTGCCGCTCTGTGAAACGTCATTCAGCGATCTCTGACACGTCAGCAGACTGACAGGGCCTTTAAAACACTGTTAAAAGCCCTCTAATGGCTTTTACATTGTCAACAATAAAACGGTATTCTGTCGACAGCAGTTGTTTCAGTTCTACAGCAGTTACAGTTTAACTGTATTTTCACATCCGGCCTTTTGTTCAGTTTCTGACCTAACAAATATTAAATGGCTTGTTTTAGCCCTTACTGAAGCATTTTCTGCACATATTCCTCAATTATAGCTGTTTTCTGTCGATTTGTTTACTTATTTTGCTTGCTTAACATGCTAGCCATCGTTTTAGCTGGCTGAATCTTTGCTTCTCTCTCATTTCTTAAATCAGTGAATAACTGTTCCTGTTATGAGCTTTCACGTGATATTGGTTCATAATTAAGCTTAATTAAACATAATCTTACACCGCACATTTATAGTACTTTATTTAAAACCCCTAAATGAATACACATTTCCTTATAGTTGATATATACAGTAATTAGTGTATATTGGTGTGATGGTTACATGTGTTTGTTTACTAAGAAGGTGACACTGCCGCTGGCAGGAGTATCAGGGAAATCAGCGGTCTCTGTGCGAGGTGTTAGTCTGTAAATATTATTGGCATGCTGACAGTCTCCCACAGTGCCATGTGGTGTAAAATCATTAACAAGCGACATGATGGGCCCTCTCCATCCCCAAGGTGAGAACGTGAAGTGTGGAGAGTGCTTTTATCAGTCATTATCCAGAGGGTGTACCGAGGTGTCACATGATCAGTCTGGCAATCAGAAAGCACCTTATGTCATCATCACTGCAGAATACTTTATATATAGTCGCTCTTTGATAGACAGACGTGTAAAATGTGGCCTAGAGCTGCTGTGTAGTGATGTTTTCTCTTCGCTGAACCACACGTCCAAGCCATTCATGTACTTCCTAGCAAAGTCTGAAAAAATAAAAGCCACGACGCAATGTAGAACACCATACATCAGCTTTTAATTTGTGAAAATACAAAATGAAATCATGTACAATTTATGTACAAGCCTATTTGTACAAGACAATAAACTGTATTTATTATTGGGTAATATGACATAGTCAGAAATATCAACTTAGCACGGTCATTGTGTCCACAAGTGAATGTGCTAAACAAAAAAAAATCACAAAATAATACAAACTAGACTGCAATGCCGAGTGTCTCTCAACCCCACAGGTACTGTAAAACAAGAATATCTGTCAAACAAGAACACACTAGAAAGAAATATCTTACATTAAGCATTTACAGATTTCTTTGAGAGTACATAAAAATGAATTGCTATCAGCCTCTGCTAATTTAAAAAATTGTTTTTAAGACTTCAAATTATTTACTACACTTCTAGTTATCTCCAGGGAACAACAGCCTCGTTAAAGATTCAAAACAATGGTCTCAGATGGAAAGCAAAGAGGAAAGCAACATTTCTCAGTCTCACAGCAAAATTAAAAATTTGTTTAAATCCAGTTTCAACTCGAAGCCTCTTTTCGCAATAGTGGGTCTTCTGGAGTCCTCCGTTGGCTTTAGCACTGCCTGGCACATCACCGGCACTGAGGGACGGACGGTTTGGATGTTCTCCGTGCCAGTAAAAATGTCACAACCTCTCTTTTCATATGCAACATGAATCCTCAACTAGACTGTGACACACCCTCTGTGGATTTTATAGATTGCTTGTGTAGTTTTTTTCCCACCTCTTCTTTCCCCTTCATTGATTCTGATGTAAAGTGACAACAGTGCCAATATAGCTTTGTTGTATTATTTGAATAAGACAGGATTAATAACCACTTTTGGCTCGTTCAAACGGAAACAAATGATCTCTGCGTCATTAGACGTTTGTTTTATGAATACATCAGGTATGATATTGATCACAGAACATAAAAATAGCCAAAAAACACTTCTTATGATAGAGCTGTTTCTCCAGTATCTTCAAATAAAAGCATGAATGTATTTGATTATGGCATTAAGATTGGTCATGGAGTACATACAGTACAAGCGCTTTATGGCCTCCAAGACAATCCTGAGTCAGGCAGTGCTTACAGCCAAAGGAGGACCCAAAGAAGCCCACTTTATGCGATATGTGGCTTTTACATTCACTCATTCCCTACAGACGTATCATACGGCATTGGCTTTGCTCTATATGGCGTCATTTAATTTGAAACTGTGCAAGATTTTTGGTTATTGTTAACAAAACAGCTCTATCATATTTGGCTTACGACAATAAAAAAAAAGAAAAGAAAAAAAAAAATATTCCTAACGTTTTACCCCTGGAGAAACTTTGCAGACACTTAAAAAAAGCTTTACTCAATAAGATTTCTGGGGTTTTTGGACATTGCAACCAAACAGCGACATGAAAACATTGATAACAAACAACTCAAAAAGGCAAAGATAAGACAAATATAATTGGATAGAGATAAGGCTGGAGCCAAATGCCATTTACACATGGACACTGGCCGTCTTAACTGTCACAAATGTTGTGAATTAGCTCCAAATGGCAAAGGAATCACTGAGAGTCAGTCACTTACAATGCCATTGTGGTGGGATCGCAGCTGGATGTAAAATACACATTTTTTAACATACTGTACAGAGTAAATCTGCAACACTGGGTGAAGTAAATGCAGTAGTAGTAGTAGTTGTTCATCAACAGCTAAAAAGGCAACTTTTACAATTGCGAAACTTGATCCAGTTATCATAATAATCCTCTTCTTCGAGTGACCCTCATTCCCCAAAACGGAGCAAAAAAAAAGTCATGGAGTCTGGTCACCACTACAGATTAGCTGCGCAAACTAACATTTGACTATGATTGTCTTCATGAGTGATTCTAAATCGGCTTGTACAATAAGCTATAGCTGCAGAGTTGATGAGGAAAAGCAGTATGGTTCTTCTCTTCTAACGTCAATTGATGATTTGTGTCCGCAGGTGAGAAGAAATCCCGAGTGTGACACCTCGACGATGAGTCCTCTGGGAGTCCAAAGCGTTCAGGTGTCGCCACTCAGCACTCGTCCTCTGCTTCTCTGATGGGAGGAATCAAGCTGCTCGTGGATTTATACTGACTGACTTGGTTGACGGCGAGAGTATTCACAGGCTTGATCTGTATGGTCCTCAGGTGGGTATTCTCTGGCTCATCTGTAAACCATGTCTTTTCTGAGAAGGAGCCAAAATCATACAGAGACAAAGAGGGACAGGAAACAGTTAATGCTACAGCTTTCAGTGTTTTCAGTGCACACACAGAACATTTGGGAGGACATTTTAAAAGAAACAATCGTTTGGATTTGTAGAAAGAAATTCTGACATGATAAAAATATGCTCCAAGATGTGTTTTTTTTAATGGAAGGTAAGTATCACCTCAGTGTCCCTTTTCACCTCTGTAATGTCACTCATCTCATGTTTTTTGAAGCATGCTGTTTGTTGGGTCAGCAGACATGCAGATCACCAGTCAAACAAAATCTGTTTCCACTGTACCAAATTACAAGTTAATACTTTTAACTTCACAAGTTTTAATCTCTTCGAGGGGCTTCAGGCTTTTGGCTTGATGCAACTCTCTTTTCTTATAGGAGGGAAAATAGATAGTCTGGCATAATATATCGCTGGTGGTGATTCATCCAGTTGGCAATGTCCATGGTCATGCATTTTCATCAACATGACTTAAGGCTGTGGTTCTACAGTACATTAAAATAAATGCCAGCAGATACATGTTGCCAATAATAAAACATCAAACATCACTCGCTGCAGAGTAAAGTGAAGTGGCATCAAGCCATTAAGTCACACATTCTACGGTCAAACCTACAGTAAGATGTACTGCATAGGTCATAACCATGCGGTCCTGATGCAGCCATTTGGAAACACTAAACTACTTGGCTTTCATTCAGAGGGCAAAATGTCAGCAAGGACACGACCGTGTTCAATGCATTATTTAACATCATGCATAATCATTCACTTCCATACCTTGGCCCACTCTATTCATCCTTGTTGCACTTTGGAAAAAGAAAGTAGTACACTAAATGTAAGCTAAATGGGAATATGACCATTAATAACAGAGAGTGCACAGCATGATGATCAGAAGGTATAAAAACAGCAGATGCTCTCATTACATATGGATGTAGAGTAGGTTAAACAGTAGGGTGCGACCAACAACTTAACAGAAGCTAAAGAAAAACAGAACATGTATCATGTCAGAAAATCTTTTAGGTGCCGTTACTGTGCATCTGTAGCATGTGTAAAGCAGCCATATTGTATCCATGCCTTATGCAGCTGGAAGGATGATGTCCATGTTTCAGATGTCATTCAAAACCCAATGAGCAGCATGCAGTTAACATACCAAATATGTTATATAATAAAAAAAAACAAACAAGAGGGCTCAGCCACTTAATATAGAACAAAAGTAATTTCTGTACAATGTAAATGTTTCCGATTACTAACCATAGAATGCTCGTAGTATTCATTCAGCAGCTGGGAAAACGTAACATGTGCTCATTCTTTTTTTGAATGAACAATTAAAGAATATTTGAATGTGAATTTTCGCCCATTGCAAAAATATTTCAGAAAATGCTTGGAGAATTCATACCTGCATCAATTCTGCAAAATCCTCACAATGTGTTAATGATGAAACACAGTTAGATACTTGTAACTGACAGACAATAACGCTTACTAACACACAGTGGCCATGATTTTTGGCAAACCTACATCCTGTCTTGAATGAGTTGCAGCGATTTAAATTCATCACATCCAACCATAGATAGTGGTTGGGTTCTCTCCTTTTCTGGAGTTGTCCAGGATTAGTGGCTCCCAGTGGGATCGGTGATACTCAACGACGTTCTGCAAATATTGAGGCTTGTTGGGTTGGCTGTGGCCGAGCCTAATCAGAAGGTAGGTGATTTCATCCCCGACCCCTACAGTCAACATGTTGAAGTGTACTTGAGCGGGATACAGAACCCCAAATTGCTCCCGTTGGCTGTTTATACAGTGCCTTATAAACGCAGTCCATTTTTACCATTGTATCTTTTATTTGTGTTTATGTCTGTACAGCAAACATCAGATTGCAAGTTCCAGCTGCCTTGGAGTCTCTGGTTTGGCTACTATATAGGGTGCCACGTGAAGACTCAATTTTTTCTTTTTCTCGAGGACTTGACAGCTGAGGTTGGAAAACTGGAGTGGGGTTATTAGAAAGATCTGCCTGCCTGATCATAACCTGGGTAGTGCTTTGTTATTGGACTTCTATGCTAGTCAAAACAAAACATGTTTGCCTATTGGGCTGTCATTGTCTCCAGAACACCTTAGACCAAAGATCAATCATTGACTTTGTTTGGTCAGCTAATGTATGTCTTAGATGACCAGGTGAAGAGAGGCGATGGTGAATTGGAAACATCTTGCTTACTTTCCACAAAGTCAGACCGGAGAAATGTTTTCCTACATCCAGAGGGTGGTTGGAGGCCTCGTCCAAAGCATCCAGCCTGTTGCAGAACCTGCCATTGAACGCCAATGGTAAAGGAGGCTTTTCAGGCTTGGTTGGCTCAGTGAATTTCTGAGTTAACAGACAAACATTACGAGGCTAGGAGGACTGTAGCTTCTATAGTTGCAGGTCCAAAAACATGGATGTGGGAGGAATTTGGGTAACCGACTGTTCGCAGCTTGACTCAACTCAAGCTCTTGTTGAGCTGTGGAAGGAAACTTTGAGGAACTCACAAACCCAAATTAAATCTTGTGAGGAGGCAACGTTATTAACCTTGCTCATTACAGAAGATTCTGAATGCTCTGAATGCGCATCTTCACTGTCATGTGGCACTTTGGGACAGTGTCTACGGTCTGGTGGATTGTGGTTCCCCTGTTTGAAGTAGGTGATTTGAAGGTCTCTGAAGGAGACAAACTCTTGCGAGAATACTGAAGACGTCAATGGAGCTTGCAGAAAATATTCTACAGATGTAGCTGAGGAGTATTGATGGTGCGATTTGATGACTTCAGGACTGGATCGCTGCCTTTTCGCTGATGATGCAATCCTGTTTGCTTCTTCGGACCATTACCTTCATTAAACACTGACACTTTGTGAAGAATAAGCTTGTTGTTCAGTAGCCAAACACTGACTAAAATGGCTTGAAAAAAGTTTAACAAATATGAAATAACACTTAACTGTGACATTCACATTTGAAGACAATGTTATTATAATGGTGGTGCAACTTTATTGATGACTGTAACATCTTCAACTTGCACTTATCTTGACATAATTGATAGTTCATGGTGGCAAATAACATTTAAGTATAGCATTTGAATGTTGATGGAAATCAAAAGGCATTAAGAGGACATGGAGTTCAGTATTTCATAGACACAATATGAACTTTTAAGACATATAAAGTGCAGTTCAAGTACAATAAGATTCAGCTTTGATTTAAAGAAAAGAAGAACAAGTTTCAACAAAGCAAAACTTGAAATTCTATAAGTAGGAGAGACCTCATGACTTTTTATCACAGAGGTGAGAGTTAACAAAACAAGTATGAGTAAAACTCAGGGTCTTTTGCGTTAAGGGCCCAACACTAGACACTAAATTGATCTCAGTTGAAGAAACATAGCCCTTGTTTACAAGTGTGTATGTCTCAAAGCTTAAAATCAACAAAATGTTATCGGTTGATTAAGATATCTTGCTTTAACTACACAGGGCTTTTGGGTGGGTTTCTAAAACAAAAAAGGGCCTTTTGTGGACTGTGAAAATCAAGAAAGACTGTGTTACATATAGACGCAAAAAATGTTATTAGAAATGAATTAATAACCCTGCTACTCAAGAATGGAGGAATAACTTACAACTGTGATCAAAGTTTCCTGTAGTTCTTGGCATAAAAAATGTACAAGAATGGAAATTTTCTGAATCAGAGTAACAACCAATGGTTGGAAAGAAACGTCAATAAAGTGCTCACTGTATGGCGGCCCCGAGGAAAGACAGAAGCCCTTTGTGGTAGCCTGCTTTGCCCTGCGGTGGTAAAGGGGCAAACCACACTGAATGCAAACTAAGACATACAATAAACAAACATACACATTCAGACAAACAAACGCACATTGACATCCAGACATGTTACAGTCTTTGGACCCTGCAAAAGGACACACAGGACGCACAGCAACTTTTGGCAGGCACTGTTCACGGACAAAGACAGTCAGAGAGCTTTAGAGGGGCACATACTTTTGTTTGTCTCGTGAGTCCCTGCTTTTGTTGCGGTTGGTGCGGTTGGTGGTTGGGATAGAGTGGACGGAGGAGCTTTTTTTGCTCGAGGAATGGGACGAATGTGAAGAGTGGGAGAAGCTGGTTCGAGACTGGCCGGCGTTGTGGTCAAACTGCATCAGGCAGAATATCAGGTCTGAGGGCACCAGCTCAAACGCATACGGCGGATTGGTTATGACATACCTAGAGGAGAGAGGGAACAGATGGGAGGCCAGTTCTAAATTTAGTGCAGGCAAGGGTGACTTTTTAAAGCCTTTTTGTGGCTTATTTTTTGAGCATCTCAATGCAAGGACACATGAGGTCTGTACTCACCGTTTGGTACATTGGCTTTGAGAGTTGAGATGTGCGTCTCGTAACCGATAGATGCCAAAGCACAACATGTTGTACGTTTTCAGGGCTTTACAAAATAGGTCACCATAACAACCACCATCCTGCAAGACAGTGACACAAAAAACATGCTCACACTAAAAGTGATAAGGTCAAATGTTTTTGTCAAAAGAATAATGTCAAAATGCTTTACTCTAGGTTGAAAGTCGTATAAAAGTAGGAAATCGTTATTATTTCACCACTTTCTGTCTGATCAGAAACCGAAGAGACAATGAAGAGGGAAAACCCGGAGGGACATCAGGCCATCTATAAGGCAAAACACTTATTTGATCACCCTATTCCTACCATGCAACAGCTAATGTTAGCATCAACGACTTCCGAACTAACGTTACCATTTACACAAGATGATAGCCGAAAAGTAACTCTAAGCTTTTGTTTACCTCTTCAGTAACTCTGTCTGATTTAATGATGTTGACATTTTGTGCCAAAAGGGGGGAAAGTGGGAATTGAACTTAGATTTAGTAATCAATGTATTGATTGGGAGATGTCCTCTTTGACTCTCTAAGCCTAAATTGTGAGGAAGTCAGATGAGAGTCAGCTGCCTTACATAACATTAAAGGGCCATTGTTCTGGGGTATACATGATCATCACCTGAATGTGTGACTCATGAAGTCAGCCTTGTCATGAGGTCTGCATCTTTTGTCCTGTTGTTAGTTCATAGTATATAAGTCAAGACAATCTGAAGAGAACACTATGCTTTGGTTTTCTCCCGATACCACACGTATTGAAGAGATCTGATTCATCGCACCTTACCATCTCAAACTTTAACGATGAAAATTTCTCTTTTACATGTACAATCCTAAGAGCAGCGTACTAGGGGGGAAAGGCTTTCTAGCATATTCTGGCAACGCTAGGTATTTTTTCAAAGTCGCACAGATAAACTTGGCTGTACTACTTTCTGGTGAGACTGAGACTGAGCCTAAGATCTTTGCTGTACAAAAGGCCTACTACATTGATTAAAGTTGGGCTATTTCTTATGATGAACTACAGAGCTGAAGTGTGAGTGTTGGAAACTCAACATATAATAGTGCTTAAAATGAAAATTCACTGACATGCAATCACTTAAATCAGCTATATTATATTCAATATGTCTATGTGGATTTTAATTATATTACCTATGTCTATATGGATTTTATTCATATTACATTTATTTCAAACATCATTACGGGCTACTATCATCTGCAACTGACACTCTGCAGTCCATAAACTACATGGCTGACATCTGATACTGTATGAATGTATGAATATGAAATGTAATATTGCTGGGTCTTATTTAAGGATGACTGGATTTGATTAAAACTCTGCATTTCATTGTCACAGCACTCATTTATTTTTGGACACACAGTCCCTGTTACTTATCTCAACTCTGAATCAGCCGTCCCTGTTAGTCTGGATCCTTCCGCTAATGCCAGCTTCCACAACACAAGCAGACAGAGATGTGCTTAGCCCTTGGGTGACAAGATCAGTCACTTACCCCAAGGTCAGCAAAGGGCCCGTCGTACAAGGCCAGCTGTGCCACGCGACACCTGTCCCTGTTCGCCAGCGTTTGTGGCGTGCTGTAGCCGCCCCGTAACGCATTCTCCTCTGCCAGCAGCCCCTCCAGCTCCGGCGTGGCCCCGCCTGTTACCAGCGTCCGGATCAAGGTGAGGATATTATCATTGAAGTATGTCTGAAGGAATGAAGGTAGGGAGGGGGTAAATCCTTAAGCAAATGCCAGCAAAGTCACAACTCAAAGTGCCAGCCAGGTCGAATGGCGCTATCTAACCCTGCCCCACATTGCTTTGCATGTTGAGTGAAAAGACAGGAGAGTCCAAATTCTGCAGGTTACCCTCAGTGCCATCGGAGAGAGACACAGTCATGCTATCTGGGCATTTCTCACAGTTTAACAGAAGACAATTATGCAAAAAACCTTCAATTCACATTAAGCCCGCAGATACACTTTCACCCAGTGGCGTTGTACTCTTTTTAATCCCAACAAGTTACCTCTTTGTTGATTCTGAGAAGGCCAAATATCTGCCCCTTCTCTTTGTACCGCAGTCTCTCGTCTCCCTCTGCTTGTACAGCACCGTGACATCTCCCTTGGCTGCTGACAGCACTATTGACTAAAATGATGGATGAGGGCTGTCCATTAGGTAGCATTACCTTTGTCTAGACTGGAGCGCACTTGAAGGCAGCTTTGTTCTAACCTCACTCAAACTGAAAGGCAGACAAGTGAAGCCATCATGCGCAGTACAAGTTCCAGTCTTGTCATGTATTGTTTTTTAATGTGAGCAGAGAGCGTTTAAATTTTTGGAGGGGATAGAGGTATTCTGTTACCGGCCCTCGTATCAAAACACAAGTTTTCCGACCGCTGACAGATTGTATGTGTCACTGCACAAAAATCTCTGGCATAAGCTACTATAAAGGCTATAGTAATGAGTCCTACAACCAGGAAATCAGTTAGCATGTTTGCACTTCCAGTTCCCTCGTCTCAAGGGTTTTTTTCAGTGGGTTAAATGCCTATGCTCTGAGCTCCCAGCTCGGACCGCTAGATGCACCACTAACTAGCAGAATATGAATTAGACAGCTGGCCAATTCTTACTTATTGCACAATTGAATCCTAATAAAGTGCTTACATGTCTTAAAAACGGTGGTTGCTAACGAGTGGCTAAATGAGACTACAGAAGTTGTCAGGGACATTAAACATCATCACGCCGATCATGGAGATCTACTCACCAGTCTGTCTTTACAGGCCGACTTCAGTTGCAAACTATCCTGACTCTAACTTTACAATGTGTAGATTGATCAGTTTATTAAAAACATGTTAATTGTGTAGTAAAACGCTTAGTGGTGGTGACACTGAAGTCGTGCGACTGCAATGTAGTTTGTTTACAGCTTGTTGAGGGAACCAAAGCAATGCTAACTTCGGGGTTAGCGTACAAAAATACGATACCCTACAGCACTCTATTATCGGTAAGCTAAATGAAATCGGACTTACAGCACTCATTAAGGAATCCAGCACACTGACTGCGAAGGCCGTCCCACAGGCAAAAGGCTGAGTGAGGTATAACTCTGTGTCTGGGTCGTCATCGTCATCTTGGTCCAAGAACTGCACGTTTGAGTCGTTCACTACGGGGATAAACATGTTAATTACTTCCATTTTCTGCACTACAATCTACAAAGATTTCATGTTTCTTTTTGTGATTTAAAAAGCATGGATTGTGTGTTCAAGCATACATCAGGCAAAGACTCGATTCATGTGAAGAGGAGGACACAGAAGAACAGTGGTAGGGAACAACAGTCAGTAGCTGCAGATATGGATTGTATTAGAAATTCGTGTAAGGTTTGACAAATTCTTTTAATTTCCTCTTTCCAAATTTTGCCGAAATTGACGTTTCTTTTAAGAGGCTGAAATGAAACCATGTCTGGTATTTGTGTTCGGCCTCGTGGCCAACTTGCCTCTGCCACATTCCATATCCAGGCCATTCATGCACACACACTCATGACACCATGCATATTGTCAAAGCTCCAGGCCTCGAGTCAAAGTCCTCCTAAAGTCAATATCAGTAACACCAATATGCCATTGTTTGTCTTGCAAATCCAAGACAGAGCTTCCAATTACTTGTACTCGCATGTCAAAACAAATGAAAGTATCTCATTGCCCCAGAACCTTCTTTGAAGAGGTCTTTGAGCACAAAAACACATGCAGTAGCTGGAAGAAAGTAATGATGTAAAAATTTAGTTCGAGAACCGCAACTTCTGTGAGGACAGAAATAAATGTCAGTCATATCGACGGGGCTGAGATGAAAGACGGGCACGGGCCAGAGAATGTGATCCGACAGAAGATGCTATGAAAACAGCCACAAGGACTTCTGAGGGATCAAAGGCCTTGTAATTCTTAGAAAAATAAAAGGGAAAAATTTTGCTTTGAGATAAGGGGCCAAAACAAGACAGGCAATTTCAACCAGAACCAAGGGTAAAATGTGCTCAAAGTGATGCCATGGGAATGGACTGAGCCTCTTGTGCAGCGAGAGAAATCAAAAGGAAGCTGATATGGAGGCAGCGGCAGTTACAACACTGCAGTACAGGACAGAGGCACTTCTTACCCAGCTCAGTTATCATTTGTATGCTGGTCCCACTGCTTTTATCCTGACTGAATGAAATCACAGGCAGTTTTTTGCCTGGCTTTGCTAATGGCGCTAGACAAGTGTTGAGGAAAAACAGTTACTGGAGCATGTCAACAAGGGACAAAATAAACATAAATACTCCACTTTTAGTACGGTTAATCAAGTGGTGACAGCTGCTAATTGCAGAAATTGTGTTTTCAGATCTGTTAACAACTACTTAACTGGAAAAAAACATGCAACACTACAGCTAGCGTATCAATCAAGTGACATAAATATGCAGCAGGAAGCGTACCTAGTTCTGTTATGATGGGAATATTTGCTCCAGTGGTGACAGAAGTCTGCCTTACTAATCCATGGACGGGGCTGTTTTCTGGAGAGGATCTATCCATCCCTGGTGGTGTGAAGCCTAAATGGACACAAACACATAACATGAAACATAAAGCACATCTGTTAATGCAATATTCAGTACTTCATCAGTGGTTGTGGGGCTATTTCATCCACTCCCCGCCACGAGGAAAAGCATAAATTTGCTGAGTGCGATGTTACCGTATTCTTGACAAGGTCCAATATTAGTCCATATATAATAGATGTGACATGCTGCTCATTTTGTTTCCCTCATAATGTGTGTGCATGGAGATGGAAACCTTTTACACACACACACACACACACGCACGCACAAAACAACATGTACAGTATATGGAGCCACGAAATAGAAAATAAGTGACGCAAGATTGAATTCAAATTGACTTGACATTCCTTGCTTTCCTCAGACTGACAAGTAAGCACATTAAATCAGTGATGCCGTATGTATTATACATAGGCTGTGTTTTGACATCCATCACTTACTGCTGACTAAGGCAAATGCGAGGTCATACATGTATTAGAGCAATAATGAAATTGGCAGCGATTTCTTCCCGCCTCCCCCCCCCCTCACCTCTCCTCAGGTCAAAAGGTTTCTAAAAGCATTTCTCTCAATGCCAAAGAATGACCATTATTGAAGGCCATCTCAAGCTTTGAAAGCTGCGACATGCAATATTCATAAATTATACACATTATGTGTTTTTCTTCACATACGCTGAAAAAAAATACAAATATGTGTAACGCAGGTAAGGCTGTGCTTGTTGCCACCAATTAGGTTTGTGAAGAAACCAGTTGTTACAGTAACCTGAGGAATAGTCAGTAGGGTTTACTGTCAAACGCAGTGACACCAGGTCAGCCAGGCAGCACCCAGTGAGGGATATTCTCTGTGCCAGGGCCCTGTCCCTCCCAGGCGGTGCAGTGAACTATGATAGGGCGCTCCTTACCTTGGGAATTAGCCTGCAAGACCCCGATGCTGTCATCAAACAGCATGGATTTGATGTTGAGTGACGCCAAGATGCATTCTTTGTCCTGCAGTGATGCATCGTCAATATTGTTCTGATTGGCTGACAGGATGACACACATGTCGCAGAGGTTGATGTTGACAGCCCTCAGATCTGCCCGACTCAACGGTGTGCCCTTTGAGAGGAAGGTGAAGGAGAGAATTTGTTATCTCACCTATAAAAGTACAAGACTTTTAAACCTTATGTCGGCCCTGCCTTCAACAAAACACTTTATTTCAGTACTGAAGTACAAATACGTTCTGGAGGAAACTTCATTGCTGCCTGGATCACTCACAACTTTCCCATGTGAAAAGGTCCAGTTCACATGTGACATGATTTTATTTTCACGTGTTGGAATTTAGGTTCACATGCGAAAATTGCTGATTGCATGTGAAAACGTATACAAATGTGGATACACTTGTGAAGAAGCAAATTTCACTGTTTAGTTTTCACGTGTAAATTCTGAGATTATTTTATTTTCACATAAAAATTTTAATTCATGTGTGAAAATACTCAATTCACAAAAATAGCAAAATTGCGATTTACACATGTGGCATGTGCATAAGTGATATAAAAGCAGTTTTCAGGAGACGCGGTTGTTTATTTTGTCAGACCTGTTACTGTGCACGATTATCTGAAATTTCATTGTACTCACGGGTAAAATGGAGACCTTTGGAAAATTATGAAGGGTCTCCCACTCCCGCTTCAGATACTCGAGGGAGCCGACAAACACAATGTGCTTCAGCTCATGGTAGTGAAAGTTGCTCGCCCTCAGAGGCATGACAAAGTTTCGGAGACCGATCAACGCCGATTTCACGTCTCCGAATATGCACACGACCACGTGGCCGCTCAGAACCGTCATGGCTGCCTCGCTCCGGGTCTGAGAAGAGAATAAAGAACAAAGGATTTTTAAAATAATGATGTTTATGACACAAACTGCCTTTTCTGGCAAACATTAATGCTTTTTCTTCTTTCAGGCACCTTCTCAACCAGTAAAATATATCACGCAGTTCATGACTGCAATAGACTATGAAAGTAATTTGAAAAATGGCATATGTATTAGTACAAGAAATGTTCTATGTACAGGGCCCCCATATAGCAAATGACATGTCAAACACCTCATTACAGAGTGTTTAAGTGCCCTGTCAACCTCTGATGGTGCTCTGTGACATGACACATCTGTCACCGGGGAGAAGAGTGTCAGGGACAAATGACGTGTGCCGAGTAAAGGAGCAGAACCCACCAAGATGACCTTCTCGATGTCTTTGGATGGGCACCAGTGAAACATCCCCGTGGAGTCGTATTTCTTTATGTTCTCGTCCATGCTCTCAATCTGCTCGTTCCCCGGGATGAGGAGCGGGTCATGTCTAATCAAACAAAAAGACGGGAGGGAGGGGATAAAAGAATACCATCAGACACTGTAAATGTGGGTTAGATGAAGTCGTTCTAGGCTTTGGACTAATAAAACAAAATTATAATATGATAATGCTGAGAATTGAATCATTTTAAATCCATTCTGAAAGACCTGGAGACAGAACCGTTGGGGTGTGTGTGCTTAAACTGGTGTTTTTAGATACTTCGCTTGTGCTGCACATCTAAGGGACCTATCCTGATTAGAAAAAGGTTAAATAAATGTAAAAAAATACATATAATTTATAAGCAGACACAAATACTAATACCAACAACAGTTTGCTTAATGCAGCAACTTCCAAAATAAAACCAAGGCGCTTTAGATGGGTTTATCAAGATTAAAACATTTCAAAGATTCAAAGGGATGACGAGACGAGTAAAATCAGTCAGTTACGAATGCAAACATGAAATACAATACAATATATTGTGATAAAGAAATAAAAATAACAATGCCTAGTAAAGAAAAATATCATTTAGTCGAATTAAACTGTTCAACACTCATCAATAGACCGTCAGAATATTCGAGAATCTCCAAACAAATCAGTTGTCCTGGAAAGAAAAGTAGTTTTCTTCCCTTTTTTCTCTCTTTGCTCGTTCCTGTCAGAGGCCATCTGCAGAAATGCCAACAAAACTGCCATGTCATCAAGCAGAGTGACATCAGCGGCGGCAGCCAGGCGGAAGGAGATGGCAGCAACACACTGCGTTGACTGGCATGAGCACGGAGATGCAATTACGCCCCCTTACTGCATACAGCTTTTGACGTAGTGTGCGGCGTGGTAAAAGCTTTAACAGACCAGACTTTAAATATTTCAGCAATTTGCCAAATCATATTTGCTTTTCAAAGTGAAGGATATTAATGTTTAAACAGAGCATCAGAACTACATAAGCTAATTTCACTGAGCGCAGTGGTGAGCTCCATCCTACACAACACTGACCGCTAAAGTGGTCTCTTAACACGAGTTCCTGCGGTTGTTACATGCTTGTTCTGGGCAGAGTGATGATATGATCTCCTAACAGTTCCTAGATATATTCAAATATAAGGTACTAGTGTTACGAAAAAGGACAAAAAATAGAAAAAGATGCAAAAACACAATTTAAATGTACATGTAATATAATCTATTATCTGAAGCTTTTACATTTCCACAGCTTTTAGCCCTTGAATGTGCTTCTGTGCTCTCTAAAGGTACAGTCCCTGCAGTTCTATTGTAACCAATGTACGGCATTTCCTTTCTATCCATTTTCTAATCTGTCTGTCACTGGCCAGGAGCTGTAGCATATCCCAGCATGCATTGTAAGAGAGCAAGAGCATATGCTGAACAGGTTTAACACCCACACACATAACAGAAGAAAGAAAAACACATTAACACCTACAGGCATTTAGTTGAAATCAATGTAATAATTAATAAAGATACTTTTCTGATATTGTTAGATCGTAAATGTGATATTTAATGCAATGCAAACTCTTATAAAACACCTATAACACAAAGATTTAAGACAAATAATAAAGAAATATATAAAACAATACATCCCATACATGCAAGTTTGTGGGAAAAGATGTAAAAGAGTTCAACAGTATCTGCCCAGCAATTGTACTGCCTCATGTGAGCTAGCTAGTGTTAGCGACAGTAACGTTAGCCAGCTAGCATTAGCCACGTTAGGGATCGAAACAAACTGGCAACCGCTTGAGGAGGCAGATGATTAAAAAAACAGCAGTGTTAACACAATATGATAAAGTCAATACATGATAATATGTAATTATTAGAAGATTTAAAGTTTCTAATTCACCTACCACTGTTGAAAGAAACCCACACATACAAACGAAGAACATAGAAACTAGATGAAGAACCAGCCACTGTGGTCAAACACCATCAGCTACAGTTTCAACAGTTCTATCTACAGAGGCCGTGTGTTGCCCAGCACAAGTCCAGTTACACCTAATGGACTTTGTCAGAGTCTAATCAGAGCTGAAGACGTTATCTTCTGAAACTCAGACAGAAGACTTTTGTCTCTGTCGAAAAAACCCTTTTAAATACTTCAAGTCGTCTCCCCGTTAGAGGAGCTTCTCTTTAATCCGCGTGAGTACTTTAAAAGAATGCTACTTTAGGTAACATGTTAAGTATGCATGAAAGTGTCAGCTGAAACTACCATCCCTCGGGCTCCACGAGACCGAAGCCAAAAAAGCCCGCCTTGGGCTTATATACCCCTAGGCAAGACCTGGATGTCCTTTCAAGAATGGAGGAAGTTGGAGGAGGAAATGTCTTTTCTGCCACTTTCTACCTCTCAGAAGCTCATCTGTCAAAGCAATTGTAATTTGAAAGGACAAAGGGTGTGCACATTAAAAAATGATTCAACTCTGTGAGAGAAAGTATGTAAAAATGTGAAATTTGGAAATGTAGGGAGAGAAAATATCGCCCAGTTTCTTTCTAGCAAAGATGCTGGAAAAATAGAGACACTGAAATACTGTTTTTCCATAAAAGGACTTTAACAGGTACTTACTTATACTTTTTATGAATGAGTTGGTTTTTTTTTATTAATAGTGTATAAAATGTCAGAAAGTTCAGAAAGCTCAAGGTGGCGTCTTCAGATTACTTGTCCAAAACCGAACACATTTAATTTAAAATGATATAAAACAGAATAAAGCAGCCGTTCCTCACACGTCAGACGCTGGAACCGCTGAACGTTTCACATTTTTGCTGGATAAATGATGTTAATAAATCTCCTGTAAATCAACAAATCCATAAATCCAGCCCTAGTTATCCATGCAAATCCTCTACCATAACTCTTGTTGTGCTCTACATCATCGCCTTGTGCTCGAGTCTTAAATTCAACTTCTAATAAGAGTGAAAGCATTTAGTGGTTTTACACCTCGGGTAAATATTTCATCAGAAGTCGAATGTTTCACCACTCACTCAGTGGAGCGCCTGTCACTTCAGTTTGTCCTTGTGGAGATGACTGGTGAGGCAGAGCTCTGCCAGGATAGCTATCGCTCACTGTCAGCCATGACGGCCTGTCACTATCCTGCACTGCCAATTGCCTCAGCGGTGCTGTAGCAGACATGACGTGTATGTCACGGCGCGGCCCGATGTGACCGAACGCGTTGTGACATCCCACAATTAGATGTGTCTTATGACCCATCAAGGAGCCTGTGGAAATGGTGTTAATTTCAGTAAGGTCGTCTTAGCTAACTTCCAGACAGGACGTGTTAGTTTGCTGATACATCTGGAAAACGGGAGACAGTTCTGCATCCACAGCTGATTGCTTTCTTCTTTTTTGAGCGGTTTCGTTTCATCGCGCGGAGCAGAGTCTGTGAGTGTCACTTCTGTAAGCGCACTTCTAAACATTCAAAATGATCAGCAGCATAATTCACTGCTTTAGTAGTAAGATGACACGTTTGACAAGGCTTCACACGTCATGACCGCGAAACATAAAGCCAGGTGTCTTCTGGAGGAGTGAACTGACAGCTGAGAGAGACATAAAGTAGAAGCTAAACATGCATATTATGCAAATTTTCTATTTCAGCATGGCTGCACTAGCTGACTGTAACAGTGCACAAGCAGTGAGGACAGGCGAAGTCTTTGAAAATCCTCCCCATCATGCAAACTGACAAAGGCTTGCTCTTCAAAACCCACAGCCAATCTGTTGATCATTACTTATTTACAAAGGCCTTGAGGCCGCAGGTCCTGTAAAAACACATTTGATATAGTATACACCAAAATGTTTTTTCTCTCCGCTTGTTGCAATGAAATATCCCTTAGGCTACCACAGCGAATCCCTCTCTCTGCTGCCTACACGCTGGATGAAATAACACATCCACCTGTATTGTGCAGTGTATTAGCATGACAAGTAGATGGATTGGTTTTGGTGGGCTGATATTTAGCTGATGGCTATAGCATTTGAAAAGCCTGGGTTTGTTACCCAAGAGTCTGGAAATCACCTGGAGCGATTCAACTTTGACTCCACTTTGAACCAAATCAAACAATCAAACAAGGGCGAACGCCCACCTGAAAAAACAAGAGGCCACAGATCAAAGGAAAACGCTAAATTATGCGAATAAACACTCCTTTTTAGATCTGATGCTGAGCCATTTTTATAACCACTGCACAATTGCTGATCCGTATTGAACATCGTAGTATTAAACAATACAGACATTTGTGGATTTAATTTCTTAAATGTCAAATGAATAGCAGCCATATTAGCAACTGGAGCAAAAGTCACTTGTCAGTTTTAATTCAATTTCAACTGAACAATTCCACTTTGTATACGTCGGGCTACAGGACTTCCCTGTTGCCTTGCTTCCTTATAACATGCCACTTAATGACAGTGACTATTACTATTATCATCCCCGTAATGGCCTCATGTTGAATAACAGTGTTATCTCCAGTCAAAATCAATAAGCGCCGATTTAATTTCACGGGACAAGATAAAAGCAAGGTAGCATTTGAATTCGACTTTCATTGTGATGATACATATCATCTGTGGCCTAACGTGCTGAAAAGAGCTCAGAGGGATCCGACAATAGATGAATAGCCTTGGGCTATCTATCCTTTAGAGTCTCTCTGACTAGCTGGTGCTGTCATTAGTGCCAGGCCTGTTTAAGAGCTGCAGTCTGTGGTTGTCACATGAAACCTCGTGGCAAAGAGCACTTCTGCAAGTCTGACATGTTTGCCATGAAAACATGAGCACACTAACATTTTCTTTAAGATGTTATCTATAATACATACCGTTGAGTCCAACCAACACTGGATTTTTGAGGCTGATAACAGTATCAATGCTGGAGGTATTTGTTTTTTATATATAAACCTATTAAAAACATTGAGAAGGACCCTTAAAGGTGCAGTAATCAATATGTTTCTATTAACAGTAGCTCACATGATGAAATGAATGGTTTGTGGTGGTGACCTGACACTTTACGTGCCATTTTAGCATCTTTCAGCTCATTGTTTTAGTGTTATGACCCACAACATAACTGTGTTGGTTTACTCTCACACTGACTCTGTTACCTGCTCAGCACCAAACAGCACACAGACAAAGTTAGCTACTAGCTAGTGAACAAGATGGAGAATTTAGCGCCCAAAGAGTCAGATATTTCTCTCAGAAGCAGGTGGAGACCAAAAATGGAGCTAAAAGGAGAATGAAAATGAACCTTATATCCGTTGGGGGAACAGAATGATAACTCCACATACTGTAAATTTTAAAAGTTGACTTTTGTTGACTTAAGTACACTATTACATTTAAGTTGTATGAGCTAAAACGTTTTAAAAACTTAAAATTATTAGTCTTAATTGGTTTCCTTAATTTTTTTAAGTGAGATCACTTTTTTACATAGAGTGCATTTAAGTTTAAAGCCCTTTTGAGGATCCATGTACACTAACTCAACACACAGTGAAGTTTAATCGTCATCATCATCATCATCCTACCTCATTATCTTGGGTGACGAGTTGGGAGAATTTCTCATGCCTCCGTTACGTTGCTTTTTTTTAGGCGATAACGCCGACTGTTGGTCCTCTTCAACTGCAACAAAAGGCAACGGTATGAGGGAGCGAATTATCATAAGACAAGTAGAAAACAATCTGTGGCAGCAAAAAGAACAAAGCACAGCACAACTGGAAGTCAGTGAATTCAAAGAGATTACACGGTTACAGAGAAACAGAGTGGAAAGAGAGGTTGGGTGGACGAAATGGAGCTGACGGGACACTTCAACTTGTGTGCTGTACGATGACGACAGGATACATTAGCACGACATTTGCATGATTGTGTATGAAGATGCAAACATGCAATAGTGCCATCATCAACCATCATGCCATCAGGTTTAATTCTCCACACCCTAATCCAGAGAATTGGTGTCAACAAGTTAATAATTCAGATAATGTCGTACCACAAATACATCAAAGGTTATTGCGATACTCTAATTTTTCAGTCCCTTGTTAGTACAAACCCAGACTTGGATAGCTCCTCGTTTGGCCGTGCTAATCACTCACGTTCTCATTTAATTAAAGCAATAACCTAAAAACATCAAGCATCCAACATTATAAATATGGCTGCTTTGGTGCCAATACTGAATCCAGTCTGGATTGCTGGTCTTTCTTCATCTTGGAAGTGACGCCCTTGGCTCATATAATTAGCTTGGGTCCTCATGCCAGAGTGATTTATGTACAGCTGAGATGCCCCTTGGACATTGTCTTTATCACTACACGAAAAACTGCACAGAGCTCCTCATCGGGAACGAATTACAAGTTTTACCCTCGAGTAAAGTAATCAGGGAAATATTTTCACGAGCTAATATCACAGTTGAGGAAAAACTACTGCTGGTAAAATAAACACAGACAGCAAGAAATCTGTTTTAGCTAATTTAACAGTCATTGTTTATAGCCGGAATAGCTTTTTACAGGTCGTGGAAAGTATGTCTTTTAAAGATGGCTCAGGCTGAATCTAAAGAGCCATCATTAACATTAATAGTCTCGAAGATAATGCTCCTCTGCAGATAAACACATGATTTCAAGCGCTGCTAGCACGTCCAAGAGTGACACCATAATGGAAAGCATGGGGGGCTTCCAGTGGAGAGGGATGCTCCAACACACTGGCCCTTCACATCTCGCTCGGCCTGTTCAATATTTAATGTTTCACAGCTGACAGCTGCACACACTGGGTCATTAGTAAGGAATGCTACACATGCAACCACTCCAGCCTGGCAAGCACATGCTTTGGTTGTGCTGTTGTTGAGTTCAGGCCTGCCAAACACACCAAAGGGGAGGTGGGGGGAGGACCCTTACAGTGCCTGTGACTGAGTGTGGCGTTATTGGAGTGACTGGGGTGGTATCTGTATTTCACCGGAAGGCTACGTGCCCGCTGGAGCCGGCTTGACTCTTCTGCCACCCCTGGTAGCCGTCCCGCCTGGCTTAGGTCCCCAGAGCCCTTGAAGCTCAGGGGCAGCAGACTTCCCTTGCGGTTGTTTACTAGCGGGACCGACACAGCGGCAGACCCCCTATAGACCTCGCCGGCCGAGTTGTGGTTCAGTTTGGCTGACTTGTATTGATAAGTTGACGACTGGATTATGGGGCCGTCGTTTACTGCTAAATAAAGAGGAATCAGAATCAGAATCTGTTCAATGCAAGTTAATCGATTCTTTGTTTTTTTCCCCACCTAAATCACAAAAAATGTTCCCCCCTTTACTTTTAGTGGTATCTAGAGATGAGGTATGTGGTCAACTGACTTCCATTCTAGTTTCTTTAGGTTCGGATTTCAGTTTTTTGGTGACAAAGCTGTTCTTATGCTGTGGTTAGGTTTCAGCACGTAAACCACTTGGTTAATGTGACGAAATTATTATTATTCTTTGGCTTAAAAGATCTGTTTTTGTCGCAACAAAATGTCCCAGTGACTTGTCAAAAACACCTGATTTTGACGAAGCGCTCGTCAAAAATATCCAGTGCTTCACACAAGGAAGCTAAGAACATTTTTAGTTTTTTTAGGTTCAATTTTCAGTGGTTAGGTTTAGGCACAAAAATACTTTGTTAGGGTTAAGAAAAGAGCATTTTTTTATCATTTTAAATACCTGATTTTTGTCGCCACAACCACGGGTAGAGATCGTCCTGAGGTCTCCTTACCCAGTGGAGTCACGCTTGCAAATGTTGAAAAGCCGTACTTACTTGCTAAAATAACCAGTGCTTTCACTCTCAGAAAATGTTGAGTCTTGAACAGTGGTCACTGGCTTGGAAGCCTAGTTTTAACTCCACCAATCGACATATTGTGAACATTATAAGACATGTGTTGTAGAAATGTCAATACGTATGACACGTATACATTTGAACATATCCGTGGTTTGCAGAAAGGTTAACGTTTTATCCTGCCGACTGGGCTGGTGAGATGTCTGTCTCCATCCCAGTACAATGGAGATGCGACACATTACTGTTGAGTTTTTCAAAAGGAATTTTTGATGCTGCGAGCCAAACAAACACAATCCAGTCCATTTCCAATGCGTTGGGCGGAGACAGAAATCTCAGAGACAGATAGTTCAAAACATGGGTGCATTAAACTGAAAACTATCTGCATGAGTAGATACCACGAGGGGTAAGTTATAAAATGTTTGCTCTGTGGTTCGGGGTGAAGTGACCCTTTAAGCCTTCGCATTAACCTCACGATAGGATTTGATTTAAACTGACTTCCATAAAACCTGCAGTGTGTTTGTTAATAAAACATCTTGTGACTCTTATCATAATTAAAGCATAATCGCTGGTTTTTGGGGGTAATCCTTTCTGGCACAAGAATGCTAATAGCTGAATAATTAAAAAAGCTCATTTTTATTAAACACCACTTAACCACTTGGTATAGCCACCAATGAAATGTTGGATTTGACATTTCGCTTTGATATTTATAATAAACATGAATTAATAAAAATGCTTTCAGGTGTTCCAGCGATTGTTATGCCATAAGAACAAGGAGGTGACAGTGTGAATTAACAAGCACTAGCTGCTGCTGCGCTGTTTACGCCTGATGAGGGAGGAGTGAGTCAGTATCCACTTGACTATTTCAAAATGTGAAAGCTTACAGCTTCACTAGAGGTAAAGCTGGTTAAAGATAACATGATAAAACAGACAAAAGGAAGCAGAGGAAAAGTGTTCCCCTCACTCCAAAAAATGGCTAGGAGCAAAAACTGTAGAATAGAGATGATTATTTCAACAGTCAGCTGTCTAGCAGATTATCCTCTCTGCTCCAGACCTCCACTATTCATCTGCCCCGTGTCAAACATGCACAGCACTTCTCCAGGACAACACGTTGTGGCAGATTTGCTGCCTATCACAGATCCCGTCGAAGTAGACGAGCGGCATGATTCACACACGAGAACTGTAAAAATATTAGGCTCTTTTTTTTTTTTTATATGCTTCCTGTCTGAATCTCTATCGTAAATTCTTGCATAGATTTTAAATGTTTTTATGTTGTATTCTCAGCTGTACACCGGATTAATTCTTCCCCACGCACAGTGAGGCAGCAGCACCATCTACTGCTGAGCTGTAACTGATACCCAACACAAACCACTCAGAAACAATTCCCCCCCCCCCGCAATGCTTTGCATATAAAATATAATGATGGATGATGATAGACTGGACAGAGCGATGAGCAGCAAACAGTGAAAAATAGTGAAAGCGGAGTTAGAGACAGCTCGAATGGAGATGGCTGATGATGCACAAGTGGAAGGGGTTAGAACAAAACCGACAAAAACAGAGAGAATGGAAATCAAAACTTACTTGATTTGATATATCCATTATAGCTATTTTTAGCTGAGAAAAATGCAGAGACAGATGAGAGGTTACAGGGGAGAACAGGCTTTAATGAAAAGCAAATTATAAATGACAACTGAAGGCTGAGGGGTTTTTCTCTTTAAGGCACTTTAACAAAAGAGCGGTGCCTTGAAGACAACATGGACAAAGCAATGAGAAATAAAACACGGGTCAGTCACGAACATGGTTATGCTCGGTAAGCTTAAACAGATGATCGCTGTCAGTGTTTGGAGGCAGTCACCTGCTGAATATCAACAGTAGAGTAAGTACTCATTTGGTGATTTGCAAGTCAAAAGACGTCTACATGGTGAGGTTAAACCTTAGGTTTATTAATGCAAGGTTATTTTATTTAATTGTTTTAAAAAGGGACAGCACAAGATTAAGAGTAATCGCACCAGAGTTAGCCAGCAGCTCATTTTGCTTCTGTTGTTTCCGGGCAGGTAAACAAAAAACACAGAACAGCAGGTACACTACATAAAACAGCACAATACATAAAAGTTCATCAGTGTGAAAAAAAGGAGGTTTAGGGCTTCATTATCAATTAATCTGCTGAATCTGGAATAACTGATTAATCTTTTGGTCTATATATTGGTGAGAAAAATAGTGAAAAATTAAAGTTTGTGTCTTCAAATAGCAAAACAAACAAACAAACAAACAAACACGAAACCCCCCAAAAAGATAAACATCAAATCATCACAATTGAGAAGATGAAACTCAGGATTATTTTGTATTTTTGCTTGAAAAAAAAAAGATTTTCAAAATATTTGCTGACTCTGTTAACTGACAATTTTTTGGCTTATCGTTCCAGATCTCTTGAAAGGTACAATATGTAAGATTTGGCCAGATGTCTAATTCATATTTTAAACAAACAGATGCTAACTTAGCTAACTTAAGTGCTGCTAACTGTAGATACCGTTAGCTAGTTAGCTCAGTTAGCTGTGCTTTAGTGGTGCAGACACGGAGCTCAGAGCATCAGGGGAGTGTTGGTGTTTACACCGCTAGCACAGGAGCTTCGGACAGAATGGGCTAACTTCAGTAGCAACACAGTTGTAGTTTCTATTTTTTTCACATTTTGTTGATAATTTTTGTTAATTTTAAAATGTTTTCAGCTAGAAATCTTACATATTGCACCTTTCAGTTAAAATACAACGATCAATTCAGCTGCATTACATGACTATATGTCAATGTGAAGCAGATCCTTACAGCTGCACACATGAAACTAGTCATTAAAAAATATATATATACCAAATTCAGCCACGTTTTGATATAACCAGATGTTTTTTTTAAATGAAAACCACCTATGCTTACTGTGTAGACCTGCAGGAGCTAAATGTATCAAGACCCAGATTTATGTGATAATACTGTATGTGCATTTATATTTTCCCTCCGACTCAACCTGCACGGATACATTCAACTTTCTGTGAGTCACTTTTTGGAGCCATGAGTCCCACACATGCTCATTAGTACCTTATTTCAACCCCTTGCTTATAATAAAGGTCATGCATTGAGCTTAAGGCAGGACAGTGACAGCAATGTTCAAACAGGGACCTTGCTGGTCCTGGCATCTGTCGCCTGCAATCGGAGGGCGCGAGCAGAGTCACAGGACTAACAGGCTAGCATCTGTCCCACAACGAGAGAGGAGGAGAGGGGCGGGGGCACTCGGCTGCCTGGTGGTTAGGAACTGTCAGGCTGAGTTTCATGACAACCGGTAGCACTCCAAAAATGAAAATGCAAACATAATTTCCATGTCAGGCCGCATAAGGCCTCGCTCGGCGCGTCTCCCGCACCGTGTCGACAGCAACTCCGGAGCTCTGCTCGAGCTTTAGCTTAGCCGGGGCGATGCTCATGGCACACAACCCCTGGAAGACGTGTTGTGGGCTGGAAATGCCCAGAGACGTTCAACTATACACAGAACGGTCTTTGATCAAGAAACATTGGCTAAAACTGTGTGACAGTCGACAATGTTTTCCAGCAAATTGTATCAATGCTCTGCAAACTCGATACACATTCTTCATGCCTTCTGCGATACATCAGTGCAATTTAACATGCCCTCTGGCTTTAAAGGGGAATCGCACTTGAATTAAGAATTTATATGCAGCTACGACTCAATACAATCCTGCTCTTTACAATTGTATTGTGTTTGTCTTATTGTACAGTTCAATCAATATCACGAGACTCAAGACTCAGACACCCAGAGCTTCTCTTGTGGCACTGGTTTATGTTCTGAATGTGTTTTGGAGATTTTACCCCCAGTGGTGGTTCAAGTGTTTGATCTTAATTTAATAAAACCAGTACATTAGCCTCAATATGTAACGCTACCCTCTGAAAATCCCCTCAGGTGCTCTCAAAACCGACCTTTTGTAATTAATTATCAGCGTTTACACATGGGAATATCTCAAATCCTATCCGGTTCATCCGTTTCTGGAGGGTACGGCGTTGAAATATTTGGATTAACTGAATGTTATTTGGGTTATTTCTTGATAGTTACCCTCTCCAGTGACATCATTATAACTCAAGTATTTTTAAAGCACTGCAATGCAAAATTCTCCACCAAGATTCCCAACTTTGAGCGTGCATCAAGAGAGATTCACGGCGGGGATGCACAGCTGTACATTTTTCATGGCTTCGGCTTTAAATCCTTGGAAAAATATGTTGGCAAGGTCACTGGAGGGGAAGAGAATTCACACTCCGTTGATCTAATTTAAACTACAGGTCAATTTGAATTCACATTCTCTGACAAAACACCAGCAAAACAGTATACTGGCATGCTTCACAACAGTTAAAAAGTCACCTCCACAAGGCAAAGCAACATCTATATCCATGACAGTAACAAACACAGCTGCGAGAGCAAGACGGCACACACGCTAAAGACACACTTGCACGGTTAACACAGCGCCTGTTAGGAAACACTGAAGAGCACATGTCATGGCGACAACTTACAGGCACGTAAAGTGGCTGAGCAATCATTAACAGAGACAGCAGAGAGTGGGATGTCGCGTTGAGGGAAGTCCATGTTACAACGCACATTAACTGGCATGCAAGAGCAGTCCCGCTCTGAGCGGCCGCAATCAAAACAACATGCCAGTCTCATTTTCTTGTAGGCGGACGTCTTGGCTACAGTCACGGGTTCAGACGAGAGGAGAGGAAGAGCAGGTTAATGTCGAGGGTCGTTCTGGAGGAAGAGTGGACAAAGGCAAGACAGGGCACAGAGGAAGGCTGCTGCTGGGATGCACAAGATCAACTTAGTCCTGACAGCGTGCAAATGTCAGAGTAAGAATTTTGAATTTTTTGGGGGAGGGGGGTCATTTCTGGGACGAGCGGGGAAATATCACAAGTTCCTAAAGTCATGTGGTTTTGCGGTAAAAGTGCGACACAAGTGCGGCTGGGGATGGGGGAAGGTCATGTAGGTTTTTAGAAACAATTATACCCATTAGTTCCCTCTAGACTTCCTGACTTCACCCCTACCTTTCACCTCAACATGGCCCCTACAAGCTCAGTGTGTGTCCTCTATGTGATGAGACGTGATCAGAGTCATGTTTTATAATGTTCTCTTAAAGGTCCAATTTGTAAGAAAGTTGATTTTTGAGTCTCTTTCCGACCCGACCGACAATGTTCTGTTCTGTACAAATTGGACCTTTAAGAGTTGTGAAAATGCTGAGATCATCTCTCGTCGTCATGGTATCTGATTCCAGCTGAGGAGTGAAACTCTCGGGCAAGATGACAGAAATTTCTCAGACGAAAGGTCAAAGTAAATGTGATCGTGTCACATCTCACATCAAACCGTTTTCTGGATCTGTACAGTAAGTGCAAAATAAAATGTGCCTTGTTACTCTTCCTGGTTGGTCTTCTAGCTGTGCTCTTCTTGCAGGGATGTTGTGTTAATCAAAGGACTGTGGGGACATCTGGTGGTGATCTGGAGTATCACAGACTCAAGCAGGCATGAATATAATGTCTGTTAACATTACTTTAGAGATGCTGTAATAACTGCACTTTTCCAACTAAATGGTTCGGTGTTGCATGCTCAACTGTTAATCCTTGTCTCTCTGTGTCTTGTCCCAAAAGTGTTAGCGTTTTATAACAGTAATAGAAACATTTTTATTGAATGTTTTCCTCGATTTAAAAAGCGACGTGCACATGACAACGAGGGGGGGGGAGTCCAGGCAGCATAAACCATCGTACATGCAACATTTACAGTAACATTCAAACAAGTTGCTTCACTCGGGGGTAGCAGGCTGTGTTTTCGGGGGGGAAATGAATCCACATTACTCACAATATATCACTATAAAGTGAATTTTTTAAGGAAAGTGTGTCAAGTTCCCAAGCAGCAGGAAGAGAATACATCAAATGTTAAGATGAGCTGCGACTGTTAAGAACAAGGTAAACTGTATTAAATCAGCGATAAAGTGACATGTGACGTTTTTAAAAGTCTAGAACCACACGACCCGTCCTGGTACCGGTGGTGTTAACAGTCTCTCTGAATGCCTGTTAACATCACAAAGTTAGCAATTAACTGTATCGGCCCATACAGCTGTTATACAGAAGAAAACATGGCAAACATCCACACAGGCAAATGGACAAAATGCACATTTAGACTGTATTCACCAGGCAGAAAAAATCTCTCTATCCCCTGAGGAAAAGATAGAAATAAAGACTACTTAAAGTATCAGTTCACCCAAATTACACACTAATATTACAGAGAAGATTATCTCAAAACCTCAGCACATAAAAACAAAACCTTCTGCCAGTGGAAAGCTTTGTTTTGTAATTTGGGTGAACTGCCCCTTTAATGAGGGCGATTATTTATGTCAAACAGGTCCAGATATGTAGTTTTTGGAGTGAACCTGTTTCTTTTGGCTGCAGAAAGTAATCCGATGACCTTTGTTTCATGCCAAAGTTACAAGGTTTCAAGAAATGAATAATTAACGCAGGAACTAAGTGGTTTGGACACGTGGCTATGTAGGTCATGTAAATACACCATCGCCTACGCTAGACTGATGCTAACTCGGTGCTGTTTCACTTCATGCTGTGAAGAAGGGGTGAATGAGTCAAACAAACTTAGTCAATGTTTTTGCATGCGGTCACTTACATTTCTTGCAACCACATTTCTTTATCCTTTTGGGATCAGTAATGTCGTCGTGGCAGGCTTTACAGTAAAACAGCGCCCTGTGGAAGAAAAACAATAATCATTGAAATTATGCTGAAATAAAGCAGTTATACACATTAAATCTTGAAGTTCCAGTTTCAGTATTTAGTGACAGTATTTGACTCGGATAAAACGTTAAATTGAGGCACAGAGATGCATTTAATCTGAAAGAATCAGGTTGATTAAACACATTTAATCCTAGACAATCCTAGACAAGCATTTGAAACATTTGTCAATACCATATCAAAAATGGGGTGAGCTTTCCTTTGGAAGCCAAATATTAATGTCAAATTATGCTTTTACCATTGATAATCAGTCTGTACTGAGCTGTTTGATACAAGCAGATACAAGCTAACATCATCTAACAACTTCCTAAGCTATGTCAGCATGTGACCTAGCCCACCAATTAAACCAAACAAGTCTCCTCAGCTACTTCATAGGCAACAAAGCATACACTTCATCATCAGCTAACTTCATCACAATACAAAATGCTAGCTTACAGCAACCAATTAACTACATGTTAAGCTATCTAGCATGTTTCCTAACCCACCAAATAAGACTCTTCTGCAACTTAATCCTAGCAAGCAACAAAGCACACACTTCTATCTATAACAACACCAGCTAACATCATCCGCTAACAACATGCTAGCTCACAATAACAAGCTAGCAACATGTTAAGATACAGTATATATAGCTGGCAGCACGTGGCCTAACCTACCAAACAAACCAAACAAGTCTCCTCGGCCATTTCATCGTAGAAAGCAACAAAGCATACACTTATTTTTATAATACACAGCCGAATTTCATCAGCTAACCAAATGCTAGCCTTTAGGAACTAGTTAGCAACATGTTAAGCTATATGTAGCACGTTTCAAGCACTGGCAGCATGTGACCCAACCCATCAAACAAACCAAACAAGTTTAGTCTGCTACTTCACCCTAGCAAACAACCAAGACTCTATCTATAACATCACCAGCTAACATCATTGGCTTACAACATGCTAGCTTAAAAACAGCCAGTTAACGACACGATTGGATAACTAGCATATTGTTTATTTTTACTTTTTTATGAAAATCAAATACTTGCACCAACATCACCACTGAGGGAATAAACTTATGCAACCATCCCTTAAATTGTTTTCATCCTAGTGAAGTTTGAGTAAGTTATCTTTAGTCATTTTACCTGCATTTTAAAACTCAGCTGAAAGAAAGTGGTAGAGATACTGTACACAATGTCTAATGGCTCAGAGCTGCAGCATGAAAAAACAGCATGACTTTACTTTTAGACACCATTTAATCTCAGGTCCCATTTATTATTACCTCTTTACTTCTTTGGCATCGCTGGCAATGAAAAAGCCCAAGGTCCCCTCCTGCATTTTCACGTGGTTTCCAGGATTTATCAGGGTGCTGCGAGGATTTATAGAGCAAAGATGTCACAGCGGAAAGTTATATCACAGAATTTGCAAGGCTTTGCACTAATCACTGGCAGTGGCACATGCTGGCAGGATTAGTTTTCACAACTCATTTGGCAGGATCGCCTCTGTTTATTAAATTAAGTTGATGAAAGCAGATAGTAGTGACACTTCAAAAGGTATGAAATGAGCATCAGTGCATTTTAGAAATCATTAAAAACAAAAGCCTCAGCTGTGCCCAAAGAAAAACCAGCCACCCACTCCCTTATTAATTTGTCAGGATGTTATCAGAAAAACGCTTGTGATGTCTGCGAACAAACCAATTCAGACACCAGTTTAGCACTTTCTGTCGGGCGCCTTGTGTTTGCAGTCAAACAGAGAAGCTGATTCAAAGTAGCTTCATCACTGAAAGCAAACACCGACAACAAACACACCTGCGTATTTAGCTTTTTTTTTGCATCCATGAATTTTAATGATTTTCAACATTTCACTGCGAGCAGATCCACTTACCTGCTCTCCCTTTGATCAGACTTGTACTCTATAGCGATGAGCAGCAGCTTCAGCTTCACATAGCAGAGTCTGGAAGGAGAATAACAATGTAATTAGATCTCATGCACGCTGAATATAATACTGCATTGTTAATTCGAGTACAGCACTAGTCGTGGGCGCTGTATGTGTACTGCCATTGACTCTTGCTTTCTTATTCTTTCCTTGAGCATCTGTAATACCCGAATCTCCCCCCTGGGGGGGGATCAATACAGGATTATCTGATCTTATAATACTCATAAATGGTAATTCCAGGATTTTGTACAGAACGGTTCATAAATGTACGGAAGCCACAGAGCGGCGATGCTTGCTTATTTTTGTAAATCCCATTACTTCGAGGTCACAGTTACCAATTATTACAATTATGACCGGGATTTTTTTTTTTTCTTGTTAATGATACAGTAATTTGCAGCCTATTGTTTTATTCTCTCAAGATAACAAAGAGATTTAACCTGCTATCTCAAGAAAACTACTTACTGATTCCAATTTAACAACAAAATTATCTTGAAATCTTGAAATAAAAAAAATGACCTAACCGCTTTCACCTTCCATCAAAACTTGCAGCTTTAGGTTAAAACATATATCTAACCTTTATACTCCTAGTCTTTTGATGTATGGTTGTATGAGGTATTTCAGTGTACTTACTCGCAAATTACAGGGAAGGACAGGCCCACAAAGGCACTCGACAGGTACTCAGTGTACATCTCATTGGCTACTCCTTCCAGGTAGTACTTCTGCCACGTGTCCTCCTCAATCTATAACAAAGATTTATCACAGAAAGCTTGTTTTATTTCAAAAGTAACCTGAACACAAAAAAACTAAATAATGCAGGTTTAACTTCCCCACCCACTCACCAGATGCTACAAATGGGCCTCATCTGGGAGACTCATTATTATCTATTCAGACCATTCAGCCAACTTTTACTTTTGTACTTAATCCAGTGAGCGCAGATGGATGAATCATAACTATGGCTACCTTGATGAAGGACCTCATGGAGAAAAGGTTGGCCAGCATGGTGGAGAGGCCCTGAGCCAGGCAGCTCTGGGCGATGAAGCCAAGCTTGAGCTCCGCAAGACAAATGGCATCATCTCCCTCCTTCCAGGTCCAGCTCGGGATGTTCAAAAGGTGGGCCTGGAGGCAGGAAAAACAAAGTTAGAGGGATACAAACTGTGCAGAGAAGAGGCCGAACGATAAATCTCTCCAAGTAAAAGTAACAGATTACACCAACCTTATTGTGGTACTGCAACATCTGAGTGATTATTCTGATCTTTGGATGGTAGTTCTTGATTGATATCACTCTGATGCATGAAAAGAAGGACAAAGCAAAATCCTCGATTAATTTTCCAGGTACGTTGATATCATTCATTAACATACAAACTCCTTACAGCTCTCAGGAATCATTCATACTGTATATTATTAGGATAATTTACAGTTTTGTTGTGTCCTTCGATGAAAAAAAATGTGCTGTGTTGTCGCTGATTCATGTTTCCTCTCCTTTTGAATTCTTGATAATCCTCCAAAAAGGAAAAGTGAGCACCAGGAGCTCGTTCATGCCGAGAGCCTGTCTGTTTACAGGCAGAGCCAGCAGCTCCGACACGCTCGCTTACACTCACAGTTTAACTCCAGGAAGAAGAAACTGGGAACTGATATCAAACACTGCCGTTCACTTTCAGTAGCCTGATTATTTGGTGACATTTCTTCCATCCCATCCTATTACGTCTGGGCTCCAAACACCTGTCAGTATACGTCTGGAGGGCCATGCTGCTGCAGAGTTTATCAACTGCTGTTTTATTTAGTTTTGCAGGTTTAAAGATAGCGTATTGTTAACACAAGATGAGCCAGTGTAACTGCTGAACAACTGGAATAACTGTGGCAGAAGCCCTCTGATGGAGTAGGACGAGAAGGTGAAGAAGAGGTAGAAGAGTGATAGAAACAGAGGTAAAACAAGAGTGAACGGACGGGTATTCACTCGATGGAGGGCTTGACCTTTGATCTTTTGTATATAAAATGTCATCACCTCATCGTTTTATTTTATTAGACATTTGTGAAAATGTTGTAATTTGTTATTACTTAGAATTATCATATGAAGTATTGAGAAATGGCCATAACTGTGTTTTGTGAGGTCACAGTGACCTTTGACCTTTGACCACCAAAATCTAATGGGTTCATTCTTGAGTTCAAGAGGACAATTGGACCAAATTTGAAGAATTTCCCTCAAGGCCTTCTTGAGATATAGCATGCACGGACAAACAACACAGAAGATAACAGAACATAACGTAAGATAACGTAACCTAACCTAATGTGACGTAACGTAAGGTAAGGTAACGTAAGGTAACGTAAGGTAACGTAGTGTAAGATAGCGTAATGCCTCCAGCCGCAGCTATCTCGGGTGCCGAAGCATAAAACAAAACGTAATAGACAAACTCGTATATCTCGGAGAGGCTGAGTCAGTTTACCTCATGATGTTGGATGCATCCTCGGCGTCGGGGTCAGCACAGTATTTGTTGGCTAAGATCAAACAGGCATCAGCTGATTCAATCTGGAAACACAATCACACACAGCGAACAGATCAGTCAGTGACCTGAAGTATAGTGTAACACTATATAGACGCCACAACAGCGTTTTTTCCTCTGAGCCACAGAGGAGGAAGTACTATGTGTGAGTTACCTTCACTCGGGCCAGGTCATGTGGGTTTAGGACAGACCCTTGGTAAAACTCCACCTGGGTGAAGTGTCGCTTGAACAAGGCTTCCAGCTCAAGATTAGGGGAAATACTGAGAGAAGAAACAAAAAGAAACTTTTAAATCAGAGGAGGGACACTATTTATACTCTCCCGAGGAGACGATTAGTTTTTCAGGGACACAAGTGAGAGAAAACAAACAGGTTTTGTACTTACTTATGGAGAAAAACAATTTCTACATTGACATCATCCCTGTCCTTGTGTAGGAAGTCTTTTAGAAAGTTGGACACGCTCTCAAGTGTAATATGACCACAGACCACGATGTGCCTGGAAAATGAGGTGCAGAATAATAATGAAACTAAAATGTAGTCGGAGAAAAAAGTCAACAACAAAACACACACACGCACACACACACACACACACACACACACACTGATGTTTTATCTTCGCCTTTGTCCTGAAATCAAAAGGTGAATCTGAGATGAGGGACATGAAAAGTAATCAGCACTGTTGTATTTAGGTGATTGATTCAAAATCCGTGTGGAAATATTAAAAAAACTGTGTTGATGTTCCTGTCGTGACGATTGAGGACTGACTGAGAGGGTCAGAGAGCAACGTGGATTTCAGTATCAGATTATAAAGGATCAGAGTTTACTTGGATGGAGATTATGAAATCAGCTCACGGTCTCTCTCGATTACCACATATCACAGATCCTTTATGTAAGGAACACAGTTTACGTTTATTTCTATATGCCTATATTCTATTTTTTATTCATAATTACTTAGAAAATAATTTAATATGTGACGATTTGTACTGCAGTGATTCTTTCTGGCTTTATTGTTCAGTAAATGCGTCAGAATTATTGGTGTTTTTTAAGTGAAAGAGTTTAAAGGATGTTATGTTAATGACGATAATGATACTAATAATTACAAGTAAACATAAAGAAAAAAAACAGATGGAAAATAATGATGCTAATAATGCTATCCAGCTAAAGTAGAAATTAAAAGTAGACATAAAAAATAAATGTATTAATATTTAAAGGTAGGGAGCCAAAATCAATCATACAGGAATAAAAATGCTAAATGTTGACAAATGTTCAATTTACAGATAATAATAATAAAAAAAAGACAAAATAATGGATACAAAGACACAGAAATCACGTAAAAGCTCTGATTGTGAGTTTTTCTACAAAACCGACAAACAAAAGAAGCTCAGATTTGGTTTTAAGAAAAGTTTCCAAACCAAGTCGGACTTCTTGAAAAACGAAGTGAACGACCACAAGTACCAAAAGCATGCTACAAGGAGCCGTATTTTGTTTGTTGGAGGCATCCAGCAGAATCTCACTGTCTTTAGAAACAGCTGCAAAAGCTTGGGACACAAAAGTGTATACATTAAAGGAATAGTTTGACATTTTGGGAATATTTTTTTGCTTTTCTTGCCACGAGTGAGGTGAGAAAATCGATGCCCCGTTCATATCTGTGTGTTAAGTACGGAGCTAGGGGGTCATTAGCTTAGCTTTTCAGGCTAACCTAGGGCCAAAAATATACGCTCACCAGCACCCTATGATGCTAACTAATTAAGACGTATCTTGTTTTGTTTTTTTATTCCATACTCATGTACTACATGTTAAAAAATGACATGTTCTATTTTTATGAGGAATTACTGTACATGCTAAGATAAGCTAAGCTAAGCTAATCACCTCCTGGCTCTAGACTTATCGTACAGTCATGTGTGGTATCAATCTTCTTTTCTGACTTTGGGCAAGAAAGTGAATATGCATATTCCACAAAATGTCAAACTATTCCTGTAAGCTCAAGATTTTATTTAGTCCTGAGGGTGTAGGTCAGACTGAAGATAAAGGCCAAGAATATTCAGAAGCGAAGGGGAGACAAGCAGCAAAGTTTTTCCAAGAACAGAAAAACAAAATCCCAAAAATCAGCATGAAGCAAGCGATGGCGTACAGGACTGGATGTATGAGTTTGATCATTTAATCAGGTTTATCATTTTATCATGGCTTTATTGCTGTCTTGAAGGCTCTCTCTTAAAATGTAATTATTCTATATATATATTGTTTTATCAAAAATGAGTCACTCTCATATGAATACATTATTATTAATTATTTATTACCCTTCAAGATAACACACACACAAACTGATTTAGCTCTACTGCATACAGCACAGAGTTAATTAGTGAGTAGTAGGGCTCTCTATCAGTCAATACTTGTATGGATTTGATTTTGGAAGTTTGAGTTTGGGTGGGTGCACAGGGAGATGGGTGAACAAAACTGTGAACGACTGAAAACACTCGACTTACAAACACAATATTGGCACAAACGTACATCGACAATAAGCAGCCTAATTACAAGTAAGACACCATGAAACATGTAGGATTTTCTCTCAGTGCACCAAAAGAATAAGTGTAATATAAACTGTTATACACCCAAAACTTATGTATATATTTAACCAGGATACTGTATATCTGTGCTTTCTAGTTTGCTATGCTAGCTTACAGTGGCTGATGTAAGCTAACGTTAGCAAACGTTAAGCGAGATGTTGCTTTTTAACTGGCTTTATGACTTTTTATACCTGTGTCGCAAAATGTTTCAGCATTTACCATTATCATGTAATTGTTAGGCCACAGCTGTTCAGTAAGAGCAGGCTAACGTATGTTTTAGCTTTAAGCTAGGCTATGTCACCAGTTGAGTCAATGGAGAATCAAGCTAAAGCTAACCTAAACATTTGTTAAGCTGACCAAAACTTACTTTAAACTGGACGAGGACGCTACACAGCCTATTTCTTTAATAGCTTATTATAGTTTATTTCTTTTGCAGATCAAGGAAACAATATTCATTTGGATTATAACAGTTTTTATCACAGGGATAGATGATAGAGAAAATCCTACAAGTGTCTAAGCATGACAATAGTGTATGTACATGACTACACCGCAAAAATATCTGTCTTATCAAGTCACTTCTGTCTGTTTTTGAGCTCTCAATGTGCTATTTTCTCAAAACAAGTGAAAACATGGCAAGTTTCAAAATCCCCCAATAGGAAGTGAACTAGGCTAAAAAAGTATTTCCTGAAATAATTTTTCTTCACCACACTGACAGTTAATCTTCAGGAAATGTTTGAAACAAGTTCAACTGCACTACCAGACTATTTTCACAAACTGTCAGGACTCAGTAACAGACACAAATCACTCGTTGAGACAGAGATTTTTTTTGCGGCGTAAAAGCAGATTTTCGTTCATGACAAGCAGCGATGACAGCCTGCACACATATAAAAGCAGCAGCAGTACAGTACAATAAACTCTACACATTAATCATGGCCAAGTTCTTCAGTCACAGTGTGACTTTAGTGCTGACTGAGATCATTACATCTCATATTAAAGTTTCATTACGTCTATTTAGGCAAAAAAAATCAGGGTGTGTCACCTCTTTACGAGAGGGCCACTTTGAGTCACACAAAACCACACCATTAAAAAGTTTGCTGTTTTGTCATTTGTTTGACTTACTTTCTGCCTCTGGTCGAGTTATAACTCCCTCCATATTTCTTCCGATTAAGGATGAGAGCAGCAATTTCTGGCACGTAGCGAGCAAACATGGCCTACATGCATGAAAAAGAAAAAGAAAAGGGCATGCAGCGAAGGTTCTACTGCGGCGGAGGCAGTAGAGCCTCCTTGAATACTTACTTTCTCCCATTAACCGCACTATAGGAACCACCATATTTCTTGCGGTTTCCTATTAACTCTATGATTTCAGGGACGTAGCTTGCAAACATGGCCTAAGGAGAAGATAGGAGACAGAAGAAGAGTCTAAAAAAAGGAAAGGCAACGAAGAGCAGGTCCTCTATTTTTTACTCTAAAGAAAAGTCTGAGAGACGAACACTAGTGAAACTGCAGGAGGAGTATTAATATTTATTTGTTAACAGGAAAAAGAAGAAAGAGAGTTAAAAAACTCATCATCTACGACTTGAATGTAGCCTGAAGTTATATCACAGTTACATTCAATTAGTGCTGTAGTATGAAAATGAAAAAGGAAATTATAAGGCCAATATTTACGGATATTGGAAGAATAAAGGAGAATAATGAAAGCTGATGAGCGGTATGTCAATCTGTGATAGAAAAATAAAGATTATAAAAATTAAGAAAAAAGCCTTATGTGCCATGTTTCGTCCAACAAACACACATGTCGGGTTGATTTGGATAGCACAGCTGAATGGATGGCACGACTCTGAGACTCGTCACTAAACTCTAGTCCGCCTGTTTTTGTGTCGGGGTGAGGACTTTTGTCCATTACCATCAGAACGCTAGCCCTTTCACTAACCGAGCTAACTAACTTATGGCAGCTTGCTACCGTTAGCAGCAGGTAAAACCTTCAAAATCACCGTGGTACTTATTTCTTGTCGTCAAACTGGCCATATAACATCTAATGACATCTTAATGGCAAGACCAAATTGTACCACTGTAGTTGAGGTCAAGAAAAATATTCACAACACAATTCTGATGGTCTCATAACAGCCAATGTCAAAACCAACCACACATGAGAGGTTAACGTAATGTTTACACATAAAGCTAGATCATTTATTTGAGTGTGATCATCGGGCTACAGTATGACGTGTTTATGACAACGAAGGCGTCTCACACAATGTCAACGTTGCATCAAAAGTGACATAACTGACCGGATGACACTTGACACAGAATCATTTTTGCATTTTGGATTGTATAGAGATATTTTATAAGCTGAAGGTCAAGTAGACGGATGTTTTTTTGTTGTTTTTTGGAATTGAGGGAGAAAATATCAGCGTAGAAAAATATCTGTACGTGTGGATGAGGCCTGAGAATATATTTAATCATATTCCTCTATATGCCTTTTAATATTTGTGCAGAAACTGAAATTTTGGTCGCTACATCCATCCAGCTGGGCTATAATAAATCATCCTGGTCTCATTGTGTTTGTTGGAAAGAGGGAGGAGGAGGAGGGGCAGGAGGGTGGAGCCACCTGAAACCGCAGTACTTTTAACAGTTAACAACAAATGCAAAAAACGTCTTAATTATTCTACATGTCATACAGAAACAAAACTTCAGCATTATGCCTGAATAAATGCTGCAACACTATAAACAAATCATACAATAATACATGACATGCAACATACTGTGGTGAAGTGACGCGCCACAGAAACACCTAAACAACAGGTGAAGGGCGTCCTGAGCTCAGAGCGTCCCGGCGTGTGTGAACACCTGGCTTGGTGTGATGACTGGTTGCATGGAGGATTTTAAAGCAGGAATGAAGTAATAAGAGGGATTTTTACCAAACCACCAAGGATGAAGAAGACCATGAACAGGCGGCCCAGGGTGGTTTTTGCGTACACGTCTCCGTAGCCGACAGTGGACATAGTGACCATGAGGAGGTAGACGCATTCCCAGTAGGAAAGTGCCTGGGAATTTTGGAAGTTTTCCCAAGGATCCCCTGAGTTTTCCACCTGGAACGGAAGATAAAAATCGATGTACTTATAATGTTGCTATACGAGCTTTCACCTTAATCTTAACAGCTCCCGTTAACTTACCAGATGGATGAAGCCCGCTGCAGTCAGCCATGTGCTTATGAAGATTGAACACAGGTTCACCAGCTTTATCGAGTTGCTATTAACAAAGCGAACACATATTATTAATTATTAAGTGTCAGTTATTACAATGTTATCACAGTAGAGTACAGAAGAGTTAAACAATTAGAATTAATCAATTAGATGTCAATAATTGTCATAATTTCAGCTACTTAAATGTAAATATTTCTGGTTTCTTTGACAGAATGACAGAATTTATCACAATTTTCTGACATTTTATAGAACAAATACTGGAAGTTTTAAGATGAATTGATAATGAAAATAATGGTTAATTGCTGCTCTACTGAACAAGTCGTTGGACTGGAAGATGTCTGTTCTAAAATGCCTTGTGCAGCTTCTATAACTGTTAAAAATTATGAAAACTGATCTTTTCAATCAGAGTTTGATTCATAAAGAATCCTTAAAGTCCTTAAAGCTGCTGCAGTTTATTTAATTTCAATATTTATTTATTAATTTTTAACATGTAGCAGCTCATACACTGTATTATGCTGGTAAGCCTTAAAATGATTTAGTAACATATGGCTCTATTTGGTAACATATGGCACAAATTTGCCATTTCTATTCATATTTCTATTCAATTTCCACAAAAAATTCTGATTTTGTCTCATGAAATTAAAGAATGTGATTGATAAAAATGCATTTTGTAGGCAAAGGTCTTATGTATGTTGGATTTACAGATTTTAGAGACTTTGTACTGTCTTTATCTGTGAGCTGCTGTGTTTATATCTGCGAGACGATAAAGTCTAAATCATCATCGTTCTTGAAATAATACAGAATGCCTCTTCAAGTGGAAAACGTCCCTGCCTGACCTCTGCTCTTTCCTACTTTGTGTTTCTGTCTTCACCTTCATCTGAATGAATGACAGAGCGAGTGCGTGAGGAGATTATTGTAAAGTGTTTTGTCGCTCTATAAGCTCGTCCTGACATCTGTGCAGAAAGCTTTCATTCTCTAAGCTGCGAGGCGTAAAAACAGAAAGCCGTTTCATTCAAGACCCCATCGCACAGCGTGGACAATACTCACTGCAGGACTGAGGAGTGAACTTAATAATAATGTGCACAAAGTCACACGAAAGCAGGAGCTCGTGCTATTTTTTTCCTTCAGGCAAAACACTGCAATAAAGCTCACTTTCAAAATAAAAGCACATCCATGCTTACGGCTACAAAATCAGTCACTTTGCATGCAACGTTCACACTGTGACAAAAAGTGAGATACAGTATGAACACACTTACCTTGTCTTTAGTATATTCAAAAACTGTAAAATTTCTGAGAACTGTATCAACCTTAAGGCCCTTAAAAACCTCAAGCCTGTGAGAAAGAAAAAGACCACAAAGAAATCAGTTAAACATGATGAATAACAGCTGAAACAACATTAGCATAGCATTCGGCAAAGAATCCCGTACCTTTCATACTTTCCTCCATGTTTATAAACTTCATTGGATTCATTCTGACAAAAAAAAATAAGTAACCTCCGACTGATCACTCGATATCAAACCTTAAGTGCATCGTAAAAGAAACAATATATAAAACAAGCTCAGCATCCCGGACGTCCCTGTCTTCATCAGCTCACAACTCTCTCAGGAGGATGACAAAGCGGCGGCATCTACCTGATACAAGTTTCGCTCTGATAGCGGACGAGATGAAGAGCTGGATTAGAGACAGGTGGATTGGTTCGGTAAACAGACGTGACGTCAAATCCTAAATTTCAGGGTATTTATGGCGAAAAAAATAGAGTGTGCGTGTTGCAAAGAGGTCAAGGACGGCATAACGCCAACAGTGGCAACACCAGCTACTGACTGACCGTTTGGTATCACTTAACACTAAATCACAACCTCATAAGTCACAGAAACACATCTGATAAAGCAAAATACACCTATTTTATTGTCAGTCTTCATCATTTAGGTGCATTGCTAAAAGGAAGCTCCCGCCTGAGTTTTTAAAAGCCAAATGTTTGATATAAAAAATAAAAAATCCACTGCAGTGTTGATGCATTAAGCGATTCAAAGCCGCCTCAGCCAAAGAGCGAGCAATCAAGTAAAATCCATCTCTGCGTGCATTAATGGAGCAGACAGACTCCGCTGCCGGGATAGATTTGTTTGAACGCCAAATGACACAAATCAAAGACGTTACGGTGCAATCACTCAAACATATAAATAAATAATATTTCATAAAATGACGTGCACCGTGGTGTGCCTGGCCAAAGCTTGTTTTTTTGTTTTTTTCAATTCAAGTCAGCGTTTGCCAGATGGGGAGCATAATACGGCGCAAATCCTGAACCTGAACCTGCTCCAGCTGACACACACAGACACCAAAGACTTCTGGACACGCCAGCGGTCAGCTTTGGCGGAGATTCCCCCCCCTCGTTCCCACGTCCCCGCAGGTCTTACCCCAGTAGGAGATTACATGGAAGCATGCACCGAAGCTGTACCAGATGCTGTCCTGGTCCTCTTTGTCGGGGACCTGGCCGTGGCCCATCCTGACCCTGTAACCCTTCTGGAAGAGCTCCCCGGTCGATTTCTTGCGCCTCCTCGTGTGAGGAATCGTCTCAGAGTGCGTGCCTCCATCGGGCCCTCTGTACGCTAACATCTTAGTGGGAATCATGTCTGAAAGTTACTTTTTGGTCTTCCCGAAAAATCTGCTTCGCATACACGTCTTAACTATTCAGGTAGAGAAAATATCGTCCAAAACGAGAGGAAAACAGAAGGAATCAGCTGCTTTCATGATAGCAGCACCCGACAGGTTGGCGTCAAAAGGGAAGAAGAATTTTTTTTATCAGATTTATCACAGACCTTCACAGTATTCTCACTGTGACGAGGCGTGTTCGGCGAGCTTAAAGCAAACCCTTTTCCCATCAGGATATTAGAGTGTAAGCTCCTTTAGGATTCATCCAGGGAAAGGAAGAGGCCAGGCAGCGAGTCTGTCCATCAGCTGGCCTCACAATGTAACCCACATCTCATCCCTATAACCCCGCTCTTGACAAACCAAATTTCAATTCCCTAATCTTGGACAGGGAACAGCATGTATCTTTGTCTTTCAGCAGAGAACAAGTCATGTGAACAACAGCCAGTAAAGCTGCGTACAGGACGATGACAAGCTCTGGCAATAATTGTGTGTTTCTCTATGGATTTAGTGCTTCTGCAATAATCCTGCAATTAATCACAGTTGATGTCATAACTGCTATTGTGGTTGAAAACTAAATGCGCAGCAGGAAAGAACGACACTGCAAAGAGAGAAAGTGCAGCAGCTGACTGAAGTCCATTTCATCTGGATGTGAAATGAATCTCGAAACGTGTCGCAGCAAAACCGTTCGACCAAGATGATTGTTTTTCTGTCTTAGATCGTATGATTTGAAGACTTTTGTAGAATTATTTGCAGGATTTCTAAAGAAAAAAGAAGGAAAGATTAGAAATAATTGCATCGTTTTGTGTTTTCAGCACTTTCTTTCACAGGTCCTATAATTTTCTATGTTCTCCTCCGAATCATCTGATTTATACAGCGACTGCAAATTTATCTGGAGGTTGTGGAAATGTCTGTGTAATTTCTTGTAATTCAGTTGAAACACTTCCAGTTTTTCCAGTGAGGTGCTGGCACAGCCTACAGCATTGGTTTCCAGGATCGGTTGGGGGTCAGGACTCCGACAGGGGCCCCAACAACATTTCTGTGGGGCCACAAGACGATTAACAGAAAGAAAGTTGTTGTTTCCTCTACACAAATATATGTTTATCTTTTCTGTCTCTTATCTCCGCTTCAGGACTAATTCTTCAAAGAACGTTCTTAGAAATGATTCTTAAAGTGGCGTTTCCAAGTGGTATTATTGTTGGCGCCACCGTCGCAAAGACAACTGTATAATTTCCATTTTCAGACTAAACTCAAATGACTTTTCCTTCTTTCCTGTTCCAGTAATCTTTCCGAAGCATATTTAACTAAAAACTGTCTGGAGGTCCTGACCCTTCAAGTTAGGAACCACTCTGTTAGAGCATTTGCATTTAAGGAAAAAGCTGCAACATGTGGCCGCCGCCAAGACATGAATATCTTATCCAGAAGATTATTATTCAGTTTATGATATTTGGATTGTTTTCCCTGTCGGAGATAAATGTGCTGCTCATTTCACACCTGCAGCAGGACAGAGTTTCAGACTTTGTTTCTGGATTTTCGCCTCGACAATCAAAATGTGTGTCATGCTCGCACCCACACGCATCAACGAGAGCGTATTAGTGCATACCGTGTGTGTATTTGTGTCAAAATGTTCAGACATGAGGACTGGCAGAGCGACAGTTTGGCCGCGAGCCGGATGAAATATGGAGTTTTGATCGGAAGAGGGAGTTTCAACAGCTGTGAGCGAACGGCGCTGAGCTGGTTGTGACCTCGCCACCTGTTTGACCGCAGTTTAACTAAACAGTAAATCACTTGCTAATCCTACATGACCATATTGAGGGAGATTATGACATTTCCCACTGGAATCAGCTCCACGTTTCAAACCGCAGGAAATGTCAGTATATTTGTTACGCTTTGAATCACAAAAATGTGCAAAAGTACACAAATATTCACAGCTGTATTCGGTCAGCTAGTCGCATGAATGCAGTGAGAACCATGCGTGGCCGAGCAAACACCTCCACAAAGAGTAACAGCAGAACAACAGGGTGGTAACAGCATTATCAGAGCGATGGTCACACTGTACAATATCATGTGACTATCTAACATATCTTGTTTTGAGTAAACTCCATCCTGCATCATATCTGTGATTGTGATTGGTTGAAATCAACTGATGATTGTCTTTGTGACACATAACAAAGCAAGTTTTAGTATTTTTTGGTTTTATTAGTTTACACTATGGTTATCCTTGTTAATTATGTGATTTCATCAGACATCTTTCTAACCGCACAGACCAAACAGACGCACTGCAGGAGAGGAGGAGTCTGAGGGATTATTTTTTTGTTTTTTGGCAGTATGCTTTCTAACAACAGCACAGCATCTGTGTAGAAAAGTGAAGCAGAGAAGGAAATAAAACAAAAATCGGCACTAAAGCAGAGCAATGCCTACGGAGGCCCTGAGAGTCAAAACATTTTCCATTTTCTAAGTCTGATGTAAACTGTTTTCTAACTGTTTTCACACTAATGAGTCCATAAGATTGAAAAAACAAGCAAAAAAAAGTTTTGACAGTTGATTTTTTTTTTGTCAGGATCATTTTCAAAAGTGTTTGTTGTTGTAATACTCACTTCAGCCACAGGAGGCTGACATGCACCACTACCCCATGTCCCCATAGGACCATAGGAGTTTTAATTTCTCAATGCACTCTTAACAAAAGATACATACTGTATATTAAACTGAAGTATTAGACGAACAAACTTTTAGAATAATGTTCCAGACAAAAAATACAAGAAAACACCTTCAGGGATGAAAAAACAAACTTAGAAGAATCATCCTTGAATTGAAAATGACATATATATCACCTGCCATTTTTTTCCCCCACCTGTTTCCACAAATGAAAAGTAGTAGGAAACAATTTATATCAGACTCGGGGCTTCCTTAAATAGCCAGTATGGATACAAATTATTCCTTTGACTCCTTGCTACGACAGCAACAACATGCCTTATTTCTAACAAACCAATAACCATCAGTTTATAGACACTGTACACTGCTGCCCAAATCTACAACAATACAAAAAAAGCCAGCCATCCCCTCACATGTCCACTAGATGGCCCCAGCAGCCAACACCAGCTCCTTCTACTTATATTGTTCTCACAGCACAGTCACAGTGCATTAGCCCAGAGAAAACTACACAGCCACATTATGCAACTGTGCCCATCAAGCTGTCATACTGACTCTAAAGTGGAGGCTGTTCAATGCTGAGAGAGGTGCTGACGTTGGCCGCACGGCAGGTTTGTTCCTCAGCTGACAGCAGAAGAAAAAGCAGCTATAAAAACCTGTAATGCAGCAAAGAAAAAAAAAAATGATCCCCCTTAATCCTCTAATTCCTGACAGACCTCTCCGAGTGATGAGCTTCACACATTTAGCAGATTGACTTCTATTCAGGCGCTCGAGCCCCCGCAAGCAAAGCTTATTACCTTTTTTTGATCCATTCATGGACTTTTCAATCACAGCATGTTTTGGTTTGAGTGTTATCGCAGGTGCGGTGCTGGACGGGTGAAGGGCAGGTGAATGACCCCTGAGGTGAAATGCCCACTTGGCCGACACACACGGCCGAAGACGTGATGGGAAAACTACATTTCCGTTCAAATCAAGCTGCGTAAACGCCAAGTCTAAATGGAACACCAGATGATAGCCGTACAATGTTTGATACTGTTGTCATGCCAGCAGGCGTTAGTCCAAATAGTAGAGCTTCTGAGTCACCATGCTGTGCTGTGGTTTTAATTTGATGCACTTTAATAGTGAGAGACATTCAAACTTTTCGTGCAACGTCCAGAAGTTCACTTGATGACAAAAATATCAAACTTATATGGCTAAAATAAGCCAGTGTGCCCATGTAAATGACCACAAAACACCAACAAGTTCCCATTTTTCAGCTTCAGTGACGTGCTGAGATTATCTGGTGCGTTCACTGACAGCTGCAACATCCGTACAATCCACTGGGTGGCGCCACAGGCTCCTAAATACCAGCCCGAACATCCACCGTTGAAGGCTTTGGTCCTGTGTGAGTGATGTGAGCATCCTTACCGAGCCAGCTCCTGTTCAGATACACCGACACAAACACCGGAGGAACCGTGAAGAAGTCCACCACGGAGTTCACCTCCAGCCAGAACCACAGCTTGTCATTGGCAGCAATAAACTATGAAAACGAATGGTTAAAGGTGAGATTCATGGATTTCAAGTAATTGCAAATAATTCAACTTTATCGTTTAACTTACACGTAGGCCGAAATACAGCAAGAAGAAGACGTTGAACGCCATGTCGATCTGCAACGTGAAGTCCTTGTAGAAGTTCTGACAGGACTCGATGGGACTGTTAGAGGGAGAAACAAAATATGTTAACGTCTCGCAAATAATGGGAGACAAATGAGGAAAAGTTTGCATGTTTGAAACAGTATTTCATGAAAAAACATATCAAAGTTCAAACTTATTTTCCTGAAAATGCATTTTTAAAAAGAAAGAGGAACTTAGGTGTTGTAAAAAGTGCAATAGTTGGTATTTTCCAACGGTTTCTCTGTTGAGAAAAGGACATGCATTAATCGTCACACAAGCAATAACTTGTCGAGATACCTGGTTAACCCTTAAATAACTGCAGAACAATCCATCTGATGCATTGTGACATAGTGAAAATGATGCCTTTTTTCCTCTCAGGCCTGCATTTCCTACATTTCAGGGTCGATATTGAGTCAAACGTGATGGAAATGCAGAGCCAAGGCAGTAGTTTAAGGGTTAAATGCATGCAGGGTTCATGTCCTCTTTTTTTATGAAATCAGGCAGCCATAGCAAACGCTAGCAATGCAGTGAAGTCTCACCCTCAAAACGCTCGTATCTGGCACAAAGAATTCAAATAAAGAGAAATAAATAACCAAGTGAATGTGACTGTAATAGGTTAGTAGGGTTGGGTGATGAAAACACAGGTTTACTGGATATTCAAGGGTAAACAGTTAATTAACTTTAATCGCTGTAATGTGGAGTATAGGTTTGATTAATATGTCATTTAGTGAAATGAATAAAAATAGAATAGATTTTTAATGATTGAAGTGCTGAATGATGTTAGCTGAAGCAATTAGCTGATAAATAAATTAGTAGCCTGGAAGAAAATGTATATACAACAACTGTGATACTTGATTAATCGTTTCAGTCCTTCGTTAAACCAAAACATCTGCTGCTTCCAGCTGCACAAATGTGTGGGTACACTGTTTTTCTAGGTTTTGTATTTTAAAACTAAATATCTTTGGCAAACTATTTACAACATCTCCTTGGCTGGGAACTTGTTTTCTGCTTTTCTACAGAAGCCCTGAGAAGCGAGTGAGAGAAAAAATTCTGGTGATCCATTTTCATTTAGTTTTGTTTGTTTTTTTTCTCGTCATCTGTGAAAACTATGTAAAAATAATGATTTTTAATGACAGTAATGTTGCTGCTTGTTAACACGCAATATACTGTATGTACCTGTCAAAACTTTTCTTTGACTTTTTTTTTTACAGATGCATTTTTCTCACTTGCATCTCAGGGCTTCTGTACTTTTCTTTAGATGAATTGCTTAAAAATAATCATATAACTACTGGTTGAAGCCCCAAAGCGACTTTTCTTAACCTGGTATTGGGAGGAGTTCTCTCCAATGACTCACATGGATAACTAACAGGATAGTAATGCAAAACATATATACAGTTTACGTATCTTCTACGACTTCTCTGTAATCTTCGCTATTACTGGATCTAAAAATGACTGTTTAGTTAAATCTCAAACACTGGGACTTTGAGGGGACATACTTCCTTAAAGCACAGGTTAATATGAACCATGCTGATGTTCATGTCCCCCTCACACATTTAGTCAGTTTGTTTTCATGCCTTTTCGTAATGTACACTCAGATTCATGAGCTTCACTAATGCACACCTCGTCACTCAGCAGCAACAGTCTCCCCTGTGCTGTTTAATACCACTCGGATTAAAGCAAATTGCTTCGGTTATGTAAAAATAAAAAAATAAAAAATCGAATGAACTCCATTTGATAAAAAAACACACTGTCCTCGTTGGAGTTCAGGAGGTGACATTAAAAATACTTTGGGGGATTATTTTTGAACCGATCTGATGCACAGCGGTGACACTCGGTTGATCTTCTGGTTTGGGGATCAGGAGGTCAGTGATGTGATGAGGAAGACTCCAACTATCACTCGCCAGTGTTTCTAAAAAAAAATCCTGAGCAGCAGACAGCGTGTTATTTCAACTCGACTGCACTGGATTTAATTGGTTGGAAAATGGGTGAAGGTTCCTCTTGACCCTGTCACTGTATTCTGAATATTTTACCATTATCACAGATTTTTTTATTAACTTCTTGCCTCCTGAAAGAACACCCTGTTCATGGGAAAAAGAGCACGTATCTGAAAGGCACGTCTTTTCGAAAACCACTTCACAAAACAGTCTGGGTAAGTTTTGGAAAATGTGTCACACTCTTTAAAAAACTACAATAGTAAAACACTTAATTTTGTGTCTTTTGCAGGCTATCTGATAATGTAATGAGCACTGGTTGATGTTTTGATTGTAGTCTGGCTGATTTCCCCCCCTTTTAATTGCTACGTTGAACTTTCTTGCATCTAGATAATATCTCAGAAAGTAACAATGGTGTAAAAAAAGGCACCTCTAAGAATAGTCCAAACACGGTGGATAGTTCTGCCCACATTCGCTCTAACGACACGTCATCCCAGCAAATCCCTGTCGTAGCAGGGTGACAGACCATACAGCGGAGGCAGACCTGCAGTGCTAAATAATTGAGTTCCAGTAAGGCCCAGGTTTGAAAGAGGGCTAAGCCTGTTATGGATCACAAACCCTCCTTTGCTCACGGTGTCTCTCACCCTCATTCGGTTCAGACTCAGATCAAAACCGAAGAGCTCAACGTGATTTCAAACCTTGGAGGTTCGAGATAAGCTGAGTCCGCTGAAGGTGTAAGGTCACGGAGATCACTTTAACCAGATGTTGTTTGAACATTTCGAAGTTTTGGTGTTGATACCTTACTTTCATAAATAAGTCTACAAGTTTAACGCTTCACTAATGAACTTTCTTTACATTAGCAATTAATCTAATGATGTGCTGCTGGAGGGGATGCCCCAGTTGCAGCGACAAAACCCAGAAATAATCAGCACCCAAATTAGAAGTTCTACAGAACTCTCTGGCCTCTTTCAGCTCATTTCTTTGGTTTATAGCCTGCAAACTCTTTTCAAACAGTTTGCGAGTGCAACGGGCATCTGAGAAAGCTAAATGTCCACCAACAACTTGCAGACTCACATAGTAGCTTGGAGGGGAGGAAGTTATGTTTTTCTCAGGAGACAAAGGAGATAAAGCTTAAAGTTTTAGCTTAGTTTTGTTTAAGCCTAAAACAGAGTTAGCCTAAAGCTAAGCTGATGTTGAACTGTTTGCTAGCATGTTAGCCATAACAGGTTTGTGTTTACAGCTCACTACAATGGTCCGAACTGGCCAAAAAAAAAATAGCTAAAGCAGGTTTGAATTAAGCTAAAAGTATTAGCTTTAGATCTGATGCAGCCCAACAGACCTAAACATGAGTTAGCCTACTAATGGACTCGCAGTGGATAGAAACACGACCTTGAATGAATGCTCGAGTGTTTGCTAGCACGTTATCTTTGTGTTTACGGCTTTCTTCATTGCTCCCAACTGGCCAAAAAAATCAGTGTATGCAGGTTTAAATTAAGTTATTAATTAATTTTGAACAAGATGTGTTAAAACGCGCTATATCACAGCTGAATAATAAACTTGCTCTGTCTGTCATATGTCACATGTACAGTTTAAGAGGTGACTTTACCTTTACGTTAACGAACCAATGAACTGCATGGCACTTTCAACGTTCATCATAATTAACAAATGACCACATGGACACTTATGGTGCAAACTGAGATAAGACTTCAGCTTAATGAAGAGAAACTCTCTTTGTAACCTAACTCGCAGCTCATAGCTGGAGCTCTTCTGCACAAATTTAAGTGGGTCTTCAGTGTTGTCGTCTCTCTCGGTGTCACTTCCAGCCAGGTCGGCCTGTCCGTCATACAACAGCCTCACCGGCCTCGCAGGACTAATTACAGGAAGGGCTGTATCTATTACAGTCCACTGCCACTTAGAGGCACGCAAGAGAGCAGCTAACTGGCTGCTCTTTGGCTTTAAGTACTGGGCTTGTTGGGTTGACAGGTAGTGAAAAATACTGTGTGAATAATAGAAAGACCTGGACAAGACTGAATAAAAACTAGGACAAAGAGCCGAGTGGGATGAATATGAATATAAGTCATCGAACAGGTGCTGCAGCATCGTTCTCATTGTTCACTTAACAATGCGCGAAAAGGTTAAAGACAGAGGTCGTAGGTCGTCCTTCATCAGGCGGAAAGGTATACAAGCACGTTCTGAGGCCACAGATGGCATCGGTGAGGATGTAACTCTACCTGAGCTTGTCCAGTTAATGAAATGAGATCATGCTTGAAAACCACATCGGAGAGCAAGCCAAGCCCACAGCTGTATGCGGTCTTATGAAATTACAAATAACCTGAATACAAAGCTTCAGGAGCATGAGCCAGATTACGTGAGTTTACGGCCCATTTTCTCCTCTCTGCCTTAACGTTACTCCCAGCGGAGAGTCCCCTGTGCGCTCGATAAAAGCTTTTACCCTGCTGTATTTTGCTCTGCTTCTTAATGGCACGTCCTGTACAAACACCACCAGGCTGCAGTAACAGTATACTGTCGCGAGCAGAGCTAAAAGGGTCTTCCGCTTCCTCGAGGTTGATGAGCGATGGGGATTGTTTGGAGCAGGAACTTTGGTCTTTCCTGCCTGTTCTGATCCTTTTCATTACAGAGATTAAGCAAATTTCATCCGTGAGTACTGGCTGTTTGTCAGCAGAGATCGCCAGTAAGCTCAGAGCAGTTTACCTTGAAGGGGATTGGATGAAATACAAACAGTGTTCTCAAATACTGTATACGCAGCACCAAGCACTCAATGTTATTAAAGCTAGTATGACAATATATGGACCATATGAGGATTTATGAGAGTATAGGAAACGGATAATGGTCGAGGTCTCTTAGGCTAATCTAAATCATACATGTCTGAAATATATACAATATTCCTATAATCTGTATAACTGAAGCATCATTTTACCGACAGGATGTGGCTGCAATAAGACCATAATACATACAGCGTGACTGGTAAGTTCAGAAAGGGCACCAGAAGGCGACCTAGAGGGCATTTCACCTCGTTTTGTCCACTGGAAGGGCTTCACAGAGGGAACTGCATCACTTTTTATCTACCCGAGTCCGCCAGTGGTTAGCTTTGAGCTAGCAGACTCAGAGAATACACTGAGCATTCACCTCAAATCAAACACAAGGCCACTTCTCGATGTCTTGGTTTGTCACTAAAATGTGTAAATATGCACCCCTTTTCATCCAACAGATTCAAGAAGAAACACAGTAACAACAGCTTAATGCAATAAACTTATCGTAACATAATAAACAATTGATATCTATATGGATATTAAATGATTTTTCTAGTTAAAATACTGAGTTCAGATATATTAACGTCATGGAGTCATATTCTGATATACAGTAGCGAGATAAACACACGATGTACATTGGACACAGACATTGTGTTTTACAACACCACAAATACTGAGTTAGTATCGCCCAGGACACAAGGCACATTTCACAAACACAACGTCAAAATGTAAGATTTGACCACCTGTTCATGCTCCTGCTGCTAGCCAGTTAGCTAACTTAGCCGTGCAGCTAGCGAACCAGACTGGCCGCTTGGAGAACCGGGGAAGTGTTGGTGCTTACGCTGCTAGCACAGGAGCTTTGGACCAGGACGGGTCAGGGCAAATTTTTCAGCTAAAATTCTTACATAGTGCAGCTTTAAATATACAAGTCAAACCGACGATATGCCACAGTCCACATTTCCAATATATGGTATGAAGGCATATTAGGACATTTTATTTAATGTGTATGCAACATTAAATGTATCTGGACACAATATATTACATGAGGCAAATGCTGCTTCAGTATCTGACCTGGGATATTGCTCATTAAAAGCAATTTCAGTTTCATTCGTCCATTTTCAGACCTGTTCCTGTCGGTTCAGTGGCTACAAGGCTTGAACAGTGTTAACATTTACAGAGCCACATCTGATCATATGGTCAAATGAACACTCATGAATTATAAAAGCAGCTTCAAAAGTATCCCAAAGACTCAGGGCAGCATCAGAAGTGAACGTGTGAGGATCTGACACGTAAATACTCACTCAGAGGAGTCTATGAAGTATATAACAAGGGCTCCGATGCTGAGAGCAAATACGAGCACCACCTGGAAGAAAAAAGAAAAAAAAGGAACATTTTACTTAAGTTGCACATTATGATACTGACACATCATTCGCAGTATGCTTTATAAAACAGTTTAGCACCCGACAGTAGACGTTTAATCTATGGATGTTTCTCTTTAATAGGAAATGACAACAGCTTCATGCGTCTGACAAATTTGACTGGAAGTGCTAATTTATTCTAATATTTAACAAGAACACAATAAACAAGAACAAATAGCAAAAATTGTCTTTTTTTTTTGCAATGTGTGATGTTGTAATTTCCAAATCCCTTTAAATACTGCATGACCTTGCTGTTTTGTCCAAACACCAAATCATTATGATGATTGGGGCGAATTTGCAGAAAAAATGACTGTGATGGAAAATATAATTCAAGGTTGTTGCAGAATTCACAGCTGCAATATTGCAACTTCCTGGAGGGACTGAAAACTAAGATACAAAGTGCTTTACAAGACATCAAAGCGGAAGAACAAATGACTCAAGAATGAATATCAACAAATGAAATTAAAAGTAAGAATTCAGTAAAATTTAATATCTTTGAGTTTTGGACTGTTGGTTGAACAAAACAAGCCAATTTAAGACGTCAGCTTTCTCTCATCCTCGACATTTTATAGACTTAACGATCAATCAGTTAATTGAAAAAATAATCACTCCATTATTCAGTCGTGAAGATAAACCTACAACATATTTTCTCAGGAACAAAAGCTACCTCGAACACTGGCGTGCAGTGAATGAGAGAACTGTGTTTCAAGGTGTGTGGCAAATGTTTCGTGCCTATCAACGAGCACTGATCGACCTTGATACATCTCGTGAAGCCTGTTATAATTGTGTTATATAAAGCAGAAAGAAAGAGTCACAGTTTGAAACAGCAGTGTCTCACACACACACACACGCACACACACACTCATCAGTTACTGTACATATGACAGTGTAAATAAATACGCCAGAGCTCGGCTCATCATGTAAATTGGCAGCGGAAGAGTGGGCGAGGTGACAGAACGTGGCTTCAGCTTTCACAGACGAAGGAAAACAAGGAAGGATGCAGCAGCAGAGCCCTGAAGCTTCGGCCGTCACAGCGGAGCAACGAGATAATTATACTTTTTTAAAAAAACAAAAAAACAGGGCCCTGCTTTTTTATGTCACTCTGACTTTCCGCAGGGGGAGACCCTGCTGTATAAACCAAAGCCTGGGGTAGGAAGATAGTCGTTCACAGCAGACGGGGAGGCAGGTTGCAGGGTGATAAACATGAGATCCAGGGGTGTTAGCGAACAAAGCAAAAGCTGTCAGGTGACAGCTCTGACACTGACAGAGCTTAGGTGAAACTTAATAACTGTCGGGAATACCACGGGAAATCAGGCTTAACTGTAAATACAAATTAAAATGGGAAATAAACACAGCACAGATCGAGATATTCAGAGGTCGACGGGTGGCCACTGTCATTTCGATCAGTGTTACCTGTAGGGAAAAAAACCCTGTGTTCTCACCCGACCCAACGCCGCTGTCACTGAGAATCACACAGTAACATTCAGAAGTGACTGCTGTCACGTTGTGTTTGTCTAACCAGAGGAGAAAGTGGAAGACTTTCAGAAATGGAGGGCAGAGGATAAAATCTCTGTTACCTAACTCAAAAATCAGGCTTAAAACAGTGACTTTAAGTATTTTAATTGCATGTAAAATATCCGTCTAGCTCTGTTACATAAGTTAAATGAGTCACATACAAGTATAAATAAACAAACTAGATGTTTGATTTATCACAGGACAGAGAAAAAACAATTTAAAATGCAATAATTGCCAAACAGTCCCCTTTAATTCAAACAAGCCTCATCCAATAGCAACCAAAACATATTTAAAGGGTAACTCCACCAATTTTACGCATTAAAGTGTTTTTAAAGGTCTTGGTGAGGACTACTACATATGTGAAAAAAGTAGAATAAAACTTTTTGTAGCTGCATGTAATCTGATAAATTGCCTCCTATAACCTGCATTGTGGGTAATGTAAGATTTGAAAAGCAGGGACTCACTATGAACAATTTCATAACAAATGATCAATACATCAAAACAAGAGATGACACCTTTTTTTATTTAATGCATTCTTCTTCCTTTTTGAAACCCGGCACCTACAATACCCAAAATGCAGCTTGGAGGCAATTTATCAGATTACCTGATGCTTGCTCTGGAGCCTCAAATGGCTACACAAGTAATTGTACTCCATGAGACCTGTAAGCACACTTAAATGTATTAAATTGGTTGGTATTTTTTCCTTTTCTTGCAGAAGAAATTCTTGGATCTTTATCCGGATCCACACCAAAAGTTATAGGGGTCTATTCTGGGCTGAAAGCCATCCTCCATCCAAGTTTTGTAGAAGTCCGTTCAGTAGTTTTTGTGTAATGCTGGTTACAAACCAACAAACTAATTGACATCGGTGAAAAAATAACATAATAATTGGGTCATTTAATGTATTGACTCAACATGATAGAAAAAACATTGCATTAAATGGGACACTTGGGACACACATATGTAATAACACTATAAAACTTATTTGTATTTAAAGTAAACATTTTGGGCATAAATGTGCTTTTGAGTGCTTCTTCTATAAAAGAAGCTCAACCGCAACACAGTTGATGCAGCTGTTGCAAAACACGTCTTCTGCCATTTTGTTTTGAAGAGACCTAGATTCGTAATTCCCTAAAAATAAAGTTCATTGTACAGTATCGTGAGTCGACATTTAAAAGACAAAACGCAAAGAGGCTCTTTAATACTGTTGCAAAATGAGCGTCCCAATTTCCCTTTTTAAAAGCCAGAGCTTACGTAGACGAGGGCTCGACCCGGAGAAACAGACTGAAAGACAAACTGAACAAATGTTTTACATCCTGAAATACACTACCAGGTTATCTCAACCCTACCTGGCTTTCATCTATTTAAATGACACAATGGCTGTCCTGAACAAGAAGCCAATGAGCATCCATAATGAATGAGCTCAGCCTAATTCATTTCCATGATGTGAAATTGTATTGTCAACCTGCAACCACTGATGGCTCCCTAATGACAAAAAGCACCCGCATGCATTTTTAATCGACCCCTTCTTCTTTGAGAGCCAGGAAATCTCTTTATGCCTCTGACCGTCCCAGTTTAGAAACTGGAAACAATGTTGGTGCAACCCTAGAAATGCTAATGCCGCCGGCAGAGGAAGACTCAGCGATGGCAGTAAATAAAACACAGGCTGCAACAAAGAGGGAGCAGCCATGACTGTGTTTGTCAATGAGTTGACAGCAGACGGTGCCAGCATTCATCATTTATCTCAGTCATCGAATAATGATGCATCACATCTGTATTTTCAGGCTTCTTCAGGCGTTGGCTGGCAGATGGCTCCACCCACAAGGGGGCACAGTGAGGTTGGACTCACAGAGAGAGCCGACCACCGCGTGACGACCAAGAGAGCAGCCGAGACAGTCTGATTTATATTTATTCCACTTAATGCCAATTACAAGATGAGAGGGAAATGACGCTGCAGTGAAAGAAAATGACAAATATGTTCCTTCAAAGCGAACGAGATGCAGTCACTGCCAGGAAGGAAATCAATTCTATGATATGGCGAAGAAACAAACACAAAAAAAAGTCCTGAATCTGCAAGTCACAGTTCATTTTCAAATGACTTGAAACAAGTCCAGTTTAAGTCTCAAGTCATTGGAGACGTGGCAAATTAAATTTCAAGTTGTTTGACAGAAGTCTGAGTCAGGGATTAACTTTTTGAGAGTAAGTCTCAAGTCAAGACACAAATTGTTTTCGAGACAATGAAACCATAACCACCCAAGTTATTTGAATCAGATCAGACTCCAGTTTCAGGTTATTTGAAATAAGTGCCAATCGAGTCCCAAAGTCATTCGAGAAAAGACCAAGTCAAGGCTCAAGTCATCTGAGAACCAGTCCAAGTAAAGTCTGAAGTTATTTGAAACAAATGTTGAGTTCTTTATACATTCGAAACAAGTCTGAGTCAAGGCCCAAGTCGGTCAGAGCAAGTCTCAAGTCAAGTCACAAGTAATCTGAAACAAATGCCAATTCAGATCAAAGTAATTCAAGAAAAATCCAAACAAAGTCTCATTTACAAAAGTACGTCTCAAGCAAAGTCTCAAGTTATTTAAAACAAGTGTCAACTCAAATCCCATGTCATTTGAGGCAAATCCAAGAAAAGTCAGGCTATTTAAAACAAGTCAGGGTCAATTCTCAAGTCTGTCAGAGCACTTTAAGTCTCAAGTCACAAATCATTCTGTACCTTAAGTCCAAATAAAGTCTCAAGTTATTTGAAACAAGTCAGACTCAAGTCCAGAGTCTATCAAAGCAAGTCTCGAGTTTAGTCACCATTTATTTAAAGTCTCAAGTCACTTGAAATACGTCCTTGTCAAGTCTCAAGGCATCTATCATTTTATTTCATTTAAAGTGAAACTCTCGCCAAAAAGCAACCGAGGCTTTATTTATGATTGGGTATGAGTCAAACCTTCACGTACAAGCACACTCATGACCAAAGAGGCACTTTTAAGATTTACCGTAGTTTCGTTTTGGGGCAAGCTCATTTTGAACGGGAGTACATAGGGCATACCACGACGGCATCAAAATGTCTATTTTTAGACCACTAAGAAGGCTCCACACATCATGAAACTTTACTGGTAGCATCACCAGGGTCTCTACTCATGACACGAGCAGTAAGAACATTGTTTGTGTACACAAAGTGTGTGAAAAAGACGGTTTTGAACTACTTACGCTTAGCTACTGGGACTCCGGCGCGCCGCCGCCATTCCAGGCAAAAAGTGTCGATCTCCGAGTGCGGCCATCATGACGGAGAGTAACGGTGGGACGCTCCTCGGGCTTATTTCCAGATGAATTCGCGGATAATTCGTTGTTCTGTCGTTAGTCAAAAGCAACACTGACGTCCATGTTGACAAGGGAGCCACATATTACAGAGCGTCCCACCGTTACTCTCCGTCATGATGGCCGCACTCGGAGATCGACACTTTTTGCCTGGAATGGCGGCGGCGCGCCGGAGTCCCAGTAGCTAAGCGTAAGTAGTTCAAAACCGTCTTTTTCACACACTTTGTGTACACAAACAATGTTCTTACTGCTCGTGTCATGAGTAGAGACCCTGGTGATGCTACCAGTAAAGTTTCATGATGTGTGGAGCCTTCTTAGTGGTCTAAAAATAGACATTTTGATGCCGTCGTGGTATGCCCTATGTACTCCCGTTCAAAATGAGCTTGCCCCAAAACGAAACTACGGTAAATCTTAAAAGTGCCTCTTTGGTCATGAGTGTGCTTGTACGTGAAGGTTTGACTCATACCCAATCATAAATAAAGCCTCGGTTGCTTTTTGGCGAGAGTTTCACTTTAAGTGAGGTCTCAAGAGAGTCTCACATCAAGTCTCAAGTCATTCGAGACAAACCTTTATAAACAAACAAGTTGAATGACATAGCATTGAAAAATGTTCCTTTCAAAACTGTGTTAGCGTTTTCAAAGTTATGCAAAGGCCGTCTGTCACTCTTCGGATTCTGTTTTAATTGCTGCATAAATTGGGACTGATTACATGCAGCACAGATGGTGAAGGCTTTCTTAAAAACACAAATAAAATTGACTTTATTTATTGAAAGGGTTTTGGGTAAGTTATGTCTTACAGTGGTCAAGTCCAAGCAACTAATCTGTAACACATCGTCACAAAACTGGGGAAATAAGGCAGAGTTTCTATCTTTAGACAGACACGAAAGCATGTTTCCAGCTGTAAGGTGATGAAAAGAGTTAGATAAAACAGATTTCTTATAAAAAAGAAAATCCTGATGCATTATTATATGTTCATATATGTTCAAAAAGAAAAGAACAATTAGTGTATTCTCTTGGTCCACCTTCACACAACAGATTATGTTATCACCAATGATCCTGTCAATGATGTTCGGTATATTACAGCCCTGCAGGGAGCACCAGCACATCTTAAGCATTCAGAAGTCAACCTCCAAACATCAAAAAACCCACTCATGCTCCTCCACTCTTCCTGGAGTGTGACTCACCATCAACCAGTGTGAATAACCTGCCAAAGCAATGGGAACTTCACTTGGGCATAAAAATCACATTTACTGTGAGGAGTGAGCTCAAAGCCAGAGAGGTGATGTCACCTCACTGATATTTCACATTTAAATGATAATTTCTTCTTTTGTAGTCGCACGGAAAGAGACAGACATGGAGGCAAATGACATATTTTCAAAAGTGAGTGAAAACAAAAGGATGCTTTTAGCACTCCAGTGTCGTACTAAAGATGCTGTCAGCTTTTGTTATTGATCGTTGAAAGGGAAACACTCACACTTTCACACGCACTTTTTTGCTTTCATAACATGCCATCTATCAGACTAGTGAAAGAAAATGTCCAAATTTGTGTTTCTCACATTGACGCAAATTAGTGATTATCTAATGTGATTGCCTTATTTTTTTTTGTTACTGATTCATTTGATATTAAAGGTGCAATATGTTAGAATTTAAAAAGAAAACATTTTTAAAAATGTACTAAAATTATCAACAGACTGTGAAGAAAGAGCATTTGCACTGTGTTGCAGAGATATCTACTGAAGTTAACATGCTAACCAGCTAGCCCCGGCCTGGGCCTGCTCCAACACCTCCCCGGTGCTCCGAGCTCCCAGTCCGGACTGCTAGCTTCACTGCTAAGGATAGCTACAGTTAGCAGCAGTTAGCGGTTACTCTAGAGATATGCTTCACTTAAGTAGTATTTACATACACCAAAATTTCCATTTTAATACCTATAAATAATCAGAAGGTTTTTACAGAGGGGGTTTGTTCATATTTCACATTTATGTATATTATATCTTCTATTCCTAAAAACATGACAATAATAGTTTTTTTTTATTTAAAAGATATATCCAAACTTTTAATCTGTAAAAACTTGTGATTCTAATATATTAATAAAATGAAACAAGAATTTTAAACCTTCATCCATTGTTCTGATTCCTGTTATGGAGATGTATGCAAACTAGTGCATTTTTAAATTGCAAAATGCCACATTTGCATATTTAAACTTACAATTTCAGAAATCTTGTTGTGCAAAAAATAATTGTCTCAATGTAACCCGGGGAGACAATGCAGTAAACACTGTCATTCGTGTGTTGAGAGCTTTCAGTTAATATAACCGTACAGCAGCGGTCCAGTTATAAGAAATCATATGACGAGGGCTCATTGAGATTCAGGTAAGGCAGAAACATGTTTAACAAATATCTGCAGTGGGAGGTTGTGTTATTCTGAGCTGCTACAGCATCTAAAAACAGGATTCAGAAGAAGCAGAGGTCAGTTTGTTCCGTATTCCCTTAAAGCCTGCGGTCACTGTAGGATCAGAGCTGTCATTGGTGGGATGCCAGAGAATTGTGTGTGCGGTCACCTGACCGTTTTTGTTTCGGTTAAGTCAAAGCTCCATTTCCCTCGGTGTTAGCTCGAGTTCACGCAGCTCTCCCATTAAACTGTTCATAGGGAGCGTAAGTCCCTCATGGGTGACTAACCCCAAGAACGCGGCGCTGCTTTCCAAGACAAAATGACCTCAGGACAATCCCGGTGAACTCCTCCCGGCCCATCTGTCTGCTCTCAAGTGCCACTAATAAGGCACCTTGGACACAATGGCAAAAAATACAGAACTGCACAATAGAGGAGGAAGAAAAACATGGTGCCATCAGCTGAATGGTGCAATTACATGCTGTGATATTAATGGCAACACAATTGGACATCTATTTTCCGTCTTTAGATTTCTATCTCTGAGCTGCAAGTGTTTTCTTTTTTAAAGATGAGTGGCAGAGTTTAAGTTTTAATCAATAGAGAAATTTTCTCTGGCATGAATATCGATTTGTTCAGGTCATGCTGCAAATGTTTGAGAAAGAAAGAAAACCTGACAATACAGCCTTGTAAAATGTATAAATCACAGGGGTTATTCTCTATTTTTATTTTATTAGACTGGCTGTTAACCACCTTGCAAAGATACAAATCATCACACTCATTAACTTCACTACAAAATAATTTAATTACTCATACTTTATTTTGTTGTTTGTGTCGTTCCAGCGGCTGTAAATGTGCAATAGGCCGTGAATCGTGAGACTCCTTGGTCATCATACTGTTCTCACTAACTAGACTTTTACAGTGCTCCTCCACAGTTTATCCTTCGCCCCGAGGTGATAACAGCTTATCAGCATGTTTACAACAACAGCCACAAACCTGATCGACTGCAGCCCTGACAAACACTGACACTGAATTAACATTTGAGACGTTTACGGTGTCATTACTGTCCGCAGGATATGAGGCAGGACATGTGTGGCATGTGATGCAACTTCAGCTCTACAGTCTCAAGCTGTTGTTGCTATTGTTTCCGTCTTGACAGCTTGGGAATATTGGTTGCTAAAGCATCGTGATGGATGATGACCGCTGACCTCATCTTGACCTTTTCTTACTTTGACATCCTCCGCTGACTATTTGGAGGGCTTTCCGAGTGCACACAGAGCACTCGTGAGGCCCAAAATAGAGCAGGACTACACAATTATGGCTAAAACAATAATCCTGATTATAATAATGCTAGATTTCAGTATGTGATTGTCCATCAGAATTACTCTTTGCCGACTAGGGTGAACAATTATTTAATGGCCCTTTTGTGTATCAACCTTGTGGCTATTTTGGATGACGGCAGCTCAACCTGAAAGCTGCGCTTTTATTTTTATAATCAAATACTTTGTATGATGTGAACTCGAGACTTGGTAGAGACCCAAACAAGAGCTACCAATGTTGGAGTAGGCCTGTAAAACAGATCTGGGCTCCAAATTAATGCTAATGTTGAAGCATTTGGTGCTAAATAAGCAACTGTTAGTTAACATGTCTTGCGGTGTTGCACCTCTAAGTAGTCAAAACTTAAATCTTAAGGCCTGGAAGTATGGAAGTGTGGCTCAGATTAATACATACTTGCATTGCATATGCATTTACTGGCAGTTAACTATTGGCCCTATAGTCTTATTAGCCCATAATAATGTTACTAAGCATCTTATAATGTCTTTATTACAGACAGACCTTAAAGAGGTCATATTATGCTAATTTTCAGGTTCATACTTTTATTTGGGGGTTCTAGTAGAATACGTTTACATACTTTATTTTCAAAAAACACATTATTTTTCTCATATGGTGCATTGCTGCAGCATCCCTTTTCACACTGTGTCTTGAACGCTCTGTTTTGGCTACAGAGTGAGACATCTCGCCTCTGTTAAATCTTTGGTGAGAGTGGCACATGCGCATTACTTAACGGGCAGGATGTAGCCAATCAGAGGCGTGTAGGGCGGGTCATGCCGAGCAAGGTAGTGTGATCTAAAATAACGCCACTACAGTAGTAGCAACTATATGTCTGCTGACTGACTGGAGTGTATATATGTATATATATATTTCATAATATATATATTTATATAACGCCTGTTACATAGTGACGCACGTAAGTTACGGAAGTACAGGCTCGACTCCAAACCAGGTGTTTCAGGCAATGCAGGAGCAGAGTTTTCTGTGGGAGAGAGTAACTCCCTTTGGCATGGACTTTGGGCTTTTTCATGCACAAAAATGCTACATAACACAATAAAGCAAATGGCAAAAACCCAAAAAGCATAACATGACCTCTTTAATATAAAGCATTTCCATCAATCTCAATGCTATTTGTAAACACAGCATCTAAACAGGCCTAAAATATTCAATTACAGTCTGCTTAAAAAATCCAAAATGTTTATTTCTCATCAATAATTCAAATTGTTCAATTATACTCTACATGTAAACTATATTGTGTATAAAAACTGACAGATTGGGCCTTTAACAGACAGCTGCGTCCCTCTACAGCTCAGGCCTCGATCCACTGGCTGTGTCTGCATGTGCCCCGTGCTCGTGGTGACAGGCAAAAACACAACACGCATACTAATGTGATACTGGACGGTGCTCCTGAAGCATGGCACACTCCTCAAGCATGATCTTAATATAACCTCGCCTGCAAGTGTAGAAGCACTCTTACCGCCCGCACAAGAAACTATGATTAAACGGTCCAAATCACTTTGACCTGTGTGACTCAGGTGTTTGACAAGGTTAGAGACAGGAAATTGAAACAGACACTCACAGTCAAACCAGAACATTTTGAGAAATGGCATCAGTAGTCGACCATTGACTGCGCAGGAGTTCATTTCTTTGTGCATATTCACTGTCATCATATTATGCACAAAAATCACCAAAACACATGGCTCATCTTTTTTTATATAACCGTGACATACACAAAAACAACACGCTTCATGTACTAATCTCAAGGTAAACAATTTATCTAATGTCCCTTTAGTGTATCAACATGAAAAGAATAAAATCTAAAGTTCAGTCGCCACCAGTCACACTCATAAAGATTTTCTAAACATGTTTGATATTTGTGACTGATGACACCACTTGTGTGACGCCTGAGGAAGACATACCAGCAGATAAACAACCTCATTCACCTCTTTGGGCTATATTTCCCACGCCTCTCCATCCAGAATTTCATCTTTTCCCTTCCTTTTAAGGGCCTTTTCAGCGTAGATTGCACTGCATGTAAACAATACAAGCAGCCAGTGGCCGTCCATGTTTGTTTTTTTGACTTCAGTAGTCACTGACCAGTCGTTTAATGTGTTGTCCTGTGTATTTACTCGGTTGTATTGCTTGCGCTCCTTCCTGACAGTCAAAAAATACAGCATCTGTGGTGGAAACAATCTTTTTTTTTGCTTTGTACAGTTTTCATAGATCTTTAAATCTGACTTTAGATTTGCCTGTGACAACTGTGGTTTTGATCGTCTAACTGTCGTAGCTGCTGATGTTTGTCTTGATCGGTAACACAGCACAGTACTTGACAACTGTGATGTGTTCCCTAGCGATGCCAAGACACCTTCTCAGAGTGTTCGGGGTCAGACACGAAGGGAAAGCGTCGCGGTTAAAAGTGCAAATAGAAAAGTTAGTTTGTGAGAGTATTATACATTTTTCGTGACGTGCAACTTTGATCAATGCTAATAGACCGAAGTGAAAATGAGGCCTGAGTGGGCTGTCTTCATTCGATTCATCAGAGTGGGAAGCTTCATTCACAGCACTGCATTGAGATGTATGAATGCATACAGGGAAACCTACATCTCAGATTGGCAGAACGAGTAACATTACTCATCTTCAGACGAGATAACAATAAGATTGCATAATGGGCTGCAGCCGCTGACGACAGCAGCAGAAGGATGATAAATATTATACAATCCCCAGACGTGTGTGTGGTAAGAAATTAGCTCATCATGTGTCATTCTGATCATGCCCGTGCTGTTTTTATGCCAACCTGGTGATTCATGACCGAAGCGAGGCTGAAGGACACGAAGTCGGACAGGTTCAAAGAGTCAGTCTGCAAGCTGCGGGATCGGTGACCCTGCCAGAGTTATTCCTTCAGCCTCTGGACGGGTTTATGAAGGACATTAGACTGATAGTAGACTGAAAGACCACGATGGACCGTAGGGTTTTTCGGTAATTACTGTGAAAAGACGATAGAGAGCAGATAAAAGCTCCAGGCCTGGCATAGAGTCTAAAAAAATGTGTTTTATTTTCTTAACTTTTGGTTTTAGCACCATTTCAGCACCATTGCTCCAATTTCCATTTCATAGTGTTCAAACAACACAAATCAAAGAATATAATGAATAGTAAAACCATATGCCTCCACGGAAAAGAAAATAATAAAAATAAACAAACACTCTGGAGATTTTACTGTAGGTCGGCCTTCTTTCCAGTAAACAAACCACAAAGAAACCACAAACCCCGGCGGATGATTCTCCCGTGTATCAAGCCCAACTGGTCTAACATCATTTAAACAGTAACTTAACACCCCCTTAAAATCCTCTTTGCACTTTGCCTCAGTAATGTGCAATGAAGTGTACTCCAGGGTCTGTTTCATCTCTGTACTCACCCATCAGTGATGCAGAGTGTACAGTAGTCTGAGGTGAAACAAAACAGACTTTAAACAAAGAAGAAAGTGAAAAGAAATAACAAGAGAGAGAGGAAGGAGCATCATTTAACTGTGTTGGCCAATCAAATACACATAATCACATGTTTAAGGTGGGGATGCACAATATGTTTTTGTTCATAGCCTGTATTTTATGCACAGCTGAGGGTCAGAAAGGCTAAAATCTGCGAAGCAAAGATAGATTTAATATTTGATAGCTCTAATAAGATTTGCGATAAGATCTATCTATCTACACATGTTGATGTTAGAGCACAACGGACTGCTTTTTATTCTTCTGCTGTTTCTTCTGATTCTTCTTCCTCACTGTGTTTATTGGTGGATCTCAGCACCAACTATCAAGGTGTAAAGAGCCACGTACTATATCAAAGTTCAGAGTGAGCTTGTTAAATCAACAAACACAATCTGGCTTCTGATAAATTTCCCAAGATAATCCCGACAATCCTGGCAGCTAAACTTTGTACTTTGAAAACTGTTTGTCCGCCGTTTACCTGGCAACTGTTGTAAAGAAAAACAAAATTATCTATCACAGTTAGAGTTAGAAAATCCTCCCTCATGGTATAAGAAATCTCTAAAGGTTCATCAGACGCCAAAACACTGCAGGAACTGGTGGTTCTGACTGTCGGCCCCCATCAGACATCACAAGCTTGAGTAAATATCAAACATGAAGAACAAAAGTTGAAATTGATCCGTTTTGTCACTTCTGTCATAACTTTTTAAACTTTAGTTTGCATAATTATTGGTCTTTAGCTGACATAAACAGGAAGTACAATGCTGCCTTAGAGTCAGTTAGTTACCTGTGGGCTGCATCTTGAGACTGTTGAATTATTTTGCCTATATTTATTTACATTTTGGGAAATTTTACCATTAAAAGTATGCCGAATTAGCTGTTAGCAGCTCTTGATTGCAACGTACCCGTGAATGTGCTGACAACTATCACTGGATTACTTTGATTTTGAAGAAAACCTAAAAACGTGATCATTTTAAGGCAAGTTCTGCAGCATTTCTTATAGGTTTTCTAAGCACACGTATGGATGTGTATTCATGAACATATCCTTGAAAAGTGTATGAATGGAATAGTAATTACACAACTTAAACATGATTCACTGGGAATCCCTGGAAACCCTGACAGTCATATTGAATGTAACATTCAGGCGTGTACTGCCTCATTCAGAATATTCCCCAGGATGAGTACATTGTGCAGCAATCCTGAGCATCAGTGGCTTTACTTCTGCGCCTGAGACATTCACACTCCAGAGTAAAACCGGTGGGTTTAAGGGATTTCTCTCTCTCATCTTGTCAATAAAAGCAGATTATTCCTTTGTCTTGCAGGCCTCCAGTGGAGCCGCATGCAGCTGCTTCCACATCATTAGGAATCACTACCAGCTATCACGGCAGCTCCGAAGGGATAGACCTGCTATTCAGTAATAACATCATCATCTCCATGTCTGGATGCATTCGGCTCCGACAGCAGAGTTTACAAGCAATTTAACACAGTCGAAGCAGCAGCGAAAATGAATGTGTACACAGCGTATAGCTTGTTCAGTAGACACTGCTTTCTTTCACACGACTTTTTCTTTCTGCCACTGTTAACGAAAACTGGAAATTAATGTCTGACATTTAAGAGACCTTTACTTATAAAAAAAAAACCCTGACATACACCCATACCAAAACTATCATATGATTTGATTTATTTATGGATCAACAGAACAAATCACACTGAATCCAAAAGGTTAAAGTGGGAAAACGGATTTGAAACGACAAAAACATATCAGATTACAGTACAAATGATGGCTCATCTTGCACCCTAGATATGTATGAATCCCCTTCATACATATTGTATATAAAGGGCTGTTTGGCAGTAGGGCACCAGTATAGTAAAACAGATTCAGGCTTATACTAATCAACAGCAGTCTGGGTTCGATTCTAGGATGTGCCCATTTGTCATCCCCTCTATTTCTTTCCATCATTTCCTGTCATCTCTGTTTTTCTGTTTCCTCATTTACATTTTTGCACATTAGCACCATGATAAGTATGCCGAATTAACCTTTTGTAATTACCGTTTGCAATGTGCTAATGGGTCTACCGACAGCTATCCCTGGATTACTTTGGTACTGAAGAAAACTTAAAAATGTGACAATTTCAAGGCAAGTTCTGGAGTTAAAAAGAGCATTTTGTTTTATGATTTCTAAGCAGATTTATAAAGATTTATTGATGATGGATTTCAGAGATACTAATAATATCAGACAATCAGACACCAGTACAGGTACTGTAGCTCATTTTGCCTAAAAAAGGAGATGTCTGGTTGCTTTATATAAAAGGTTGGAGATAAAAAATTGTGTCGTGTGATCTTAGAAAACAGGAAAAAAAGTACTTCAAAAGCCAGGCGCAATCAAATTATTTTGCCTGCATGAGCTGTTTGTCCCTTTTGATAAGCGGGCCAAATCAGTGATCACACTACCATAACTAACCTCCATGCACCTGTCACTTTTCCCCCTCACGCAGGATTTGTCTGATAATTCATGTTTCTGGAGCACACAGACAGTTATGCAACTTTACTGGAACAAAGTTTGATTTTAATGCGCCCTAACTTATTACACATCCTCCTGACTTGCACAGCTGATACAAACAACACACGACCCCGTGCACACTTTGAACATTGTTTGTGGTAATTACGGGAGGCACTGGAGGAAAGTTCCTGGTAGCTCATTAGAAGTTTTCATTCCTGCTCGGAGCCACAGAGGCTGCCTGAAGCTGCTGAAAAGTATCCGCGTTCGGCTTCAGAGGGACCGATGAACAGGAAAGTCAACAGACGCCTTCGCTGACGTCGGCAGGAGGGACCAGCGCTGCACACGAGGGACGAAGCCAGTATGGAAAATGAAAATGTCTGGGGTATACACAACATCTGTGCTGCTGTCCTTTGTGTTTACCTCTCCTAACACATAGATATATGACGTCAGTCTGAGCCCTTAGCAACATAAAGGATGTAAGGATGTGTATGTGCAACACTTACGTGTTAATGTTAATGTTTTTAAAGGTGCAATATGTAAGAATTGGCCACCTGTCAAATCCATAGTAAAAACAAATAGGGGCCAGCATATCACCAGAGTAACTGCTAACTGTTGCTAACTGTAGCTGCCCTTAGCTAGTTAGCTGTGCAGTGACAGGACCAGGGGAGTGTTGGTGTTCACAGCTCTAGCACAGGAGCCAGGATGGGCCGTGGCTAGCTGGTTAACATGCTAACTTAGTAGATATCTCATAGACATTATGCCAAAAACTGCTATTTATTCACATTCTGTTGATCATTTTTGAATATTTTCGACTAGAAATCTTACATATAGCCCCTTTAATCTTTTAATCTTTCTTTTGAAATGCATATGGAGCCAGAGAGTGTGACCCGTTTTTATAATTTGAAGTCTCCGACCAGTGATCAGCGCCTCGGGGCCAGCTCTTGGTGTGCATTACTTTTCTAATAAAGACTTTTTTAACACGTTATAGCAAACACTGTGGTGTTGAAAACAGCGGGTCAAAAATAACCGGTGAACTTTCCCCAGCAGCTGCTGTCTAAATTAAAGTACACGGCCACTTGATGCACATTGATTCATGACTTAATATTAATAAAACCCTCTCTGAATCTGACGTGTCCAACATGACTGCAATGGTGAGAAAGGAAGGAACATATAATCAAAGGTGCATCAGCAATCATCCCTCCCTTCTGCAGAGTAAAATGGCTGTTGTTGTTGTCGGCAACCAGCAGTATACTCCTGAGAGTTGAGGCTTGCCTGGGGACGAGCCCGCGGGGTCTCTACAGCCACTCACACTTCCTGATTCACTCTGTAACCCACCGTCAGCACGCCGAGCTCTAATCTGTGCTGCTCAGTGAACTTCAGAACACTCAGCGTGGAGGAACAGGCTCCTGCAGGTTTCTATTGGGCACGAAAAACATGATGAAAACCCCATTTTGAACTTGTGGGAAGAAAAAGACAGACCGAGGAGTCGGTTCAAATACAAGGCTGTGCTCATCAGACAGGTGTAATGAGCGGAGAGCATTCATGCGGTGCTGATAAAATACGTGTTTTCTAGAAATTTCCATGCACATGACAACAGCAGTGGGGGAAAGGTAGAAGAGTGGAGTGAGGCCATGAAAGCAGTGAGTCACAGATTTCTGAGTGTTGTAGGTTTGACGGGGAGATAAATGGATTACAGCGAGACACTCAGATCGCCTTTAAACTGTTTATACAACACTGTGAAAATTAGCGGTGAGCAACCTTTTACTGTTTTGATGAAAAATCCATGACACAGAGCCCTTAATTGTACAAATTTGGACATATTCACCAAGTATGTTTGGAGTCTGAGGTGACTCTCCTGCTAAAACATTTCTTCCCCCTCCTGCTGACAAGATATCTAACACAGCAGCATAAAAGGGCATAAAAAGGTCGGTAACGAAGCCACTAACTCTCAGCACATAGACTTTAAATTGTGACTCATACTGTCCAGTGCTGCAGTCCTGTATTCCCCCTCTGTCTGAAACACTCTGTTTTAGCTCCTGTCTCTTTAAGGCCCCTCCTCCTTAATACCCAGTCTCCTCTGATTGGTCAGCTCGCACACGCCTGAGCAAGCACCGCTAACAACAACAGAGCAGCTGTGCTAAATCAATTCTTACGTGCCAAACTAGCCTCTAGGTGTAAATTATGCAAATGTGTGACATGGTGACGTGGTGTGATGTCATCAAGTCATGGAATTTAAGGCGTAACTACTGACGAGGCGTTTGAGGATCAGTGTTTTCTGTGGGAGAGAGCACAACGGCGGTTGCAAATAAATGGACAGAGCTGATGATGAATCACAGTGGGCGGTGCCTGCTCAGGCCTGTGAGAGCTGACCAATCAAATCAGACTGGACTTGTTGGGAGGGGGATCTTAAAGAGACAGGTTTTTTAAACAGGGTATTAAGACGAAGGGTGAATAGAGGTGCCTAAAAATGAGCGTAATATGGGACCTTTTCAAAAATATCCCCCCGCATTTAGGTTTAAATTGACATTTTCACGAGTGGCTTGGAGCTGTAGGACAGAAGCTTGATATTTGGCTTACAACCATTAGCCATATTGCACAGATATTTAATAAATAATGGAAGTTAAAGCACTTGGACACTGGATCCTATCTTTAACCCTTGGCAGCTACACACAAGTGCTCAGTTTGTGTTTCACGTTGTATAGGTTGCACTGTAACTACCCGCAGGCTGAAACCCGACCCTCTGTTTGTTTGACACCAGTCACAGTGTATAGTGAGCGATCATCCTCCACAGCGTCCTCTCCGAGCAGTGAAAACAACGCTGTACATTTTCAATCGAGCCTTTCGGAAAGTCTATCTGGGATTTCTCTTGGCTTTGTTTTTTTCTTTTTTATCTCCTACTTGTGAAAGGATCCAGAAATACTCTCATTAGGCCAAAACAGCATGTTCTGCTCCGTTATGAATAAGAGACTTAAACTTATTCGACAACTGTTTGCGCCATTATTCAGCTATTCAAAATGCCCACAATCAAAACATGCAGTGTAGAACCCCAAATCCCACAGTGGCTAAGCCATGATTTAAGCCATCTTGGAAGCAGCCCAACCACTCTCACAGTGAGGCGTAAAGAGCTTAGCATGGGAGGGGATGGATGTGTCTCCCCCCCTCCTGCCTTCTCCCTTGTCTGCCTCAGCTGAAATATGAGGTTGAAACTCACTCGCTTCAAACAAGAGAAAGAAGCTGACGACCCAGATCAAAATTAAACAAATGCTGTCTAAAAAAAAAAATCTCTGATGTCTGTCGTACAAGCGATGACTCACCTCTCTGGCAGCTCCCCAGAGAGGAGGGGTTCTCGCAGAGGAGCTCTTAACAGTGAAGATGGAAATTCCTGTCATGTGTTAAAATGTAAATCGTGTCCTATCCGCCGAGCTGGACATACTGTAACTGTAGCAGCCGCATGCATTTTGAAGTGTGAACTCGGCAGCGGGAACATCTACAGTGGAGAGAAGTTAAGATTGGGTTCATTTTCTGCAATCGCACGCAATTTCCTCGCACAGAACGGGAGCTGAACCCAGAGCGAACCTTTCAAAGTTATCACCTGTTGTGTGACCAGTTTGCAACAACATCTATTAACCTCCAAATATTCATTTTCTCTAAGTGGGCTGTGCTAATTAATTGAACTGATCTTGCCAAAAAGGAAAAGCCTGTTTGATGTAAAGTGCCAGCTGCGAGAGTCATTTTTTACATTTACACCTCCTTTAATGTCCGCCTGCCTTTCCCTGTGAGAGGAAAAAAGGGAAGATTGTGATGAGTTTTGAAGAATACGTTAGCTCTATTACAGCAGCGGCTGCCGGGTCATTGTGTAGCTAATGATTGTTAATGAAATCTGGAGAGCCGAATTCGTGACGGCTCGGGATTTCTTATCATAACACCGCTCGTGAATTGGATTTTTGGGGGACATATGGGGGAAGAATGTTATCGCAAACCCTCTTCTCCACATGATGTCACTCCACAAAACTAATTACGCTCCGCTGATTGTTTGTGTTAAATGAGATCCTGCTGAAAATGCGGCTGCCGAATAAAGAAGCCCAGAATTTAGAAAAGCCTGCACCCAGGGGGGGATGGTAATTATCACACCTGATACTTGCCGGTGTACAAAACTAATGGTGTGATCGCTGCGAGAGTTTGGCCTCAGAGTGCCGAGAGTAAGAGTCAAGGATCAGATCAGCAGACTGCGCAGGCACAGATGGCCACAGGTCAAGACAACCTCAAATAAATGTGTCAAAGCCGCACTCAGATTTGTCTGAGCGCTGCACCGAGGGCGAGGATGAATTCGAAAAAAAAAAAGCGAGACAGACTCCTGACAGCCTCGTCCTGCAAGCTGTATGAATCTCGTATGCGTACTGTGTCTACAAGGCTCTTTTGTTTTTCATCGGTTTCAAACAAAACAATACAAAGATTTTTTTTGATAATTTTTTTTTTTAAAGAGCAGATGGCAACAGTTTCCTGCTGCGTGAAAACACTGACCACGACGGTTCACACTAAACAAGCTCCTCTTGGCATTTACAGCTCAGAAAAATGATTCGGCTCATAAAAAAGTGGAGAGAAAAATGGGAAGAAAATGCAAATGAGCTGCTTATTATGCACCAGGCTCTGTCTAAGTGAGTAAGAGTCGACAGCCGGCCGCGCTAGCTGCTTTATGAGGCTGCACTTTGAGCTAAATGCTAATGCCTGCGAGCTAACATGATCATAATGACGGTGCTAAATGCCGAGGTTCAGCAGGTACATACTTTTGCACATTGTTCGGTGTCAGTGGCTAATTGGCATCACTGTCACTGGTTTTGCTGGTTTATTGCTCAAGGTTTTGAAAGATTTAACATTCTTATACGATGATTGTGAAGATGAAAAGTTGAGGGGAGTCATGAGGATTCATCCTGAGCAGGGGCAGGATTATACCAAGCGACAGACCAACATCTTCAGAGCCATAAAGCCAGGAAAAGTTTAGACTTGATTGTTGTTTGGTACGTATTTTTTCTTATTCAGTAGTTTAAAGTCGAGCTGAAACACAAAGCCGAGTGATATTTGCTTCCACATATTCACGTGTTTCCTGTAAAAACGTTCACGTAGGGAGAGACTTGCAGCCACATGTCGAAGTAGCCGACTCTGTCTCAGATCTTGGGGAGCTCCAGTGAAACGTGGCCGACAACGGTTGGCCAATCACGAGTGGGACCTAACGCAGCATCCAAGACTGACCGCTACCGAGGTGGTTTTCTTTCCAGGCCTAGCTCTCTGCGTCCTGGGGTCCAGTTCCAGTTTCACCCAGATCAGTGAATAAAGTTACACAATCCGGTTTTTGTACAGTAATGGGTGAAATACTCTTTATTTAAAGACACAAGGAAATAGATTTTTTGTCATTATTGTTAAATAGGTGCACAATGTGACTGATCATTAATAAAACCGTTAAATAATTGCACAAAATCTCATTTTATCGAGTCAATTTGTGCGTGATTAATCAATTTTCTGATAGCACTTGAATAATTTTAGGCAATTCAGATCAAAATTGCTATTTTTATGTAATTCTGTAAACTACCTGCCTTACTCTTTCTTATTTTAAGATAAACCCCCAAATTTCACGAGGAAACAACCTGAATTCTGTCTGAAAGAAGTTCTCACCCCACTTGGTTTCAGAAAAGAAAGTTTTAAGACTCCTCTAAAGACAGAAGTCACTCGATGACGACGTTCGTGAACAACATGCGCAACAAATAGCTTCAGTCTCACATGGCATTGTTTCCTTCTGGAAGGCCCTGACAAAACAGGCCTGGCAGCTGCTGTCACCCGAAAATAGCGGCAGACTTAGAGGCAGGCAGAGAGCCGAGTGACGTTCCCGTCGTTGTTCACTCTGTTGCACTGGGCACGGTGAAAGTCACACACGATCCCCTTGGCACCAGAGTCCACAGGTGGCAAACAGCCTCCCGTCTCTGCCACAAGGCCACGGGCGTGTTGTTAGAATATCCGTTACATTTAACAACACTGACGTCTAATCTGGAGCCAAGAGTCAACTGGGAATGTCAAGAAAAGGGCACATACGCTGAATCCACTTTGAGCCCTTTCATGCTGAGCTGCACAGTGTGGAAAATGTGAGATAATAAAGCAGCGCTAAGCTGAATTCTCAGTCACGTAAAGAATAATGTTTCCGTCGCTTCCGAATGGACATTTCCGCTGCTGCAGTCGCCTTTGAGGGAAGAGACCGAGTCCCCCGCAGAAGTGTTTACCGTTTCCCTTTTTTCACTCTCATCAGACAAAAAGCTTTTCCATGTAGCGCCACAATTGCTCACCGAGCCTCTCAGAGGAGGCGGAGGTGAGTTTGTCCGCGTGATGAAAATGCCCTTCTGGCCCACCTATAATTTCGTTCAGAGCCGCTTTCCATCTCCCCCCTGAGGCTGCACTCGGGCGACATCAGATCTAGACCACAGCGGTCAAGACAGAAGACGACTCCCTCACCCTGTCATCCGAGAGGACTTCCCTACACATGTTGACCCCCGGTAAATCCAAGGCGACCCTGCATCTGCAACACTTTTTGTTTGACAGCTGGTGGTGCTGAGCTAGAAGTGAGTCGACACTGTTAACTTGTATCCTGCTGCATCCCTGGTCCTTCTCCAAGAACTCGTGTTCACCGCCTCATGTGGTCATAGAGTCTGAATGAATCACACAAATGGGAATCATTCAAGGTGTTGCACTAAGTTTTTCTCGCAAAAAGTGAAAGAAGTCATTGAGAGAGAGGCCCAAACCCTGCCTTCCTTCTCCCCTCCGCACATCTGCCCAATCACTAAAGCATAAAGTTGGTTGCGTGTTTCAGAAAGTTACAAAAAATGTTGGGTGCTGCAGTTTCAGACACAGATTGTCTTCTAACAACAGATCGGTGCGTTTCACGACAAGTATTGCACCCCTTCTTCTCAGTCAAATCAAAATGCACAGATTTTTAGCAGTGTCTCTGATGTGCATCAAGGATAAACACAATGAATCTGCTGAGCGGAAATCATATTTAAAGTAACAATCTAACATCTCTGTGTCGTTCTCTTTGGCGGCACCTGTGGCGATATGCTGTAACTGCAGGTGTGTTCATTTGGACCTCATTTTCCAGGGATCCGAACTGTCGCCTGTGTGAATCTGCACTCGTTTTTGAAGTTTCCTCATCTGTAGTCATCGATCTTTTCTCTGTTACAGGTGTCATCAGGTTTAAGTTTTCTTTAGGATCAGACGAATGCAGGGTTTTTTGGTATAGTTCATTGTGTATCCATGGTTACAAGTAGCTGCCACAATGGCAACATTATACTTGTATACATACATGATGCATGTGTACATCAACCAAATGATGATGGAAACCCTGGTGCCAAAAACTCAAAACATAAACAAACAAAACCACAGGAAAGAACAGAAAATCCATGATTTTCCTTAAGTAGCTAAGTTATCCTGACAATAATGGTGCATAGCGTGCCCAGTTAATACAAGCAGTGTTCCTTTAAATAAAAACAGTCTTGAGTCGACCGGCAGTGCTGAACAATCTGAGACGATTCATCAGTCTGACTTCAACATCGCCGACTCTGTTCAACCTGTGACTGCGATTGGGGTTAGAGGGCAAACACAGCAAAGGGAAGAGTGCCAGAGGGCAGCTCTGTGCTTCCATTAATAGAAAACCTTTCTCTGGCCAGAATAATAGCTTTGCGACATCCCGGTCCCTCCTGTGGACCTGTAGAACCGAGCGCACGTGGGCTAAATGTCACTCAGCAGGGTCCCATCATTTAAGAGGAATCACATTGTCCCCCAGAATGCACCAACTTCACACTCGCTCCATCACGCTCTCCCCATCTTTCGATTTCTTGATGATCACATTCTCGAGGGAAGCTCGACTGAACGGGAAATAGATGCATGACATTAATGGAGTCCCGCTGGGTTTCTTGGCACAGGTACAAGCTGCAGCCACCTGTTCAGCCCCAAAGCGAGTTTTGTTTGTTTTGACGCGAGCAAACAGCGGCGTGATGACATTTTTGTTGAATAGGGAGGGTGGTCCTGTGTGATCGGAGGGGGAGGGGGGATTGCAATAATGCATAAACTGACAGATGGGATCCTTCCGTGTCCCCAATCTGGGGGAAACCATGTCCTAACATGTAGCACGCTGCTCATCTGAAAATTAGCTGGTAAACACGCCTTTTAGAGTTGTATCTGAGTGCATCGTGAGGAGTGGTGTACTGATCTCCAGCAGATAAACCTTTACAGACTGAAAGGTCATCAGGAAGTGTCCTCCCTGCTAATCAAATAGCCCTGAAGGCAAGGTTTGATCTTTTACAATCTGCTGAGACGCGAGGCCAGCCGGGCAAAACGAGCATAGGGCCTGCGGGTCTTCCACAGGGCAGCCTGCACCTGCTTATCACTCAACACCCACAGTCAGAGGTAAACAGCTCGTGTGCAGCGAGCATCGCAGCGTTACATGTCGCGAATGGGTGAAACGTGTCATGCTACAATTTCAGTTTGAAAGCCAGGTTATAAAGAAGTGAGAGAAATGGATTTTATGTAGTTTAAAGCGAAGAAGCTTCATGTGGAGGTCAGATCAGACAGTTTAAACATTAACCAGCTCCTAAACCTTTGACACATGTACCTTGTGTTTACAGAGCGAACTGAACAGAAACATTCAAAAGACGATGGAGAAGAAAACTGTTGTAGTTTGTAATTTTGTGTTTTTGTTTGTTTGCTTGTTCGTCTCATTTATTCCCTCTTTTTGTGTTCTCCCTTCTGTAACACACTTTGTAACTACTATTGTACACTGAAAAAAGATATTTAAAGCAACATTACGCAACTATTTTACTACAGAATACCCCTACAGTCGCTTGGAAAATGGCAAACTGAAGCACAGATTTGATGAATCTACTGTTTATCAGACAAAAACACATTTTGGTGACACTGTATAATATTTTATGGACAAAATAACTTGTGATTTCCTGACAGACAGCTTTACTTGTTGCTAGGGTAACTTTTAACTGCTGCTAATCGTAGCTTCTGTTGGCTAGGTAGCTCAGTTAGCCATGCAGCTAGCAGTTCTATTAGCTCACTCTGCCAGGACTGGGAGCTCAGAGCACCAGGTACCACAGGAGGTTTGGACCACAAGCTAACAAGTTACCGGCAGCTACTGTGAGCAGCAGTTAGCAGTTACGTTAGCAACAAGTAAAGCTATCTGTCCATCGGGAAACCTCATAAATGAGGCGGAGCAGCCGGAGAACATCAGTAAATAACATCCTTTCAAACCCATTTTGGATCTCTGTTTTTTATCTTTTAAAACAATTCCTTCGTGACTACAAAACTTCTCCCAACTTTCCTTCATTATTCTCTAATTAATTGAGTCTGTCGAGACATCAACCAGTGTTTTTTGGACTGATCCACAGACCTGAAACAAAATTACAAAATACTGTGCAGGCCTCCCGCAGCTGAGCTTCCTTTTTCTTTTTTGCATAATCCATTTCTCAGATGTCTTCAAGGGCTGAGATTTATTCTCTCATCGACTTCATCCGCATCCCCAGCTCATTTATTTAAGCAAGTTTAATTGGTGAAAGTCATTAGAGGATGCACATTTTACTTAGATTCCCATGCACCGAGTGCATCATGGAAATTTTTTCTCCTCGCTGGGTGTGAGGAAGTAAAAAAAAAAAAACACAATCGATTGGCTCTCTGCCGGCCTTTATTAATGAACGCTGCGTGCATTAAACAGGTAAAGATTAATATCCTGGAGTAAAAAGCTGCCTCTGAATATTTCAAGTGCAAATAGGCGACTCGCAAGAACTGGATTTTGAAAGAAAACAACAACGTGGGTGAAGATGTGGGAATAGCAGCTCACCCCTACTCAACAAACACACACACAGAATGATGCATAAGATAAACACACAAACACACACACGCTCTGCCTCTCATTTAAGCCGTCCCATGCTCTCACTCCTCTCAGATGGCCTGGAAATAGGCTTTAACGTGCCCCCTCCCCTAAACTGCCTGACATACAAAACACACATCTGCCGTGTTTAGGTAAGCTGCAGTTGCCATGGTTACAGACGAGCGCTCGCTAAACAGTTGTGTGTCAAGTCATCATTGAGACAGGGCACTCGAGCCGCACACACACACACACACAAGTTGAAGGGAGCGTTGGTGGTTCACAACAAGGAAACGGATGACGGCGGTCGAGCGGATGACGCGCTTCTGTTAGCAATATGTCGGCGTCGCCATGAACCGTCGCTCGCGTCCGGGCTCAGGACGGACTGTCAGAAGACGCCGTGGGGACAACCTGAGTTCAGTCTGAGTCATCAGAGCTTCGTATGACATTTGGGAGGAAGGTGAAGAAGCTGTGCCGTTTTTAGCCCAAATTGAGATTAAAAAAAGGGGGTTTTTATTCCGTTCCTGGTATTAATCACCTCCGTGCAGAAGCTTACGGCTACATGCATCATCTCAAAACAACGACAAATGTTTCACTTCGCTGGGTTTGAAATGGCAAACATCCACCAAAAGTAGGACATATCAAGATTTGACAATAAAGCAGCCCCCCCCCCCCCCAAAAAAAAAAAAGTGGTTCGTTAATATCCCCCATCAAACCATAACACTCGAGTGTGGCTGCGTCCATGATTAACAACCTCCACACACACACACACACACACATTCGCCTAGCCAACTGGAGATGCTGCACCACATTTAGAGGGGTGGGTGAAAGCGGGATCAGCCCCGAGCACTGCGGCAAGCCTTGGCATGGAGCTCCCACTCATGCCATTTCATTTCATCACTCCTCACTCCTTACTGCTTCTGTTATTGCCAAGCATTTATAGCCAAATCATCGAGCACTCTCGCAAAATACAAAAAAAAAAAAAGCCTATTAGAAGCTCCATCACAACCAAAACTGTCCTTGACGAGTCGCCCTCACACACGCAGGGTGACACGGGTTGCTCATCCTTCATTTTAATGAAGATAACATGCGGTGGATGAGGCATGTGTTCTCCAGCTGACCAAATACAATTGGTAAACTGTACGTGTCCCTCCCCTCCCTCCTTCCCTCCCTCCTTCCTTCTGGATCTGTTTCTCTCTGCTGTCTGAGGGCATTACGGGGTGTTTGACCTTAATACACTTGTTAAATCTCTCCTCTTGTTGTGATGTATTCGCCCTCCATGTCTGAGAGATAAGCTACCAAGATATGCGCTTCAAAACGGCATATTTATGCAAGATAAATTCAAGGAGCATTCGAGCGTGCACAATATGTGACTCGACAGGTTTCTGGCCTGTCCTATAATGACAAATATTTCTCACGAGTCCCCCCCTCACAGACAAATCTACAACGAGGGGGGGTTCAACCCTCGCGCCTAGCTGTCAAGAGGAAGTTTGGGAGTGATCATGATCGGCTGTCACGCCTCATCTCACTGATGTCCTGAGCGGCAGCATGCTCCGTGTAGGCTGATGTAGCCGGAGATGTCAATCACAGATTAAATGAAGGATGAAGACTGAGTATGTACTCACCAGGACTCTTCCTGTCAGCGTCTGAGCGGATATCATGACTCCGGCCCAGTCTTTGACCGAGGTCATCCAGCCCACCTCGCTGGCCGCCGGGTCGTCCTTGTCGGTGCGCTTGATGATGCCATCGCCTGTGGTGATCCGGTGGACCTCCTGAAATAAAGCAGGCAACCGTGAGAAATCAGGTGCTTAACACTAAATGATTGGTAACACTTTACTACACAGCACACTACAGTATTTGCAGTGTACTGAAGTACCGTAGTGCTGCAGAGACGCCCGGTCATCCAAATAAACAGATGTCTGTTTGGCACAAATGTCACATCACCATAATCTTCATAGTTTTTTTTAGTGGAAATGAAAATTGTGATGCAAAAATGATCATTCCCATTAACCATGAATCATACTGTAATCATCAAATTAATCGTAATATGTTTGTTTTTTCGTTACCATATTGTGGTATGTATTATATCATATCTATATAGTGTCGTATTATATCAAGAGTCACAATCATGCAATTTGAGTTGTTCGAGTCACTGCCGAATTCAATAAAACATCGCTAGCGAGGCAAGTAAGTTGGCTGAAGCTAAAACAACAAGCTGCAAGCACAGTACCTTCGGGCTTGCGTGCTAGCAAATGACAAGCGGCATTAGCATTTATTTGTAGCCGTGTTCCTGGCCCGTCTACAGATGTAGGTCCAGTATTCACTTAGGTCTCAGAACATCTCTTGAGAAAAAATGCAGGCACTTAAGCTGCTATATACTCCACTATGCTCACTGGGCTAGCAGCTAACTATCTGTTCTTTGTCACTGGGAGGGAAGGTACTGGGTTTTATTGTATAGTGAAAGAAAAACCAAAACAGTAAAGCTGTGAGCTTCATTATTACAAAATTATTTGTAATTATTGTAATTATTATTATTTGTAATTTTACGATTTGTCAGAAATATTTAGTTTCTGTCAAATTCCAGAGAGACTGAAGCTAAAACAATGAGCTGAAAGACACCAAAACTCTTCCGAACGCTAACGTGAAGAGCAGAGTCGGGCGATAATCTGTCGCTGGATCGTTACATTATAAATTTCATTCACTGTTGTTAAAAGTCTTCCTCGGATCAGCTTTAGGTTATTAACTGTAATTTAGTGCCAAATACGTTATGCAAAAAAACACAGCAAAAATCACCACTTCAAAAACATAAACGCATCTTTATTTTTATAGTGACCAGGCTCCGAGGACTCTACAATAAACCCACGCACATGCATGCTCACATGCATACAGTAAACATACAGAGTGAGAGCAGCGCAGAGACTCCAGGAGTGTATCCATGGCAGCCACTGAGCTCCTGGTGTTTCTGCTCCACTGAGTGGGCTGCCTGCCTGCCTGCCTGCCTATCTGTCTCTCCGCCTGTCTTTCCCTCTGTCTGTCCGTCCGTCTGTCTGTCTGTTTGTCTGTCTGCAGGGACTGGCATGATTCACAGAGCAGGAAATCGAGACAGGATGCAGAGGTTAGCCGTGCTCCCTGATGAAACACCCAACAAGCCTCGAGGCTAACACGACTCGGACTCTTTTACCCCCGTGACGTCCTGCTCCTCATCTACCTTCACGGTGTCACACATCAGTCTCTCTGAGGCCTTTTTTTTCCTCCTGGATTAGTTGATTCAGAATACATAGTTAGAGGGAGTAGTCCAAAGCTATAACTTAAGGTTTTTGCATTAATATCTGCACTATTAGTCTTTTTTGTCCTGGTGTCCAAGATGTCAACACCCCACATTCTCCATATGCAGAATGGGCTATTGTGTGTCTCTGCGATCGGGTCGTCAGCTTCAAAGAACTCCTGGCATGCGACCGTGCAACATGTGTTGTGCTTCCACTCCACCATCAATCTTTCTAAAGCTGGAGGGGGGGTGCAGCACCACTGAAACGAATGTGGTCTTCAACATACAGCTAAGGGGAGCACAGATGTAATGAGACAACAAGGGCATCTGTTTTGCCAGCAGCCTGGTTTAGGAAGAAGGATTGCGAAGTGTTTACTTGATTTAAAAAGTAAGACTGGAAATATCTGGGCACAGCTGGGCGTTGTAGTTTTTAGCAGATGTTACACAATCCAGAGTAAATGGCGTATTTGTGGAGGACTATTCTCCGGTACCTACGTGAGTATTTATGGCAGCAGGGCGGTGCATACGGGATCAACTTAAAATAAACCACAGAGAGCCATGTTCATCATAATGAAGGTAGCATGTCATCAGAGGAACAGCGAGGCTCCCGTATGCGCCGTTAGAGAATTAGTCAGTCAAACTTCGCTGATGCTGTGTTTTTTACCAAAACCAACACTAAATTCGAACAAGTAGCTAAAAGCGACGGTGACTTATTCCTCTGAGGAGCTTCATTGTTGTCCAAATACACATGGATGAGCCTCATTGTGACATGTTGCCTCGTCACGGTGAGTCAGTCCCACACACACACCAGGCAACAACGATCCACCAAATGTGTATTAATCCACCTCTGAACATAGTCCCTAAGAAATGTACTTTGAGTAATCATTGTTGAAATAACAACAGCCTGCTAGTTTAGGAAACCACTGAGATTTTAAGTTAAACTATGTATTTTTGGGGAAATGTTCTGCGGCAAATGCCCTACTCTAAATACCGGTGTCCCCACGTAACCCTACACTAAAGATAAATACAATAAATACAGGGATGTGAAAGTGAAATTACTTTTCATTAGTCTTAAACGCATAGCTCACAGTAAAATACTTTTTTTAAAATGCAGAAAAAACAGTGCAAACATCACAAAAAATAAGTGCAAACATTTTCAGAGAGTCTGTATGTGTGTGTTGAGGAGTCATCGTTGCCAGGTACACCTTCAAGAAGAGCAAGAGGAAGGATAAAGCGGCTACACTGTGCAGAGTGGAGGCAAGAGGACGAGCCAATGAGACAAATGTCAATGAGGAGGCAGGTCTCGCACTAAAGTAGAGAGAAATTTGGAAGCTTATTTCTTCTTCGGATCCGTTTCATCCATTTCCAGCTGCAAACTTATCAGAGCAGAGGGCTTGAGCGAATTAAAGTTCACCTTTGCCTCTGGGTTGGGTTGCCAGGTACCATAAAATCAGGAGATTAACGAGAGAAATTACCAATCGGGAACACAGCGGGAGAAAAGGTTAAAAATAGGGAGACTCCTGCAAAAATGTTTGCAGTAACGAGCAAAAGCATCAAACATAAAAATTGCAAACTATGAGTGCATGTAAACAGCTCACAAAGCATGCTACTCCATAATGGCGCCCACCCACACGCCAAACATTTCCACCACACTGCACCAAGAAATTCAATCATGCTCAGAGCCATTAATCAGATACGAGCAGATCACCAGCAGGCCATGTTACTCTCCCCACAGCCTGCCCAGAGCCCTGCAGCACTAACCTGATAACACAGTATAATAACATGTCCAGTTCACTTAGTGGCTAATGCAGCCAACGAGATACAGGAACGGAAAACTCACTGGAACGGCTATTAAGAAACGAGAGGCAACAGGTATCCGCTGCTTCCAGTAATTATCTGTGCTCAGTGTGGTTTTAATATGGGCTGATTGGGGCGTGTGTCGCTGCGATAAAACGGATAAACTTTTCACTATTTCACATTGGGAAAAAAAAAAACTCTGAGAAGTTACATCATTTAATTTGAAACAAAAATAAAATCTTGAAACAGAGCCCCTGAGGGGTTTTAAGCTAAATCTCACTTTTGAATCCCCTTAGAGAGATCAGGATGAGTGGATCAGACGGCGGGTTTGAGGCTAAAAGGGAGAAGAAAACGCTCTCTGGAGCCTTTTTGAAGGGGTCTTAAACTGTCAAGGAGTACAAAGATGTAGGCCTCAAGTTTCACTGACAGCCAAGAAGAAGCTCAACCATCCAATTAGAGATTTGGTTGAGGCATTATGACCTCTTGAAGGCCACTACAAAAAAAAGTGACACCACCTTTATTCAGGGGGACATTCAGTTTACTGGTCATGGAGAGTACAACGTGCCTTTATAACGTAAGATCTAAGTTTTAGGATTGAAATGTTACGATTCTGGAGAGGAGCGCTGATGTCTGAGAAAATGATAACATCACAGTATTGTCATCAGGAAGAAGGCCAAGCCAGTGGCCACTGTTCAAGACTGTGTTTCAAGATTTGTAAGTGCGAAACCATTGGATATTTTCAAGGAGCCCTCAGGACAATATCCAGGTATCCATGTTTGTGACGAAGTGTTCTTGTTCAGATACATTTGTCTTGTTGATGTTGATGTATATGTTCTGTATTTTTGTTGTTGTTGTTGTTGTTAAAAGGTGCAATATGTAAGAATTGACCACCTGTGAAAATCATACTCCAGACAAATAAGCGGCAGCATATCATCAGAGTAACTGCTGACTGCTGCTTACTCTAGCTGCCGTTCGCAAGTTAGCTCAGTTAGCTGTGCAGCTGGTGGTCCTATTGGCTGACTCAAGTCTGCCCGGACTGTGAACTCGAAGCAATAGGGGAGTGCTGGTGTTAACAGGGCTAGCATGCTAACTTTAGTCGATGTCTCTGCTATGTTATACAGAGACGTTGAAACTGTTATTCCTTTACATCCTGTTCATGAGTAAAAATCTTACATATTGCACCTTTAATATCAATGATTTTGAATGACTGTTCTTTTGTCAGTTTGTGTCATATTTAATTAAAAAACCTTGATCTTTGATTTTAATTTGTCTGCAAACAGGAACGTGTTCCTGGTGTCCTCTGATTGGCTGTTAGGTTGTATAGAGCTGTTGGTCTATGTTAACTTCGCCTGATGAACGTCTGAGGACAGAAACCTTTTAAACAACGCAAGCACATTGCTCCCAAAGCACTTTGAAACAATGCAGTGATTCATTCGAAGTGTTTTCGGCCTCAACTTTATGAAACACTCGACCTGATGTGTTTATCTGACGCGGCACTTCCCTGCTTCTGATGAATGAAGAGACTCTGGCCGAGTTGAGGGAAGCGATAGCCGGTAAGTAGGCTTAATTGGCACCACGCTGCCATCCCCCTGCACTTTAATGACCACATCTCAAAGTGTGCGCAGAAAACACATCGGCCATAATATTTTTAATGGCAGCAAAGGCAGAGTTCAAAGATTAATAATTAGCGATTCATGACGTGCTTCTGTCCAATTATTTTTTTAAAAAGGGTCAGCCGGGTGAGTCCATCTGAAGGGCACATGAAGGAAGATCGCATCGATGTGAAGACGGAGAGCTGCATGTTTGACATTTAAATGTCTCATTTCTTCCTATTTTGTTATTAATCACATTTATGTTTTGTAAGAGCTGTAGATTCAGTTGTCGACACATCGGCAGGGTTAAACAGTCTTTCACTAGACTTTATTCTAATGTAATTAAAATAGACGGGACACTTTTTTAATCGCAGGAGAGTACATGCAGTCATTACGCCCACTCAGGCAGCACATCTCCTCGCCGTCACTTTGATCAATAGTCCGAGCCTCCAAATTTAGGTTTCACTATGTCGCCTAACTCCTCCTGACACCAGAGGTCATTGATCAACTCCGTTAGCCTATTCTCAGGATCCTCCGTGATCATTTCTCACAGGGCGAGTACATTAAACCAGAATAGAACATGTGGCCCGTGACACAATTCCTGCAAAAGTCAATGAATTATTTAAAAATATATTAATACAAATCTAATGAATAATACATCAAGACATTTTCGGAGGATGAAAAAAACTTCCTGAAATATCCGCGTCACACAGCTGATCTATGGCTCCCTCAGCTGTGTGAAGAAAGACTGTATCTGTATCACATATGGCCTCGTGATGTCCTTCCAGTCGATGACTCACTAAACGAATTAACGCAATAATTTGGTTAATATTAAACATCAAAGAGCAGAGGAACTACGGCTCCAGTCTGCAAGCTAAATTCAGCTCGGACATGAGGATATGAAGGTTGTGTGGAAGCAGAGGCTAAATTTGGACATGAGTAGTGCGTGTTGTTGTTGTTAATGAATGACTCACCTGTTGATGAACATGAACACAAACTATTTGAAATAACTGAAAAGATTGTTCAACAGTGATAAAGTGGTATACAGTCGGATAAAATCAGTGGAAGTGGTTACAAAGCATCTGCACACACTGTTAAAAGATGATATTCTGGCAGCAGGGGGCACTAAAAATATTGTAAAAAAACAGACATGTCTTGTAAAAACACAGTCATTTTCAGTAAAATGAAATTATCAATAGAATGCAAAGAAAGTTTTGAAATTTTCACTTCTATGTATTGTGTTTAAAAGCATGTTTAGCATGCTAACTAGCTAGCCCCAGCCCATCCCGGTCCCGGCTAGCAGCATGAACACCAACGCTGGTGCTCCAAGCTCCCAGTCCAGACGGCTAGCTTCACGGCTAACTGAGCAAACCAGCTAACAGTGGCTACAGTTAGCAGCAGATAGTTACTCTAGTGATATGCTGCCTCCTATTTGATTTGGGTGTGAATTCAACATTCTGCATATTGCACCTTTAATTTAATTGTTTTCTGATTATCAGAATCAGTGTCTCTTATCTCTCTTATTGTCTCTTCTCTTGAATTTAACATTTTAAATAAAAAAAATATGGCATAATATTAACATTATATCCACATTTTCTATAAAAGTGGATGATCATCCTGTGAATCTTTTGTCTCCGACTGACTAAAAGCAGCAGGCTCTGGCACAGTCGAGATGTTTAACATTTGTGTTAATCTGAGACCTGTTGGATCACAGATGGTGCCTTGACGGCCAAGCTGCAGCATGCTGCTTTTATTATGCAATGTGAGTAGCTAATACTTGCCTGACTAATTACACAGCTAATTAAAAAGGACATTTACAGGGAATATATGTGAGTTCTTTACAAAGAGGACTGACGAGTTGACTTGCAGAGATCTTCGTAAAAAAAGGACTGAGGGTCGAGATGTTGAATAAATGATGTTGCCTTCAAGTGCTGCTTCTAAGTTCATACTGGGTGTGATGTGTTCAAGCACTGGCTACTGCTGAAATAAAACTTAACCAGCTCATGTATGTGTTTAGAAATTGTGAAAATAACTGATGGTAGCTGGTGTAGTTGATGTTGTGCAGCATTAATATTCACTCTGCTTGACTTGTTGGCATTGTGTGTGTGTGTGTGTGTGTGTGTGTGTGTGTGTCTGTGCGCAGCATGGAGAGGAGACAACAGCAAAGTGCCACTCAGCTATTCCAACTTTCTGACTCGTAATTACCGCTGTTCGATCACGAGCACTCGTCTCATAATTACAAAATTTCAGACGGCACTTAAAAGCACCATGAGAGTGATTCTCCATCTGAATCCTCCAGTCACCCCGCCTCACCCCCAACCTCACCCCCCTCCACCCACCCGATCCCTGCACCTGACACATCTGAGGACACTGAGTCACTGCCAGAAGGAGACGCACGTGACGCTTTGACTGAGCTGCCTTTTTAGATCTCACATAGGGATTGTGCAACCAAACACAAGCGCAAAAAAACAACAATACAATGTGTGTATAAACATGAATAATGAATACAAATCAGTACAATCGCATGATGGATGACACATTTTAAGAGAAAATATTAACTGAATTCAAAAGAAATAACTCTCTCTGCTTACAGTAGTGCTGTGAGCTTAATGCTAACATCGACATGCTAACGTTTACAATGTCCAACATCTTATTCTGTGGTTCATACTGCCATAATATTTAGTATGCCAGAAAAAGATTTAGTATATCCCACTACATAGTATGTCCGATGCAGCGTGCCAAAATACCAAGATGTCCGACATTTTGCAGTAGGGGTTGGCATGCTTTTCTAGCTAGCAAGCACAGACAAATGATAGCTCAGGCTTCCATATCGCCTACTTTTTTTTTAACTTAAAACAGAAACAGACAACTTTACAACCTTCCCCCCTCCAAGCGTTTTTCTGTCATATTACTCATGGCGCCGCTCTCGCAAAGACAACATTAGCAGCATGGCTAACCGCTAGCTGCCTTGCTACTGTCCAATGCAAAAAAAACAACCCTAATGAGAAGAAATCCTTTTCTCTGTGCGATGAAAAAGCGGAGTAAAACACCCAGTTGTGCGAATAACTAGGCAAGTTTTGTTACCTACTGATCTGGGCGACACATATCAACAGGGGAACGGACTTTGACACAACACCAGCGCTCTCCATTGAGTGAATGCCCGTCAGTTCACTCTTGTTTCACCTCGTTTTCTGTCATCTTGTTTCTTTTTATTTTGCAGTGTAGAGTTTCCACAGTTATTCCAGTTGTTCCACCATCAAACAATGCCTCATCCTGTTTTGGTTGCGCAATGGCAGACGCGCTTCCCCTGTGCTTAAATTAGACCTTCACTTTTTAGGAAAAATCCAGAGCTAATAGCAGAGAGAAAGCGAGGTTTATAGGGACCCAATGAAAACGCAGATGGTGTCATTTTTTCTACATCCATTCGACAATGATAAATTAAAGCACAAAAGTTTTCTATTGCAGTTTAAGATGACGGATGTACGAGCAAGGGGGTCACATTTCAAGGCGCTTTGTTGATGGAGTATTATGTCCCAATAGTACGCATTGTGCACGAACAGTACATACTTTGTAAGGTAGCATCTGCAGTTTGTAAAGTAAAAAAGAAAAAGTGACAGCCAACGTCTGCTAGCATGCTAACATTTGCTAATTATCACTCTGAACTCGGGAAAAAAAATAACCTCCGACATGGAAAAGTGCAACGTAACGGCCATCCGAGTCGGAAACTCAGGCAAGATCCGCGTAGCCTGAGTTCGCCCAGAAGACATCACAGCAGCATGGCGGCGCACGTAGTGAACAATTGCTTTTGACCTCTTCATCGATTTTTAACTTTGAAGAGATTGAAATGTTGACCTGCTGATGGCCTCTTCATGAAAAGTCAGGGAGTCACAGAAGTCTTATTATTTAGGGATTTACAAATGTTTCATTCAGAACCAGAATGTCAGAGGAAATGTCAGAGTGGCTAAAAATATGGGGCGTACGAGGGCTGCTTTCAATACACAACACATTGACCAGTGTCACATCTGCTGTCGAGCATGAAGTCCACTGTTGGATGTGTAGTGTAACACAGACAAACACATTCCTTCAATGAACGTCCTGACTGTGGGGCTGGGAAATGACTGATAATCTGCCACAGCTCGTCATCCTCCCATCGTGAGTGCACTGCCATTTACAATGAACACCGTGTCTCTCTTCCTCCCAGACAGATAATAGCCGTCATTCATCAAAAACCCCACAAACGACGACTTCCATCGATTACCATCAGACTACTGGGAAGGCAGAGGCGCGGAGATGGAGGCTCAGTGTCAGTGAGCTGTCAGAACAGAGGAGAACGGGGCAGCGAACGCCCCGCGGACGGGGAAAACAAGCTGAAAATCAGAAGGGGAGGAAACGGATTATCAACTCCCATCTATGAACAATGCACTGAAAGCTCCATGTTTGGGCTGCTAATGACATGCACAGACGGGGAGGGGGTGGGGAGGTGTTCCTCCAACACAACCTGCCACATCTCACGGCCGAGACAACTGCATAACCGAAAGAGATTTACTCTTATAATGAAATCCTTTTTGCTTGCTAGTTGCTTAGCAACAAAAACACTGATTCATATGGCACATAGCGTATGCGCCTGACACTGCATTTCTGACACTTTGGAGGAAGGTGGATTCTTGGACGAGATAGAGAAGGGTGAGAAGAAGACGGGGCAGGAGTTACGAAATGAAACGCCAGGAGAGCAAAAGGCAGCGAGGGGGAGATTGAAAGTGAAAGGATGACCCGTCTGTGGCTGACTCCCACAGAGTAGCACAACAGGTTGGTGGAGCTGAAGCGGCTTCACTTGGCAAAAAAAAAACGTGGAGAGAAACACACAAATCCGACTGCGCCCTTGCATTCGCACATGAACAGTGTTGGACCGAGGAACAACCTCATCCTGAGCTTATTTTCACAGATGTATTTCTGTTGCATTCCTGAACATCTATAAATAAAACTAGGATGCAAGCTGAAGGATGTTTCAGCTTCAGTGATTTATCGAGCAGAATTATTACAAACATTTGCTGGTTTCTGCTCCTCTCTGCTTTATATCCTTTTTACTAAGGCTGCACCGTTAATCAAAATATAATACACGAAATGCAAGAAGCTGTGATTGTTTAATAAAAAGGTAAAATGTGTGACAATACAGGATTATAATGAAGCACTGTGCTGCTTCTCCACACGTAAGAAAACCTTTTTGTTCGGTACAGACCCCAACAAATGTCACATCATCATGAGTTCAATCATTTTTTTCAGTGAAAATGAAAATTGTTCAATCCAAAAAAGATAATTCCAACTAATCATGAATCATGTCACGATTGCAATATCTGTCAAAAACATAGCTATAGGATTTCATTGTTGAGATCTGAGGACATTTATTGCTATTTTTTTGTATTTTTATGAATTGCTAATGAGAGAATCAGTAGTTGCAGCCCTAATTGTTTGCAATTTCAACCACTGGTAGACTCAAGCGGGTTGCACGGGGCAATTGCCCGCCCTGGTGCCCCTATCGTAGATAAAACATGATAAAGTGCCCTCTTGGGTGTCTTTCCAGACGAGAAAACAGGGAATAAGTGCCCCCTATGTGACGATGTAATCACAGGATTTGGCCAATACTAAAACTGGCGTCAAAGCCATTATTTAGGGACCAACAGCTGGACAAAGATTTCATTCAAAACCAAGATTTCAACCTCATTATGGGCCAGAAGGAAAGTCAGAGTCGCTAAAAATATGGGGTTGACAGGAGCTTCTTTCAGTACACGGACAAACACATTCCTTCAATGAACGTCTGACTGTGGGGCTGCCACAGCTCCTCGTCCTCCCGTCGTGAGTGCCATTTACAAAAGCGTGCCCTTACAGCGGAGAAAACGTGATGAAGCACCCTCTCTTCACTATAAATGTAACACAACTTTCTGCACGCTGGTGCCCCACCGCATACAGCTGCTGCCCTTATTATTTATTTCGCCCCGGCCCCTCAAACACCCTGAATCCGCCACTGGCTTCAACCAAAGCACTGAAACGATACGATCTCCCTTAAGGTCGGCCCCATCCTGCATGCAGCCTTTGCCATCCCTCCTGCCTGCCTGAGAGATGAATGCACATACATTAAGTCCAGAGATAAACTGCTCCATCTCTGGCACCTCTATCAGCGACTCCATCTTTGTCCTTTAGCGCGTGAGGAAGGATACCAACTCATAAGACGCAGTTCAACAGAGATGGATGTTTTTTGTTTCCCTCAGCAGGACCGCCTGCGTCGGCCTCGGGGGCAGATGGTGTCGTAACAATTGCGAGGCAGAAAATCTAGTGGCAGTCTGCCTTTACTGTTATGAAAATGATTTCTGGGGATTACACCGTGGCATGAGTGTTAACCTCCACACAGGCACTGCAGATACACACCACCGGGAAGAGAATGTCTGTTGGACATCCATGTGGCAGCAGCTGACTGTTTGTCCTGGACGGCCAAAACTATTCCTGACTTTTGGAAACGTGTCAAACGGACGGCGCTGCACGGTTCAGCGGAGGGCTTCAAGCCGCAAATAATGACGACCTCGGACCGTGTTGACGGGAACATGCATCAGTGGGGACCGGACGAGGAAAAAGTTGCACATGTAACTCTGGGCTGAAAAGCAAGAATCCCGCTTTTCTAACCTTTGAAAAGCCGAAAGTTTCTGATCGTTTCTGCTTCTTTGTGTGTCTTAAAACCTGAACTGTGGGTTCATTTAAGTTGCAAATGTTTGTGAGGGTAACAGCATTCAGAAATATATTTAAAAGATTCAAAAGCAGCCTCACTTTCCAGAAATTACTCTGATCCTGTATCCTCAGCACATCATCACTGTAGAGCTGCAGCGACTAATCGACTAGTTGTCAGCTATTAAATTAACCTCCGGCTGTTTAGATAATCGATTATTCCAAACTCCTAAAGAAAAACAAAAGTCAAAATTGTGATTCCAGCTTCTTAAATGTGAATATCTTCTGGTTTCTTTCCTCCTCTGTGACAGTAAACTGAACATCTTTGGGTTGTGGACGAAACAAGACATTGAAGGACGTCGTCTCGGGCTTTTGGAGAAACACCAATCAACATTTTTCACCATTTTCTGACATTTTAAAAGACCAAACTAATCGAAAACAGACAGATTAATCGACAGTGATAATAAGTTCAATAGTTGCAGACACGATAACGTAGGGCTGGGCCAAAACTGTTCTCACGATATGTTTTTTTATATTGAACAATGCCGATAATTATCACGACATTCAGTATATTTAACAATAATAATGCTGAATTGACAGTTTTAAGAGTATCTTCCTTTAGGACAGAAAACAAAACAAACCGACACATTTTGCACCTAATGCTGGTCTGTCCTTTGTCAGACTTCAGGTAGCTGAACTATTTCCAAATAACCGAAGTGGTATCACCTTTCTTCGGTACAATTTCTTTGTCTTTGTCAGATTCCTCGCACTCGGTTTCGCTGGTCGAACCGCTCATTCAGTGTTGCCAGCTCTCGCGAGAGAAAACAAGCACTACCAGCTCTATGGGAAACAAGCCCAAAAAAAGTGACTTGGCTCCTCAAATAAATAAAATAAAGCCCAACAGGTGACCTAACCTACCACATTGTGTACTTGATAACAGTATGTATATATATATATATATACATTTATTTTTGTTTGCATAGGCAACAGTAAGCCCAAAAACCTGCAACCCCAAAGTCCCTTATAATAAGCAGACTTGGCAACACTAACAGGTGGTCACCTTCATTCTGAGTTGCTGTGAGTGGGAGGGGCCGGAAACATGTATCAACCACATGCATTTGTTTCTCTGCTGTGCGATTGGCTGTTGTGTTTACTAGGTAAAGGAAAACGGACTCAAAAATAACTGTATCGAAAATAAATGTCGATACGATATTATGGCGATAGCGCCCAAAATTTGAAAGTAAAATGCCTGCAATCAAATTTATCTTTAACTTTGAGCGTTTTGTCTCGGATTTATCAAATAAATTACCCTCAAAATACAGTCTGTAGCCATAACTGTAAAAGAAAGTGTACAAAAACGATGTATTTAATCAATAGTCTTCAGAATTTATATCGATATCTTATATATTTATGTAACGATATTGGAATTTTTCACTTCCTAATTTTGGTATCGCCATCAGCCCCAAAAATCGAGTACCGGTCGGGCTCTGCAACCAACTAAACTGATAAATCAAGAAGATAATCAACGAATAAATGCACAACGATCATAACGTCGTTAGCTGTAGACCTACATCACCGGGGCTTTCAGCGAAATATTCACAGGGAGGTCTGTCCATTATCCGATAAAACCTGGATTTTGTTTCTAGAAAGACAAGTTTGCAGTTATTTTATTGAGTTATTGTCGTCTGGAGGCAGAAATCTGGATACTGCAATTTCTGACTTTGATACAATATTGATAAGGGACACCATTTTCAAACAATCATATTAAGAGCATTAAATGTTTGATATGAAGGCTGTAACATGACAGTGAGGGACAGCTTCTCTGTTCTTGGCTGAGTTTTTTCTAAGAAACACTTTACTTTTCTCTGGAGATCAGGCCTGTGTGTATCGATGCGTATCGATACTTCAGAAAATGTGAATCGAATCTGTTTCAGATATTCAGAATGGACACTTATTGACGTGACTACACACCTTTTGTGGTGGAGTTTTTCCACTCCGTAGTTCACACCATAACACGTCTAAATCTGAATAGTTGTTTTACAGAGGATTTCTTAAAGGGGCACTGCGTAGTTTTGGGGAAGAAATTGAGTGAACTAAATAATAAAACTCTTGATTTTCATGACTGAATAAACTGAATAAACCATCTGAGCTTAAAGGACAACACAATTTCATACTGTTTGTTTATATGTGGCGTACCCTGCCACTGTTCTACCTTCAAAAAGTGTTCTGGGGACCTTATTATCCTCTGAGAACAGCTTGTTTATTCAATTATGGGAAAAAAGTTTGTGTTATTACCTCATTAATATTGTAAATCGTAAAATTCTGAGTGAGGATTTCTTCTGTAAAACGACACACTGCCCCTTTAAGAAGTAGAAAAGATGGAGTAGGACAAAGACAAAAACCTAATAAAATCCTGCTTGTGTACATTTATTTCAATCCAACCAAAAGACAGTGAACATGAAGTAGGTTGGGGGGAAAACACTTTAACCTGCTTGTATGTTGGATCACTTTCAACTCAGCCCTAATGGTCCACCAACAGGTGTCAGCTGCACTTCCAAGTTAAACACCTGCCCATCATCCGGTCAGAGTGAAGCTGCTTCAGTCTAATGGCATCTCTGTGGCTGTACCAGCCATGAAGCCAACAGCAGAGTGAATTATTCACGGTGCTGCTCTCTGTTGATGGGGGCCCCTCACACAGATTTAATTAGGAGCCCATTTCATAAATCAAACTGGACACATTGTTGTCACGCACTGTTTGGCTGTAATATAACCCCCCTCCTCCTCCTCCTCCCCTCCTGTGATGAATAAGTCATCTCATTGAGGTGTGGTGGTCTGTGAGATGAGCGGACTCACCTTCTTTTTGGCGTTACAGTGGCAGCACACAGTCCACAGGTATTTGAGAGTTCTCCACAGGAGGATTATGAAGAGACCCCCAAAGAAAGTGACCATGGATGAGGCGAGGAAAGCCCACCACATCCGCTGGCCGTTGCTGTCACAGGGCACATCTGGCGAGAACGGGATGATCACGTTCATCTTGGATATGTGGATGGACGGGTCCGGGTTGAATTTATCCCTGTTTTTCGACATTATCGCTTTCTGGTCACTTGCCAGCCTCCGCCCACAACAATCAAAACTCGACCGGGGAGGTTCAGGCGCTTTGGGGAGCTCCAGCCAGCGCCCCCTGACGCCCCAGCGGCTCAGCCATGTTAAGTCAACCGCCTCCCGCTCCTCTCTGCCTTCTCATCTGGCTTCTCCGAGCGGTGTAAAAAGTTGAGTTGAACAGCGAGACACGCGCACAGTTATATATATAAAAAAAGTTCCGTTGAAATCAGGAGATCATATCAGTCGTGCGCCTCTCGATGCGCGTTCATGGCTGGATTTGCGCGTCATCCTTTGATTCGTGCGTAAAAATCATTTTTTCTCCTCCAAAAACTCACAATTTCCCGACAGTCCCGCAGGTTAAAGCAACACAAGTGTTAATTTGGACACACTGAAGGAGCTTGTGGTCCTCACCGGTCGATGGATTCACTCAGTGCTCCACCTTGTTGAGCAAGCAGCGCAGCTCTCAGCAGCTCCGCAGCGCGCACTGTTGAATGCGCTCCCCGCGTAACGAATAAAAAAAAAAGAGAAAAAAGAAAGAAAGCTCGCAGTTTATCGATATCCTTCAAGGAGACGTCGTTTGGAAACAGAAAATGTGTCGGTTTGTTTAGAGGAAGAGAGGATGTAGTTGCTGTCGCTCCCCGGGCTCCGGCGGCCGCCTGTCACATCCGTTCGTCGGGAGATGGCACCGCAGATTTACAGGTAGCGGGGGAGGAGCCATCGATGGCAGACGTCGATGCTTATCTGGATGTCTGGTTATTTATAGTGAGCGCCTCATCAATTTTTGATGACTCTAACTTTGTGGTTACAGACGTCTCACTTCGAAACTATCGCTTCTATAGAGACATGTTTTAACTTATAACAAATAAAATCCAAAAATCCAACTTCAGACTCAGTTTTCTCCTCATATTGTGTTTTATTGCAGGTTAAACTTTGGGGTTTTATATTTATTCTTAATTATGAGATATATATTAAGGCAGCTGGTTTAAAAAAAACACATGTAGACATCTATTTTGGAGATTATAACAGAAAATTAACGTTTTCATAACGTCTCTGTGCGTATTCAGGGTTTATAAACCCAAATCCTCTTAAAATGTGAACTTAATACTCAACAGCAGCGACATCTCCAACATATTTTAGCTCTCACAACATCATAGCTGTTCATCTGGTTGGAGTATAAACTATCTGATATTATGTATTTACTGGAAAGTTGTCAGCAAGACGATAACTAGAAGTTTCTTTTCTAGAAAATGCAGCTATGATAACGTATGAAACATCTCTTTTCCCACCTTCAGTGGCTGGTTACTCCGCCCCCTGGTGGAGGAAAAGTACATTGATCCTTGAGGCCCAACTTTCTATCAAACAATCACGAGTCAATCAATATTTCAATGGAAAAACACAGACAACCTTCATTCAAGTAACAGAATCTGTTTTTAATATTTTATAGAAATATTAACCTTCATTAGGAGAAAACCTGACCTAAAGTGTTTCATCCGACTTGAGTGTGAAATGTTGACAACGTGATCTACTGAAAATCCAAGAAGTGTGTGCACGTGTGTGTGTGTGAAAGTGTTAAGTTGACAGAATCAGAAATGACATATCCCTTCTTAAAGTCTTAACAGAGACAAACAAGTATTGGCAAAACCAGTAGAACACACAAACTGGGACAAACTGTGCTGAAACAAACACCTGCTGACGATTCGTAATGGAAGATGAAGTGTTAATAAATCCATGAAGTACGGAAGCCCAGAGAGGCCACGGCGAAGAAACTTCTGATGGTCCACAGGCGGATCTAAACTGTTTTCTCTCCTATGTTTTTTAAAATTTTAAATTAATTTCAAAATAAAAGAATTGCAAGGTGAAAAAAAAAAGTCACTTCACATATTTCACATATGAAAAGAAAGTTACTTAGAAAAATGTACTGGCAAAAAATAAAGTTTTCACCTTGCAAAACCTTTATTTGTTTAAAAAACAAAATAAAAAAGTGTAAGGAACTTAAAATATTATCCTGGAAAAACATTTTTTTTCACCGTTTAACAGATTTTTAAAATAAGAAGAAGAAGAAGAAGAAGAAGGAACTTAAAATATCATCTGGACAAAACCTTATTTTTTCCTGTTACATATATTTTTTTAAAGAAATTAATGAACTTGATTATTTTAAACTTGTTTTTTTGTCATATCAGGAGAGAAAATAAATTAGATTGGACTTAGAAAATGAATTAAAATTTCTCATTTGTATCTCGGGGCTTCCGTAAAGAATGAATAGTGATTATCAAATATTTTCAGCTTGGCACAAATTATTTTCGAGCAGTGAAATGATGTCAACAGCAAAAAAAAAAAAAAAAAAAAAAAAAAGAACAGAAGACTGCAACATAGCGTGAAGGTAGGAAGCAAATTTGCCCCGATCGCTCCTCTATAAATAAGAACATTAATTGGAAAATATCATCCTTCCTATTAACTAGACAACTACATTTGTATAACAAAAGGTTCATAACCAACATCTTTGATTTGATTAGATAAATTAAATGGCAGGAAAATAAGTATAAATATAGAGAAGGGAACACGGAGGTCCACTCTATCTTCACTTCAAGAATAAAGTCTTCAGCTTGCATCGATGTGGTCCGACATGTTGGTTGGACAGAGTGGGATTAAAGGAGTGCTACTAGATAATGAGGGAAAATAAAACATTCAAGTATTAAATACTAGTGTAAACAAATCTATCTGTAGTACAGTACATCACTATTGCAGTGGGAATATTACATGATCATCATCAGTGCTGATATTGCTATTTGTGAGGAAGCAGTGGAGTTAACCATGATGTCTGTTAGATGTACCGATTCTCTGTGTCCCGTAATAATAAAAAAAATATCTTCTTGACGTGTGCTGAGAGGTGACGTTTCTATGGTGCTCCATCTGGAATCCACAGTACTTTATTCTGCTCCTGCTCCACGATGGTCATGATCTGAGTGCAAATGTAGGAGACGCTGCCGGCCTGGACGACGCCTGCAACACAGTGAGGGTGTGGGAGGAATATTTACACGAGGAGCGTTCATGTTGCAGCCAGATCTGACATAAATATTGAATATCTAGAGCTGCAAATCGCAGATTGTTTTCATGATCGTCTTTTTTAATTGTGAAAAACATTAAAAAGATAAATGTATCACACACAAGATGGATGATTTAAAAAAGGATCAAAACGAGCCAGACATATCATCTTTTTTTATTGAAAGCATCCTTCTTCCTCGTCAAAGCCCGGTGCCTACATTACCCATAATGCAAGTGATGTCACTTGACACAAGTGATGAGGCATTTTCTCATAATTCTCACAGCTCCCTCTGGAGCCACAAAAGGCTTTGAATCTCTTTTCTCACATGTGCATTTCTTTACTCAACAGACTTTGACGTGTAAAATAACTAGAGTTCCTCTTTAATTAATAATCAAGTAACATCGTAACAACGTGACATTGAGACACGGCTCGTCTGTCCGACCAACGGTCCCAAACCCACATATATTGACTTGACTATTGTACGAGACAAAGAAAAGCAGGAAATGACTGAGAAGATAGATCTACGACCCAGATTACAAAAAAAGTTGGGACGCTGTGTAGAGCTATAAATGTTGCCATAGCAACCAGTAGCTCCCTAAAACTTTGCTACACCTTTACTCGGTTGCGCGATGCAACCCTGGTGTTGAACAACAACAAATGCATTAGATATTTACTGTTCAAACTCATAAACTTTGTTTTTTGCAAATATAGGCAACATAAATACTACATAAACAAAGATACTGTTGTTGTCATTGTTAATGTTTTTGTTGTTATTGTTGTTATTGCTGTAGTTGTTGTTATTGTTGTCATTGTTGACATTGTTGATTGTTAGTTATTGTCATTATTACTACAACACAGTTCACACATTATAAATGTAATGCCTCTAACACACGAGAGAAGAAACGAAGCGTCCTGCTCTGATTCAGGCTTGTAGGAAATATATTTGGTGTTTTCGTTGAAACAATGGCTTATAATTTATCTATTATAAGCTACAACTGCACAAGTTCCCAGAAGATACAACTGCACAAGTTCCCAGAAGACATGGCAACATCTTCATTCTGCTTTCTGTCGATCATCTTGATGTTTCAGAGCTATAAATACACTAATGGACAAACAGACTGTAAATCCATTCATGATGTCTGCCACCAGACACTCAGATTGATGACTGCTGATAATTACAGTTCTCATCGTCGGGGCTCGTGTGCAGAAGTTGGCCGGCCACCTCTCCCTGTTAGAAGGGATCAGTGGCGGTATGTGTTCATTTCCAAAAGCCCTTCCACATAAATCGCCTCCTTTTATAGAGTCATTAATCAGCCTGACAGTTGGGTGTCTCGGACTGGCTGCTGCTCCAGATACCAAAACTTTAACTCAAGATATTGTGCTCCAGAAACCTCAGACGACCTCCAGACTCACATTGGATAAACTAGACCATATCTACATATAACACTTTTTACCAAGACTTCTTGAAACTGGGTAATCTAGATGAGTCTCTAACTTTATTTGTGTTATCGTTTTACTCTTTGGCAGAGGGGACCCTTGATATGCAACATATTCTGCCTTAAAGGTCCAGTTCACCCAAATGCGACTGATCGTTTAGCTTGTATTAGTTTTTTTGCTTTGAGATTTCTGCCGCCAGCCCAACACAGTGGAGATATTTGTCATCCTTGTTTATTTATGGTGAAAGTATTCTTAAAATTACATTATGTAAGTGACCACGATAAACCAAAAATCATACAATATCTCTTTTGTTTGATCCTCACATTTACTTACAGTAGAATTATCAACCAACTTCACTGAGGACAGTCCACAGTGACGTCCCTGGATTAATCTGAATAAGTGGAGCTCTGCTGCTTTATTTTCTGAAATGTGATTCATTCAATACTTTGTTCACTAAAAGCCTCCATTGCACTGAGGTAGAGGAAGCTGATATTAAAAATTCAGCAGATTAAACCAACTACAAGTAGAAAGTGTGTCTTTTGTTATTTAGGTGAAATGACCCTTTAAATGTTCAGCCCTGCAATAACACATTCAGTACATTAACAGAGCCCTGATGTCTTAAAATAACCATAATTATTACAAGTCATTTCCACCAACCTGTGAAGAAGCGGCTGTAGTCCTGCTCTATTTTCTGCGCCGCCTCGAACTGCTCCTTGGAATGTTTCTGTGAGAGTTTATCCCGCAGGTACAGAGGATCCTTCTGCTCTCTGAGGACACAGCAGCAGCAGCAGCAGCATTGAGAATCGCACTTCACACACGCCGAGTCAAAACATCGTGCGACATCACAGTTTGTCAAAGACAGCGAATCATTTCAGAGATCTTCAGATCAGATTTTGAGATTACATCCACACGTCATTAACATAGTTATGAGTTCTCAGTTGTTGTATTGTTTTAAAGCTGTTCTCTCTAGTTTTACGTCTTTGGTCTGTGTGTCAGGGTTTGTTATTGGCCTGTTTGTGATTGGATATCCTTATTACAATTACAATAAATGGAAATAACATCGGATATTGGAAATATTGGATCTGATAACAGGCCAGGCTGTTCATCGGTCACTCCCAAAAAACATCACGATTTTAAGCATGTTAATAAAAAGTAAATTTTCTGGAAATTCTCTTGAGAATAACCAGATGGGCATGTCTGGTTTTGGATAATCCAGTCAAATAAACACTTGAACTTAATCTAAAATCCTCTAAATCCAACTCAAAAAGATGCAACAGTGCCAACAGATGTTCTGCATTAAAAAAGGGAAATTTTAATATATGTGATACAGCGAAATCTCTAGTTTCTATCATCAAACCTGCATTACGTCAAATAGACACACAGCTAAAGAGGTTTTATGAGATCTATCTACTGCGAACCCTTCCAGCCCACTGCTTCACTCCGTATCTGCACACAGTCTTAAGAAAGAGTCATGTGACTAGTCGGTCCTCAGTCTTCATCCACTGGGAGCCTCTGACCTAACCTAGAATCACGCTCCCGTCTCTCCCTGGCACTCAGCATGCAGTCAACATATTGGTCTGCTGATGCCTCCCAGAGGATAAAAGAACCAAAGAAAAAAGCTCGGGCTTCTGTCAGTCGGTGCAGGCAGTGGGAGGTGTGTGTTTTTGTGTGTACGAGGCGGCGGCGGGTGGGGTCAGCGAATGTTTTAGCCACCCACACCACGCAGCGGAGCCACAGGCCCCCGCGAGCTCTCCCTGGACAGCTGGCACTCAGCTGATGACAGCGGAGGCTTAGCAGGAATCAATCTCCACCATGTTTGCCTGCTGCACCACTTCATAGATTTGTGGGCGTGGGTGTGTGTGTACGTGTGTGGCAGAGAAAGCCTGTTTCTGCCAGACCTGAGCGTGTCTTTATGTGTGTGCGTACCATGCTGAGGGTTTCAGCAGATTTAATCTTCCCAAGCGATTAGAAATGAAAAAGCGGAGGGATCTTTGAAATATCACAATCATCCTATCAAAAACCCGGCAGGTGGTGGGAGAGAGCAGGATGTGGTTTCTGAACTAATGACACTGGGATCAAATCAGGTTGGTCAATTAGTTTTTGTTGTGTCTGCAGGATGAATACGATTATGAAAGCAGCAAGACTTCTGCAGATGTCAATTTCCTGAGAGAGAAAATTATGAGGAAAAATTATATTTCCAGGAAGGAGAACTGGCATCAACACAGACGTGAGCTTTTGTTTTTTTAGAGAAATATGTAGCTGAGTCATCCTGCCATCCATCTTCTAACATTGGTATCGGCCTGTACCTGGTATCTGGCTTTTGAAATCCCTGCCATCGGTTTGTAAGGCTATGCAAGTATTGACAAAATTAGCTGCATAGCGAGCTAAAAGGGCTTTTGAAGCAGCTACTTTTCAAAGACGAGAATCTTTTTCATGTCGAGGAAGGTTGTTTCGTAAATCTGTGCTCTTTCAAACATGTAGAGATGTACTGAAAACAGTTCAGTTACGTTGTTTACAATTATAGAAGCACCGATCGACCGGCCGGGGACTGGAAATCGTCCGGTTTTCAGCACGACCGGTCAGAAGTCCTGTTGACAGACACTCTCTGCCTCCCTACAGTTGTAGCTTGAGGGTAATTTGATCGCTTGCGTTGTTTTTTTCTGATTTCTGTAGATATTGCGATATTACAATATTATTGTGAACAAACAAATTCACAATAACGATATTAACAACCTAAAAACATTGATGCTACAGAAACTACTGATGATTGTTGGAAATAATACGTTGTATTTATGCCAAGCTTCTGTAAAAATCACATTTTTCCAAACAGGATATTCTCATAAAAAGCCTCCAGAATCAAAATGTGTCAGCGAAGGCTCTGAACCTGGAGTGAAGTTTGGTAAACAGCACTGCCACCACAACACAAAGAGCGCATGATATACACTTGACATGTTTTCAGGCAAGAGACAAAAAAATTCTGAAACAAACATCTTTAAAAAAGAAAAAGAAAAAATACAGGCATGGGATTACTCACTTTATCTGCTTGGCATTTTTGTAGCGAATGAATATGACGATTGGGTAGATGTGAACGCTGTGAAGACGTTCGATGGCGTGAGGAGCAATGTCAAGTAAACAGTGACAGTCCTATGAGAGAAAATGACAGCAAAAGACTGCATGAGAAATGGGGGATGATTCAAAGCAGAATGTCGCAGAAAATATTGCTAAATGATAAATATGTTTCTCACATCTAACATTAAGCTGCATTTTGGATTCACTGAACTCAGACCTAGCTGCCAGTTCAGCCATATCTGATTATATTATTTCCAAATGCTATCGATCTTCTCGTCCTCAGTGAGATGAAGTTACCTTCTCTGTGATCTCTTTTATCGACGCAACAGTTGTCACATCAAAATGGCCGCTCCTCCGCTTGTAGTCGATGAACACACAATCCTTTACTCCTCGCTCTATCGCCTGCTGAGAAGCCTTCATGATCTCTGTAATTTAAAAATTCACACCGATTTATTTCCCTCTAATTTAAACATGAATGTCATAATCTAATCTTTGATGACACTCTACAGCACGTCACCAATGATACAAACAAGTCCTTCATGAATAAATAAACTAACAACAGACGCGCTCTGTGTGTACGAGCTCACCAGGCAGACAGCGACAGAATTCAGCAGGAGTCTCCTTCACCAACATGTCCTTACAGGCCTCCACTAATGGACCCAAGATCAGCACCGGTCTGGGGGACGAGCACTCCACCCTCTGAACCCGCTGGTACATCAGGCTCACTCCGTCTGTGGAGGAGATACAGAAACTCAGAACACTGCATAAAAGATACAGCTGCTCTGTAATAACCACAGTTATGAATTTATGCATCACAGCAAAAGGTTTCTGGTGAGCCAGCATGCTTATTATAGCACCAGCCTGCTTTGTGGCCACACTTTTATACCTGGGAGAGCTGCCTGACAGATGTGAACACCACTCATTTGAGGTTAAGTCATTATACGGTACATTTACATTCCTCAGAGAGATATTTCAATCTGGTCACGACAGGAGCCCGATGACTGAAACATGCAGATGTTAATGTACTGTGCTAAAAATATATATTTAATGAAGTCACGTACTTAAGCATAAGACTCAACAATTAACTATCTTTCCCAAAGAAGTTTCATTTTGTTGCTTTTAAGAACTGGTACTCCCTTACTCCAGGGACAGTTATTTGTATTTTTCTCCACTATAGTGACAACCACCTGTTACTCTGCATATTGAAGATTTTAGATTTCACGTTAGATACATCTCACTGCTGTGGATTAAAATTAATCCTGGCAAGTTTTAGAGAATGAACCCAACCCGTTCTAGACTTCTTTCTTACTGAATTTTCAGTTCTTCCTTTTTTTTCTTCCTGTCAAGCTGAAGGAACAGATGCTCAAAGACTTTTAACCAAAAACTTAACCAAATTGGACTTTTTCTTTACAACGAGAACATTTATTTTGGAAAATTCCTGCCAACATTCGAATTTAGAATCAGGACACTGGTCATAAAAGCCATTTCCGTTTCTACTGCAGGGACCAGAGTCTAAATTAAGTTCTGGGGATGTTTTTTACCACCTTGTTTGAACAGGAACTTTGGGGGTGGGGCTTGCAGCGCTGAACATTTTGTGACTGGTCGAGTATTTGCTGGATTTTATCTTATCCAAAATCTGCTGGGGTGTAAACAGACGTCACTTTTTCATCATCAGTGGACTCATTTGTTTAATCTATACTGGTCTTTAGACCACGGGGGGAATGCAGACAACACCAGGCAGAAGAAACCTCTCAGTTCCTAGAAAAGTATTTCCAGGTACTATGGGCAGAAATCCAGAATCCACCACCACACCATACTTGTTAAAACTGCCTCTGTAGATGATTCCTCACCCTCTGTGATGGGTAAAGAATCTGTGCTTATGGCGTCCAGAGCCATCAGGTCCTTCCCGTCTTTGGACCCGCTGCGTTTGTGCTTCAGCCTCCGGCGGAAGAAGGATCGGCGCGCAGCAGCAGACAGAGTCTTGTTGGTGCCGTTATCGTCTTTCATGTCGGCCATGCCGTGTCTCCTGTAGAACTCCTGGTCCATCCTTATGGAGACACAACAGCACATTCACATAAAGTGTAAACACACTCATGTTCTTCAACATCTACACTTAAGATAACTACAAAGGACTAGATGACCTCTCCTGAACTTACATGTATTTACTTGGAATCTGCCCTTTTCCAAGCTTCTGTGCGTTCTCGTCGAGTTGCCAGGCCATCCAGTAGCCGAAATTGCCATTTGGTAGTGTGTCTTCAACATACAGGATGTCATCTTTGTTAAAGCTCAGTTCCTGCTCCACTTCTGCCACCCTCTCATAAAGTGCTCTGACAAGAGATGAACAATGAAGCCGTTATGATGGATGCAGTGCTCTGACCCTTCAACAAGGACACAACAGACTGCGAGACACCTCGACAGAAGATTAAATAGACTGCAAGAGAGACTCTGTGTTTAAGATTTGACTCTTTCATAGATTCAGTCTCGACCACACTAAATCAAAAAGGTGGTATGAATACCTCGATGCCTGTTTTTGTAAGGCCTCTTAAACTTCACACAAAGATATTGTTACAAAGGGAAGTTATGAATTGATTTGCATTAATATACGTGCTATCAAACAACTGAAGCTGAATTTGATTGCTTGATGAATACTTGAGGTACCTTATGTAAAATCCATCTCCACAGGACTCTTTGATCGCAGAGAGGTCTTCCACGCAGTTCTGGACCTTGAATGTGATTGTTTCAGCTGGTTTCAACATTTCCAGGTAAGCCTCTTCTTTCGTTTTGTTCTTCATGCTGATGCCATTGTACTGTTTGAAAACATGAATTACTCAGCTGATAAAAGGACGCAGCGCTCAGCTGCCAACACAGAATGACTCATCATTTCCAGTAAAAGCAAACCAAACAATGCACAAACAAACTGCTTTAACTTAAGTTGTATTTTATCCGCCTATATGCAACCAAATCTGCTAAAATTGAGCATTTCTTGAATATTTGACTGTAGAAAGTCTCATCAAATTATGATGACTTATCTTTTGTCACTAGTGTAATTTAGGAAGATGAAGTGATCGACTGGGTGAAGCACAGACATACAAAAGGCCTGCAGAGGTCATTGTTCCAACATTGGCTCTAGTAAGTCTTTTTATTGTGCGTATGACATCCATAGTTAATTAAAATGATTGCTAAACACTGCAGGTACCTCCAGTATCAAGTCTCCAGGCAGCAGGCCATCAGGACTCCTAGCAGGACTGTCGTCATCCAGACTCTCCACAAAGATGCCGTAAAGGTTTCCTCCGCAGATCTGAACTCCCAGCTCCCCCTGGATCCTCTTCAGCCTCACCAGCCGAGGCTCTGCAGCCCGCCGCACGCTTGAACCAGGAAGCCTGAGGAAAAAAAATAGTCACTTTTAAACTTGTGCTGCAAACATAACAAAAAGTATTATTTGTGCTAGCATTCTACAGAAGGGTGACAAATGAAAGGTTTTTTATAAAAATGTTTCAAAATGTGTCACCACTCTCTAAGCAGACTTAGCTTCCTAAATATCATTGCTGAGCCAATATTAAACAATTTATTATGAAAGAAAAGCAATTTTCTAACCTAGAAAACACATTAAAATTCAAGGGTTTTCATAGATTTTCAGCACCCGTACAAACCCTGCTTGTTTGTCAGCTGTAATGATACAAAATGATCACCTACCTGAAGACATCCAACAGTAAAAAAGAAAAAAGGTGAAACAAAAAAACACAACATACAAAAAGCAGTATCAGTGATGTTGCAGTCCTACCTGAAGGAGTTCTGAGGGCTGGTGGCAGGAGTCGTCTGTTTAGACGGCGGCGTCATGGTGCCCTCGTCCTGCTCGCTCAGCGTATCCACAGTGGAGTGATTGTCCGGGGTCGTGGCTCCGCTGTCATGGGGCGTCGGCTGGTTGCTGATGGACTCCATGCGAGAACTAAGGACGACAGGAAAGAAGTCAAAGTCTTTTTAACTCTTTAAATTGCTAAAAATTAAAACTCTTCATCAAGTTTAAGAAATAATGTCAATTTTAAAACGAACTGTGCTTAAAATAAGGATACAAAAGTTGTGGCGTACATTAAGGAAATTGTGGTGTTTTAAATATTTACGCTACAAAATGAGTTGGTTATGTAATGGATATGTGAGTAGATAACACCTGTTTTGGCTCTTTACTGCTCTCCTTCTTACCCTGAACGAGAGTGGTTGCCCAGCTGAAACATGTGAGGATTATACTGAGCCAAAATGGTGACCGTGTCACACTGCTGCCCGATCACCAGCCGCGCCTGCTGCTCGTTGGCATTGCGAAGGTTGATTCCATTAAACTGCAAACAGCAGTTAGTCGTTAGTTACAGAGAGAAACCGTGAACCGCGCAGAGATATTTAGCTGAACTGTGGTGGCTGCTGTACCTCGAGGAGTTGGTCCCCGTACTCTAAACGGGCTTGGTGTGCGATGCTGCCTGCTGTCACTTTTGACACAAATACTCCCCCGTTCTCTCCGCTCACAATGGAGATCCCCAGTGGTTCTGCTCCTTTCTGCACAGTCACGTTGCGTGGCTCCTCCAGGTACGGCCTGAAAGGAGAAAAAGATGAACATTTTGAAATGTTCTGCCATTTGTGGGAAACCATGAAGAGGATGCAACATGCAATAAAAACTTCTGCCTAAAATGTAATGTAGCTCTCTGTGCTGCGACTCGCTTCATGATTTCTTTAAAGCAAAGATGCATCGCAAGTTTTCAGTCTAAAGAGTTGGGACGGTTTCATAATTCAGGACCAACGTCAACGATCCACAAAACCATCCAGAGAGTCTGTTTGATCCAAAATTGCCATGGTGTATGATAATTTGACAATTTTGTCACACATATTAGTAGTTGGGTTAGTCTACAATCTCATTTCAACTAATTTCCTGACATAATGTGGATAGCAAAATAATCTGGATCCTACATCACACGTCTCGTACCTCTTTCCAGTCAATCATGCTTGGTGTAGGCTAATGATAAAAACGCTTCGTGAACACTCAACACTCATTAGAAGCTACTTGCATGTGGAGGGTATGCTGTGTTCAAGATGAGGTGTTTATAATTCACCACTAAGTCCAGTTATTTAATTTGCTTAGTTTGTGATTAGTTACTCAAAAGCTACATAGGGCACCTTTAAAGAAAATGCCACAGCAATTTGCTCTCCTAACACGTTTGTATGTTGAGCCTACTTCACATCTCCGTTAAAAAAGTTTCAACAATAGGATATGGGAGCTGCGTGGGACGTGCCAAGTGCATTTCAGAAGCCACCTCATAGTCATGCAGTCAACCAAAACTTCACAGCATTCTCACTAAATAAAAAGTCAAGTAGAGATGATGACAGCATTCATATCTGCAGTGTGCACACAGGAGGTCTTGAGATCTGTGCTCTAACAGTCTTGCAGATACTGTATGTGCTCCAAGCAGCATGGGACAAACCTCAAGCTTCTTAAAGAGAGGAACTTTGGTTTAACTGCCAGTGGAAGTCTGACAGAGGGAGTGAAATAAGAGACAAATCTGAGGAGGAGACGGAGAGAGGGAAGAAAGAGAGTGAAGATTTCAGGTTATAATGAACAGAGAGATGGGAACAAAATGATAGATGGAGACTCGCCGTTCTAATGATATGTAAGATGGAGGCTCACAGCTTTGTTTACTGCTTTACAAGCACTTAATCACAACGAAGGAGACAGAAGTACAGACAAATGGTGGAAAACACGTCATGTTCTGCTGAATGATGGCAGCGTAACGACCCGGACGACGGGCTGGCCTACCCATCCTTCCGCCTGTCACCAACTGGAGCGGGGCTGACTGATATCCTTGGCTGGGTGGAAATGGAGCTCTGCGATTGGCTGCTGGTGAAAGATGATGTCTCCAGGTTGACGGGGGACATTGGAGGTGTCGGGCTGCTGCACTCTGAATGTGAGAGGGAGCCTGGAGAGAAAGGTAAAAAAAAAATTGAGGCTTGCTGCTTACTGCTGCGACACTTGTTATCAGACAATGTAGCTGTAAAATGTAACGGTACCTCTGTCAGATCCAGTGGAGCGGGGATAACGAGCTGGAGGGATCTTAATGCGCTCTGCTCTAAACTGTAAGGTGGAGGAACCTAAGGACCACAAACAGAGTTTATTAAAGGGTAAAATCATGCAGATACAGCGTTTTCCCCAGGATATAGCTTAATGAAGTTGGTGAGCTGTTATTCCTGAGTTTGCAATAGGCAGCTCGGATGAATTGCTACAATAATAATTATGTAATGGCCGATTAATCACTGTCATCTCCTGAGCTGATTCAGACAGAGTGTGCAGCATATCCCGGTCAATTTACTTGCTAGATGACGGTCTAAACATTCATTAAATGTGCGGCCTTTGCTGTGTGATAAAGTAATAATGCTACTGCTTCACTGATGCTTGATGTGTTGTGTAGTTCTGATCTTGCACTCCTGTAATCACTTTGGACTCACAATGAACAGCTAAAATGATCAAAATTTCATTTTCATTTTCTGGGTATTCTTCTTTCTTCCCAAAACATGGTACCCACAATGCAGCTCAAGCATTCACAGGTAAGTGGGAGATTCAGGTGAGCTATGAAACCTTGAGCTGCTAGCCTCAAGCAGAGATGTGGTGCAAAAAAAATCCCCTTTTTGTAACTTGGAAGACATGAAATGAGAATTCACATCAGACCATTTACAAGTTATGATTTGTTTAAAACTAGGACTCCATACATACCCAGTCTGGCACTGGAGGGAAGGGAGTTGGTGCTGTGTGGTGGTTGGCTGCAGCTCGTCTCCGCCGAGTCTCCAGTGTGCTTGTGGCTGAGGTCCAGGCTGAGGCGACCTTGATGCTGGGGGCTAAAAGTGGAGGAAAAAAGGGCCTTAGTAAGTCCCCCGGCGGTCAATTATTCAACCCAGAGCAAGATATAATTTGCTACAAGCCATCTGTTCGTGAGATCTGGGGCAGAGTAAACACTGTTGCTTTGTATCATAAATGTGCCATCACAGGGTTTATTTAATCAATGTTAAACAGGAAGAATAATACTAAGGCTGCAACTAATGACTACTTTCAGTATCAAATCATCAAAAGATTTATTGTTGAAACTATAAAATGTCCAAACAAATCGTTAAAAAATCAAAAAAAAAAATCTTCATCACATGTTCCCAGAGCCCGAGGTGGCTCAAATCAAAGATATTCAGATAACAGTGATATTAATCAGACCATAATGAGCAAACCATCATTAATATTGTTAGTAACACCTGTGCTTCTCCTTTTATGACATGTCAAAATCGAAATAAAAACAGAGTCTACATAATGAATACGCTGGCAGATGTTAACACCTTGTGTGTGAATGTGGGTGGACGCCTGAGCTGGGAGCTGGAGGACAGTTGTTGCTCTGGATCTCATGGCTCCAGGCGGTGTACACCGGGTTCCTCATCACAGCCGTCACAGCAGGACACGGGGCCAGACCTCGCTGTGCTGGGTCTGGAGGAAGGAGATCAGAGATCATTTCAGACTCACACAGACACGGTATGAATATTTCGCTCAGTCTACCAACAACAAGTGTGCATTTCCTGTTTCATTTGTGATATCCAGATGCCATGAAAGTTATTATTCAGGCATGTTTCAACATCATGTAATAAGACTAATCAACTAACCGTAGCTTCTGTAATGTGACCATACCTTAAAGCCATGTTTCCACCAAAGTACTTTAGGCATAGTACTCTTAATTAAAGTACTTATATCCTACATCTGTTTTGAGTTTCCACTGCATACAGTGCTCTTCGGGTAGGCAGTTATTACCAGGGCTTATTCCTTTCACTTTTCCAGCAGTTGGAAAACAACAGGGGAGACTTTTCTTGACTCTTGAGTAGCTGCTGCATTTATTCACTGACACATTGTGACCTGTGCTGTACATTACTGCCAGATTGACAACATATTCAAACTCCTAACCTCTTTCCCTCTGCTTCTCTCACATTCGCCTCCTTCTTGCTTGACCACACACTCCCGCACAGCACACTCAGCACACATGCGTGGTTGTTTATTGGAAGAAGGAAACAAGCTTCACTAAAGAAAAAGGCTGCAGGAGGTAACACTGCTGAGATAAACAGCAGTTTAATAAATCCTACGTCGGAGCACAGAGACGACAGTGGTGACTCTGGTTGTTACAATTGACAAATCAGTGGTCTGCAGTGGTCGCAGGTTTTTTAGTTCAGTAATTTCCTGTTTTATTTAGCAGATTCTCCCCTCATGTGTCATGTTTTCCTTTCCACTTCCTGCCTTAGTCTTTTTCCCCATCCTTTTTTTTGTTGACACTTGCATTTTGTTAGTTAATCTATCCCTGCGTAAAGTCAGTGTTTTCCCTCCGTCTTTGTTGATTCGTCTTGCTGCCTGTGTTCCTCATGTCTGCCTGGGTTGTTTAGTTTTATTTGCACTCATGGATTCCTGTTTGTTGCAAGATTTTTATTTTCTGCCTTTTGTTTAGTTTTTTTATTAAAGCTCGCCTTTTGTTTTTCAACCTGGATGCCTCGGTGTCCTCTTGTTTTTCTACATTGCGTTCAGATTATGTTGGCCCAGAAATCATCAGATTACTCCTGGATGTAAAAGCACAACCACACAGGCGAAGTTGTTCAGGTGACTTACGTGCCGTGATGCTGCCGTAACTTGGGGGTGCAAAGGACATGCTGTACCGATTGCTTCTCATAGGAGAGAAGCGTAACATGTCCATCGGCTCTGGGGAGTGCTCGTCATTAGAAAAACTCTGTACCTGCAAGAAGCAATCAAACAGTTGATATCAAACAAACTCACACATATAAAGAATAGTGCATCAAATAAGAACAGTATCTCAGTTACCTGCATGGGAACAGGGATGTGTAACGGAGTCACATTTCGCCGCAGTGCTGGTGCAGATTTTGGCCGATACCTCCTCTTTCCCCGCTCCTCAGCCCGGCGTCGACTCCCCTCGTCCTGAGCAGGATTCTTGGAGCTGCTTTTGGTTTCACCTGGAGGAGCATCAGTGTAATAAAGCTGGTTCCCTGCTTCCCCTTCGTCTTTTGGGATTGTGGCTTGGGCTGGGGAGGCCGGGGGAGTGCCGGTGGTGATGGTTGAGTCTGATGCGGAGCTGTTCTGCTGGCGGTGTTTGAACCTGAAGGAGTCGCTCCTGGTTGGCGGGGTGGGAGGGGTCTGAGCCGATTCTGACATGGAGCTCTGTGGCGAATGTTTCGGCATCTGAGAGAGAGACATGTAGTCCAGTTTCGGGGGCACCTCGGGCCTCCTGAAAGCGCTCACGTCAAAGATGGACTTCCTCTGTTTGACTTTTTTGTAGATGGAGAGCTGGGCGAACTCGGAAATAGAAGCTACAGCTATGACTTTAGGCCATGTTCCGCCACTGGGCTTCGCTGGCGAGCTCTGCACTTGGTCTACGGCAGACTGAGGCGAGCTGCAGTCGGAGGGTACAGGGGTAAAGGTGAAGGGGCGGTGGTGGAGTTCATGCCTCCTGTAGGTGAAGTCTGGGTGGGGCTCTGAAGGACTGTGCGAAGAGGAAAGGGAGCGGGAGTGTAGGGAGCTGTTGGAGAAAGGCTTGTGGTGAGCACTGCTGCCACTGCTGTCCAGAGAGTCGCCTGTATCCTTACACGTTTCGTCCCCTCTGTCACAGCTGCAAGTGTCCGTCTGTGTGGAGCAGTTGTGTTTGGGGCAGTTGTGCTTGGAGTTCCTGCAGTTCCTGGTGTGGATGTCACAGGACTGAAGCCGAGGGAACTTTTCTGAGTCTCTCAAACCGTCGAATAAACTCTGGCCAGAACAGCTCTGTGGGAGGAACTGTCGAGGGAGGGAGGTGAATAAATAATTACTTATTTTATTATATTTATTCATAGCATACAGAGATCCTCTTTGCAAATAAAAACCTCAGTGATTTGCAGCTGGAGGAATTCATGAGATATCTGAACACTCCTCACATAAAAGTTCTCCTGAGACTTTTGGGCACAAAAATGTACCTTTCGTCTTTAAACATCACTTGTAGTTGCTTCTAGAAGTTGGATGGTTGTGTAAGTTGAGTAAAGTAGAAGTAACGCTTTCCCAAAGAAAGTTGTCAACAGCGTTGTTGCAGATTCAGTACTAAGACTACTTTTATATACCAGTTTGGAGAGACACATTTGCTTTCAAATCACTAGCTGCGTTTACATGGAGCCTACTATTCCAGTGGCAGTTTGCACCTTTTCATAAACCAACCAAAATAAATATCGTCCCATGTCTGTGTTCTTTCCGTACATGCCTACCATCTTGATACTTATCCAAGATGGCAGCTTCTAAGGTGAGCTGGTCTACTGCAGAGAGTCTGTTTTTAATACAAACTCTTGAGAACTTGGATGGATATCCACCTTCAGGAGCGAGCTGATCAAACACGCTCCAAAAGAGATATAATATCCGATGAGGGAGAAATGATGTCCATGTAAAAAAAGTACTGTTACTCTTCTGTTATAGATTTATTTTTTTAGTCCTGAGAGAAATATTACTACTACCCTCGCCTCAGGCACGCTCAGAAACATCCGCACAGGGGTTAACAGGTTGAGAAACAGCTTTTCCCCTGGAGCTGTATTCAAACTTCTGAACCTATGACACTCCCACTCACCCAACCCCACCATAACAACTACCTGACCCCAGTGCAATTTAATGTTTAAGCACTCCAATAGTTTCAGGGACTATTTATTACATAAATAATGTGATGCTGCCATTTTATGGACTGATGCTGAAAGTTTTGTTGTATTTTTAATATGCAATGACAATAAAGTATCTACTATCTACTAGTAGTAGTAAAACAAAGCTTGACAACTGGTTTAAAAGTCTTACTGATTTTGAATGCATCACACAATCTACTTAATGTAGTTGTAAAGGGCATTTTTTGGTTGAGACTAGGTAAGTGGCGGTTTTCTGTGGGCTGTTGTAGGTCTGAGGACTTCACCTTCATGAGGGAGATGCTGAGAGAATCGTGGCAGCTCCTCAGCAGAGACTCACATTCAGAGAGCGACTTGTTATCAAGTGCAATCCCATTGATCTGTAGTGGACAAAAACACAAGGTCAGAACAAATTCAAGCGGGCATCTAGATATATAGATTTCATTAACAAAAACCTTAGAAAACGATAAATATACAAAATGAGAACATAGCGTGCACTTTAAAGTCTCACTATATGGTAAATATTTGAGATCGCCAGTGTGTTCCTCGATTCAACACAACAGTGTACAGCAGAGGGCACTAGAGGCCAACGTCAGCTGTCTCTAGGCATTAAATGTGCATCATCTTTAAAACATTTTGGGCAGCATACTCACAGCTAACAGTCTGTCCCCAACAGTAAGAGTGCAGTCTCTGGCAGCTGGACTGCCTGGAGCCAAAGTTGCAACAAACACTCCACTTTCCAGTCCTATACCACTGTCTGAGAGGAATCAGAAATCATAAACACATGTATTAATAACTACTGTATTTAGTGTGCTGCAATGTCAAAAGTTTATTTCTTAATTGGCGCTTGAGGCCAACCTTTGTGTCCAGATAGGTTTATCTGTATCGGAGTGATGATTCGTCCTCCGAGTGACTTCCTTCTGCGCACCACCATATTGATCACTCCCTCACCGCTCAGCACTGCTTTGATCACCTGCTTCCTGTCCTTATTGGCCAGGTCCACATCGTTAATCTTCAACAACCAATCGTTCACCCTGCACAGAGAAGAACAGAGTGACGTGGTGGCTCAGTAAATCAATATCTCCAAAAGGAAATGGGGACACAATAAAATGTAGGACTGAATGATTTAGAGTTTGAATTGAAAAGTATTGGGAAGTTTCTTGGTCTGAGTTTCCTTTTTTGATTCCCTATTTCTTGATCTAAATCAGGAAACGTTTCTAGCTTTAGACAATACCTTAGTCAAACACTCCAATTTTTAAATATACTGCATTTTTGTGTTGCATACTCTGTTAGAAAAGGGTTCAAACGTGTCAAGTATCATTCAAATCATACCTAGCACTACTAAAAACTAGTGTAAGGAGACTCTTACCTTAATCTTCCCTCAGCAATACTTCCTTTATCCACTTTACTGACAAATATGCCACAATCTCCTGGTAAATATGGATCATTTACCCCTTCAGCGATATCAAACCCCAGCGCTTTCAAATCCATATCCTGAATAAGACAAAACATTGTTAAATTTAGTAACTTTGATAGAACAAATGACTGAATACACATTTAAGAGAATTACAAGCTTGGTAGTGGTTCTTACTCTGTGCTTCTCAAATTCAACAACCTCCGTCTCCCACTCCATTGAGTCAGTGTCGATGGCTGAGTCGTGTGAACTGTGAGCCATTAGCTGACGAAACCTTGCTTCCTTTTCTAACTGGTCCTCCATCTTTTCTCTGCAGGAAAGATAAAACATGTAGCTCTTCAGCTTTAGAAGTGATCTGAACATTGCCCAGTCAATGACATATTTCCTCCACTGGGTGGCACAAAAGACCTGGTACAAAGTCTTTCTGGATCCCCCAAAACAACAACTCTGACACAAGTAGAAACTTTAGTTTTAGGGCTAAAAATAGTGCAGAAGATGGAATCAGCCTGCCAAGTTTTATGAAGGAACGACTCACTTTAGCTCTTTGAGTTCCCGTGCAGCGTCGTTCTTTTGTTTCCTCGTGTCATCCAGATTCCTCAGAGCGTCTGCCAGATCACTCACAGCTCTGTCCCTCTCTCGCCTCAGGTTGTCACACAGCGTGCTGACAGATGCACACAACAAAATGTAAACAAATCTATTTTCTCCTCGTTCTGCACAAACATGCAAGGGGAATGTAACATTTCCTTACCGTATGCTCTCCCTCTCCGCCACTATCTTGTCCCTCTCCTGAAAGGCCCAGTCGCGTCGACATTTGGCCACCTCGGCCTCCTGCAGGGCCTCCTTCAGCTCCTGAGAGATGGCCTCGTACTGCTTCCTCAGCATATCGATCTCCTTGTTGGCTCGCTCCATGTCCAGAGTGGCAGAGTCTTGTTTCTGGGGGAGTTGAGGGAAATGCAAGGTGATGAAGGACAGTATGAAGGATGTGAGCAGCAAGGTGCTTTTAATCTAATATTGTGCTTGATAGTATGGTAGAGGCATTTTAAAAAGGACTATTTGATCATTTGACAGTTTGTGAGACTTCATATTTTTTATGTCTTATGATATCATCAGCCGCTGTGTGTTTTGGTGTGTGTTACGGCTTCAAACGCATTGATGTATTGCTTAAACTGGACTTCAAGGATCGTTTGAAGCAACACACCCCCACCAATGAATCCACATTTTTAATACGGTCTGAAGGCTAAATGAAAATCATTTTACATGGTGAGTTTAGAGAAACTGCAACTTGTCAGAAGAAGAAGAAGAAAACCTTCAACTTAAACTGACTTCAAGGTGAAATTTTTCATCATGTTTCACCATAAACATCTCAAATAAATTACTGCAAACTAAAAAGCTTCCACCATGCCGTCTTGTCAAGGTAGTTTGAAGCGTAGCAGGCATAGATTGGATTAGGTAGAGTGCTTTGAAGTGGGTCAGATATAGTATAGTAAGTGTACGTCTCTGGTGGATCTGCAGCACATGCTCTCTCTGCCTCCCTGGCTCTAAATAACTGCACTGCCAAGTGTAGTGAGAGCATTAATTAAGTCCACAGCTAAATTAATTCCATTAGACTTTACTGTGATCTTGTTTAATTATCCATTTCTGAGGCGGTGCAGTTTTCTTCAAAGTCAGTGAGCCTTTTCTCTGTAATTGCTGGTCATTTCCTAAAGCAGGAATCTCAGCACTTTCTCTGCAATCAATCTGACAATCACACTAAAACACTGTGTGACAGACGATACGCACGTTTCTCTAGAAACAAAAATAAAATCAATGTGTGGGAACCCGCCAGCTGCTAGAAAAAAACCATTTACTACTCCCTATATGAGATGGGATGAAGGGATTATTGTCAGAGGAATAAATCAATCCCTCCACTTGTAATGATAAATCTCCCGTCTGTCTGGCTACCTGTCTGGCCTGGTAATACTCTCGCAGCAGCTGGTCCCTCTGAATGATGGCCTCCGTCCTCTCCTTGCGGGCCACGTCCCTCTCCTCGCGCACCATCTCGATGTCCTTGCAAGCCTGGCTCAGCTCCTTCTGGGCCTCGGCCTTGTCCTTCACCTCGTGGCAGTATTTCTCCAGCAGCTCGTTCTTCTCGCAGATGGCCCGATCCCTGTCAACCAGAGCTGAGGACAGCTCCTTCATATGACACGAAAACAAGTCACAAGGATGATAGAGATCAAGAGTGAGTAGATACTGATGACTTTCTGGCTTTTATCTTTTTATCTGGTAGAAAAGATGGTTTATCTTTCATTTTGATGAGAATCTTGATGCATGGTTTTATTTTACTAATCTATACTCATTTATTTGGCCTGTTTCTTTTACAGCTGTAACACTGCTTGGGTATCAATAAAATCTTGTCTTATCTCATAAAATAAAATGTGTAATTAACATACATTTCTTATTAGGTGAGTAACTGAGGACTAAAAGACTTTTTGCTTCTAAAAAGTACGTTTTTAAGTAAGTAAGCTGTCAATTTATGTCATTCTTAATCAAAAGAAGGGGGCTGCAACTTTATTTACTTCAATGATTATTTTCACAATTAACGGATTAGTCAAAAATACTATTTCCCACAGCCCAAACTGACGACTTGAAATTGCTTATTTTGTCCAACCAACAGTCCAAAACCCAAAATTCCTTCATTTACGATGACTTTCGTCTCAAAAAATGATTGAAACACTTAATTGATTGTTGAGATAGTTGGCATTTGTTTTCTTTCATCAACTTATCGATTAATCGACTCTTTGTTGCAGTTCAACTTATATCATTTTCGACACGTGTACGTGTTTTACATTTATGGTTCAACAAGTCCATGATCTGGACTAGACAGTTCTTCCAGTCCTTAAAGGGGCTCTGTGGAACCTCTGTGTTAGGCATTAGTTTAGAAATGGAGTCCACTAACATAAACTACATTAGCTACTGTTGTTCTCTGTTAGCGGAGTGGAGAGAGGCACTGAGACGAGGCACTCAAGAACGTGCATAAAGTAACATCACTTAGACTGTCGCGGAAAATCCGACCCAGGTCCTTCACAAAGAAATTCACAGTGCAGCGGCAATAAACAACTTAAACAAATCATCCACAGACTTCTCCACCTGTCACCAAGAGAGACATGGAAGGTCTCATTTTTTCTTGTCATGTCACAATCCGCTCAACAAATTCTTACCGAGAGCCACTTTTAACCTAATTAAATTTTCACCTGTCGGAGAGCCTCCAGCTCCTCATTGGCCACCCGCCTCTCTGATGAAGTGTTCTTCAGCTTGGCCTCTGCCAACTCCAGCCCGGTCTGAAGCCGGTCCACCTCCTTGATCACCTGGTCCCGCTCGCTCATGATCAAGCGATACTCGTTGATCACCGAGTCCCGCTCCTCCTTGTACTTCTCGCTGTCTTTCATCGCCTTGAGCTGCTGGGTTTTGAGCCGGGTCGTCTCTGATTGCAGCCGATCCATCTCACGCTGCAGCTCCTTGTTCTGGGAAGCGGCCTTTGACAGTTCTTGCTGCGTGTTGTCAAACCTGTACAATATGTATTGTGTTTTTATTGCTCTTTATGAATTATCACCCATAGCAGATTAATATATAATAAAAACACAGACAGGCAAAAACAGCAAGGGATCAAGCTTGCAATCTCTGCATCATAAAAGAAAAGTTAAATTAGGAAAGCATCTGCCCGTCTGCAAAGCCTCATCTGCCGTGGATTAGGAATGTTTTAAGCACTGTGACCTTGGCATTAAACTCAAGTACAGAGTTTGAAGCAAAGTTTGCAGCGACTGCTGTTAATCATTAGACTTTTTACAGCTGCCGAGTCTGTGTGTGCAGATGGATTTGTGTATCCGTGTTATTTTCCGGCTTCACCTTCTTATAGACGAGGAGTACTGCTGCTGATAGTGAATGGCAGCGTCTCTCTGCTTCAGCAGCATGTCCAGCTGTTTCTGCAGCCGGTGGTTCTCCTCCTCTGCCTGGTCTAGACGACTCAGGTCTGCGTTGTGGCCCGCCGTCTTCTCGTTGTAGCGCTTCCTCAGAGCCTCGTAGTCGCCCTTCATGGCCTCTAACTTGTCCACAGCTGTGTCATACAGCTTGTTGAGGACGTCAGATGAGCCCTCTCTCATCACCTGGAAATGACATCATTCAGGGTACTCAATGAAATAGAGGGTTACAATTTCAATAACAATGTGTTGTTTGTTTTCAGAAAAGTTAGACTCCCTGCAACTATGTTTAATGACACAGTAGATTAAAATATAAAAAAAAAAAGAAGACAAAAGCTTCCTTGTTGAGTTGCATAACATTAGCAAATACAAACAAACAAACAAACAGTGCTCTCACACCAAAACTGTCTGGTGCACTTCAAACAAGATTTTGTGCATTCGCCTGTTTGGTTCGGTTTGTTTAGTCTGTTGTGAAAGCTATCAAACGAACTGTGGGCCAAACAACCGCCCCGAGAGCAGTTAAAAATCTTCCAACCAGACTTCAGTGTAGTAAATTTGTGGTGTGGAGTTTGGTTTAAGAATTTACACATATATTACATCTACTCATCGATGTGTGCCATAACCCCGTAACTCTCCCAATGTTCGTCCTGTCTATCTCCATACTGATTAAGGTGAAAAAGTAAAAAAATAAAACAAAAATAATCCAAGAGACAGGTCCATAAAATTAAAGATACCAACATATTGACGACACATCTATCCACCTGTAACATTACACTTCAAGACACCTTGTTCTTGTCTTGTTTCTATCCATCTGTCATTATCTATGACATTATAATGAACCGCGGTCTAGACTATTGACTATGCTGTGCACACCTACTTTTTCATGTGAAAAACACACCCATAAACTACAGCATGACTTGTGGTCAGTTACCACAATAAACATAGTTATGATTTTCTCCCACGGGTCTATAAAGTGCTGATGTCAGAGCATCTAAGAGAGTCACCAAAACTTTCCCGCGAATGAGATGCTCGTCAGTCTACATGGTATCATACTTACATGTATCCTCGCAGAAACATTTTTTCTTTTTCTTGTAAATTACTATATCATAAATAATAAATCAGACAGACTAGCTGAAGGACAAACCAGGACACATTCCACATAAGAGAAAGTACAAGAACGTGCCTGTCACTGTCATCTACCAACTACACAATAAAGGTCGACTCTGGACTGACATCACTGAGCTAATTTGATTCCTAATTTGACTGACGCTGAACATCAGTTTACCTAATGATGACATGAGCTCTGTGGACAATGAGGCACGCATCCTTCCTATCAAAGAGTCATTTCAGACATTCCCCACGGTGATGTAAGCTATTGCAAACATTTAATGATCTGACCTTCTGACTGCACGTCGGACAGAGACGCAGTGAAAGACCCAGGTTCAAGTCATTTGTTTCATTTGAAAGATTGTTTTGATCGATGAAGACGAGCTTGTCTGACCGCATTTCTCTGACTGATGTCTAGGACGTAATGGTCACCAAGAGAAAAGGGATATTGATTTGTGTCAAGATCCAAAGGATTGAACTCAAACGCGTGTATACACAGACAGTGTGCACCTGTACGTGGCTGTATAAGCATGAATGTAGATGAGATCTCCAGTTCCACACGTACCTGCTGGTGCAGCATCCTCATGTCGGCCACCTCTCTCTGGTCGTCTTCGTGCAGCCTCCTCAGCTCCTCGCAGGCCTGCTTTACGTGGTTGTGCTCCCTGACCAGCTGGATGTTGTCCTGTCTCACCGCCTCCAGCTCGTCTTTCAGCTGGGCGTGCTCGCTCGCCATACGGCTGTGCAGCGTACTGAGGAGATACCACAGCAAGTACCATCAGACCGTGGGCGCTGCCAGTCGGGTTTAAAATCAGCATTACTGCAGTTTTAGCCAAGGAATGTTTGAGATGCATCACCAAGGTGATGTCTTCAGGTTTCTGAAAGATATTCAGTTTAGCAAGCAGCAATATATCATATAGCTTCTTCTTGCGATAAGTTATCAAGACACTGCCGCCAAATATCGATACATACATAGTTATATTCTTCCTTTGAACATCTGAACTCCACCCGAGTAGTTATGTAGTTATAGTATAGTACAGTACAGTACAAGGCACATATCGTTACATCTCTAGTTCTAGTAGTATTTCTTTTTCTATATGTATATTTATATATACAAAGTTGTTAATTTATATTCTAGTACTTTTTATGTCTTATTCGAAATTATAGTTTGATATTTCTATTCTAGAAGAAGCAACTGTGATGTATCTAAGAGTATTTCTTATTCTGATTCTGAATGATGGCACACATGGATATGGACAAGTTGCAGTCTGCATGTGTGTCTGTTATGCGGTTTGTTTTTTCATCTTCAGTTAAAGAGACATTGCAATGTATCATAGATGATTGTCTAGAAATGTAAGAAAAGTATTGCAGAATCACTGTAACGTGACTATCACTGGGCATGGTATGATATAAAGTAGACTGATTATCTGTCTGGCTCATTATCGGGCCGATATTCAGCATTTTTCCAATTATAGGTATTTGTGTTTTAAGTGTGTTAGCTGCCACAGTGTCCACAACATTATCTGATGTAAAAAGTAATAGCCAATCAGAACTGAATAATATGAATTTATCAAATAAATGAAAGTATAAAGTAGCAGAAAATGGAAATACTGAAGCAAAGTACCTCAAAATTGTACATAAGCACAGTACTTGAGTAAATTGTAGTTGGTTACATTCAATCACTGGTTATCCTTGACTTTATTTTTCCTGTATATGTAAATATTCCAGTATTCGTATTCACTGTTGACCCCTCCAGTATTGTATCGGCAGTTACTCTGTGGTTCCCATCTCTAATTCACAGTGATACAAACGCATTAAAAGCAGCAAATCCTCACATCGGAGAAGCTGGAAACAAAGAATATTTGGCATTTTGCTTGTTAAGCTACTTAAATGATTAACTGATTAGGAAAATTGCTGTTGATTACTGTAATTTCCTCTCAACAACTAATCATTTCAGCACTACTCAGAAATAGCACTCCATAATTTCTACAAATTGATAAGCAGGATTTTCGAGCCAACAAGTCAAACTTGTAAACAAATTTACTAATTTCCTTTACCTTCAATAAAACTAAATAAATAGAAAAAGAAACACAGGCTACAACCATAGATCGGTTCAAGCTTGCTCTCTAAAAAGGTACCGTCTCATGCACCCTGATATGCAGAATAAAATAATATGTACTTTAAAACTATTTTTTTTAAATGCTAATTAGTTTTATGCCAATATTTACAGTTAAAAATACCACTTATGTAATACTGCTCAACTTGAAACAGCCCCGACATGAATTACAATGGGGATCAATAAAATCCTCCATGATTACCGAGTGCTAATGCTAGCTTACGTGTTAAGTGACTTATTGATCTTAGCACAATGTGATTTCTGATTCACAGAGGGATGGTGTTGAGTGTGAATATTTAAGTGCAGAGGCAGACAGGACGGTAATAAATAAAGACACTCTCTCTGATGTGCAAACAGAGTTCAGAAGGAGAGGCTTAAACATGGCAATAATCCTTCATCTGTCTGTTTGCATTGGGGCCAGATGTCGGTCCCCTACACTTTGGAGACAGTATGGCATCACTGAATCACACAAATGTGCCGGCCTCCTGCTCCACGTCGCCTCGGCACAGCTTATTTCACGGGGCAACAAATGCTCTGTTCATAGCATTATCCTCATGGCACAGATGCCGTGCCATGCAGACAGCATTCAGATGATGATGATGATGATTACAGAGCCACACTTTGGCATGAACTCTTCAAGGGCATTATTTATAGGAAAGTAATTCAGTCCCCGCTCTCAACCTTTGCTCTGAAAAGATGACTCTGGATTTATGCTGCTGAGAAGACAATAAAAAAACATCTTTTTTTTAAGAAAGATGAAATTAAATTGATGAAGGGATGTGAGGATTTTTTCGAGGCTTAACTCATCAGCTTTCCGGCTGGTATAAAGGCCTCATCCCTATTACTCCCACAAAAATAAAATCTGTTCTATGCAATCTGCTGCGAATATGTCAGAGGAAGGAACTGAATACGAGCTAAAACCCTGCAGGCGGAGCGCAAATGCATACAGCACAAATGCGCCGGCTGT